>NC_064644.1:60543217-61743217 GCF_023864345.2 Schistocerca serialis cubense | reverse complement strand
TAACGCTGAGCCTGAAGCATACCTCAAGTTTTTACTATTTCATACATTTAACTATAATGGGAAAATTTATCCAAAAGCATTTCCATATCTGTTCAACTGTTTCCTTCCGAGTCATTGCGGAGAACGTCGGAAGTTAGATTATAAATTCTGGTCACCTGATTCACAAACCCATCTCCGGTCGGAGATTTATTTAGCCAAACAGTTCTCCGAGTTATATATACTAAATGACTCAGCGACTGTTTCATGGCTTTGTTGTTGTTGTGGTCTTCAGTCCTGAGACTGGTTTGATGCAGCTCTCCATGTTAATCTATCCTGTGCAAACTCCTTCATCTCCCAGTACCTACTGCAATCTACATCCTTCTGAATCTGCTTAGTGTATTCATCTCTTGGTCTCCCTCTACGATTTTTACCCTCCACACTGCCCTCCAATGCTAAATTTGTGATCCCTTGATGCCTCAGGACATGTCCTAC
Organism: Schistocerca serialis cubense; assembly: GCF_023864345.2. NCBI lineage: Eukaryota > Metazoa > Arthropoda > Insecta > Orthoptera > Acrididae > Schistocerca > Schistocerca serialis. The sequence continues at coordinate 61,742,746 of NC_064644.1, read as the reverse complement.
CAACCGATCCCTTCGTCTAGTCAAGTTATGCCACAAACTTCTCTCCTCCCCAATCCTATTCAGTACCTCCACATTAGTTACGTGATCTACCCACCTTATCTTCAGCATTCTTCTGTAGCACCACATTTCGAAAGCTTCTATTCTCTTATTGTCCAAACTATTTATTGTCCATGTTTCACTTCCATACATGGCTACACTCCATAAAATTCTTTCAGAAACGACTTCCTGACACTTAAATCTATACTCGATGATAACAAATTTCTCTTCTTCAGAAACGCTTTCCTTGCCATTGCCAGTCTACATTTTATATCCTCTCTACTTCGACCATCATCAGTTATTTTGCTCCCCAAATAGCAAAACTCCTTTACTACTTTAAGTGTCTCATTTTCTAGTCTAATTCCCTCAGCATCACCCGACTTAATTCGACTACATTCCATTATCCTCCTTTTGCTTTTGTTGATGTTCATCTTATATCCTCCTTTCAAGACACTGTCCATTCCATTCAACTGCTCTTCCAAGTCCTTTGCTGTCTCTGACAGAATTGCAATGTCATCGGCGAACCTCAAAGTTTTTATTTCTTCTCTCTGGATATTAATACCCACTCCAAATGTTTCTTTTGTTTCCTTTAGTAATTGCTCAATATACAGATTGAATAACATCGGGGAGAGGCTACAACACTGTCTCACTCCCTTCCCAACCACTGCTTCCCTTTCATGCCCCTCGATTCTTATAACTGCCATCTGCTTTCTCTACAAATTGTAAATAGCTTTTCGCTCCGTGTATTTTACCCCTGCCACCTTTAGAATTTGAAAGAGAGTCTACATCTACATCTACATTTATACTCCGCAAGCCACCCAACGGTGTGTGGCGGAGGGCACTTTACGTGCCACTGTCATTACCTCCCTTTCCTGTTCCAGTCGCGTATGGTTCGCGGGAAGAACGACTGTCTGAAAGCCTCCGTGCGCGCTCTAATCTCTCTAATTTTACATTCGTGATCTCCTCGGGAGGTATAAGTAGGGGGAAGCAATATACTCGATACCTCATCCAGAAACGCAACATCTCGAAACCTGGCGAGCAATCTACACCGCGACGCAGAGCGCCTCTCTTGCAGAGTCTGCCACTTGAGTTTATTAAACATCTCCGTAACGCTATCACGGTTACCAAATAACCCTGTGACGAAACGCGCCGCTCTTCTTTGGATCTTCTCTATCTCCTCCGTCAAACCGATCTGGTACGGATCCTACACTGATGAGCAATACTCAAGTATAGGTCGAACGAGTGTTTTGTAAGCCACCTCCTTTGTTGATGGACTACATTTTCTAAGCACTCTCCCAATGAATCTCAACCTGGTAACCGCCTTACCAACAATTAATTTTATATGATCATTCCACTTCAAATCGTTCCGCACGCATACTCCCAGATATTTTACAGAAGTAACTGCTACCAGTGTTTGTTCCGCTATCATATAATCATACAATAAAGGATCCTTCTTTCTGTGTATTCGCAATACATTACATTTGTCTATGTTAAGGGACAGTTGCCACTCCCTGCACCAAGTGCCTATCCGCTGCAGATCTTCCTGCATTTCGCTACAATTTTCTAATGCTGCAACTTCTCTGTATACTACAGCATCATCCGCGAAAAGCCGCATGGAACTTCCGACACTATCTACTAGGTCATTTATATATATTGTGAAAAGCAATGGTCCAATAACACTCCCCTGTGGCACGCCAGAGGTTACTTTAACGTCTGTAGACATCTCTCCATTGATAACAACATGCTGTGTTCTGTTTGCTAAAAACTCTTCAATCCAGCCACACAGCTGGTCTGATATTCCGTAGGCTTTTATTTGTTTATCAGGCGACAGTGCGGAACTGTATCGAACGCCTTCCGGAAGTCAAGAAAAATAGCATCTACCTGGGAGCCTGTATCTAATATTTTCTGGGTCTCATGAACAAATAAAGCGAGTTGGGTCTCACACGATCGCTGTTTCCGGAATCCATGTTGATTCCTACATAGCAGATTCTGGGTTTCCAAAAACGACATGATACTCGAGCAAAAACATGTTCTAAAATTCTACAACAGATCGACGTCAGAGATACAGGTCTATAGTTTTGCGCATCTGCTCGACGACCCTTCTTGAAGACTGGGACTACCTGTGGTCTTTTCCAATCATTTGGAACCCTCCGTTCCTCTAGAGACTTGCGGTACACGGCTGTTAGAAGGGGGGCAAGTTCTTTCGCGTACTCTGTGTAGAATCGAATTGGTATCCCGTCAGGTCCAGTGCACTTTCCTCTATTGAGTGATTCCAGTTGCTTTTCTGTTCCAGTCGACATTGTCAAACCCTTTCTCTAAGTCTACAAATGCTAGAAACGTAGGTTTGCCTTTCCTTAATCTTCCTTCTAAGATAAATCGTACGTTCAGTATCGCCTCACGTGTTTCAACATTTCTACGGAATCCAAACTGATCTTTCCCGAGGTCGGCTTCTACCAGTTTTTCCATTCGTCTGTAAATAATTCGCGTTAGTATTTTGCAGCTGTGACTTATTAAACTGATAGTTCGGTAATTTTCACATCTGTCAACACCTGCTTTCTTTGGAATTGGAATTATTATATTCTTCTGGAAGTCTGAGGGTATTTCGCCTGTCTCATACATCTTGCTCACCAGATGGTAGAGTTTTGTCAGGACTGGCTCTCCCAAGGCTATCAGTAGTTCTAATGGAATGTTGTCTACTCCGGGGGCCTTGTTTCGACTCAGGTCTTTCAGTGCTCTGTCAAACTCTTCACGCAGTATCGTATCTCCCATTTCATCTTCATCTACATCCTCTTCCATTTCCATAATATTGTCTTCAAGTACATCGCCCTTGTATAGACCCTCTATATACTCCTTCCACCTTTCTGCTTTCCCCTCTTTGCTTAGAACTGGGTTTCGATCTGAGCTCTTGGTATTCATACAAGTGGCTCTCTTTTCTCCGAAGTTCTCTTTAATTTTCCTGTAGGCTGTATCTATCTTACCCCTTCGTGAGATAAGCCTCTACGTCCTTACATTTGTCATTTAGCCATGCCTGCTTAGCCATTTTGCACTTCCTGTTGATCTCATTGTATTCCTTTTTGCCTGCTTCATTTACTGCATTTTTATGTTTTCTCCTTTCATCAATTAAATTCAATGTTTCTTCTGTTACCCAAGGATTTCTACTAGCCCTCGTTTTTTTAGCTACTTGCTCCTCTGCTGCCTTCACTACTTCATCCCTCAGAGCTACCCATTCGTCTTCTACTGTATTTCTTTCCCCCATTCCTGTCAATTGTTCCCTTATGCTCTCCCTGAAACTCTGTACAACCTCTGGTTCTTTCAGTTTATCCAGGTCCCATCTCCTTAAATTCCCACCTTTTTGCAATTTCTTCAGTTTTAATCTACAGATCATAACCAATAGATTGTGGTCAGAGTCCACATCTGCCCCTGGAAATGTCCTACAATTTAAAACCTGGTTCCTAAATCTCTGACTTACCATTATATAATCTATCTGATACCTTTTAGTATCTCCAGGATTCTTCCATGTATACAAACTTCTTTTATGATTCTTGATCCAAGTGTTATCTATGATTAAGTTATGCTCTGTGCAAAATTCTACCAGACGGCTTCCTCTTTCACTTCTGCTCCCCAATCCATATTCACCTACTATGTTTCCTTCTCTCCCTTTTCCTACTGTCGAATTCCAGTCTTCCATGACTATTAAATTTTCGTCTGCCTTCACTACCTGAATAATTTTTTTTTATCTCAGTATACATTTCTTCAATTTCGTCGTCATCTGCAGAGCTAGTTGGCATTTAAACTTGTACTACTGTAGTAGGCATGGGCTTCGTGTCTATCTTGGCCACTATAATACGTTCGCTATGCTGTTTGTAGTAGCTTACTCACACTCCTACTTTTTTATTCATTATTAAACCTACTCCTCCATTACCCCTGTTTGATTTTGTATTTATAACCCTGTATTCAATTGATTAGAAGTCTTGTTCCTCCTGCCACCGAACTTCACTAATACCCACTATATCTAACTTTAACCTATCCATTTCCCTTTTTAAATTTTCTATCATACCTGCCCTATTAAGGGATCTGACATTCCACGCTTCGATCCGTAGAATGCCAGTTTTCGTTTTGCTGATAACGACGTCCTCCTGAGTAGTCCCCCGCCCGGAGATCCGAATGGGGGACTATTTTACCTCCGGAATATTTTACCCAAGAGGATGCCATCATCATTTAACCATACGAGGTGCATTCAAGTTTTTTTTCTCGGGACTGGAAAGAGATAGAAACATGCGCATTGTTTTAAAATGAGTCCGCGTTCATTGTCAATACGTCCCAGAGATGGCAGCACCATACGGCAGATGGAATTTTACCGCCAGCGGCGAGAATGGGAACTGTTTTAAATACTTAAAATGGAGACGTTTTCCTTACTTGAACAACGTGAAATCATTTGTTTTCTGAATTTGCGTGGTGTGAAACCAATTGAAATTCATCGACAGTTGAAGGAGACATGTAGTGATGGAGTTATGGATGTGTCGAAAGTGCGTTCGTGGGTGCGACAGTTTAATGAAGGCAGAACATTGTGTGACAACAAACCAAAGCAACCTCGGCCTCACACAAGCCGGTCTGACGACATGATCGAGAAAGTGGAGAGAATTGTTTTGGGGGACAGCCGAATGACTGTTGAACAGATCGCCTTCAGAGTTGGCATTTCTGTGGGTTCTGTGCACACAATCCTGCATGACGACCTGAAAATGCGAAAAGTGTCATCCAGGTGGGTGCCACGAATGTTGACAGACGACCACATGGCTGCCCGTGTGGCATGTTGCCAAGCAATGTTGACGCGCAACGACAGCATGAATGGGACTTTCTTTTCGTCGGTTGTGACAATGGATGAGACGTGGATGCCATTTTTCAATCCAGAAACAAAGCGCCATTCAGCTCAATGGAAGCACACAGATTCATCGCCACCAGAAAAATTTCGGGTAACCGCCAGTGCTGAAAAAATGATGGTGTCCATGTTCTGGGACAGCGAGGGCGTAATCCTTACCCATTGAGTTCCAAAGGGCACTACGGTAACAGGTGCATCATAGGAAAATGTTTTGAAGAACAAATTCCTTCCCGCACTGCAACAAAAACGTCCGGGAAGGGCTGCGCGTGTGCTGTTTCACCAAGACAATGCACCCGCACATCGAGCTAACGTTACGCAACAGTTTCTTCGTGATAACAACTTTGAAGTGATTCCTCATGCTCCCTACTCACCTGACCTGGCTCCTAGTGACTTTTGGCTTTTCCCAACAATGAAAGACACTCTCCGTGGCTGCACATTCACCAGCCGTGTTGCTATTGCCTCAGCGATTTTCCAGTGGTCAAAACAGACTCCTAAAGAAGCCTTCGCCGCTACCATGGAATCATGGCGTCAGCGTTGTGAAAAATGTGTACGTCTGCAGGGCGATTACGTCGAGAAGTAACGCCAGTTTCATCGATTTCGGGTGAGTAGTTAATTAGAAAAAAAAATCGGAGGCCTTAGAACTTGAATGCACCTCCTACAGTAAAGCTGCATGCCCTCGGGAAAAATTACGGCCGTAGTTTCCCCTTGCTTTCAGCCGTTCGCAGTACCAGCACAGCAAGGCCGTTTGGTTAATGTTGCAAGGCCAGGTCAGTCAATCATCCAGACTGTTGCCCCTGCAACTACTGAAAAGGCTGCTGCCCCTCTTCAGGAACCACACGTTTGTCTGGCCTCTTAACAGATACCCCTCTGTTGTGGTTGCACCTACGGTACGGCTATCTGTATCGTTGAGGCACGCAAGCCTCCCCACCAACGGCAAGGTCCATGGTTCATGGGGAGGTTCATGGCTTTATGGAACAGAAACAGAAGTTTGGCGCAGCTAGTTTCACAGCAGGATTTTATTGCTTTAGTCATTGCCAAGATACCAACTGAAGTTAGATTAAAATTACCGGGATTTCGTAAGAATGAATATTGGAAGCGTTATGTTATGTTACGACAATGTGTAACTCGAAATCACGAGGGAAAAATTAAAAGTTACGAAAATCTGTACTTCAATGGTAATCGGTTCCATAATAACTAAGAAACAAAATCAAAAGCTCAACAGGATTTATTTGCGAACTCATAGAGTCAATATATCGCTAATGGGAAAGATAAAAACCACTACCAACTTTGCATTTACAATAGGCAATAACCATAAAGGTTATGACCGAAAGAACACTAATATGGGTTTTAGACGAAACAGTTACAATACTCACAACCCTCAACCTAATCGGAACATCCATTTAGTACAATCTGAAGATAATAACCACAATTACAACTATCGAATCCATTATAAGAATATTTGTGAGCATCGTGTCACTCGTGAAAGTATAAATCATACTTTGAGCAAAGCTGCTATGTCCCTGAACAGGTACTAGGTCCAACGATTAGCCACCGCAATGATCACATATAAAATTCGACAAACAATTTCCACCTCAAATTCAAGATGTGATTCCTATTGTTAGCGCAGAAATTTGTTGCACCATGGTTCCACATTGTTATTGTGATTGTCTCTTGGAGTGACTTATCTGCAGCTGGTGATGTGATTTACAAGCAGCTACATCCTACTTATAATGTAGAGAGTTTCCCTGTATGAAGTTTGAAAATTAAATGGGGGTAAAATGGTAAATGTCGTTCAGTTGACAAACAAATTTATTTAGAATTTAGATTAGGCGGTGCCTATGAGGAGCGTACATTTTATGTGATTCCAGGGCTGGCAGTGGATGCAGCATGGGAGATTATTGGTCATGTGGGTGCCGAACTATTTTAAACTACGCCGACACACATTTATCATTGTAAACTCCGGTATTAGAAATTCATTTCTTTTAACCAAGTTTCATGCATCATGACAGGTATGGTCTTCTGGTTAAGAACTGTTTGAGTAAAAAGCAACGTAACCTTAACGAATTGCTTTTGGAGTATAATACCGATTCACACTAACCTTCATGAGATACTGCTTACGTATCGGATGGTGTTGTCTCACCGTGTAGGCAAAATCATGTTGTGCACCTACACTTGAAAAGATTACTGTGCGATTACTGTCAACTCCCTGAAAGAATGTAAGTGATATCAACTATTATTTTAGTTTGAGATACTTTCTATGAGCGTTCTGATTATTTTTGTTGAAAAATAATTATCTGTTACTGCTGTATGTCTTAATGGAATCACAGAAAACCATTCGGCTATTAAGTACCAATGGAAGTAGCGTTTGTAAGAGAATATTCTATGTCACTGAAGGAACTTGTTATTATCATCAAGGCAGTAGAATGAAGTTGAAATTAACTGTCACCAATTAAAGTGCTGTACTTTTACTTCTTTAAAGCGTCACATTACAAATTTAAAATAACTTAAAATGATAGCAGATGAGTGAATTTCTGTGACTTCTCTCATAAGCATATTATCAACAAAGAATATCTTAGTCCACCGCACTATTCGTATCGTTGACTTATCTACCAATTCATATGAAGAACGCTTTCGACGTTAAGTGAGAAGAGATGAATGAATTTTTGTAACTTGTGTCATTTGCTGGTTATCAAAAAATAACATCTTAGTCAATTGCATTATTAGTATCAAGAACTCTTTGAGAGTGCTATGGATGTGATGCGATCACCTACAACGGACCCGCTTCCAGGTAAATTTGGACAGACATTTTCTGCAAAAAATGGTTCAAATGGCTCTGAGCACTATGGGACTTAACATATGATCTCATCAGTCCCCTAGAACTTAGAACTACTTAAATCTAACTAACCTAAGGACATCACACACATACATGCCCGCGGTAGGATTCGAACCTGCGAACCGTAGCGGTCGCGCGGTTCCAGACTGAAGCGCCTAGAACCACTCGGTCCACGGCCGGCTATTTTATGCAAACTCAGTCATTCTCCAACCACTCATTCATTCGCAAGACAAAACAAAAATTTCGGCGGTTCCTTCCGTTAGGAACAGACAAGGTTTTGCGTAACCTCACTTCATTATGTTTTTCACCTAGAAGTACAGCCGAAGAGTAGTGTGAGTGAAACAGTGTGACTGAGTGAAGCAGGATTTAGCTAACAAGGGAACCTCCCCATCGCAGCCCCCTCAGATTTAGTTATAAATTGACACAGTGGATAGGCCTTGAAAAACTGAACACAGATCAATTGAGAAAACAGGAAGAAGTTGTGTGGAACTATGAAAAAATAAGCAAAATATACAAACTGAGTAGTCCATGTGGAAGATAGGCAACATAATGGACAATATCAGCTGATGAGCGCCGTGGTCTCGTGGTTAGAGTGAAAATTTTACTTTCTTTATTTTCGCAAAGTTACGATCTGTGCGTTCATTCATTGACGTCTCTGTTCACTGTAATAAGTTTAGTGTCTGTGTTTTGCGACCGCACCGCACAACAGTGCGATTAGTAGACGAAAGGACGTGCCTCTCCAATAGGAACCGAAAACATTTGATCGCAAGGTCATAGGTCAACCGATTCCTCCACAGGAAAACACGTCTGATATATTCTTTACGACACTGGTGACGGCATGTGCGTCACATGACAGGAATATGTTGTCGACCCACCTAACTTGCACACTTGGCGAATGGGTAAAAAGATTCTTCTAACTTACCCGATTTAGGTTTTCTTGTGGATGTGATAATCACTCCCAAAAAAGTGATGAAAACATAAGAGTTTGTCACATAAACTGCATCGAATGAATGCAACAGTTTCACAGTCGCACGGTTTTCCCTGTGCTCTATCAAAACATATGTTTTTTTACGTTTTCAAATGTTTCCGTGCGTAGAGCGTCAAATCCTGTATATGTCCAAGCAAATCTGAACATGTCCTGGAATTTTGGAGAGCGAAGTTGATTATGTGTGAGTGCCTGAACTTTGATAATTATATGAAAATAAAAAACTAAACTTTTCACTCGAGAGAAGATTTGAATCCAGGACCTGTCGTTCCGCAGCTGCTCACGCTAACCACGGGACCACAGCGCTCGTAAGCTAACACGCTCCTTAGTGTTGCCTAGCTTGCGCATCGACTACTCAGTTTGTATATTTTGCTTATTTTTTTCATAGTACCACACAACTTCTTTTTGTTTTCTCGATTGATCTGTGTACAGTTTTTCAAGGCCTATCCCTGTGCCAACTTATAACTAAATCTGAGGGGGGTGCGATGAGGAGGTTCCCTTGTAAGTAGAGCACCAAATTAAGTATAAGAGAACAGAAGTTCCTAGATCAGTTGTTTACCTCATAAAAACTCAATTTCTGTTTCTTATCTTGCCCAGAAAGACTTTAATATTCGCAAGACATTTTTTGACTTCATCAGTGTTGTTCGTAACTGTTGTTAATATTTTGATTGCTAATAAAACAAAATCCAGTGATAGAACCGCTTCAGAACGTCGTGACACGTCTGATCCTGTGGTTAACAATACGGCATAAATTATTACTTCCTTTACAGCTTTCACAGCACACCGTTCACAGTAAGAAAATAGTGACATAGCGTGCCGTTTTTAGCTGTCCACTGGAAACGAACGGTATGGTAAATTATCTTCAGTAAAAACAGAGCCTTGGCTTCGTCATAATCTTATCTAAAACGAGCTGGTTTATATTGACATGAAAAAAGATGATACTGTAGTTAAAAAGAAATAGAGGATAAATATATTTGAAGACACAGGATTTCTGCGACTACAGACTGGCTATGCTCATTCGTTAGCAGAGTCTTTGCATCGGTAATCGTTTTGTAACTTATCTATTAAATCGTTATTGTCGTTCCCTGAAGAATGTTAACAACAATAAGTAGCTGTGCATTGGTAAATACATTCTAAGATTATCCTCACGGGGCCGGCCGGTGTGGCCGTGGGGTTTTGGGCGCTTCAGTTGGGAGCCGCGTGAGCGCTACGGTCTCAGGTTCGAATCCCGCCTCGGGCATGGATGTGTGTGATGTCCTTAGGTTCGTTAGGTTTAAGCAGTTCTAAGTTCTAGGGGACTGATGACCTCAGATGTTAAGTCCCATAGTGCTCAGAGACATTTGAATCATTTGTCCTCACGGGTAAAGTCATAGAGTTGAAATTTTAACATGGTAAAAGTTAAAAATAAAGCATCATAATCTTTGAAATGTTATTACACTTAACATAAATTGAAATAATACGCGTCTATTGATATTTTACCTTATTCACAAGTCACTGTCGACTTCCTAAACTCCTACGAGTTGGAGTGTAGCATTTTAGACAATTTAATTAGTTAAAGAATTTAATAAGAGAAGTGGATACACCGGAACATGGTACAGTGAGACAGTGTAGTGGGGTGGCGAGGAAGAACAGGACTTCTGATATCAACTCTGCCGCCATTTCATCGACAGTCGGTAGATGTACCCACGGCAACATAACAGCGTGCGCGATTGGGCAACACAACATCCCAACCAATGTACTACGTCTGACCGCTTAACTTGCGGAAGTGAGGTATTCGAGTTCATTAGGATCTACAAAACAGCTACTAATCTTTTCAACCAAGAATTGGATGACAGCTCTGTTGAAACACTGAGTAAAGGCCTTAATTGTTCTCCAGCCCCGCGGCGTATGCCACTATTGAATACTGTTAGTGAAATAGAGCAGTGAATTAGGCATCCCTCAAATGATGCAGCTGAAGACATCAGCGTAAGCACTAGACGTATCCTAGCCAAACATTAGGCAACTGAATGTAATATTAGCCACTATTTATGCTAATTACATAAAAATAAGGACCTGGTTGTCTCCCCAGCTGATTCAGAAAATGCTATGGTGGGTCTGAAAATTGATGACGACCATCAGAAGGTACTACATTTATTAGAGAATGATACATTTCGGAAGAATAGTCACGATTTGATAAAGGCCATCGTCAGGGGAGACACTGAATGATTATGGTATGCCACTGGAAGTGGTAAAGAAACTAGTGCCATGTGCCACCAGACCTCCCAGGCTTTATGAATTGCTGAAGATAAACAAGGAAGGTGACCCTCCTACGCCCATTGTCAAGGTAACCAATCTACAGATTGCCAAACATCTAGCAGGATTATTAGCAGCGCTCAAACGGGACACTTGCTGCCATTCGTTGAGACCCTTATAAAAAGGAGATAGGCGAAAATATTTAGGCGTGACGTACTGTCACATTTTACGAAGGCGCCGGTACCACACGCTGGATCTGTTAGTGTAACAATTGACGCCTGGGATCGTCGAGTTGTTCCACCATGCTTTAACGACAACATACTTCCTGTACCGTGGCGAATATTATCAGATGACGAAGGCAAACATGCGGGTGGGGGGTTAGCGTACGAAGTGGCCGAAACAACCCCCCTACATCCATACTATAAGGTTTTATAACGCAGATTATAAGTTGCAATGGATATGAGATTAAATTTTGCCTGTTGTACACGTACAATGATTGCTAGTGTCCAAAATCTGGGACAAGCGAGAAGTTGCATGATGTCTATACGTTGTCAGTGTGAAATTCAGGGAATTAGGACCTCCCTAGGAACTTCTGGGACAGCACATAACTCTTTCATGCACTCGGAAAGGAAAGGTATCCTTGCAGATTACATTAATAATTGTGATGCATTATCTAGTGCTAAACATCTGGGCAAGCTTCGCTCCACATTCACAGCTAAAGAGGCAAATTCTTTAATGTGTTCTATCCTGCACCGTGGATTTGTTATCCCTCTCTTAGTGATAGCATTTTGTCGTTCGCTATGCAGATTTCTTCAGAAACCTATACTGTGGTGTAGAGATACGATGAAAGTAGCTGAAGGCACTAGAAAAATATACTAAATCGTGAGGTCTTATGCTACAAAACTTTGAAGGATGGTTTTCGAGAGGGCAACTGAAATTTGTTAAGAGGTATACATACAAATCTTGGTTCGCCGCGTGGTTAAGATAGAAAAAGAGCAGACCAAACTACTTGATGCGTCATCCTGATGAATACTACCGAGTGCCGGTCTTTTTTCCCATTTTTAGATCGTTCTGTAACGAAGTTAAAGTTCACATAACATTAGTAGGTACTATCTGGGCTTTCTTCACTGTTCCCTCTTTCAACCAGTGAAGTACTCTTAAACAGCCCAGAACGAGTTCGCGGCCTTCGTTGAATCCTACATTCGAGGTATGGAATGTGGAGTTGAAGATGGTCTATTGCATTTATGGAGACGAAAACGTCTGAAAGAAGACAGACTTTCATATGCCATGCAAGTACTCCAGTTACACAACAAAGAGATGTATCCAAATATGAACAAGCTTCTGAGGACATCGGTCACACTTTCTGTAACTACATCACAGTAGAGAGGTCAATCCCATATTGAAGATAATCAAGGTATACCTCCGGAATTCAAAAGAACAGTCAAATTTTGAAATTTACTGGCTCACATAAAGACTTATACCTGTTATTAAGGTATCAGTTATTAATGTTCGCAGGTTATGAAAAGAAATAATACATGCTCTTCAATTAAGTTGATCATTCTATTTTATCTTTTCAGAGAATTTAAATGCATTAGCCATCTTGGTCATTCATCATTCAGAATATATACACCGTTGAAGCTCACAGGCTACCACGCCAAGTGAAAGAAGAAACTGGATATGTCGTTATAGAGGGAATGCTTATTATTGGCTTGTTCCTTTTGTTGGACTTTGAAGTATTTTAAATCATGATCTATCTATTTATTCACCAGTAGACTGCACTTCGTATGGACGCTGTCGATATTTCGTACCATGCTTCCTTTAATTAGTCCTAAAACACTTCTAGGCTAAACACTATTCGGAAACCCTAATCCTCAAGCTTATTAAATATTTCTCCCTTTATTCAGATGTGTGACACGTTTTTGAGATACGCTTTCATTCCAGATCAACTGTTCTAAGAAAGAGAGCGTCTGACGTGGGCTATGGCATAACTGCGGATTATAGACTAAATACTGGCGATTTACAGTATCAATATACATCGCAATTTTTCCACTACTGTGCTTTCATCAGCATTGATTTGTATCAGAATTTTCAGTAGGCACAATCTGTGTTCCAATTCCAACCTTTGGAACCGTTTATGACAGTTCACCTGCTGCCGTTTTTGGGATACTGATATGAAAGACCAGAGTAGCCTTTACTTCAACAGAACTGAACCCCCATCCCCCCAGATGATAACTACCCCACTGGAGACTGCCATTATAACAGCCGAATGATATGAAAGGGAGAAAGCAGTTGAGAAGGGAGTGAGACATGGCTGTAGCCTATGCCCAATGTTATTCAATATCTGGAGTGAGCAAGCAGTAAAGGAATCAAAGGAGAAATTTGGAAAGAGAATTAATGTTAGAATTAATACTCAGGGAGAAGAAATTAAAGTTTGTGGGGCGCCGATGGCTTTCTAATTCTATCAGAGATATAAAACGACGTGGAAAGTCAGGTGAACGGATGGTAATGGAGAATAGCAAAATTAAGACAGGCAATGCGACACAGTGAGACTATAAAATGATTCTCTGAAACTAGTAGAAGCATAGTGCTATTTGAGCATCAAAGTTAATGGAGATGGCTGAAGTAGTGAGAATATAAGAACCTGACTGCCAATATCAAGCGAAGCTTTTCAGAATAAAGTAATATTTTGACATCTTATGTAGCTCCAAAGATTAAGAAATATTTTCTGACAGTATAGTCAAACGCAAAAAAGAAAGAACCAGCGCACCACGAAGGAATTATACGAATGGTATGGAAATCGGCAGGTGTGACGTACGTGTAAAGACAAATAAATGATTAGAATTTCAGAAAAGTTGGGCAATTTATTTAAGAGAAAAAGCTTCACAAATTAAGCAACTCAATAACGCGATGCTCCATCTCTGGCCCATATGCAAGTAGTCATTTGGCTTGGCAGTGATTAACAATTGTTGGCTGTCCTCCTGAGGGACATCGTGCCAAGTTCTGTGCAATTGGCGCATTAGGTGGTCAAAATCCTGATTTGCGTGGTGGGCCATGCTGATATTGCTACAAAGGTTCTCAGTTGGGGAGAGATCTGGGGACCTGCTGACCTAGTTGCAAACAAAGGGGTCCTGGTATGAAACCAATGGTACCCCCGACCATCGCTCCTGGCAGGAGGGCCATATGGTATGCGACAATCAGGTTGGTACCCCACCGCTGTCTGGAATGTCTCCAGACACGGCTTCGCCTGTCATAGTGGCTCAGTTCAAAGCGTGACTCATCACTGAAGACAATTCTAATACAGTCTGTGAGATTCCACGACGTGTTTGGAGACGCCCCGGACAGCCATGGGATACCAACCGCTCTGAGGCCCACCATGCGATCCGACAGGTCTGTGCTGCCATTTAGTTTCATAGCATGAAACCTTTGGCTGTCGTCTGCGGCACCCTTACAGCAAAGCGATACTTCAGTGATATTCTACGCTCCGTTTTGTTGACCTTCATAGCAAACGATTCTGGGCTTAAGTTTCAGCAAGATAATACGGGCCCGCACACAGCGAGAGTTCCTACTGCTTATCTTCGTGCTCGCCACACTTTATCTCGGCCAGCAAGGCCGCCGGATCTCTCACCAATAGAGAACATTTGGAGCTCTATGCCCTCCAGTCATCTCGGGCTTCTGACGAGCTAACGCGCCAACTGGACGGAATTTGGCACGGTATTCCTCAGGGTGACATACAGCAACTCTGTTACTCAATGTCAAGCTGAATAATTGCTTGTATGTGGGCCACAGATAGACGAGCGCGTTAATTATTTGCTCTGTTTGTGAAGATCTTTCTCTTGACAAATTATACAACTTTTCTGAAACTGTAATCATTTGTTTGTCCATACACGTACGTCACATCTACCGAGTTCCGTCGCATTCGCACAGTTCCGTAATGGAACATCCGATTTTTTTCCTTAGAGTCTTTTTGTCAGGAAAGTTGTCTTCTACGAGCGTGAAAGGTAGACGAGAAACTGTACCGACAGGAAGAGAAGACACTGAAATTTAGTGTTACAGAAGATTGTTGAACGTAAGCAGATTAGATAACTAGTGTAATGATACTGAGTGGAATCAGGGAAAAAATTAATTTACGGCACAATTTGACTAACTGGAGGGACCAGTTTATAACCACCCGACATTTATGGTGAATTAGGATTTTTAAATGAAACGTTGTTGTTTTGGAAAGGTACTATTCCGAAGAATAGTGAGTATCCGGATAAGGGCAGATAGTTATCATGCGACTACTTGAAAGGTGGCTACACTGAGCCACTGCGCCAGAGATTGCGCCAAAGAGTATTATTCAGCCGCCTCCACTGGCAGTGCTTGGGGAGAAATCGTAGTAGTCAGTGCTTGTTGAGATGAGCTAGTGAAAGTGCTTGGGTAGAACTCGTAGTAGGCAGTGCTTGCTGAGATGTGATACTGAAAAGTTCTTATTGAGATGTGATAGTAACGAGTCGGTGTGGAAATATTGTAATGATTAGAGTGCTTTTCGTCAATATATGAAGGTAAAAGAAAAAAAAAATTTCCTTTTCTTTTTATTATCTTAATGTCTTAAATAATGCACCATTACAGGTTCAGTCAACAAAGCATCTGGCTTGTGTTCTTGCATTAGAGTGTAATTCTGCTTTCCTTACGCAATTACAGTATTTCTATTTTTTTAATTACGTCAGTATAAATGGTGGTTGAAATTTCTTGTCTTATTGAAGAAGAACCGTGCCAGATGTGGACGTTATACTTCCACACACAGAACAGTTACTCTTGTGCTTGTTGTTGCGTTGGTTTTATAGTTGCTGGGGACTTAATTAATTAGTTGTGTTAACGAAAATTTTATTTCATTCTTTGATGTTGTTCTATGCAGTCAGATTGCGTAATAATACTAGTCAGGGCCAACCGTTTACGACACAGCGTAATCGGACATACAGCAACCAAAATTAAAAATTATTTTCAAACTTAATAATTAAGCCCCCATGCACGTGGCGCCCCTGCCAGGATCGTCCCTTGGAATTCTTCTGATTGTAAAAATAGTAGACAGTAGTATTGTTGTAGTAATTTGTAGTTTAGTAATTGTAGTCTATATTGCATGTGTAGATTTGGTAATTAGCATTCTTCTAATGGTGTTTTTCAAAATTTAATTTGTGTTGCCTTGTATACGCGTTTGACAATTTAGTGCAATTATTTCAATTGTTCGTTAATCGTGTTTGAGGGAAACATTTCGTGTGAATGGTATTGTTGGAGATAAAGTGTCATTGTGTGCAATTTTCATATAGTGACGAGTTTTGTATATTTTGTAAATGATTACGCGATCAATGAAAAAGGCAAAAATGATGAATGGTGAGAATGACGAAATTGTTAACATGGCGAACTCGCCAACACAGGAAAACAGTGTGATGAATAATGAAGTGGAAAACAATGTAATAAGTCGGGAAAATAGTCCGGAACCATTTCAAAATTTTTCTCAATCAGTAAATTCACAGAATACGAGATTAACGATAGAAGATTCTGAAATAGTATCGAACACAGATAGCTTTATGGCTATGCAGAAGGAAGTTAGTTTTGCGGGAACTGTTAGGGGCGAAAAGAATTTCGAACCGGCTAACATGGAGCAGTTGATGGGTGTAATATTAAATTTGGGATCAGAATTAAAAACACGGTTAGACTCACAAATGGGAACAATGGAAAAACGGTTAGACTCACTGGGATCACAAATGGGAACAATGGAAACACGGTTTGGATCTGAATTAAAAACAGAGATTGGAACAATTAAAACAGAGATGGGAACTTTGGAAACACGGTTAGATTCACGAATAGGGACATGTTTCAAAAATATGAAAGATGAATTAAAGAAAGAAATCAGAGAAGACGTACAACCGATTTTGAATGCTCACAATAATAGATTAGTTGCAGTAGAGATTAGACAAAGGGAACAGGATAGAGAACAGGAAGAAAGAGATCGTGTGATAGTACAGAAATTTTCAGAGTTAAATTTACAACATGCAAAAGATAAGGAAGAAATATTTGAGAGAATCGAGGAATCCGTACCAAATGACAGATTAAATAATCTAACACAACAATATGAACAGTTAGCTACCAAATGTGTTAATACTGAAACCCGAGTAGCGACACTTACGGACGACATAAATAAACAGGAAGAACAAATAGGTGATTTATCGGAAAGAGTTGAGGAGATTTCAGATAAACAGACAAGTCTTAGTTTAAGTGGGGACAGAGATTCAGATGATACAGCACCACTGCCATTTGCAGAAACCGAAGAGTATCAGAACATAAATAAACATGTTGAAAATCAGGGAAAATTTAATGAACGCGTTAAAAGGGAAGTTGAGGCTTTATGAAATCAAGTCAAACAAATCGAAGGCGAAATTGTAGGAAAAGACAGTAGAAGAAATTTAGAATCACAGATAGCAGAGGGGTTTGAAGAAAATACACTCCTGGAAATGGAAAAAAGAACACATTGACACCGGTGTGTCAGACCCACCATACTTGCTCCGGACACTGCGAGAGGGCTGTACAAGCAATGATCACACGCACGGCACAGCGGACACACCAGGAACCGCGGTGTTGGCCGTCGAATGGCGCTAGCTGCGCAGCATTTGTGCACCGCCGCCGTCAGTGTCAGCCAGTTTGCCGTGGCATACGGAGCTCCATCGCAGTCTTTAACACTGGTAGCATGCCGCGACAGCGTGGACGTGAACCGTATGTGCAGTTGACGGACTTTGAGCGAGGGCGTATAGTGGGCATACGGGAGGCCGGGTGGACGTACCGCCGAATTGCTCAACACGTGGGGCGTGAGGTCTCCACAGTACATCGATGTTGTCGCCAGTGGTCGGCGGAAGGTGCACGTGCCCGTCGACCTGGGACCGGACCGCAGCGACGCACGGATGCACGCCAAGACCGTAGGATCCTACGCAGTGCCATAGGGGACCGCACCGCCACTTCCCAGCAAATTAGGGACACTGTTGCTCCTGGGGTATCGGTGAGGACCATTCGCAACCGTCTCCATGAAGCTGGGCTACGGTCCCGCACACCGTTAGGCCGTCTTCCGCTCACGCCCCAACATCGTGCAGCCCGCCTCCAGTGGTGTCGCGACAGGCGTGAATGGAGGGACGAATGGAGACGTGTCGTCTTCAGCGATGAGAATCGCTTCTGCCTTGGTGCCAATGATGGTCGTATGCGTGTTTGGCGCCGTGCAGGTGAGCGCCACAATCAGGACTGCATACGACCGAGGCACAAAGGGCCAACACCCGGCATCATGGTGTGGGGAGCGATCTCCTACACTGGCCGTACACCACTGGTGATCGTCGAGGGGACACTGAATAGTGCACGGTACATCCAAACCGTCATCGAACCCATCGTTCTACCGTTCCTAGACCGGCAAGGGAACTTGCTGTTCCAACAGGACAATGCACGTCCGCATGTATCCCGTGCCACCCAACGTGCTCTAGAAGGTGTAAGTCAACTACCCTGGCCAGCAAGATCTCCGGATCTGTCCCCCATTGAGCATGTTTGGGACTGGATGAAGCGTCGTCTCACGCGGTCTGCACGTCCAGCACGAACGCTGGTCCAACTGAGGCGCCAGGTGGAAATGGCATGGCAAGCCGTTCCACAGGACTACATCCAGCATCTCTACGATCGTCTCCATGGGAGAATAGCAGCCTGCATTGCTGCGAAAGGTGGATATACACTGTACTAGTGCCGACATTGTGCATGCTCTGTTGCCTGTGTCTATGTGCCTGTGGTTCTGTCAGTGTGATCATGTGATGTATCTGACCCCAGGAATGTGTCAATAAAGTTTCCCCTTCCTGGGACAATGAATTCACGGTGTTCTTATTTCAATTTCCAGGAGTGTAATTTGTTTCATTTACGGGATGCAACAAGAGAGCGCCAGGCGCGCGAACTTGACAATAATCGACATTGGGACTGGGACAGACGGGGTAGGTCTTTGTCGCCACAAGGAGAAAACTTTGACTATAAACACTTTTTGACTGTTCGGAAATTTAAGATTTTCCGCAATTCTAAGAATGACATACATCCATGTTCATGGTCAGGTCAATTTGCGTACGCACTTCCGCCAAATTTGCCACTAAGTCACAAACCGGAAATTATGTGCGGCTATTAAGGTCCTCAGGGGACTCACTACTCTAAGTGAATATGTGCCGTAGCGTGCATAGGGCCCCGAGCTGTAGTGGTGCTATTTCTCTTTTAGTTTTCTGCACCGCTGCCTACTCTTTTACTATTCTTTGCATCTGTCAAACCAACTCTTCGACTATCAATCTATCTAGAGAGTAAGTAAACAATAACCGGATATGACTATTTTACCTAAAAGTGATTTCGAAAATTACCGTTTGGACTTACTGTACCTTCAGCAGCATTCATTCCTAGTTTAAACGAAATTTTACCTGTTTATCTTCGTGACAATATTACTTCTTATGTTGACGATATTCTTATTGCTAAACATTCTTGGAGTGAGCATAACAAAATTTTGGATTCATTATTACGTATTTTTCCAAGAGTTGGCATTACAGAGAACTTGGAAAAATCTGAATTTGGTCGTTCTCAGGTGAAATTTCTCGGTCACATTATTTCTACAGAAAGTATTCTTCCTGATCCAGAGAAATTAGACGCTATTCGTAATTATGCTGTTCCTACCACAAAACGTGATGTTCGTAGTTTCCTTGGTGTCTGTAATTTTCTTAGACGCTTTGTTAGATTGGACAATTTGGCCACACCTTGTTTTTGCAAACTATCTGGAACATTCTTTTTAAACGAAAATCGGTCGACAACTCTGTTTGGTTAGTTTGTATTCCTGATGAGTGGGTTAATAAGCTGATTTGGTATACGCATTTCAGTTATGCACACTTTGGTCCCAGAAAATGCTTTCATAAATTACGGGAAAATTGCTACTTCAGTAATATGGAAAAACGTATTCGATCTGTTCTGGCCAAATGGAAATTATTTCAAAAGGCTAAGCCGCCAACAATTTCTCACAGAGCACCGTTGTTTCCAATCATTCCAGCGAAATTAAAGGACATGGCTGCAGTCGATTTGTTTGGTCCAATGGTTCGTTCTACTAATGGTTTTGCGTACACTTTCGTGGCAGTGGAGTTGACATCAAAATATGTGTGTTTTACACCTTTACGCAAAGCAACAGCTCGTTCAGTATCTAATGCTTTCATCAAACATTTTCTTAAAGAAGTTGGTCATGTTGATAAGGTTATATCAAATAATGGATCACAGTTTCGCTCTAAAATTTGGCTTCGTACTCTACGGCATCGTAAGATTAAACCAATTTTCATTTCACTTTTACACCCCCAATCTAACGCTTCAGAGAGATGGATGAAGGAAATCAATAAATTGTGTCGTCTTTATTGTCATCCGAATCACAGAACGTGGGATCAGTATCTTCATATTTTTCAAAACATTCTGAATGAACTTCCTAATGACTCAACTTCTTTACCGCCCATACTGATATTAAAAAACAAAGCACCGACAAATCGCATATCTGAAATCGTTCCTTTTCCGCCTTCACGGAAACTGCGACATTCTGAATTTGTCAACCTGGCTCTACGAAATATTGCATCTGCGGCTGCTAGAAGAGAGAAATCAGCTAAGCGTCCTGATCGTTTAAAAACTTTTTCAGTTGGCCAAAAGGTGTTAATTAAGTCTCACCGTTTGTCTCACTAAGGAAAGGGATTGTGTCGCAAATTTTTTTTTGCTTTATAACAGTCCATATAGAATTCGCAAAATTATACATGATAACACAGTTGAAGTAGAAACTCTTAAATCACGACGCTCTAAGGGAATACATCATATATCTAACGTTAAAATTTTTGTGGAATGACATACTTTAGAGAAACTAACAGCTACATGTAAACATGCAGAGAATACAAGGATACCGCGCTGTGTTTTGGTGGCGGCATATACTCAAAGCAACAGTCAAGTCTGCGCGCCGCACAAGGCAGTCGTTGACCGCAAACAATTACTTCCTACGTCACGCGCCTACAGCTGATCGAGCGCTCAGTGCGAATGCACTGACAGCCGTAAACAAATAAACAGTCTAATTTCTCCGATTAAATTCAGTATAAAGCTATAGTGACTTGATGAATTATGTTATTAACATTCAGTATTTTTCAGGATACGGTTGTATAAAATATTTAAAAACTTCAGGTAAATTCTGTGTGTTTCCGACGTTAAGAGGACTTGCTATCGAGAAAATTTCAGAAAGAATGTAATTTCGAAGAAGAAACTAATAAACTAAAAAGGTAACTATTAATTGAGTTCATTTTTTCAGGTAACACATTTCCACTTAGGTACGTACTTTAGAGGTAATTTGCTGCTCGCAATTACGTGATTCATACTTTCTGCTAATTTCATGTTCTATGAAATTACTTGTGAAGCGACGTGCTTGCGTACGTTAACTGATTTTGACAATGATTATTAATGAACTGGGTTGTAACTTGTGTATATTATGCATCGCTTGGCTGCAATGCTTTTTCACTGATGTCATATTTTTGTTATTATGTGCCTGCTGTGCTTATTTATTTAAATTATAATTGTCACCTGATTAATTGTGCTGATGTGGTTAGGTATGTAAGTTATACTTTGTGATTTATCTGCTTGTGCCTTCATGTTTACTTATTAAGATGACATATGTACATTTATTTGCTTATGCTGATATGATGCTAATGACCTGTTTATTATGTTAGATAACATATTTGCTGCCTTGCTTATGGATTGCATATTTATACGTTTCTGTTTGTTGTCATAACTACTCTTTAATTTGGTATATAGAAATGCTGATATACTGTGTACAAACATAGAGTTTAGGACACACTATTGTATTAATTATAGATTGTTCGCTTGGCAGAGCCTCGTTGTAAGAATTGTGCTGCATCCACTTGTTGACATTCTGTTCTCTACTGTATATTTACTCGCTATTGCATGTTTTGCTTACGCTCAGTGCCTTATATTTTTAAGATAGGAAAATGAACTGCTATAATTCGACATAAACGACATTAGTACAAGAAACTTCATAGAAGTCACATGAGCTAGAGGTTTTATGAAAGCTGTATAAATGTATGCTAATAGGAAGGAAGCTAACGACATGACATACCAAAACTAGGTTTAGACCATTGACAGTTATTAAACTACATTTTTCGTGAGCAATTGAAATAGGAAGTGACACTTGACATAAGAAATACTCCACATGTTTGCTTCTATTTGCCGTAATTCTTGAAGTGGTGTACACACTGTGAAATATTATGATCATTCACACTCCATAATCGTACTTAATTACTGAGAGTTATTCGAACTAAGTCTGTTAGAGGTCATGTATGCATTTCTTTGTTTATAATTCATAATGCGTAGAAGATTTGTCTCAGATGGATTACACAGAGGTTGTGTGTTGACAGTGTGTCTTCGGATTGTATGGGATGATGAGGTTTGCATTAGGATTTTATCTGCACTTGTTCGAGGAGACTGACTAGAGGAAACAGTTGTTATGGAAGTGAAATGATATTGGTAATAAGGTTTATATGTATCGACATATTGAAGAGGTATTATTGAGGTATTATTGAGATTATGTGAAGTTGATGATTATTGGAGTTTTGGTGGACAAGAGGTAATGTAAATGCTATTAATGATAAGGTTTATATGTATCGACATAAGAGGTATTATTGAAGTATTGAGATTATGTGATGCTGATGATTATTGGAGTTTTGGTGGATAAGAGGTAAAGTAGGTGAGGTGCATATTTTTTTTGTTGGTCTATATGGAACAAGGAAGATGAAGTTGGCAGACTAGAACACTCAAGTGGAAGGAAGATTGTCTACACACACTTTGTTAAATCAATAAGCAGTACAGATTTTTTTTTTCTTTGGAGAGAGGAAGTATTTGCATATCTTGGCACACTGACAGATGTTCAGCAACAGTACATTTGATTTGGCTTGGCAAACATTGGTCTTGACATGATGACTATGACGTTGACTTTAACTATTATTGACTGTTATACATTGCTGCCACTCCTACTTGATACACATGATGAACATCAAATTTTGACAGAATTACATTTACACAGTTAACACTATTCAATTACACAGTAGTACTTAATGTGGATGAAAGGTGAGTGAGTGTGTTTTGTGTGTTTTCCTTTCCTAATCCTACCCACCTATTTCCTAAATATTATTTTATTTGTTTGTAGTGGCTTGCACTGACACCCATAAATATTATAGGTTTACTGATATTTGAGTATTTGTAATAGTTAATATGACAATTATCTGACATCATTTGTGTGTTTGTTATGATTTGTATGTTTAGTGTAAAAGCATTTGTATATGTATTCAAACTATTGTTCATGCCGGAACTGTCTGCTTAGTGATGGTGAATATTATGAACTGTTACCTGCACTTGTTCAACATTGATGGGTGCCACTTAGAAATGTTTAATTTCTGCTGATGAACTGTCTGATCAGTGATAGTGAATATTATGGACTGTTACTTGTACTTTTTCTACATGATTGGTGCCACTAGGACATGCTTAATTTCTGCTTATAAACTCTGATGAGCAGTGTGATCAGTGATAGTGAATATTATGGACTGTTACTTGTACTTTTTCTACATGATTGGTGCCACTAGGACATGTTTGATTTCTGCTTATAAACTCTGATGAACAGTGTGATCAGTGATAGTGCATATTATGGACTGCTCTCTGGACCTGCTCATCATTGCTAGGTGCAACTGATGGACTGCTTCTACTGAAATAATGTCACTTGTTGGTGTCTGCACCTACTCAACACTGCTGGGTGCCACTAATGAACTGCTTCTACTGAAATAATGACACTTGTTGGTGTCTGCACCTGTTCAACATTACTGGGTGCCACTGATGAACTGCTTCTACTGAAATAATGTCACTTGTTGCTGTCTGCACCTGCTCAACATTGCTGGGTGCCACTAATGGACTGATTCTACTGGAATAACGTCACTTGTTGGTGTCTGCACTTGTTCAACACTACTGGGTGCCACTGTTAGAACTGTTTCTACTGAAATGATGTTACTTCTTGCTGTCTGCACCTACTCAACATTGCTGGGTGCCACTGATGGATGGCTTCTACTGAAATAATGTCACTTGTTGGTGTCTGCACCTGTCAACATTACTGGGTGCCACTGATGAACTGCTTCTACTGAAATAATGTCACTTGTTGGTGTCTGCACCTGTTCAACATTACTGGGTGCCACTGATGAACTGCTTCTACTGAAATAATGTCACTTGTTGGTGTCTGCACCTGTTCTACAATGCTGGATGTCACTAATGGAACCACTTCTGCCGAGAAATGTGACTTGTTGCTGTGTGTACCTCTTCAACATTGCTGGGTGCCACTGATGGACTGCTTCTACTGAAATAATGTCACTTGTTGGTGTCTGCACCTGTCAACATTACTGGGTGCCACTGATGAACTGCTTGTACTGGAATGATGTCACTTGTCGGTGTCTGCACCTGTTCAACAATGCTGGGTGCCACTAATGGAACTGCTTCTGCTGAGAAATGTGACTTGTTGCTGTGTGTACCTCTTCAACATTGCTGGGTGCCACTGATGGAACTGCTTCTATTGAAATAATGTCACTTGTTGGTGTCTGCACCTGCTCAACATTGCTGGGTGCCACAGATGGACTGCTTCTACTGAGATAATGTCACTTGTTGGTGTCTGCACCTGTTCAACGTTACTGGGTGCCACTGACGGACTGATTCTACTGAAATGATGTCACTTGTTGCTGTCTACACCTGTTCAACATTGCTAGGTGCCACTAATGGACTGATTCTACTGAAATAATGTCACTTGTTGGTGTCTGCACCTGTTCAACATTGCTAGGTGCCACTAATGGACTGATTCTACTAAAATGATGTCACTTGTTGGTATTTGCACCTGTTGACCATTGCTGGGTGCTACTGCTGGAACTATCAACTACTTGTTTTTTTTGAATCATTCAAAGCATTTTATGTGAACGTTTGTATAAACTGATTTTTTGTGTATTGTGTGAACTATTATGTAAAGTCACATGTATGAAAAGAAGTTGTATTGCTTACTGTATTTCATATATTAGGTTACTGAAAGGTCAGTGCAAAGCCAAAATTTTATCTAATTATGTGATATTTAGGTATTAATATTATCTTTTATTTTTGTCTGTATTTTTGTGGACGAATTTGGTGGTATTTTCACCACCAATGCTGGCAAAAATACCATCAATTTCTGGCCCGTGGAGGAGGGGCATATGAAAGGTGGCTACACTGAGCCACTGCGCGAGAGATTGCGCCAAAGAGTATTATTCAGCCGCCTCCACTGGCAGTGCTTGGGGAGAACTCGTAGTAGTCAGTGCTTGTTGAGATGTGCTAGTGAAAAGTGCTTGGGGAGAACTCGTAGTAGTCAGTGCTTGTTGAGATGTGCTAGTGAAAAGTGCTTGGGGAGAACTTGTAGTAGGCAGTGCTTGCTGAGATGTGATACTGAAAAGTTCTTATTGAGATGTGATAGTAACGAGTCGGTGTGGAAATATTGTAATGATTAAAGTGCTTTTCGTCAATATATGAAGGTAAAAGAAAAAAAATTTTTCCTTTTCTTTTTATTATCTTAATGTCTTAAATAATGCACCATTACGGGTTCAGTCAACGAAGCATCTGGCTTGTGTTCTTGCATTAGAGTGTAATTCTGCTTTCCTTACGCAATTATAGTATTTCTATTTTTTTAATTACGTCAGTATAAATGGTGGTTGAAATTTCTTGTCTTATTGAAGAAGAACCGTGCCAGATGTGGACGTTGAGTCATACTCCCACACACAGAACAGTTACTCTTGTGCTTGTTGTTGCGTTGGTTTTATAGTTGCTGGGGACTTAATTAATTAGATGTGTTAACGAAAATTTTATTTCATTCTTTGATGTTGTTCTATGCAGTCAGATTGCGTAATAATACTAGTCAGGGCCAACCGTTTACGACACAGCGTAATCGGACATACAGCCACCAAAATTAAAAATTATTTTCAAACTTAATAATTAAGCCCCCATGCATACTTTCGCACTCCAGAACGGTCGCCAGCTCTCTGTGTGAGCAAAAATTGCTGGATGACTATTAATTGTTTATGAACTCTAATTACGAACTAATCACTGAATTGTAATTAGGCGAGAACGGAACCAAAAACACTGGCTGGAGGTCAGACGTACAAACACAGTTAATACAATGACTTGAAATGAAACAGAAAACCAGTAAAATAATTTGTAGTGAACACATGCACGTGAAAGTTAATTGGTTTCAAAACTGTACGCTTAATGAATAGTTTCGCGCTACTCACTATTATAGTAAGATATTTCTGGGAAGTTCGCCATGTTTCGTATAGCGATTAACACTGTTAGCAGTTTGCAATGCACAAAAAAACTTGAAATATATTAATGTCGCGTGTTGTCAACATTCAACTAAATTATGCTTTTACTCTTTTACTGAAATGCATCATTGTTTTATCAATTGTTCTACCAAGCAACAAAGTTCGGTTTATATTGTTAGCTCCTTCAGCTTCGTCTTGTCCGTATCGAAATTGACCGCGAAAGTATCTCAAGACCACATATTCTCACATTTACTTTTAAAGAATTTTAAAATGTCACTTTATTCGTGTTTTAATTTGTCATATTTCGTTACTGTAGTAAGTTATACACCTTTTGAGCCCATTGTAGATTGTACCTATTGTATTGTTCATATTGTTGGATTTTGTACAATTATAAAATTAACGAATATGAATGAGATTGCAGTAGCGACATCTAACGATTATATGACACATACTTTGCGGCTGCAGTACCTCAGTTTGTTATGAACAGCAGCGCTGTTAACAGCACGAGTGACCTAGTTTACACCGTATTTTAAATATGTGCCACGAAGCTATGATGTTTTTGTGTATTTCATGACGATGCCATTGTGGTTTCATTGTTTTAGGAGATGTTTTATAAAAGGTCTACGTCGTCGTATTTTAATCACTTGTTTCCACATCTATGGAAGCCATACTTCTCATTACGGCATTTTTGTCATATCCAGATGCAAACAGTGCACTACTTGAATTTGTTCTTCCATTTTTCTGGAGATCTGAAGATGGTCATCGCTGAGCGAAACCTGTAGTCTAAGGACCAATAAGTTTTGTGGTCATTGAAGGAAATAAAATAAATTTATTCTATATCTGCCGGCCGGATTGACCGAGCAGTTCTAGGCCCTACGGTCTGGAATCGCGCGAGCGCTACGGTCGCAGCAGGTTCGAATTCTGCCTCGGGCATGGATGTGTGTGATGTCCTTAGGTTAGTTAGGTTAAAGTAGTTCTAAGTTCTAGGGGACTGATGATCTCAGAAGTTAAGTCTCATAGTGCTCAGAGCCATTTGAACCATTTCTACATTTCCTGGATCACAGTTTTAATCCGCGACTGTGTCGTAGCTTGTGTAAATGAAGAGACTTGTGCTGGATAAAGTAAAATGGATAGAGGTATGAAACCACTCTACTGCTCGAAGACCGTATCAACGACAATAATGTTAACCTAGGTGTTGATGAGTAGATCTGCCTGTGGGGAGCGATGGCTCCAATTCCCTATGCCGGCCGAAGTGGCCGTGCGGTTAAAGGCGCTGCAGTCTGGAACCGCAAGACCGCTACGGTCGCAGGTTCGAATCCTGCCTCGGGCATGGATGTTTGTGATGTCCTTAGGTTAGTTAGGTTTAACTAGTTCTACGTTCTAGGGGACTAATGACCTCAGCTGTTGAGTCCCATAGTGCTCAGAGCCACACCCACTCCTATTCCCTATCGCGAGCAGTTGGTCCCCACCGCTCGCTGCTGTCCACCTGTGATTCAGCGAATGGTCTGCTGCGCAGTGGCTCTCCTATCAACGGGGTTCCTGCAGACAGTATTTAATACGTGGCTGTATACACAAGTGGCGCACAACGTCATAGTGAGAACATTATCCAGTTATTTATTTGTAATACAGGGTCCAGTCACTTCATTGTTACCACCGGCTGTGTTCGGCGTCAACGTACAACCCCACTCACAAAGGGCAGCTTGCAGCATTAGCAGTGGAGGGTACATAAAGCATGTCGGGGGGACGAGGAAAACAGTGTAGTCGTTGACTTAATGCAGAAACGGAGCGATTTGTATGACGTCCAAAAGGGCGTGATTATTGGTGATACCTCACAAGAAGGGTTGGGGCAATTTTAAGGAAAAACACATGGAAGGTGGACCCACATATTTCGTCACTTGTCATTTCATGGAATACACTTCATTCTTTAGGAGCAATTATTAAGATTAATAAATTAAAAACCTTGCCAAAATATGAATAACAACGCTCACAATAATTTAAATAACTTGACCAAGATCAATTCATTAATACAAATTTTAACAATTTATACCATTAAGAACAGGACTTAAAACCAGGAATGTACACAAGTCTCCAAATACAAGTAAGAAGTCACAGCAACAAGGTGCGATCGCAAGCTGGTTCAAGAAACTGAGTGTTACCAGTAAAATGAATTACAAATGACTGGCACTAAATGTACTAACAATTCTAAAGCATGGGAAAAATTTTAATCAAATGGGCAACGCCCAACCAAAATACAGAAGGGATAACAATTAGTCTCTGATTGTCGCTGTTGGAAAGCTCTTAACACTTTATAAACCCTAATAAAAAACCCTTAAGCAACGATCACCGAAAATACATGAGAAGTTGGGAAGGCATACAACACACCAGCCGAAACATTAATAATGATAAGAGAGCGGATTATATGCATCATAGAAATCTTAAAATATGCTTAAAATGCTTGAAAATGCATGAAAAGTGTCGAAATATGCAAGATCAAATAATAAATAAACATGGTAGTGCGATATATCTCGAAGTCGAACCTGTCCACATCATTTACGAGGAAGAGAGTCGGTCATGCGAAAAATAGGTACATTTTCTGAATGCTTTCTGGTAGAGGTTAGGAAGAGGGCCTCTCTGGGATTATTTTCTAAAAATTTGCAAAATGGGGGCGCATACCGTGTTTCAAGAAGTGTTCCTTCTTTGCTATTATTGTCTGTAAGAAGCGGATGCGATGCGAGTGAGTCGCAGCGAAACGATCGACATGTACAGGATCACCTTCGAGATATATCGCACGCAGAGGGCACACTCAAAAACTCCGTAGTATTTTATTTAAAAAACAACATACAGTCATGAATTTTTGAACAACATTAACTTTTAATTAATAATATTGGACCAAAGCATCACTTACAATTCACTGTAAATTTTTCTGGTATTGTAAACATAAACGAACAAGTACTGTTCCAAATTTTCGGAAGTACGATTGTGTCTTCGATCACTCAAACCGTTTTTATAAGCAGAAAAGGATACAACTACATGAACTGAGGTGATTGGGCAGTATTTGAATTTGGGTGCTATGTTGGCACTTACCGTTTCTGGTAAAAGTTCACCCGTCCCATTAATGAAACTTTTCTGTAAGTTTTCTTGGGAATACCTCCGGCAATGAGGAGTTCGCTAGAATAATTTTATTCCTTAACTGAGTAGATTTATTCAACGCCAAACGTTGAGTTTTACGCTTTTTAATATTTGCAAGTACGTGGGAAAAATGAGTGCTAATGACAGCAATTTTTTTTTTAGAACTGGAATCCTTAAATGCTTCCTTGCACTTGAAAACTGCCAAAGTCTCTGCACTATCGAAGTCGCTTACTACCCCTCTAATGACCTTGAAATGTTCATTGTAAAATGACACAGCTTCGACCCACGTACCCCAACGAGTTACCACTGGTTCGGGAGGTAAAGTTTTTCTTTGTAAGTGTTAACGCGAGCAGGAGCCTTTAGAAACACTTTCTTTGTGGACGAAATCTGTTTATTCACATGCACAAACGTGGAACGTACTTCTTCAGGAAGGCGGCGTTCTCCACGATCAAAGCACGTCACATGAATCAAATTGGAATAAAATATTCGGAGGCTTTTCCTGCTTTGATCATATACGGAGAAGCATCTGGAATAAACACAAACCACCTTTCATCTGCAGAAGATTGTGAAAATATTTTTCTAATCCCCTCATTCACTATTCTGGTGACCGTAGAATGATTTACTTTTCAAGTTCTTTGCAGGCTGCTAGATAGCAAGAAGAAGGCTCTTCTTTTAAGGAATTTGCGATGTAACGGTCACAAGTGCCTGTAGTTTCGTCAACTGAAATCCAGATAATGCTGTCCTTGAGTTCATTGCGTATTTCTTCCAGAACATTTACTTAAATAGTCGGTATGTACTTTTTGCGGGACATTGATTCATCTGGTATATTATGATTTTAGCCATATTTGAGCAGGAACCTTTGAGGATAGGGTTTGTAAGTTTGTGGAGAGGAATATTGCTTGCAATGAGTGCTACACATGGATCCATGTTAAATGGACTTTTTTGGGTACCTTTGGACAAATCCCTGCTATTGCAACTTGCTGTTGTCAGAAGTTGTTGTTGTGGTCCTTTCTTCTGCATTTCTGCAATATGAAGGCTCGTTTTGACATGCTGGTCTATTTGAAACTTTTTTTGCACGAGAAGTTTTTCTCGCAAACTCGGCATTATAAAACAATTCTGTCATACGTAACTGTTCCTGGATGGTCAGCTATCCTCGAAACGACGTTTCTTTTCTCGGGTAGCATGTCGCATAACAGGTTATACACTACACGTCGTAAACACGTTCAACTGTGTGCAAGTAAATAAAAAGCTAAACTGTGTAAGGCGTTTATATTTCTATTGTCTATAGTCAAACCACAATTTATGAAAGATGTTTACATTTTATTAATAGGATTAAGTAGGAATAATTAATATTTGTCATGTTGGAAATAATTGTGGTAGCAGGGAATGTCTGCACCAAAGTATTGTTGGCAAGAGAGACCGCACATTGATATAATTTTAAAAAGGGCGAGAGAGACAGCGTATGGATAAATTTTAAGAAAAGAGCGGGAAGAACCGCGCATTGATACATTTTGTAACGGTAGCAGGGATTCTCAGCACCAGAAAGCATTGTTGGCAGGAGAGACCGCACTAATGCGAGTATATCGTTGCAGCTTCTTCCTGCAGTTGATACGGACGGAGCCATTTCTTACTCAGCACTCCGCCTCGAGCCTGCACGTCCTCTGCCACTGTGCATTGGAAGTCCGATGTCGGTACCTTGCCGTAACGGGTTCATTTCCCACCACTGGCTGGTAAGCGGGTGGTGATGGTCAGTAGTAAGCGAGATGTGAAGCGAGTCGGTAGCAGGTCTGAAGCGAGAGGCTGAGAGGAGCGGTGTGTCTGCCAGACACTAGATATGATTTACAAGAGATTATAAACGGATGTACAGAGAGATCAGCTAACTATTATCATAAGAGGAACTAATAATATTGAATTAATTTTTTGAGAAACTCAAGACCATTGAAGGTATGTTTGCGCTATGCTAGTTCTAAGATTATTGCAAAAAGTAAGTCACATTTGAACGTTTGTAAAATCATTTCATTCAGAATATAATTAATATTTGCCAGCATTATTGCATTACTGATTATAATCCATCTCAAAAACCATCAACGTAAAACTTCGCAAAATTTTATTGTTGTCAAGAAAAAGTTTAACTATGAATTATGTAACTTTATTCAAATTAATTAAAGAATAACGTCAGCTTTGCTATTAAAGAATAACGTCAGCATTCGTAATAAATACAGCCACTTATTATGACAGCCCACCAGCAGCTAATATAGTAAAACAGGGTAAGTACATTCATGTCGCAGTTCGATGTAGCAATCAGATGGCGATCCAGTAACAGTAAAAAAGGTAAGGAACAGTTTTGGGTTATTGCAGGTAGCGACTGAGGGCCACGAGGACGACACATTCTATGTTTCGTCGAAATAATCAGAAAATAACTTTTAATAAGCAGCATTTAAATTTGTATGCGAAGATTGAGAAAGAGAATTAATTTCAAAGGGAAGTTTTCATTTGTTATTACTAAGCAAGAGGTAGAAATCATAAGGGGTTTCATAGGTTATTGTAAAAGGGAAGGTTGCATAGGAAAAGAGATGTAGAGGAGACGGGAAGGTTTCAACTGAAAAAATGGGCGTGCGACTGAAAGCTTGCGTGGTTCAATGTAATTGTTGCCGACGCGTAAGGTACGACAGCAGAGGGGATTGACCGGGGTCGCGGGCACAGGAGCATTGACTCTGCCTGTTCGTGTTCCTCTTCTGTAATGATTTCGCTAGGCAGTGGCCTCTAGGTCAGTGACTTCATGCAGTTGTAGGTCGCGGTCAATCAGAGAGACGTCAAAACTAGATCGAGCTGGAGACCGCTCGTCTAAATTTTTAAAATATTGTAAACATAGAGCGAAAATATGCATCGTCACTATTTTTTGTTAAAATATGCAATAACCGGTGAGAATGAGCTAAATATGCAAATGCATATGCAACAAGCAATTGCATATAATCCAGTTTCGGCTCTGTGCTCCTGTAGTCTGCTCTGGGTCCAGGAAAGAGGAATGCGTCGCGTCGTCCGCTGTCTGAACTACCCTGCCAACATTCATCAGAAAGGGAACAGCAATTTGCCCAAATAACGCTACAAACGACAAAATGTAAGATGTCGGAAATATTAACTTATTGCGGAAGTGGCTACACATACAAGTCGCGAGCTTGATGCTCCTTAATATTACATGGAAACTGACCACATGAACTACAACCACCTACAAATCCAAATACCAAGGCACACCCTCTCTCAACAGTGCATTGCCTTCCACACGGACGATATTGCAATCCCAGTTGCCGGCCGGGGTGGCCGGGCGGTTCTAGGCGCTACGGTCTGGATCCGCGCGACCGCTACGGTCGCAGGTTCGAATCCTGTCTCGGGCATGGATGTGTGTGATGTCCTTAGATTAGTTAGGTTTAAGTAGTTCTAAGTTCTAGGGGACTGATGACCTGAGAAGTTAAGTCCCATAGTGCTCAGAGCCATTCGAACCATTTGAACCAATCCCCGTTACGTCAACTAAGTTTACAACAGAGAGTATTCGTACACTTGCAGTGAATATGATTTGGAAGAAGCAGATTAAAATCAGTTACATTGACCAATGACTATCCACACTCAGAGGAGTAATGAACATGACAAGTCTAAGTCAACGTTAACACAGACGTAGGCTTACGATAGCAAGTACCAATAAAAGATCAACATTATCTCCACTCAGGGCGAAGGAGCCATTACTTACAGAATTCCAAGCAGGGCGGTTTTTGCTTCCGATCCGTTCAGATGATCTACAGGCGCCGTAATATTTAAGCCACCAGAGTTAGGCTGGTGCTAGCTGACCAGGTTGCACAAGGCGTCAGTTGGCCTTCCTGCAACTCGCCGCTCTCAATACTTAATCCAGCTGGAAAACTTTGGCTTCGACCACCTTAACAGCCCGGAGCTACTCGAGTTCCATGCCCGGGTAACAGGAGAGCAGCAAAAACTAACTCGGTACCCCTCTGGCCTCCCACTAGCTGTGGTACCACGGCCCGCCAAACCCAACAACACACTCCTCCACCAAAGAGCGTAGGCCCGACATATGTCCACAGTCGGTATCGGCTGTGCAAGTAGTAATGGTGCCATTGGAGAGGCATGCCCTCCAAAATTAAAGCCGCCATGGCTCAACTGGCTTTTGGGATTAAAGTGGGAGTGTTTCCGATACTTCTAAGTTTGCAAACTATTCCTATGCCGCCATGGTTAAAGTGTACCGTATGAGCCGTGGTAAAAATTGTTGTTTTGAAGAGCGCGCCGCAGCCCGTGTGTGAAGCAGTCGCCCTCCGTTTCTGACGGTGGCGCCGCTGTGGCAATCGCAGCTTTGGTGTCTCCCTCTGGTGGGAAAGGGGAAATGTTGCCTGTTTATGTACATTTAAGGGGCGCTATGAGCTCGCCAGTCGGTCAGTCTGGGTCAGTCTCTCGTCCCCAGCTTGCTAGACTGTCTCTCCTCCGCATTTGTTAGGCAGTTAGTGTCTGTCTGTCGTTCGGAGTGCTAGTATGTCCGTCGTTCGGATCAACCTTCAAAACTGACAAAGGAGAGTCTTTCCACTCCTCCAGTAAGAGAACTCAGCGAGTGGTCGCCCGGTCCGGGCTGAGTTCCTGTATCTGAGTCTGCGCGTTAGGCCACCAGTCTGCTCGAGTTTGCTCAGGCAATGGTCATTGGCGGTTAGATCGATCGGTTGGTCGGTCGCACACTGAGACACAAGATGACTTGTCCATCTTGAGCGTCGGCGCATGTTACGTCACCACGTGAGGCCAGTGGGCCACTCTGTATAGCGAGGGGTAGTGACTTCGCGGTCGACACGAGAGCAACAGGAGTCAACCCACGACATCAGTCTGGCCGGTGCGAGCTGCGACGCCGTGAGATGGGAGATCGGCGCGCCTTCCTGCGTCCGTCGAAGCGGCTGGCAGCGGACGGTTCGGGAGAGCGATTTGGGGGTACTGCGCCAGGTCTTCTCGAGAAATCGCAGTTTATTAGGAGTTAAATGATTGGTGATATGTTGTTTGATTTATTCTTGTTAAATTCTTCTTGTTTTCTTGGTGAGGTCACCAGCCGTTTTGCTTTGGGGTCGACCCACCATTCTTCTCCGTTTGCTCACCCGCGGGAAGGTGGTTGTTTCTAAGTTGGGTGGTCCGTTTTTCCCTTGTGGAGTAGGGGCGGGTTAGAGTAAGCTGCGGTTCGGGTTGTTCGGTAACCTCCCTATCAATCTATCGTACGTTAGCAGCTGCCTCTGTCATGTTTGTCGGATTTGATGTTGGAAACTTTGATATTATTGTCTATGGTCTTGAGAGGCGGTATCTGTGTACTGTAGAGCATCCTAACTATTGTTTGGCCAACCTTGTAGAATTTTATATAAGATTGCATTTCATGGGCTTTTATTTAAATGATCATTTTAGTGTATAAAGGTGCCATCCTTTCACCGTAAGACTTTTCTTAGAAGTTAAAAGAAAGGTGCACCTTCGGTGGCAAGGTTAATATTTTAATTGTTAGTGTTGTGTATCTTTTCCATCCCACCTACGGGGAGGGGGGGGGCATAGTTTGTGTCCTTGTGTAAATTGTTAAAACTCTTAGTTTAAAGTTGTCTGGTGCGTTGCAGATTTGCACCAGTGTAGTCCTTCAGAGGCTGTTGTGAGCGGTCGTAACTACGGGCGTGACAAGAGGGAGCGACAAGGTTCTCTGCCTGAAAGCTCATACAGTCAAAACTAGTTTCTTTCTGCCTGGCAATAAATTGTAACTTTGATATTTAGAGGGTAGTTTCTGATTATAATTTTAATTCTGTTTCTTTTAAAAAATGCTTTTAGGCACAATTAAAGTGAATAAAATTCCCATTTGTTAAAAGGAATTTGGTTATTATTTCATCAGTTACTCCCTGGCAACTACTTCCATGCTTACATAATGTGATTAAATGTGTTAATGCTCTTGATGAACCACTAGTAAATAAAATAAAGTCTTAACAATATTCTTTGAAAATAAATCACGGTTCACCGTATCTGGCGAATTGGCGATATCGAAAATCGGCTCCTAGGAAACTGTGATGTACCACGGGCAATAGAAGACAGGAGTGAACGACGGATGAGTAGACGGCTATAGGCGAGGAGACGTGCAACTGTTGAGCAACTTACCGCCCAGATAAAAGGAGGAACTACCAACACTTTCTCCTCGAAGACTGTTCAGCAAATGTTGCTGTGTACGTG
This sequence comes from Schistocerca serialis cubense, assembly GCF_023864345.2. Taxonomy (NCBI): domain Eukaryota; kingdom Metazoa; phylum Arthropoda; class Insecta; order Orthoptera; family Acrididae; genus Schistocerca; species Schistocerca serialis. The sequence continues at coordinate 61,707,014 of NC_064644.1, read as the reverse complement.
CTTCCACTGCTGGCGCCTGGTTCGTGTACAGATGCTGACTGCTGTCCATCACCGCTGAAAAGCTGAAAGTTGCGTGCCAATATCGCATCTCGAAGTCACTGGTGGCCTTTTCACATGAATCATGTGCCGTGTACGGCCATGCAACAATCGCCGGGAGGGTCCAGGCCAGAGCAGTGAGCGTTATGGTCTGGGGAATGTTTTAGTGTCAGTCCTTGGATCATCTCCTCATTCTGGAAGACACAGTGAATCAAAACAAGTATGCATCTATCCATGAGAACCATGTCCACTCCTACATGCAGTTTGTTTTTTTCCTCGGCTCGATGGCATCTACCAGCAGCACAATGTAACGCTGCACACAGAGTGCGTGCATGATTCGTACAGCATATGGACGAGTTTGCCGTACTCCTTTGGCTACCAAAAACCAAGGATTTAAACCCAATCTGAGGGATCACCTCGATCGGGCTGTCCGCGCCATGGAACCTCAACCGATGAACCTGGCACTGCCGTCGGCGTAGCTGACATACCTGTCGGTGCCCTGCAGAATCTCACTGATTCTCACAGCAGTCCGCGCTTCAAAACTTGATTATTCGTACTTTTGAGTAAGGTGACATTTGCGTGACTGGATCGTGAATGTCCATGACCTTTGATTCTCCAGCAACAACAGAACTACAGTTATAATAGAAAAATGTCTTTGTGCCATTTTCATCGTACCCATAGAGCATTTATCTTTTTCGAATCGTAGATGAGGGACAGTGTTCTAAATATAAGCGATACTTGCTATTTATTGGTCTCGTATTTCATTTCAGTCGTACCTAGTTGGTCACTCCTTATTGACGTGAATTAAAGACCCTCCTAAAAGCCCTGCATATTATAAACCGTATCAGTCAGGCTTCGTGGGGACCAGAGAGGGATTGACTGCTCCATCATTTCAGCGACAGCGGCTTGGTTGTTGCAAATCAGCACGTTCGCTTCTCGAGAGAGAACCATTTTCTTTAAGGTTTCACAAGTTCTAAAAAAGACTTTTAACTTGAATGCTGATCCCAGAAAATTAAACATTATGATTTTACTGTGTTATTATTATTACTAATATTATCGCAGGCACAACAAATGTGCTATACTTATTTAACCAACTGTGTAACTATTTATGCTTGTACAGGTATAAACATTCAACGGCCCAGACACCACATATCTGTAGTACGATTGAATCTAGTGGAGCGCTTAGTCCGATGCGTGACGCAGACCCTTGATCCTACTACGGAAACGCCTGTTTTGGCGCTCATTTGCAATGTGGCCCGTTGTCTGAGTGTCACCACAGCCTCACGTACTGTTAGGGAATGCCCCAATTGTAGTTGTATTATTTGCAGGGAATGTGTTTAAGCTGTACCCACATTTCCCACGGGTGATGAAAGCCAGGGACTGTAACAGCCAGGTTGTCAATAGGTTCGTGGTTTCGGGTTTTCATGACCTGTCACTCACTTTTCCACTTAGTATCCCAGTTGAGCCCAGTACAGAGTATTTGGACTTCTTCTTTACTTGCTGCTGTCTTCCAGACTTGCGGCGTTTCGTAAGCAGCTAGAATAATTTTTCGTGAAGAGGGACTGATTTATTTTTAGAACATTGCTGGCAAAAGCTATAGAGAGCCGCATTTCAACGACACTAACTGGACAGATGTTAGATAGTATTGGTAGCCAGCATGTATATGTAGATCTGACGGTGCTACTAATGATTCTCATAGCTGCATTCAAATGAACATAAACTTTCTTCATATGAGCACAGTGGGGTCAACTGGTGGGAAAGGAATGCTCAGCAGAGAACCGACCTTTCTCTTACCCGTGTGAGCTTCCTCACCAGATTCACAAGTGTTCATAAGTTCTTAGCTGTACTGTAAAGATGTTATTTGGCATGTCTAATATGACGCCAACATATTTCGGCTCATATCTGGCGCCTTATACCTAATTTTCGTGAAACATGTTTTATTTCGCGTCTCTAATTGTCTAGCATCAGCGAAGATGATTCCCCGATTTGGCCCTTTTGGCTTCATCAAATACGTTACTGTGCCAAAAGGGCCAAGTCGCGGAATCATCTTCGCTGGTACTAGACGGTTAGAGATAGGGAAAAGAAAAATTTATGTTTTACAAAAATTACGTATAGGGCGCCGGACTTAAATTATTTACAGAGTGCAGTGAGGCTATTCTTCACATTCAGAAGTTAACTTCACTTTGATATGAAATTGCAAAGTGATCTGCATACTGGAATTTCCGGCAGGTCAAGTTCGACAGGTTTGTTATGTAGGGACTGAATAACGCCAGAGCAAATTCTTGAGGCAAGCCGTCACTAGTAGCTGCCTGTGCTCTTTTTTCCACCTCGATGTACTTTAAAACGCCGATTGCTCAACGCGTTGCTTGAGAGGTTCCCTAGGCTCATACAAGATGCTGTATTCATTAATTGCAGTATTAGACTCTTGCAACACACCATGCCGTAAGCTACTGACTCGTCAACAAAAACTATCCAAATCTTGAGTTTTTCTGGTAACCAGCTTCTGTGTGGGTACCCAAGGGCTGCACTTGCTCACAGCATCTTCCTTGGGGTGTAATTCAAAATTCAAATGGCTCTGAGCACTATGGGACTCAACATCTTAGGTCATAAGTCCCCTACAACTTAGAACTACTTAAACCCAACTAACCTAAGGACATCACACACACCCATGCCCGAGGCAGGATTCGAACCTGCGACCGCAGCAGTCCCGCGGTTCCGGACTGCAGCGCCAGAACCGCACGGCCACCGCGGCCGGTGGGTGAAATTCCAGCTCGTTCACATGTACCACAGAATTAATTTGATCCTGTACTCAGTCTAAGAACTTTCTTACACAGACTCTGGGAGCGTTTTGCTGCAGCAGACACTTCGGTCGTTTTATCCGTCTATATCACTACTACATGCCTTCCAAAACAGTCTCCCGCATATCATGTAGAGCCGTGTACGACCCTGAAGACAATGGAGGAAGTTTCGCGTCTTATCCTATTACATTAGTTCATTTACCACTTCGGTCGTTTAATTACGTCTAGGCGATTCGCCTTCCAAATTATTTTAGTATTGGTAACGTAGAACTCGACACTATCCTAAAGTGAATGTAAGAAGATTCTTATCTTACGTGATTTCCTTAGTTCCCAAAAAGAACGACAGCAGACGTATCCAATAGAGAAAATGACCCAAAAGATATCGGACACACCCACTTCTTCTGCAACAGCAGTCGTACTAGAGCATTGGGCCTCTAGGCAAACGAGCGGACCGAAACAGCATCACAGAAAGCCAGCGTTACACCGTGTGACACAACGTGATGCTCGTCTGCGGGCTGCCATCTCAGTGTTGGTCCAGAGAGCGGTATAACTGTGAGGAGGGAAGTGACTGGCGGCTAGGAGCAAAACACTGCGATCAACGAAGTCAATTGCGCAATCCTGGCATACATTTGTACTTTGAAAGCAATCTCATGACGTGTGGCAGAGCGCTAGCTGCCCCGTCTCCAAATATACCACTACCATTTTATGCATGGCACCAAACTTCTCCGGAAAGGCAGTCCTTTCCTTCATCCTCCCCCCCCCCCCCCTCTTCGCCCCCATTATAATACTAACTCTTAAGGTGCACATCACATAATCGCAAGAGGTTAAATGGAAACCTAATGGAGACCACTTTCCTTCACTACGAGACGAGTACGTAAAACTTCGAAGTACTTTGTGTTATGTGGATTCCCCCTTAATATATTAGGATGGTCGCGTTAGTGCGTTGTGGACTGAAAAGTTCATCTTCCATTAGACTACTGGTCAGCCAGCCCTGATATTTGCTTGTTCGATTTTGTTTATTTTTAGCTAATTTTTCATTTTTGTTTTGCAATTGATAAAGAAACACGTTGTCACTCTAATGAAATTTTTGAAAATCACTTTTAAGATTTCCAGAACGAATTTTTCAATCTGCAGTGGAGTGTGCTGTGATATAAAGCTTCCTGGCGGTATGAAAGACCGGAACTGGAAACCGGGAGCTTCGCGGGAGATCGCTTGCCGACTGAGCTACCCGAATATGAATCACGACCCGTTCTCACAGCTTTGTTTCCGCCAGTACCTCGTCTCCTACCTTCCAAACTTCACAGAATTTCTCCTGCGAAACTTGCAGGACTAGGGAAGAAAAGATATTGCGGAATGTAATAGCTGAGGCATTGGCGGAAGTGAAACACCAAGGACGAGTACGCAGTCGTGCTCGTGTTGCTCGGTGGGTGAGAGCTGCCTGGCCTCTGTAATAAAAAAAAGAAAACTGACTGAAAGGATTAACAATAAACTTCAGCGGATGTCATGTGACGTGCGCTAGGACCCAATACAAAAAAAAAGTTGGTAAGCACTTGCACACGAAAACATAATGGTTCCTGGTTCTATTCCTGATCTGGTACAAATTTTTAATCCACCAGAAAGCTAAAATTTTCACGTTAATTGTCACTGAATCCTCAGTAAACTATATCATCGTAAGTCCTAGACTTACCGTTGCAACTGCTGTGAGTACAAGATGTTTCTAAAAGTCGCACGACTGTGAAGACAGAAACGAGGAGTTGATTTTAACTTATCTAGCTAAGTAAAAAGTTTATCTTAGCGCCAGTTGGAAGTTGCTGGTTCCCGCGTTTGCTGGCAGGGGTCTTCCAAGTGCAGTCAGTTCGATCGCTCATTAGCCAACGTGCGTCGAGTCGAGGTGCTTATCAAGCACCAGCTAAATGAGTCTTGGATTCATCATTGTCTTCTTCTTCTTCTCTTCCTCCTCCTTTCCTCCTAGGGTAAGGCCTGTTTCCTTCTTCACCATGAGATTTTCGCCCCACCTTTTCCTTGCACGAGCTGTATTTCTTTTAGCAGCTGGCGATTTATTTCTTACAATTTTTACGATATTCCGTTCATTCATTCTGTCTATATCTCTGTTCCATTCATGCTCTGTCTTATATATACACTCGTTAATGGTGTCCAATTTACAATCGTCTCTAATGCTTCCACCTATCTCTTTGTCTCCACCCGCAAACCTTCGCGGAATTTTCATTTTCCTGGTTTCCAAGAGTCTTCTAGTTTGTGATGTTTCAACCGTGTCTCAGCTTTATACGTTATAAATCGCCTCATTATTGATTTTTTGTGTGTTCCACCATTTGCATTTTTTTTGAAATGTTTGTTTCCAAAACGGTATCATTTGAACGCCCTCTCACATCGTCTGCTTTTGCGAATTATTCTGTAACCTCTTTTTCGTCCTTTGTACTGCTAGACAGTTCAGCCCAAGGTATTTAAAATTCATTTCCTGCTGAATATTTTTCCACATACTTCCAATTTGCATGTAATTTGTTCCACAGATAACACAATACATTTGGTTTTTTGAGTGGATATGACCATACGCAGGTTGTTGACTGCCACGCTAAATACATGTTAACGTTTCCGGTACCAGGACTGCTCCGTCACCACGACAAATGTCTTTTATTTCTTCGTCCCCCATTTTTAACCAAAACTATCGGTTTACCTCCTTGCCACCTCTGTCTTCATTGCAAAGTAGAGATCTCAACAGTCGTCTAAACAGGTACCATTGTTAACTAGTATACAGCTAGATAATCTGGAATCAATTTTCGCCTAGATGTAGTTGTTGGAATAAATAAATTAAGTTATTATTATTAAGTTGGAATCAATGGCCGTAGTTTGGAGCAAATTTACCACATATGTTAAGTGTTGAACTGTATCATATCGAAATCTTTCTGCAAGTCAGACTGCTCTACAACTTGTCTAAGCAAGAACACTGCATCTCTGAATGCGTACTGGATCTTATACTGCTCGTCTGGCATGGTTATAATGTTATTTATTTTACTTCCTATTATTTTGGTTATGAGTCTGAGAAGTGAACGGAGCAGGTTTCTCCCTTTGTAAATGGTTAACATTTCTTAACTTCTTTCTTGAACATGAGAATACTGATACATTTCTCCATTCATTCGAAATTCGATTACGACTTATTACATTGTTAACTAACTTGGTTAACTGTTCAGTTAACGTATATCCTCCATACTTCAGTAAGTCATCTGGAATCCTGTCTTTCCCTGGAGATGTCCTATTTCTTAATAGACTTACAGTTTCTTCTACCTCTAAATGTGAAACAAGTAAACCATAATTTACTTGTGTGCTGATTCCTGATATCTTTCCGTTTTTCGGCAATTTTTCTAGTTGTAAACAACTCTGTTAGATACTTAACAAACCTTTTCCACCGTTTTACCGGGTAAAATTCAGCTACAGAGCATGATTTTTCATCGGGAATACCTTTCACAGCATAAGAGGCATACGATATCGCTTTACACCAAAGGTCTCAATGCTCGCCTCAACTTATCGGCATTTTTTTTTTCATTCCGTCTACGTACGTCACCTTCCAACAGCTTGGCGTGGACGGCGACGTCACGCGCCAGTAGCAGTAAATACATTAATTCCAGACATGCTCGCAAAAGTATTAAACGAGGTTGCCTGTCGTCTAGATGTTTGGCAGATCCTGTGGTGGACGCGTCGGTCGGTTGTAAAAGGTAAACGAAAATTTTGATCCTAAATGTCACTGTAGCCCGTGTGGGGTTGCTAGTCCCCCATCGGGCGCCTCCCCGGGTGGCGGATTGGGGAATGCTCTCCAGATATGGGGGGTACCGGGGAAATAAATTACCCGGGGTGGACCAAAACTAGCACGGGTAGGGAAGACTCGTTAAGCCATGGTGAAGGCAAATCCCTAGGGGTAGAGTACCCCAAAATCAAGACTCCTTGTCCTCCAGGTTGGGGGTTGTGCAGAGGGCTACCAACCCACTCATGTAAAACAATGGCCGGTCAGGACACTCAAGGTATGCCTCGGAAACAGGACAGAATTTACTGGAACAGAAATTGGCAAAGTTACAAGGATTTCTCTTTTGGTTCGTGGAATGTCAGAAGTCTATACCGCCCAGGAAGCGCACAAATACTAATAAACGAACTAGGAAAATACAAGGTACAACTGGTAGCGCTCCAAGAAATAAGATGGCAGGGATCGGGATCAATGAAAATAGGAGACGGGACAATAATGTATGGAGACTGCGGTCAGCGCCATGAATTTTTACATTCATAAAACAGCAATTGACACAATAAAGGAATTCAAATCAATTAATAACCGAATATCACACATTACAATTCAGGCTCAGTGGTTTGATATTACATTTATAAATGTTCATGCACCCACAGAAGATAAGGAAGATGACGTGAAAGAAGAATTTTATAGTCAACTGGAACAGACATATAATTCAATAAGTAGACATAATGTAACAATAGTGTTAGGAGACTTTAATGCCAAAGTAGGAAAAGAAGAAATCTACAAACCAACCATTGGGAATTACAGCTTACATGATGGAAGTTCAGAGAATGGTGTGCGACTCATAAACTTTGCAATGACAAATGGTCTCACATTAAGCAGCACAAAATTCCAACACAAACGCATTCATTTAGGGACATGGATATCACCAGATGGAAAAGTAGTGAACCAGATTGACCATGTCGCCATCCAAAGACGATTTCAAAACAGTATTAAAGACGTTAGAACTTTTAGGGGAGCAGATTGTGAGACAGATCATATGTTAATCATAGCTCAAATGAAAATAAAGCTAAAAAAGAAACAAAGTACAAATAGGGTTGAAATTAAAAGGTACGATGTAGAAAATCTGGCAGAAGAAAAAATAAAAGAAAACTTTAGGAAAGAAATGGAAATTAACCTATCGGAATCTAGACTGACACATAGTGACCAGCAAGACGTGGAAAGTAGTTGGAGGCACCTCAGAAACAGTATTCAAGATGTAGCTTCCAAAACTATAGGTAAAAGAAAACGAACTAACAAAATCTGGTTTAATATAAAGTGCCAAGAAAGAGTACTGGAGAGGCAAAATGCGAGGAAGGCATGGTTACAAGACATGGACAATATTACACTAAAGGAGAGATACTATAAAATCCGCAAGGAAACACAACGAACTTTAAGACAAGAGAAGAGAAAACACTACAACAACATGGTAAGAGAAGCGGAGGATGATTTCAAGCATCACAGAGCAAGGCAGATGTACCAGAATATAAAAAAGTCCTTGGGAAAATTCACTAAAAGGGAACAGTTTATAAAGGACCATAATGGGAAAATACTTACAAACAAGAATGACATACAAGAAACATGGAAGACATACTTTACACAGCTGCTCAACTGCAATGATCCACAATATTACTTTACATTTGAAGAACCAGATACAGTTGATATACAAGTCACCACACCATCAGTAAATGAAATAAGACAAACAATAAAGAAATTAAAGAACAACAAGGCCTGTGGGGAAGACCAAGTATATGCTGAGCTTTTAAAAAATGGAGGACCACAATTGGAAATAGAACTACATTCCTTAATTGAAACAATTTGGGAGACAGAAAACATACCGGCCGATTGGAAAACTGCAATTATATGCCCCATCTTTAAGAAGAATGATCCCCTTGTCTGTGATAACTACAGAGGAATTGCCCTACTCGATGTCACGTATAAAATTTTGTCGATGTGTATACTACACAGACTGATTCCCATAACCGAAGAACTGATTGGGGACTACCAATGTGGTTTCCGCACTAACAGATCCACTTTGGATCACTTATTCACATTGAGACAAATAAATGAGAAGGCATGGGAATTTAATGTAGATATCCATATTCTATTTATAGACTTCAAAGAGGCCTATGATAGCATACACCGACAGACACTCTTAAACACCATGAAAGAATTTGAAATACCATTAAAATTAATCAAATTAGTTAAAATGTGTTTGGAAGAAACCATATGCAAAGTTAAGACTCCTGCAGGAGAAACTGAAAATTTTAAGGTGTACACTGGACTGAGACAAGGGGATGCCATCTCACCTGTTCTATTTAATATTATCTTAGAGAAGATTGATAGAGAATTCACCAAAACTAATCCACAAGGGATCCAACTGCAGGGACAGAACATTACTAGACTTGCTTATGCAGATGATGTAGCCTTAATAAGCACTTCAAAAGCTGAATTAATCAGGATGATGCAAAATCATTACAAAATAGCTGAGAAAGCTGGACTTCATGTGAATGAAGAAAAGACAGAATATCTAGTCATAAGTAAAAAACTCCAAAAGAATACACCACTGACCGTAAATGGTCTCACTTTGAAGGCAGTTGACCACTTCAAGTACTTAGGGAGTCTTTTTAGCAGAGACAATAGAGCAGAAATAGAAATAGACGCCCGTCTAGCAGCAGCTAATAGAACTTTTTACAGCTGTATCAAAATTTTAAGGATGAGATCACTTAGTACTGAATTCAAAATCCGTTTTTATCAGTCAACTATTGTACCAGTAGCATTATATGGATGTGAAGCTATTACATTCAGGAAAAAAGATGAAGAAAAACTGTTGATATTTGAAAGAAAAATACTAAGAAAAATATTTGGACCAATCTTCGATGAAAATGTCATGGAGTGGAGGATAAGGAAAAATGAAGAACTACGGGAGCTGTACAAACATAGTACCATTGTGGAAATGTTAAAGAAGAGAAGACTGATCTGGGCTGGTCATGTAGCAAGGATGCCGGAGAACAGACTACCCAAAATAGCATCCACTAAGAAATTAGAAGGAAAGAGAAGAAGAGGAAGACCTCGAATTAGGTGGATGGAGAATATCCGGGAAGATGCAGCTAGGATGGGCATCAACTCTGATTGGACAACAATTTCCCTGGATAGAAATAATTGGAAGAGACTCGTAGAGCAGGTGTATGGTCGATAAGGCCTTAGCCACGTTAAAGTAAAGTAAAAGTAATGTCACTGTAGAAATTACTCCGGGCTATACGTTCATGCATGTCAAATACGTAACCTTGTAAAATCGGATGGTGTTAGACTGCATTAATGTATTTGAAACTCCTTCACCTGTTATCTGCCCCGCACCGTTCCTAAGATAAAGAAACTGTTGCAGTCTCTTGTGGTACCCGTATTTCCACCAAACAGCGGTGATGATTTATTTCGAGTCCTGCGACACCATAATCAAGGAGCTGTATTTATGTGACACGTAACACGAAAAGCAGTGGTATTTAAATTCACATTATTTAGTGGATCCTTCGAGGGTTCGCATATATGCATGGTTTAAAAGTGAATTTTTCGCAGAGTTTTAATTACATTGCACATACATAAAAGTAGTGGATTATGCTAATGTTGATAATATTGAGAATATGCTGGGCTGCGAGTAAAAGAAACGTTCCTGAGAGAGAGAGAGAGAGAGAGAGAGAGAGAGGGGGGAGGGGGGGAGTACCACAAGGATTAAGAGTGGGATATCTTCGAACTCCTGAGTACGAATTTCTGCTCATAATGTTTGGATGTGTTAATTTTCAGTGAGGTTCGAAATTGTAGCGTGCGAGCTTCGACGTTGCTGAGCTGTGAGAATTTAATTTTTGTTCACAGTCAGCGGGATTAATTGAAAGCACGCAACTCATTTGCATGGGGGACCGGTTCGGCTGTACGTCGGCGACATGTTTATTGGCTCTGATACAAGAGACGGGACGGTACTAGGAAAGGCTCTTATAAAAGACACGCCGATGCTAGCGACAACACCTTGGGGCTCCGGCCGTGCCAGGACGGTACCGTTCACAAAGAGTGCTTTGTTAGAATAAAGGCAGGCACCACCAGGAAGCTACGCGTCCAAGATTCCCCATCGGAAGGCACCTAAAGATTAGAGTCGTGTAACATCGAGTGTGTGGAAGAAACCGGTGTAATTAAGGAGAGTAAAATGTCGAGGGTTTCAGGATTGTTCATCTGTTATAATATAAACAGCATATGTCAACAAGTATGTAAAATAAACACCCGTATATGCATAATGAGCACTTCCTTCTTGATTTTGTGCTGTTTATAAGATGTGGCTTCCACGACAGTCAGCTGCACTCAGGGGTTTGACAATCAGAAGAATAGATGTACCAGACACGCAGATAGCTTTAATTGGTGTCTGTTGCGCTCACCAACAAGTGTTTGATTTCCTGGCCACTGTCTTACGCATTCCGACGTTCGCCGGGACAAGCCGTCGTCTTCGGAAAATATTCATGCTGCCCATTAACGCTACCAGAGCATCCCGTGATTTATACATAAGAGTCATTGGAACGTTTCCCTTTTCATTGATGGTAACATAGGTAAGATTGGTTCGATAACTCTGCTTGATATTTTGAGTGCAAATACCAATATTTTCTTCGTACACACACGTTAGCACGCACCTACACTTACGGAATCAAACCAAAAAAGTATCGTTGCTCAAAGAAAGGTAAAGCTACGGGCCAATAGCTGTTTGGGAAGACACTGTTAAGTTGTTCGTGAAACATTAGGATGCGTACAGAGACGATACTTGCTACAGCTGTCACGAAAACTGTATTTCTTTCCACGAGCTGAAGTTCATGTTTCGCTGCTTCTCTCCAGATTTTGTGGATACTTATCCGACTGGCTAACTTCACAGTATGACGTCGACAGTTTTATTTCAATGCTGAAAATTGTGGTGATCTTTCGATTTTACTCCCAGTTCGGCAAAGTATGGGTCAATTTCGCTAAAAATTTTATCAAGTAGCCACACTAGACCAACTGGACTCCGCTACATGGCTTTCGTCCGCAGAAAAATCTAATGTGATCTCCGAGAATTTAAGTCAGAACCTCCTTGTTAATAGACAGCAAAGTTAATGGCGAAGCCTTTATCATTCTTTTATCATAGTAGACTCTTTGGTCCACTCTATCCGCTGTTATAAGATTTATGGTCTTTCCGCAACAAAGTACCTTGAGTTCTAAAATTCCAAAAGAGTAGTTATTATCTAATTATTCTCTGTTGGTTGGTTGGTTTGGGGGAAGAGACCAAACAGCGAGGTCATCGGTCTCATCGGATTAGGGAAGGACGGAGAAGGAAGTCGGCCGTGCCCTTTCAAAGGAACCATCCCGGCATTTGCCTGGAGTGATTTAGGGAAATCACGGAAAACCTAAATCAGGATGGCCGGACGCGGGATTGAACCGTCGTCCTCCCGAATGCGAGTCCAGTGTGCTAGCCACTGCGCCACCTCGCTCGGTTATTCTCTGTTGTTGAAACAAGTACTGTATACTACTGATAACGAACTTCCTCAATTCTCGAAAGAAACGATATTTACACTCGAAACGAAAAATACTTTTCTATTGTAAACAAAATTTCTTCTCGTAAACCAAAAGTTCTTAAAATATGCTCTCTTGAAATGTAACAAGTTTTTCGCCCTTCTATATTGCAATTTAAAGATTTCTCTTCAATATAAACTAAAGAAAATCAATCGTGAGTGTCCAATTTAAAATTAGTTTCCGTCTTCGTTGATTTTGCATGAAGTCTCATGACTTCATTTGTAAAGCAAAAATCTGAGTTTAGAAAATTAAGTGGTGTAGAAGAGCAAGTGACACTTCAATTAGCTCAATAAAATTTAAATATACGCCTGATCAGTTGTAGTCATAAGTAGTGGACTTTCTGATAGCGAATACAGTCAGAGCAAGATTACTTGTATCCATTTCCATTACCGATGTGCTAAGAGCTGAGAATGTAACACTGCAGAGAGATCATTTCGTGGTATAGTAATTATTATTATTATTATTATTGTGCAAGAAACACCTTTTACATGGTTACATTTTACGACGAAACACAAAATGTGAATTACAACCGTTTGAAGAGTACTTCACATCTTTCAGCTCACTGCGTAATGTCTGACACGGTCGTCAGTGGAAGAAGAAGGACACTGCGAAGACAGGAGCATATGTTTCATGGTTTAGTCATACGCGCACTCGCACTTAACTTCATTGGCTTGGATGCAACCCATGCAACAAGCGCGAGAGAATATGCTTCTTAACTTGTGATGCACTGTTTATGCAAGGCTGCGTGAGCTCAATGTTGCAAGGTAGAGTAAATATTAATAGACCTACTACACTTATTCTGCCGCAGTGTAACGCTAGCATAAGGACAAGTACAGTGCAATAGGTTATCAGTTCCGATTGTTTATGCATTCCGGCTATAACCAGTTTCTTATCTCAAGGTCTCTATAAGATAAAGGGGTATCAGGTTACACATCCAGCGTCAGGCTACCCACTTGGACGACTTATATTCAAGGTCTGCCCCCACTCGCCTCCTACAAGGGGATCCCCAGGAATTCATCAAGGCCCCACAGGGGTACCCCTACCCCCCCGACAAAAACACACACACACACACACACACACACACACACACACACACACACACACCTTACGCAGTTGTGTAAGTTATATTGAACGTGATGGTGTAGCTCAGTACCGGTCACATGGTCCTACTCAAGAACTTTAGGCAAGTGGACTAGGTAACAACTCTTGTCAACTGATATAAAATGAGGGAGGGGGGGGGGACTCCTCCAATCTCCGTATCTCTCTTAGCCTGTAGGAGTACAATAAAATTTTGGTGAACCCAATGGACAAATAAGATTAGATCCGTGTAGGCTTCATCATTCGAGGTCTGAGCATCATGGTGGAATGATTCAGGTTCTAGATTATCAACAACAATTTTCCCTCTCAGTCAATTGTATTCTGAGGTGAAAGGGTCATGTTATTTTGTGATTAATAATACTACTATAAAAAGTAAATTATGGTTTACTGACAATTTTTTTCTTTTTGTTAACAATTTTTGTACATTTATTAACAATGCTGTTTCCTCAATTTATGACTTATTTATGATGTTATTTTACAATAAATTATTTTTCCTATAATGTAAGAATTTGCTTATATATAATATTTTCTCTTAAAATTAACACTATCAGGTACAGAGATACTATTTGCTCTAAAACTAGAAGAATTTAATTTATTCATTTCTCATATACTTATTACTTTCTGATTTGTATAACATGTGCAGTGTCTCCATACCTTTCACTGTATCAAATATTTACATTAAATAAATCATTTCTTTCTATTTACAATATATTCAGTTTTTAGAGTATTTACATTTAATCAGTCACTTCTTTCTATTTACATCCCTCTTCTGTATGCAATATAAACATGGGAGACAGGGACTATGAGCACCAGGAGAATAAAAAAGGAAACATACACACATACAAATATATATACAGTATTTAAAAAAAAAAACAGTGTGCATAGTCATGTACATGATACACAGTATATATGCAGCATATGCACTATAATGTGCAGTGAGAGATATCCACACACACAGGTATAACAAGCAGTTCATCCAACTATTCTACAAACACTCAAATATACACATATCAACAATTTACAAAAGAATACACAGCTCATCACTCCAGTGAATATTGTGAATGTAGTTAGGGTGCCAATAACTGCCCCAAAGACAAAGCATTTGTCATTATGACATGACAGCTTTATTGCAGCTGCAGTGCAGTATGTACTGCATGGCCCCTTGATTGAAGGTTTTCTGATGTACCTTATACTGAAATGTGACAGCGTCCCCCCAGGAGGCACAGCTTGCAATCGTCAATCATGAGAGCCTTTGAGAGCACAACACGCACATCCCTAGCCTACCTCTGGGTAGCACCTGCATAAACATGGTATACACACATCTTAGATCTGAGCCTCACGAAGTCCAAATCTACAGCCGATTCGTTTCGTCCTTCATCAGGCTGAGAGCCTTCATATTTTGAGGTGTTATTGCAAAAGGATTTTTGGCCCCATATCGACGAGAGTAGTATTTTTTTGGATTGTACGTCGTCCGGATCGCAACCTTTCACCCTATGGATGAAGTTATCTGTATTCATTAAACTAACATGCTGTCAGTGAAGTTTTGCTTCGCAAAGTCATAGTGAAAGCGCTACATGTGGAGTTTCGAGAGATCCATAATACACATACGCATGTAGAGAGGCTTCGTGAACTGCACCGAAACGATGGCCATTTGCACAGCGACTAGTCCCTCATTGAAGATTATGCTTTGGTGATGTAATTTCTTGCGGCATAACGCTTTCCCACTGGTAAACTAAATTAATTTATCAGTAGTCTCTAACATTGTCCATGGTTTTTCCGAAAACTGAATTGTTCATTAACCTGTGAAAATGTTTTTCAAAATCACACATAGTGAGAGACCCCCATTCGGTATTTAAACCAACGGACTTCTTCAACCGGCTACGTTGCTTGGAGGGTATTCAATGAGTGATACTAACAAGTTACATCCGAAACCCTGAGACATCACTGGAGATTTCTGTTGTGGAGAATATAACGTTGTTTGTTCTCCAGCATTGTCAACAGCTTTAGGATAGAACCACTGTATGGGACTAGCTGCTCCGGACATAATGGTACGTCGCTGTGATCATCTTGCAAATGGGTGGGATGTTACAGATCTGCCTCTAGGACATATCCGTCGCACAGTCTGGCGATCTTCTCCTCAGGCAGCCATCATAAGTCTCCATATAGTACACTTAGTTGCATGACACACCCACAGAAGTTGTTTACACCCAGGTAAAGGATGTAACTTAGATCATCGGATGACCTGTACTCATCCTCACTCATTTGCAGGTTATTCGCCTGAGTGCCACTAATCCTGTGGTCAAGGAAGAGCCAGCATGCAAACATCAATTAACAGTTTGAGGGTGATGTAAATCTTCCTTAACATTGTATTTTACGAAAGCCCCAGTGTAGTGAATTAGGAGGCAGGATCCAGATAATATGTGCCCAGACACACACTCTAGAACTGCCCGAAGGTGTCTGTGAGCAGTTGTACATCAGTGTTCGTATATGAGTAGCCCAGGTGAAAAAGCCGCAAAATGCGGCATACTGCCGTACAGATTTTTTCGGCGCCTACGCGACGGAATAGGTTTCAGAGTAATCCGTTGAAAATCGTGTTCGGCTGCAAAAGCTGATAACTGCACGTTGTCTTCGGGTGGAAAGCCCGCTAAATGTCCAATGTTTGCAAAACCAGCCAAATTCAACAGGCATGGCGCTGCCTGTGCCTTGTCTTGATGGAAAGCACGCCAACTGACATCAGACTTACCAAAGTGGACATTCAAAACTACATTTCAGTTGTTAGGGTCGGAGGGATATTTTTCATATTCAGAGTTAGATTGGCTGTTCAGTAGCGAGCGCGTACGCCACAGCGAAACTTTCGCTGCCGATGCAGCGACGAAATATACGCCGGTTAGCCCAGTTCAGCTGATCAGTAGGAAATTTTTTACGTATTTGCATGAGTGTTTTGAAGAAAGTGAGGGATTTTGTGTAGTAGCAGCCGAAAATTACCAGAATGGGTCCGAGGGCGACGGTATCTCCCGGAAAAGGAAGCGACGTTCTCATCAGTGGAAAAGAAATGTTGCCAAAACAGAAAGGTAAGGACATGAAAGGCGTTGTTAAAGGAATGCCCTGCCATGAAAAGTGTGTTGGAACTAGTTGTTACGACATACTCGGAAGGCTTACTGAGAGTGCCTGGTAACTGGCATTGCGGATGCGAAAAGCCAAGAAAATCGTATTCACGATAAGCAAAAACAAGAAGTTTGTCTAGTTCGTGGAGCGCCATTCTACATTTTTGGAGCTGGAGAAGAGCATCTGAAATGGGAAAGAATTTCAGCATAGGAAACGGCCCAACACCAATCACTGCAGGTGTAGAACTTTCAGCAGCCCAATTCAGAGGCGTCACAAAGCTTTTGGAGTTCCACTTTCGTAAAGATTGGGCGACCAACGACAAAGTCAAATTCTGCACCGACGTGTTAGACGAGCAGGAAGGCACTCCTACAGTCACCCCTGTCGGTGCCAACCCTCAGAACGAGGAAGAAGCAGGAATCGATTTTGAGTTGACGGACAGCGTTGACGTCGATGACACTTAAAAGCAATTTTCAGCCAGTTTCACTTACTAGAATTTTTGTTGCTGTTTTAGCTGATATGCAACTTTTACCAAGTATATAATTTTCAGAAATTTTGTCGAATTTATACTAAGACAATATATTGTGAAGTCGAAAGCACATTGGCGTATTTTTTTAAAAAACCTAATGTTGAATGTTCATTTCTGTTCCCTTTTCGCTGTTAAATTAATTAATTTTCCTGGTAAAATAATGTCACCCTCGTGTTTTGACATGCCAATTTTGTAGAATTTTCACACTTCTCTTTGATATAGAACGTATTCTGTTTATATTCGTAATAATTAAATTCCATCCTTCTGTCATTCCTGACATGTTACCGAGTAGCGGGCTTAACAGCCGAATGTTTGTTTCTCAATTGGATCGATACGTTTGCAAAAACTGCTCAGTCAATATTTGACTTAACATTTTATCGTGTAAAACATAAGCTCAGATTTCAGCCATTAGTACCAAGTAATTATGTTTTTACATATTTTTAAAAGTAGAGAAGTCCTTAACTTTAACTGTTTCAATGGGACTAGTTTTTCGCAATTATCTCAGTTTCGACTTTCATGCAGTTAACAGCTATTGCGTGTGGGCTACTATGACGTAGCACGTTTTCCTAAATTAGAAATGCCGATCTCCTGCCAAACATTCGTCTAGTGCTCAGAACCTGCATCTGTTAAGGGGCTCCGGAAAGGCTCAAAATCATTAAAAGTTCAATTTTTACTTTTTTGCTTTTTCTGAATCTGCAGACTATTACCTTTTAATAGATATATAATTTATTCAATTCCGAAGACTACAACTATTTTTAAATTTTTTTTGAAATGTGTTCTACATGGGCGTGACCCACTGTGGCGCTGTTAAACTTCTCTCAAATGGTGTTATTATTAACGTCCGTGTTCATCAGGTACATTTTAGTGATGTGAGATAAAGTATGTATTGTGGCTAACCTGTGATGGTTCAATATATATCGCTGGTGTGATTGTCGATTGTTTCATGTTTATTTACTCTGTCGTTATCTCGAAAATATTCGTAATTAATTCTGTTTCTTGAGTCTCTGTTTTGTTGAAGCATAATAATGAGTAAAAGTAAAGTTATTAGAAATCCTCTGAAGGCTTTTAAGAAAAGGAGAAATGTTGGCACCCAAAGGTATGTGTTATTACTGTAAACAATAAAGATGATAACCAAGTGAGTGAGCCTAACCTCTCAAGTACACCTGCCCATAGCAGTCAAAGTGGGAAAGAAAATACTTCACAGAAGAAGCTTGGTTCAATGAGTGAAAACTATGAATGTTTTATGGGCGAATCGGATGTGAATGAAATATTTGATATGTCGGTTCTCAAAGGAATTTTTTCAAACTGTGTAAGATGTATTCATTGTAGTGAAGTTGGTCTGGAACTCTCCATAATAAAGCACGTAGGACTTGCTAGTGAAATACAACTGAAATGTGATAAGAGTTCATACATGACCACCTTTTGGAACAGTGTTGCAGTAACTGCAACTGAAGAAAATGGTAGCAAAATCTACGAACACAACAACGAGCGATGCTTGCTTTAGACAAGGAACGCCTTCGGGCTGCAGACAGGGCTGTAAATGTGGTGTCACCGCCAGACACCACACTTGCTAGGTGGTAGCTTTAAATCGGCCGCGGTCCATTAGTACATGTCGGACCCGCGTGTCGCCACTGTGTGATCGCAGACCGAGCGCCAACACAAGGCAGGTCTTGAGATACGGAATAGCACTCGCCCGAGTTGTACGGACGACATTGCTAGCGACTACACTGACGAAGCATCGCTCATTAGCTGAGCAGATAGATAGAATAGCCTTCAGCTAAGTCCATGGCTATGACCTAGCAAGGCGCCATTAGCCTTACATAGCAATTGATAGTTTGATAGTTATCGTATGAAATGTCTCATCAAGAACGCTGTATACAAATGGTGTATTAAAGTTAAGTATTCCAGCAGCTACGTACTTTTCTTTATAGCATTTATGAAGTATCCTGTTTCAGACCATCAAGTCCGCCTGCTTGCTTAATGGCCGCCTCCCTTAAATAATGTGCGTAGTGTTGGCAATCTGTCAACACTACAGTAAAGAGTCTAGAAATACAAGCAAGAGTAAACAGGAGGAGGAACAAGAGGAAGCTGGAGGAGGAGTTTGCAGAGGATGAAGATAATCCATCCTATAGACCTGGAATGCCTAAAAAGTTAATCCAATCTTTGTCGCTCGATTCCCAAAACTTTTATTTTCTCATACTAATTACATGTTTTCTAAGGATCTTCCAAACATATTTGTTTCAAACTTTCAGTAAATGTTACACAGTACCTTCTGCATAATTTAACACAGCCTTTTTCCAAAAAACTGTATATTTTTGAATATATAAATAAAAAATTGCAAAAAAATGTTGTGAATTTTCATTACAATTGAAAAAAATCATCTTTAATAACTGAACTAAAATTTTGTAAAATCCCTGTGTTAAGTTGTAGCCCATATTCCAATAAATAATCTGTAAAAAGTTCAACTTCCTACCTCAAATACTTTGTGAGGAAAGATGTAATTTATAAGCGTTATTTTAACATTGCAAGTATAGGGCGTTCCGGAGCCCCTTAAGGCGGTGTCTACTAGTTTATTGGAGAATATGGCTGTGCGAGGGAATGTGGTTTCAAGAGGACTCTCCTTCAAATCCAGGTATTTCTACGGAAAGACCCCCTTCTTCGTCCTAGTTGAAAATTTGTATAATTGGGATTTGCTGCTCTGATGATATGCATATCCTCCTGAGGCATCGCCTCACCAAGTTTCTGAAGAGATGCATACAAAAAACGTAGTGAATCCAAGGAGTAGAAACTTATTCTTGGCGTGATTGTCTTTGAAAACGTAATGTACTTCCTAACACCGTCAGTTATGACAGTGACCTTATCACTCTTAACAAGAAATCACCCAATTACTGAATGAGAAAATGGGGATCATACCCACCCGGAATATAGAAAAAGGCATTATGGGTTGTGATACTTGGTACTCCGAGTAGCATCCATTGTGAGATGCACCACTGAACTTTCCCATCAGATGACAAGTTTTCACCTGTCTATCCGATGGCAGCCCACAAGTATGACACTCGTACAACACATTATTCTCTTCGCGGTACATCACCTCAACAACCCATGCAGGTTTTTCGAGCTCGGCGTGCAACCACCTCAAAGCATTATCTGTCACATAAGAGTCTAATTCGTTGTTACTAGAGTCACACGAGCATACAGCTTGATACGTTGCTCCGTTTACAGTGGTATGTGATGTTCTATGAAGGCAGGCAGAGAGGTCATCTTCACAATGCCGAACAGGAACTAGGAAGCAGAGGCGTCGCCTTCACAGTGCACCACAGGAACTAGGAGGCACTAAAAGTCGGCATAAATGATGAAGGGACATGGTTCCTGAAGGTGGGGGTTCTTAAAGTTTAATAAATTTTTATCCTCAGTGAGAATTTCCACAAGTACTAATACCTGGCTCAAGCAGTCAATGAGGTATCTTGGCACTTAAGTTGACGAAAAACTACTTGAGAGATCTACAGCAAAAACGTCTTTTATGTCCTTGTTTACCCACTTGGGTTGAAAGTAAGCAGGACGTGATTTTGATCCATATGTAGTGTTGCTGCCCCCACCCCCCCCTCCCCCTATCAGAGAGGTATGCAACTACTTTATACCACTTGTTTCTCTTGCACGGTGTGCTAATAGCCGTCTTCAACTTCTGGCTCATCAACATCGAGGGTGTACACAAGAAGTGAATAATCGAAGTTCTGCCTGTCGAATTTTGGAATGATCTGGAGTTCCATGGGGAATGAGGCGCCTTCGAAGTTGTAATGACCGCAGACCGGATGTATGACATGTTTTCGCACACTCTCCACATTCTGGGCAAATTTATCGGTATCCAGAAGTGACCATGTAGGGCAAAATACATGTCTCTCAGCATTATTCTGGACATTTATACATGCGTTTTTTAGCAGTAATATGTTTCGGAAGACGGATGATGTGTTAGGTTTCTTGTTGGTATTCAGTTGTTATTTAATGAAGCTTAAGCTGGAACTGACGATACATGACTGGTGTGCCAAAGTGTTGTACATTTGTACTCTACTGTATGTGGGTACATCATGTGTGGTGGACGGGTCTCTTGTAATATCCGCACAGATGATGGGCGGGCCTGCTACAGCCACAGGTGCATCATCACAGGCTCAGTTGCAGTATAAGCTACAAGTCCGCCACCCATAATATTCCCCATATCACAAACATAAATATGAAAAAATATTAAGTAAAATGTATATATATAGGCATCTGTAGCGTTGATATTCATTCAAAATTTACAACGTCTCAATCAATCTATGGGATCCTATTGGCCGCTATTTGGTCCAGTTCAGTCCACACACCGACAGCTCTGGGCTAGCATCATGAAGTGCATCTAGAAGCTAACAAGAACACATCATGTTATTTATCCATGCATGATGTTGGGTGTTGGTTCAAATGGCTCTGAGCACTATGGGACTTAACTGCTGTGGTCATCAGTCCCCTAGAACTTAGAACTACTTAAACCTAACTAACCTAAGGACATCACAAACACCCATGCCCGAGGCAGGATTCGAACCTGCGACCGCAGCGGTCACGCGGTTCCAGACTGTAGCGCCTAGAATCGCTCAGTTGGGTGTTAGTACTATTACAAGAAGAATAGAAAGAACTACTACTCACGTATATGCTCTGCGATGAGCTGCATAATGCCTCGGACTTATGCTTCATAATGGGCTCATAGGCTGTGCCAACATATTCGTCCAGGATTTATCATCGAGTGCGCCTACAGGGAGAAACGAAATCATAATGTTAGTAATGCAAGTATGCAGCTGGGTGTGTCTTGGGTGTTAGTGTTGTAGACGTAGAAGAAGAGAAAGGATTACTACATGCGTATGCACTCCTTGATGACTGGCGTCAGCCTCCATGAGCTCGCTGTAGAGAATGGTGTTGGTTATACTATGGGGATCCCCTGCACAACTTCGTCATTATCATCGCTATTTACTTTGGGTGACTGTGGTGTCACTGTGTCCATAGTTATAAGCTGCAGTATCCGATCCATTCCCACGGTCGCTGTCTCATTGAAGAATTCTACAGTAGACAGAAAGATAAAGTGTTATTGAACAGTGATAGGATACAGATTTAGGAAAGCGGAACATCCTAGAGGCTAACTGAATATCGAGAAAAACTATAGAGAACATTTATTTGACATCAGTAGCCCTAACGAGAATCGAACGACGCTACAGAGCTGTACCATGTTGTATCATATTACTCAGTTTTTAGCAAAAGGACTAATTTTAGAAATATTGTGGACAAATCTCAATTCAGTATTATGTAGAGCAATAGTTAATAAAAATTACAGTTTCATGAAATGAAAACTTCGTGCACTGTTAACTGTCTTACTAGGCATTCACAAATCACACTGAGCTTTGAACAACTACGCTTGAACACCCTACTTGTACAAGAAGGTAGAATATTTATAAAGCTTTTCTTGTCGTTACCGAGCGTATATTGTTGTTGTTGTTGTTGTGGTCTTCAGTCCTGAGACTGGTTTGATGCAGCTCTCCATGCTACTCTATCCTGTGCAAGCCTTTTCATCTCCCAGTACCTACTGCAACCTACATCCTTCTGAATCTGCTTAGTGTATTCATCTCTTGGTCTCCCCCTACGATTTTTACCCTCCACGCTGCCCTCCAATACTAAATTGGTGATCCCTTGATGCCTCAGAACATGTCCTACCAACCGATCCCTTCTTCTGGTCAAGTTGTGCCACAAACTTCTCTTCTCCCCAATCCTATTCAATACTTCCTCATTAGTTATGTGATCTACCCATCTAATCTTCAGCATTCTTCTGTAGCACCACATTTCGAAAGCTTCTATTCTCTTCTTGTCCAAACTATTTATCGTCCATGTTTCACTTCCATACATGGCTACACTCCATACGAATACTTTCAGAAATGACTTCGTGACACTTAAATCAATACTGGATGTTAACAAATTTCTCTTCTTCAGAAACGCTTTCCTTGCCATTGCCAGCCTACATTTTATATCCTCTCTACTTCGACCATCATCAGTTATTTTGCTCCCCAAATAGCAAAACTCCTTTACTACTTTAAGTGCCTCATTTCCAAATCTAATTCCCTCAGCATCACCCGACTTAATTCGACTACATTCCATTATCCTTGTTTTGCTTTTGTTGATGTTCATCTTATATCCTCCTTTCAAGACACTGTCCATTCCATTCAACTGCTCTTCCAAGTCCTTTGCTGTCTCTGACAGAATTACAATGTCATCGGCGAACCTCAAAGTTTTTATTTCTTCTCCATGAATTTTTATACCTACTCCGAATTTTTCTTTTGTTTCCTTTACTGCTTGCTCAATATACAGATTGAACAACATCGGGGACAGACTACAACCCTGTCTTACTCCCTTCCCAACCACTGCTTCCCTTTCATGTCCCTCGACTCTTATAACGGCCATCTGGTTTCTGTACAAATTGTAAATAGCCTTTCGCTCCCTGTATTTTACCCCTGCCACCTTTAGAATTTGAAAGAGAGTATTCCAGTCAACATTGTGAAAAGCTTTCTCTAGGTCTACAAATGCTAGATATGTAGGTTTGCCTTTCCTTAATCTTTCTTCTAAGATAAGTCGTAAGGTCAGTATTGCCTCACGTGTTCCAGTGTTTCTACGGAATCCAAACTGATCTTCCCCGAGGTTGGCTTCTACTAGTTTTTCCATTCGTCTGTAAAGAATTCGTGTTAGTATTTTGCAGCTGTGACTTATTAAGCTGATAGTTCGGTAATTTTCACATCTGTCAACACCTGCTTTCTTTGGGATTGGAATTATTATATTCTTCTTGAAGTCTGAGGGTATTTCGCCTGTTTCATACATCTTGATCACCAGATGGTAGAGTTTTGTCAGGACTGGCTCTCCCACGGCCGTCAGTAGTTCCAATGGAATATTGTCTACTCCGGGGGCCTTGTTTAGAATCAGGTCTTTCAGTGCTCTGTCAAACTCTTCACGCAGTATCATATCTCCCATTTCATCTTCATCTACATCCTCTTCCATTTCCATAATATTGTCCTCAAGTACATCGCGCTTGTATAGACCCTCTATATACTCCTTCCACCTTTCTGCTCTCCCTTCTTTGCTTAGAACTGGGTTTCCATCTGAGCTCTTGATATTCATACAAGTCGTTCTCTTATCTCCAAAGGTCTCTCTAATTTTCCTGTAGGCGGTATCTATCTTACCCCTAGTGAGATAGGCCTCTACATCCTTACATTTGTCCTCTAGCCATCCCTGCTTAGCCATTTTGCACTTCCTGTCGATCTCATTTTTGAGACGTTTGTATTCCTTTTTGCCTGTTTCACTTACTGCATTTTTATATTTTCTCCTTTCATCAATTAAATTCAATATTTCTTCTGTTACCCAAGGATTTCTACTAGCCCTCGTCTTTATACCTCCTTGATCCTCTGCTGCCTTCACTACTTCATCCCTCAAAGCTACCCATTCTTCTTCTACTGTATTTATTTCCCCCATTCCTGTCAATTGCTCCCTTATGCTCTCCCTGAATCTCTGTACAACCTCTGGTTCTTTTAGTTTATCCAGGTCCCATCTCCTTAAATTCCCACCTTTTTGCAGTTTCTTCAGTTTTAATCTACCGGTCATAACCAATAGATTGTGGTCAGAGTCCACATCTGCCCCTGGAAATGTCTTACAATTTAAAACCTGGTTCCTAAATCTCTGTCTTACCATTATATAATCTATCTGATACCTTTTAGTATCTCCAGGGTTCTTCCATGTATACAACCTTCTTTCATGATTCTTAAACCAAGTGTTAGTTATGATTATGTTGTGCTCTGTGCAAAATTCTACCAGGCGGCTTCCTCTTTCATTTCTGTCCCCCAATCCATATTCACCTACTATGTTTCCTTCTCTCCCTTTTCCTACACTCGAATTCCAGTCACCCATGACTATTAAATTTTCGTCTCCCTTCACAATCTGAATAATTTCTTTTATTTCATCATACATTTCTTCAATTTCTTCGTCATCTGCAGAGCTAGTTGGCATATAAACTTGTACTACTGTAGTAGGTGTGGGCTTCGTATCTATCTTGGCCACAATAATGCGTTCACTATGCTGTTTGTAGTAGCTTACCCGCATTCCTATTTTCCTATTCATTATTAAACCTACTCCTGCATTACCCCTATTTGATTTTGTGTTTATAACCCTGTAGTCACCTGACCAGAAGTCTTGTTCCTCCTGCCACCGAACTTCACTAATTCCCACTATATCTGACTTCAGCCTATCCATTTCCCTTTTTAAATTTTCTAACCTACCTGCCCGATTAAGGGATCTGACATTCCACGCTCCGATCCGTAGAACGCCAGTTTTCTTTCTCCTGATATTATACCCATTTATACCCATACCCATACCCATTTAAAAACCGTATAAAATATACATTCAGCCTTGAACTCAAACCTAACAGTTAATAACAGTTTACGTCTTGAGACCCCTTTAGACGGTTTCTTTCTTAATACTTGAGACAACATTACTCTTTCTGTCTGAGTTTACACGAAAAAGAAAGAAAAATTGAACATAGATTACGAAATTACCAATCGCCAGCCAGCTATAATAGGGCAAAAATCCTACTTGCTCGACCGTCAAATTCTACCTGTGTCGACAGAACTGTAATACAATTTAATTATGTTCGCGAGCACGCTACACTGGTTTTTAAATCTTCCGATTCCCCGGATTGACGTATCGTCTGTTTCAACACATAGCCAGATATCAGCTGCACTTTCCTCTGTCCTCGGTGATGCCTTGCCAATGCACGCACGGCGATACAGGATATTCGAGCAGCACCTGAAGGACACAGTTTCCGTCCAAAGGCTGCCCGCCTCGCCACCGGCTGCCTACTCCACCGCCCTCTTCGCTGTTTGGGCGTCAGCGCCCAGCCGTGCCGCCCTGCTCGGCCCTGCTTGGTGGCGACAGTCTCTCCCAGACAGCCTCGCCTCGCTCGTGCTCGCCGCTCTGTCCTCAACTCCGGTCTTCAACTCAGCTCACTCTGCTCCCTTTCAACAACACTCATATATCTGTTACATAGATCAGTCAAAAACATACGATCCGACCCCGATCTAGCAAGGTCCATACTTCGACACGGCTCAATAACGTTAGATAACTGGATTGTTGAAATGGAAGAGGACGTAGATGGGGGATACAATACTGCGTCAAGAATTTGACAGAGCACTGAAAGACCTAAGCCGAAACAAGGCCTCGGCAGTAGACAGCACTCCATTATAACTACTGGCAGCCTTGGGAGAGCCAGCCCTAACAAAACTCTAGCATCTAATGAGTTGACTTCAAGAAGAATATAATAATTCCATTTCCGAAAGAACGCAACTGTTGACAGGTGTGGGAATTACCGAACTATCAGTTTAATAAGTCACGGCTGCAAAATACTAACACGGATTGTTTACAGACGAATTAAAAAAAACTGGTAGAGACCGAAATCGGGGAAGACCAGTTTGAATTCCGTAGAAATGTTGGAACACGTGAGGCAATACTGATCATACGACTTATCTTAGAAGATACGGTTCAAATGGCTCTGAGCACTATGGGACTTAACATCTTGGGTCAACAGTCCCCCAGAACTTAGAACTAGTTAAACCTAACTAACCTAAGGACATCACACACATTCACACCCGAGGCAGGATTCGAACCTGCGACCGTAGTGGTCACGTGGTGCCAGACTGAAGCGCCTAGTACCGCACGGCCACACCGGCTGGCCTTAGAAGATAGGTTAAGGAAAGGCAAACCTACCTTTCTAGCATTTGTACACTTGGAGAAAGCTTTTGACAATGTTGACTGGAATACTCTAATTCTGAAGGTGGCAGGGGTCAACTACAGGGAGCGAAAGGCTATTTACAATTTGTGCAGAAACCAGATGGCAGTTCTAAGAGTCGAGTGGCTCAAAAGGGGAGCAGTGGTTGAGAAGGGAGTGAGACAGGGTTGTAGACTATGATGTTATTCACTCTATTTATTGGGCAAGCAGTAAAGGCAACAAAAGAAAAATTTGGAGTAGGAATCAAAATCCGTGGAGAAAAAGAAAAAAATTGAGGTTTGATGATGACACTGTAATTGTGTCAGAGACAGCAAAGGACCTGGAAGAACAGTTGAGCTTGCACAAGATAGGGTAGCATGGAGAGCTGCGTCAAACCAGTCTCTGGACTGAAGACCACAACAAACACAATATTTAGTAACTTTTTTATAATGTGGGGCCACCGTCATAATATATATCTTTAAAGTCAGTACCGCCATTAGACTGTTGTTTGTTTACACCTTTACATTTACACTTACACAATCATGATTTCCGTTTCAAAGTGCCATTATCAAGTATTTTATAAGTGTTATAAATTGCCTAAGATGGCATACTGTCTTATTAAAATACACTATTGGACACATTGTCTGTTCTTTCGGACATGTCCGAAAGAACAGGCACCATACACATCCTATTACGGCTGTCACGAGCCAAGGATCATTTCTGTGCGGATGCACACATACGCTCGAACTCATGCGGGAATAGGCCTTGCCACGAGCTTTGAGATTAATGAGCAGGGAGCACTACTTTCGAAATGTGTAGAGTAAGTTGAGAATGTGGGTGTGGTAGTGGGGGGAAGGGGGGGGGGCGTGCATGGGATGAGTCCGCGCAGCCGCACTAATTGCTGTGCCCTCGGTAGGTTAGGGGGTAGAGCGCCTGTCTCGTAAGCACATCCAAGGTTGGAATCCCGGTGAGGCAAACATTTTCAGCTCTCCCCGTTGATTTCTATCCAAGTCTCGTACACAAATAATGTTTGTAATCCATTGAAATTTCGACAGTATTTAACTTCCGGCACTCTGATGCAACACTATCACGCTGTTGTTATATTTCAGTGTAGATATGCAGTATATCATACTCGAGGTCGTACGTGGGTCTCAGTGCATCCGTCGAATATTCTTTCAACGCTTTACAGGACATCCTTATTACCGATAGACTCTCTAGCTGGCAACGGCCGGCAGCCAAACGTACGCCGTTATGTGAAGAGCCGTGTCCTCCATGCACATGCGATATCGCCGGAAGACAGTGCAGACCTGCCCACTGCTACCCCGGGCCCAAACGGCCGAGGCATCGAGTGCTGGTAGCGACTCAGATGTCGCGGTGATGGCCAAGAAGAACGTGTATTTCTCCGAAGAGGTGCGGTCCCTCACTTCACGTACTGAATCACTGGCCAATGGCCGTGTACAGGGAGGCTCCTGTGCTTCCTTGAATGCAGGTGGGTGTGAACAAGTTGTGCTTCCAGAAATATATTCAGGAGGCCTGAAGAATTCATGGGATAGTGATATGTTCATGAACAGATGCCGGTAGTATCCGGTACACGAGGTATAAATGGCAGTACATTGTCGGAGTTGTCATTCGCACTCGGGTGATTCATGTGAAAAGGTTTCCGACGTGATTAAGGCCATGCGATAGGAATTAACACACTCTGAACGCTGAAATCGTTAGGGAGTTCAACATTTCGAGATCCACATTGTCAAAAGTGTGCCGGTAGTACCAGACTGCAGACATTACCTCTCACGTTGGACAACATAGAGGCCGACAGGCTTCACTTAGCGACAGAGAGCTGTGGTGTTTGTGTAAAATTGTCGATGCTAACAAACAAGCAACATTTCGTGAAATAGCTGCAGCAATCAATGTGAGACGTCCGAGGAACGTGTCAATCAGAACAGAGTGGCGACGTTTGCTATTAATGGGCTATGGTAGCAGACGACCGACGTTTGCAGCGCTTCTCCTGGACTCGGACAACATTTGTTGGACACTAGACGATTGGACAACCGTGGCCTTTTCAGATGAGTCCCGATTTCAGTTGGTAAGAGCTGATGGCAGCATTGGAAGCCGTGGACCCACGTTGCCAACACTGCACTGTGCGAGCTGGTGGTGGCTTCATAATAGTGTGGGCTGTGATTACATGGACTGGATTGGCTCCCGTGGTGCAATTGAACCGATAATTGACTGTGAATGGTTTCATTCGCAGCCATTCATAGACTTCATGTTCCTAAATGACGATGGAATTTTCATGGAAGACAATGAGCCCTGTCACTGGACCATAATTGGCCACAACTGTTTGCGATTGGTTTGAAGAACGTTCTGGACAATTCGCGCATTGTTCGGTTACCCAGAACGCCCGACATTAATCTCGTTTCACAAGTATGGGGCATAACAGTGAGTCCAGTTCGTGCACAAAATCCTGCACCGGCAACACTTCCGCACTTATGGACGCCTATAGAGGCAGGATGGCTCAACATTTCTGCAGCGGATTTCCAACGACTTGTTGGGTCCGTGCTACGTCGAGTTGCTGCATTACGCCGTGCAAAACGAGGTCCGACGCGACATCGGGAGGTATCAGGTGACTCCTGTCGCCTCAGTGTGTAGCTCTGGTACTCGACGAACTGTACAGGCAGCAGCGTATAATAATGCTAATTTGAACCCTGCAAGGTGAGGAACAGCAGAATTCGAATAAGTTTAAAATACACAGTTTTGAAAGAAGAAAATATCGTTTAGTGATTAGCCAACTTAAATGTTTTTGTAGATTTGTTGAAGTACAACTCGTATGTCTACAGCCGTACTTTTCCCTGTCTTCCTTTTTAACGCTCTTTTGGGAATATAAAGAAGCTACAAAACTTTTCCACGGCCGTTGACGTAAACAATGTTGTTATGATGGTAGTTTATGATGTGTCAGCAGCTGGGCCAACACCTTGTAGGTCGAGATGGCTGAAAATGCACGCTAGACTAACGCAGACGGGCGTGAAGTACTGGAACAGGCTACGTAATTAATGCTATGAAGAAAAGTACGTAGCTGGATTAATACTTATCTTTAATCAATCATTGTGGTACATCGCTCTTGACTATACACAGGAGACTTTAATTACAATCACTGTAAGGCTAATGGCACCTTGCTAGTTCGTAGCCATTAACTTAGCTGAAGGCTATTCTGTCTCTCGGCTAATGAGAGAGAAAGGCTTCGTACATCTAGTCGCTAGCTAGGTCGTCCGTACAACTGGGGCGAGTGCTTGTTCGTATCACGAGACCTGCCTTGTGGTGGCGCTAGGTCTGCGATTACACAGTGGCGACACGCGGGTCCGACATGTACTAAATGGACCGCGGCCGTTTTAATCTACCACCTAGCAAATGTGGTGTCTGGCGGTGACACCACAGTTTAGAAGTGATTGTCTTCTTACTAGTCTCCATGCAGCCGCATCACGTGGTGACTGCTGACTAGCGAGTCTTGGCACATCCCACTGTTCTAAACGGTTTGGTTGAAGCGACAATTGTTGAAAACTTTGTCAATTCTCGTCCGGTGTTCCCTAATCCACTGACCACTATCGTGAACGGCGAACGAGGCAACACAAACGATTAGTCGAAAATGGGCGGCTATCGGTGGTACGGACAGAGTGTGAACTACTTTGTTGCGATTTATTTACCCATGATGTCTATGGTGTGTGAAAATGTGTAACATACGCCTGTCGCTTTGTACATGTAAGTCTTGAGAGAGGTAAGTGTATGGACGTTCGAGGGATGATGACGCTGCACTGAAAATAGTAATAGATTTGGACGTACACTGGCGGCCAGTAGATCGACTAGCTTGTACACCGAGTATTACGACGATGAGAGCTTGTTGAAAAACTGATATAATTGGTTAAGTCGTTGACAACTGAATCTGTGGATAAACTATGTTACGAAACAGGGGAAGTTTCGGTATAGTTTAAGATACGCGAGACGGACGGTAAAGACCTGATCCTGCGCTGCGCCAACATTCCACTGCGTGTCCTTGTCGATCCAAGGCCACAACATGACACGTGCAGCTAATTTTTTTCGACTTTCAGCCCACAGTGGCTGCCGTGCAGCAGGTGTAAAACGTCTCGATGTAAAGGGACAGGGTAGGGAATGGCTACAAGGCTATTTAATGCATGACGTTATGTCCATCAGAATTCCCTATCTTATAAAAGAAAACTCGATTTCTTTTACTTGCTTTGCACGTGTTCTATATGAGTTTCTTGCTCGCACGGAAAACATGTAAGCGTTAACTCATTTCACGCCATACATTCCAAAGTACACGTGAAGTCACCGACGCGAGCCCATTACAAATGCATGTTTTCACATTCAAATGGTTAGGCATCATAAAGGATATGCAGTCATTATATGTTTATGCATTCCTTACGTACAGGTTTTATTGTAACTGACGCCGATAATTGTTTTACTAGTTTTAAGATTTGATTTCATGATCGCAGTAGACGAATAAAAGTATAAAAAAATATATTAAAAACATTGCTTTGACACTGGATACAAATTTAAATGGATGGCCATTTAGATCCCTTCCGTTTTTCGTGTCTTTGCTAAAACACGCAAGACAAATGCCGGGATGGTTCCATTAAAAAGAACACTGTCCAGTTTCTTCCTATCCTCCATCAAGCAAAACTACTGCTTCATCTATCTATTTAACTATACTCTTTCTTACTTTTTCCCATTTGCCTTAACCAGTAGTCCAGAATCATAGCAGGTTGGCGGCAAGGGGAGGGGGCCAAGGGGGCTATAACCCCCCCCCCCCCTCGCTTCCCTGCCAATGGAGTATCATCATATTAGACTGGATAAAATGGCTTCAGAAATGAGCGAATATATTACTCCAACAGATTCCATCGTTTTTTAAAAATTATGTAGCAATATAGGCTGCAATGTATTTAAACACATTTTAACAAAAGAATAAGAGCGGCAAATAGCTTACTGTCTAAACCAATATACATCATTTCACTTAAAATGGGCGTCTTATTATTTATTTATACATATTTTTACCCTGAACTCCAAAACACTTACCAAAAACTACTTTAAGCAACACCAAATTCTACCAATTTGTCAGTGGAGGACTGTAACTCTCCTTTTGTTAAGCGATATTCCATTGCCCCAAACTCCCTCCCCCCATTACCACCCCATCACCCTTTGAGCGACTTCTAGAATCGCCCCTGTGACTTAGTACTTACATTGTTGAGAGGGGTGGAAGATGGATTAAGATTTAAAGTTCCGTCGATGATCCATCTGCTTTAGTTCTACTGTTGCACAAATGATCCATGTTAAATGCCATCTAGACATGATCCTCAGTATTTAAAAACTGGCTGCTCTCGATACGATTTTCCAGTCTCAAAATAATTCCACTAGTGGAAGGTGAGTTAATTGGCCACTCTAAGTTAAATTGAATTTTCATGAAACCATGGCTGTGGACTGTGCGGCTGGTCCCGGCGGAGGTTCGAGTCCTCCCTCGCGCATGGGTGTGTGTGTTTGTCCTTAGGATAATCTAGGTTAAGTAGTGTGTAAGTTTAGGGACTGATGACCTTAGCACTTTAGTCCCATAAGATTTCACACACATTAACTTAACAAACCATGGCTATTTACAGAAGCTTGTGACATGTACGTCTCGAACCTACATATTGTAAGGTATCACACCAAATATAGTTAAAGTATACTATATAGGATATATAAACGCTTTTGTGAATGCTTACATACCGGCCTGCCTAATGGGGTAAACTGACCAATCCTTTGCCACCATTCCCAAATAGACTATTTAGTATAAAAATTGGTAGGCTTACAGTTTTTAGTTCACCATTCATTATTATTAGGAGGACAATAATACAAATGGGGGAGAAACGTGTTGCAATACATTGTTGGCACAAAAAGGTCAGCTAACGAAAGAATTATTCCTAATGGTGTAGAGAAAGCCGGCCGAAGTGGCCGTGCGGTTCTAGGCGCTGCAGTCCGGAACCGCGAGACCACTACGGTCGCAGGTTCGAATCCTGCCTCGGGCATGGATGTGTGTGATGTCCTTAGGTTAGTTAGATTTAACTAGTTCTAAGTTCTAGGGGACTAATGACCTCAGAAGTAGAGTCACATAGTGCTCAGAGCCATTTGAACCATTTTTTGTAGAGAAATAAACGACTGACTGTGGATTACTCTTTCAGTCTCATTCATTCACAATTGACCCGCTCAGAAAGAGTATTAAGTCATGCACAAAATTCTCAAGTGATTTTTTTCTTTTCACATTTCTTCTTGAAAAATTTTCTTTTTGGGAGAGACTCTCTTAGCGTTTGTTCCCAGTTTTAGCGTGTTACCTCTCTTTTGTGTTGCCTTACCTTATAGAATGTTGGCGTTATATGTTCGTTTTTTTTCGAACTTCCTTTTTTTTCATAAGAAGCTTCGGGCAGAACATTTTTATAATGACTTGAAGTGATTATGGTAGGCTTTCCTTTTATTTACAACTATGTAGTAGTTCTTTCGGGATTACTGCGAAGAAATTTTTCACAAGTTCGTGTGTAGGAGCTTTCGAAAGGAGACGTGAATGCCACGTCCAGAGGTTGGAGCTTGTGGCTAAACAGCGGGGGCAAGCACGGAACAGTTGGATGATTTTCTCTGTCCTTATCAATGAAACCTATGTTGTTAGCATGAGTAGAGTGACCATCTAAGATTAATAGAAATGGATCTTGAGCAGTCGGTTTTGCATATTTTAAAAAAAGTGTCCAAACCAATCCAAACTCTTTCACACTGCCTTCCCCTTCTAGGGTGTCACGCGAATTCGGTTCCTGGCGGAGCCCCATCTTTAAGTTTAACTTTCATACTTCGCCTTTGGAATCTTGCAAAAGGGGGCATGAAGTTTCCTCCTGCAGATATGCACACTACAAAAGTCTACCGCAAACCTCTATCAGCTGAGGTAGTGGCTCCGACTTGTCGTCTTCCTTTGAGTGCAAACACTTGCTGTTTTTGGACTGAACTGTTAGAGAGCCGGTTGCATCTACATTTAACTGCGATGAGCGGGTTGAAATCGTTTATCTTGCAGTGTTTTTCGCATATCAAAAAACTGTCTACGTTCACCTTGTTAAACGATTGTAGTCTAGCCTTAGAGGTACATTCTAGGCTTCCTAAGACTAATATTAGGCTGCTGTTCTCTAAAGCACACCACCCAGTCCTTGCCCGTCATTTCAAACTGTTTATCGAAACGATGTGGCATTTTGTTACGCTCTGCCAACTGGAATGCTAATCGCGGCATATCATACGTTGTAATTCAGTAAATGTGCTTCTCCAATTCAAAAATATAGTTAAGGATTTCTTGCTCCTGTTCTTCACTGAACTCCGTCCTTAAGCTGCCCATAAACGTTTTACTCCCAACTGCATCTCTGTTTTACCATAGAATTCTTCGTTTTGGTGTATTGTGTGTTGTCATTCTTTACTGCTTCAACTGTATTTTGCATCGCAACAGGGTCCCATGTTTGTTGCTCTGTTTTCCATATGTATTTTCTTGGCATCTTGAAGCTCTTGCAAACCCTTGACGAAGAGCACACGATTTGTAATGTTCTAACTTCATTTATTATACTACTCATAAAATATGGATATAGCTAATTCTTATTGGGATTAACAAATTGAAAGTGAAACTTCCTGGCAGAATAAAACTGTGTGCCGGACCGAGACTCGAACTCGGGACCTTTGCCTTTACCTTTGGCAAAGGTCCTGAGTTCGAGTCTCGGTCCGGCACACAGTTTTAATCTGCCAGGAAGTTTCATATCAGCGCACAGTCCGCTGCAGAGTGAAAATCTCATTCTGGAAATTGAAAATGAATTGTCTGGAATAGTGGCTACCCTTGGCCACCTTTCCCGATGTGTGGCGTGGCCAATTTTCCCAATCGGACGCCTTGTCTGTATCAGCAGTTCACACGCAAAACAGCACGACCGAAGGAAACGACAGTGACATGTTTGTAACCCAAAAGGCATTGCATGAACCGTGACATCGCAAAATACTGTTGTTCTACATAAAAATGAAGCAAATAAACTAACATGAGTGACTTTCCTTACATGAAATGATCGAAATACCTAAACGTTTTCACAAACAGATAACGGAGCGTGCTCAATTAGTCAACGTCACTGACAACACAAATGGTGTCGATTACACCTACTCTGGC
The DNA here is from genome assembly GCF_023864345.2 of Schistocerca serialis cubense. Taxonomy (NCBI): domain Eukaryota; kingdom Metazoa; phylum Arthropoda; class Insecta; order Orthoptera; family Acrididae; genus Schistocerca; species Schistocerca serialis. The sequence goes on along the minus strand of NC_064644.1, from coordinate 61,672,067 downwards.
CACTTCACATTACGAAGCAGTAGTGTTGTAGCGGTGGCTACTTTTCCTACCTTGGCCACTTTACCCTTCTTTCCTGTATTTGTTAATATTTTCGCCCACCGTTAAACACGCACTCATCACTATACGTTAAATACTTCTCTGTTTGTAAATTTCTCTCACTAATCCATTCGGAAATGTTTCTGAGACACGTAATTGGATGAGGATAAGGAGCAATGAACTGCCGTCTAAGTCTAACATAATCCACACCTTGGCCCAGCTGTCACGTAAGAGGGAACCCGTTTTTTGCGAGGCTGGCTTGGCGGCTGACAAACTGCTGCCGTCCATGCCACCAACACCATCATAAATTAATCGTTCAGAGAACACGTCAAGGACAGACGCTGGCGCCAGGTCCGGAACAGCTGCAGTCTCTTGTTCCATTGGTCGGATCCATTCGCTGTTGAGTCACTACTTCCTCCTAAACGAATTTGCATTTTCACTCGTAATTTACAGAAATGCGAAGTAATGCAGAAATAGCGCTAGGCAAGAAACAGACGGCGGCAGTGAAGACCAAATGAATAATGACCACATGCCACCATATGCCCAAAGATAAACAAACGCTGTCCGTGGCTTTCAAGAATTATTGCTCCATTCGTGCAAGGGAATAGATATTACCAATGGCTTGTACGACAGTTGCGTCTTTGAATTACACTCGTTATATGGAGGCTGCAGGCAAACTGATAGCAAAAGCTAATGGAAATTCACGCATTCGTAAGATAAACCGTACATGTAGCGTACTGCAGTAATGATGGCGAGAGATATATTAGTAAAGATTAGTAAGTGATGGTCACAGGGGTCGTACGTAAAGGCGATGAAGGGAGTTGGAAATTTACTTCAGTCTCTCGAGGGCCGATCTGGTGTTGATCCCTAATTTAAAAATATATTTTGAATATGATGACATTAACGTATCAATGTTTGACGCCACACAGACATACACTCTGCCGGAAAAGAAGAAAATAGCACATGTGGAAGGATGGCGACGATTTTAATCCGATGACGGCCTTTGTCACCTGGGGTAGTAGATGTACTGATAATGGTATCAGCCTCGTCCGCCAACAGATGGCTTAGTGGCATCATTGTCTGCCCTTTAACAGGGAGTGGAAGGCTCAGCGTGGTGCAGACGTGTGAACCAAGGAGAAAACCATACCGCGGAGATGCACTCGTGCTTTCTACAGCCAACTGAGCAAATCTGAAAGGGGTCAAATTGGGTCTTCCGAGTGCAGAATTGCTACACAGGTTGGACGTGCACCGTCAATTGCGCGACGATGCTGGTATCAGTGGTCACGTGAGCATTTTCAGACACGTAGATGAGGTTCTGGACGTCTATGCAGCACAGACGCTCACAAGGATCGTCGTAATGTAAGTGCAGCAGTGGCAGATCTTACAGCTACCACAGCACAGATCAGAGAGCTTCTAGGAAATGGTTCAAATGGGTCTGAGCACTATGGGACTTAACATCTGAAGTCATCAGTCCTCTAGACTTAGAACTACTGAAACCTAGCTAACCTAAGGACATCACACAGACATCCATGCCCGAGGCAGGATTCGAAACTGCGACCGTAGCAGCAGCGAGGTTCCGGACTGAAGCGCCTAGAACTGCTCGTCCACAGCGGCCGGCGAGCTTCTAGGACCAGACGTGTCAACACGAACTGTCGCGAACTGATTATTACCAGTGAGACTACGGGCCCCAAAACCTCTAGCCCGCCTTGCACTCACTCCACAGCATCAACTCGCGCGGCTCCACAGGTGCCGTCGGAGTATCACTTGGAAGATGAAATGTCGCGCCGTAGGCTTCACCGATGAAACTAATGGTAGTTAGCGCGTACGACGTTGACTTGGGAGCGCTGTCTCGTAAAGTGTAGGCCCATTCGTCCAAGACACAGTGGCCCCACTCGGACCTTATGGTCTGTGGTGCGATAAGCTACAACTCTCGTTCATCTTTGGTGTTTCTGGAGGTGACGCTGATTAGTTCTCGGTACGAGCAGAATGTTGTTAGTTCTTTTGCCATTTTTGCAACAGGAAGGTGATGTATTGCTCGAACAGGATAATGCTTGCCCAGACGTCGGCCGTGAAACTCAACGTGCTCTGCAAGATGTGTTCAGAAACTTCCCCGGCAGCGTAATCTTCAGACTGTCTCCCGTCAAGAAGTGTGAGATATGATGGGGCGATAAGTGAGTTAGCGTCTCGTCAGCCGAAAGCTGCACAGAACTACGTGAACAGTTCGAGCAAAATGGCTCTGAGCTCTATGGGACTCAACTGCTGTGGTCATCAGTCCTTTAGAACTTAGAACTACCTAAACCTAACTAACCTAAGGACATCACACACACCCATCCCCGAGGCAGGATTCGAACTTGCGACCGTAGCAGCAGCGCGGCTCCGGACTGGAGCGCCTAGAACCGCACGGCCACCGCGACCGGCTGAACAGTTCGAGCAGGCATGGCATAACGTATCCCAGGACGTATTCACCATCTGTGCAATCGACTGCATGCCAGAGTCAGCGCCTGCGTTGTCGCCCTTGGAGGCTACATGAAATACTGATATGGGTGTTCCAGCATGAGTCGATACCTGGTCCTCGGAATCGCTTGTGCTACTCATCTGTAAAAGTAATAATTTGACGTAGTCTGTATGCAGTGTTGCTGTAATAAATCTCGAGTGAACTGGAAACTTCTAAATGGATGTACTGTTCTTTTTCCGGCAGCATATTCAAAAAGAACTTAGTCAGCTTTAAGACAGCAAGACGCCATGTTCTGCAGAGTTCCAATCAGACTGAATACAATGCGCAGTTATCCTCATTGCTAGACGATATTGGTCGAGATAGTCTTACGCAACGAATAGTCACGCGTGACTGGAAAGTAGCGCAGGACGCTGCTTTTTGCAAGAAGTGTGTTACTGAACACGTGTGTTGTATGACCCTAGACCATATTCTAAGCTCAAACAATAAGACAATTCTGGCAGCCAAGAAGCCTCTCTCATAGAGGTCACATGGATCAGAAAATAGTCGCTGGTGTGAAACACAACTCTTTTTTTTTTTCATACACGTCAGATTTTACTTCGACCTCAACCTGGCTTCACCCAAGAGCTATGTCAATATAAAATACATCTAGCAGCTTTATACTTCTTAAGATCAAGGCTATGTATTGCGCATCAGCGTTGTGTGATACGTGGAAAGATAATGGATTAACCTGGTGTCCATGTCATACTAGTTCACATACAAGAGGAATGGGAAACGCCCAGATTTCCCAAACACACGTGGCCACATTAGTTGCAAACTAGAATGCCAAGGGAGAAATCATCATTCTCAACTGCTGCTACCATGTTACACGAAGGTACCATAAGCATAACTCAAAAATAGAGGTGTGTACTCTTCAATGAAAGCTGATTATTACCTGCGTGCGCATGTAGACTAACACATGACTGATGCGTAACCTTCACAAAAGCTGCAGACCGGCCGGTGTGGCCGTGCGGTCCTAGGCGCGTCAGTCTGGACGCGCGTGACCGCTACGGTCGCAGGTTCGAATCCTGCCTCTGGCATGGATGTGTGTGATGTCCTTAGGTTAGTTAGGTTTAAGTAGTTCTAAGTTCTAGGGGACTGTTAACCACACCATAGTGTTCAGAGCCATTTTTGAACAAAAGCTGCAGCATTGTACAGTCGTGGACACGTCACATAAGAGGGCTGAGGTATAGTGGCAAATAGGGCAGCAGCTAATAAATGTATTATATATGCTTGATTTCATTCAAGTCACCATGACCTTTCATGGTTGTTTCGTAATAGCTTTATGTAACTTAGCTACAGTTAGTTTGATATTGTGAAACGTCCCCTTTCAACAATTATACATGACTGTGCTTAAACTGACACACAATATTTTGTTAGCGCAACGCAATCTGACTTTCAAAATTCTCTACAAAAGAATGGCCCTGACTAACATTAAACTATACCTTTCACAAATCACTTACCTCACAAAAATCTTCGCTGCTCAAGCTACTGCAATACAGCGAGCGCCACTACTGCCAGCTAAATAAAAGATTCAAACTATGGAAGGCACTAACTACTGATAGGGATAGTCAGCAAATGAAAGATATTAATAGAGAACGAACAATGTATTTACCTTGATATCATCATATATAAATATAGCAGTTCATGACAAATTACAAATCTCCGCCATCTCTCTCCCCACATCCACCACTGCTGGCGGCTCACCTCCAACTGCGCAACGCTACGCGCTGTTCACAGCCAGCTGCCTAACACTACAATGGCGAGTATTACAACAATGCAAAGCAGCCACAGACTGCACACAGCCCAGCCAGTGATTTTTATACAGAGGTGGCGTTACCAATAAAAAGACCTAAACAGCCTACTTACATAGAGAAAACATAAACAGCCTACTTACATAGAGAAAACATAAACAGCCTACTTACAATTGTACTGGCACACCTATACTTTAAGTTCTTTGTTTACACTTATTCATTAGTTGTTATCTGCTCTTATACTAGAGGCTTATAACACCAAGACTTCGAGCAATATATTACAGCAGCACCTAGACCTGTTGTTATACTGATTTTCGTCTACAATAATGTTATTTGTATAGGGAATTTTAAGAATGCAATATTTTAGTTGTTCCTCTTTGTTACTCACATCAGTTGTGACTTGCCATTGGTGCAGTGCTTCCGTACGCTTGTCACCTAGACCTTGTAACCTCCCAACAAAATTTAATAAATAATATGAATATGATGAGAGGTGGCTACACTGAGCCACAGCGCCAGAGATTGCGCCAAAGAGTTTTATTCAGCCGCCTCCACTGGCAGTGATTATTGAGAAGTAGCGGAGTGCAGTGCTTGTCGAGGACTCGTAGTAGGCAGTGCTTACTGAGATCTGGTAGTGAAAAGTTCTTGTCGAGATGTCGTAGTAGTGAGTGCTTGTTCCATGTTTTATGCAGTTATCTGATGGGGGAGATAGCAGATGTTGTTCTAATGAGGATGTTGTAATGATTAGAGAGCTTTTCGTCAATATATATGAAGGTAACAAAACTCGGTTTTTTTCTCATTATTTCAATGTCTTGAATAATGCGTCATTACAGTTTCAGTCAACAAAGCATCTGGCTTGTGTTCTTGTATTAGAGTGTAATTCTGGTTTTCTTGCGCAATTATAGTATTTCTATTTTTTTTAATTACTTCAGTATAAATGGTATTTAAAATTTCTTGTCTTATTGAAGAAGAACCGTGCCAGATGTGTACGTTGAATCACACTTCCACACACAGAACAGTTACACTTGTGCTTGGGTTTCGTACGTTTTATAGTTGCTGGGGACTTAATTTATTAATTGTGTTAACGGAAATTTCACTTCATTCTTTGTTGTTGTTCTATGCAGTCAGATTGCGTACTAAAACTAGTCAGGGCTAACCGTTTACGACACTTCGTAATCGGACAGACAGCTACTAAAAAATTTAAAAAGTATTTGCATTACATATTTAAATAATTAAGCCCCCATGCAGGTGGCGACCGCTGCTTCGGATCGTACCTTGGAATCTTCTGATTGTAAAAATAGTAGACAGTAGTATTGTTGTAGTAATTTGTAGTTTAGTAATTGTAGTCTATATTGCATGTGTAAATTTGGTAATTGGCATTCTTCTAATGGTATTTTTCAAAATTTAATTTTTGTTGTCTTGTCTATGGGTTTGACAATTTAGTGCTATTATTTCAATTGTTCGTTAATCGTGTTTGAAGGAAACATTTCGTGTAAATGGTATTGTTGGAGATTAAGAGTCATTGTGTGTAATTTTCGTACAGTGACGAGTTTTGTATTTTTTGTAAATGATTACGCAATCGATGAAAAAGGCAAAAATGATGGATAGTCAGAATGACGAAATTGTTGACATGGCGAACTCGCCAACACAGGAGAACGGTATGTTGAATAATGAAGTGGAAAGCAATGTAATAAGTCGGGAAAATAGTCCGGAACCATTTCAAAATTTTTCTCAATCAGAAAATTCAGAGAATACGAGATTAACGATAGAAGATTCTGGAATAGTATCAAACACGGATAGCTTTATGGCTATGCAGAAGGAAGTTAGTTTTGCGGGAAATGTTAGGGGCGAAAAGAATTTTGAACCATTTAATATGGAGCAGTTAATGGTTGTAATATTAAATTTGGGATCAGAATTAAAAACACGGTTAGACTCACAAATGGGAACAATGGAAACACGGTTAGACTCACTGGGATCACAAATAGGAACAATTAAAACAGAGATGGGAACTTTACGATCTGAATTAAAAACTGATATGGGAACAATGGAAACACGGTTAGGATCTGAATTAAAAACAGAGATGGGAACTTTGGAAACACGGTTAGATTCACGAATAGGGACATGTTTCAAAAATATGAAAGATGAATTAAAGAAAGAAATCAGAGAAGAAGTACAACCGATTTTGAATGCTCACAATAATAGATTAGTTGCAGTAGAGATTAGACAAAGGGAACAGCATAGAGAACAGGAAGAAAGAGATCGCGTGATAGTACAGAAATTTTCAGAGTTAAATTTACAACGTGCACACGATAAGGAGGAAATATTTGAGAGAATCGAGGAATCCATACCAAATGACAGAATAAATAACCTAACACAACAATATGAACAGTTAACTACCAAGTGTGTCAATACTGAAACCCGAGTCGCGACACTTACGGAAGACGTAAATAAACAGAAAGAACAACTAGGTGACTTATCGGAAAGAGTTGAGGAGATTTCAGATAAACTGACAAGTCTTAGTTTAAATGGGGACAGAGATTCGGATGATACAGCTCCATTATCATTTGCAGAAACCGAAGAGTACCAGAACATAAATAAGCATGTTGAAAATCAGGGAAAATTTAATGAACGCGTTAAAAGGGAATTTGAAGCATTACAAAAGCAAGTCAAGCAAATCGAAGGCGAAATTATAGGAAAAGACAGCAAAAGAAATTTGGAATCACAGATAGCAGAGGGGTTTGAAGAAAATAAGTTGTTTCATTTACGGGATGCAACAAGAGAGCGCCTGGCGCGCGAACTTGACAATAATCAACATTGGGACTGGGAAAGACGCGGTAGGTCTTTGTCGCCACGAGGCGAAAACTTTGACTATAAACACTTTTTGACTGTTCGGAAATTTAAGATCTTCCGCAATTCTAGGAATGACATACATCCATGTTCATGGTTAGATCAATTTATGTACGCACTCCCACCAAATTGGCCACTAAGTCACAAACTGGAAATTGTGTGCGGCTATTAAAGTCCTCCGGGGATTCACTACACTAAGTGAATATGTGCCGTAGCGTGCATAGGGCCCCGAGCTGTAGTGGTGCTATTTCCCTTTTAGTTTTCTGCACTGCTGCCTACTCTTTTACTATTCTTTGCATCTGTCAAAAACAACTCTTCTACTATCAATCTATCTAGAGAATCGTTAAAGAATAACCGGATATGACTATTTTACGCAAAAGTGATTTCGGAAATTACCGTTTGGACTTACTGTACCTTCAGCAGCATTCATTCGTAGTTTAAACGAAATTTTACCTGTTTATCTTCGTGACAATATTACTTCATATGTTGCCGATATTCTTATTGCTAAAAATTCTTGGAGTGAGCTCAAAAAAATTTTGGATTCATTATTACGTATTTTTGCAAGAGTTGGCATTACAGTGAACTTAGAAAAATCTGAATTTGGTCGTTCTCAGGTGAAATTTCTCAGTTGTATTATTTCTACAGAAGGTATTCTTCCTGATCCAGAGAAACTAGACGCTTTTCGTAATTATGCTGTTCCTACCACAAAACGTGATGTTCGTAGTTTCCTTGGTGTCTGTAATTTTCTTAGACGTTTTGTAAGATTGGACGATTTGGCCACACCTCGTTTTTGCGAACTATCTGGAAAGTTCTTTTTAAACGAAAATCGGTCGACAACTCTGTTTGGTTAGTTTGTATTCCTGATAGGTGGGTCAATAAATTGCTTTGGCATGCACATTTCAGTTATGCATACTTTGGTCCCAGAAAGTGCTTTCATAAATTACGAGAAAATTGCTACTTCAGTAATATGGAAAAACGTATTCGATTAGTTCTTGCCAAATGCAAATTATGTCAAAAGGCTAAGTCGCCAACTATTTCTCATAGAGCACCGTTGTTTCCTATCATTCCAGCGAAATTAAAGGACATGGCTGCAGTTGATTTGTTCGGTCCAGTGGTTCGTTCTACTAATGGTTTTGCGTACATTTTCGTAGCAGTGGAATTGACATCAAAATATGTGTGTTTTACACCTTTACGCAAAGCAACAGCTCGTTCAGTATCTCACGCTTTCATCAAACATTTTCTTAAAGAAGTGGGTCATGTTGATAAGGTTATATCAGATAATGGATCACAGTTTCGTTCTAAAATTTGGCTTTGTACTCTATGGTGTCATAAGATTAAACCAATTTTCATTTCACTTTTTCACCCTCAATCTAATGCTTCAGAGAGATGGATGAAGGAAATCAATAAATTGTGTCGACTTTATTGTCATCAGAATCACAGAACTTGGGATCAGTATCTTCATATTTTTCAAAACATTCTGAATGAGCTTCCTAATGATTCAACTTCTTTACCGCCTATACTGATATTAAAAAATAAAGCACCGACAAATCGAATTTCTGAAATCGTTCCTTTTCCGCCTTCACGGAAACTGCGGCATTCTGAAGTTGTCAATCTGGCTCTACAAAATATTGCATCTGCGGCTACTAGAAGAGAGAAATCAGCTAAGCGTCCTGGTCGTTTAAAAATCTTGTCAGTTGGTCAAAAGGTATCAATTAAGTCTCATCGTTTGTCTCACAAAGGAAAAGGCTTGTGTCGCAAATTTTTTCTGCTTTATAACGGTCCATATAGAATTCGCAAAATTATTCATGGTAACACTGTCGAAGTAGAAACTCTTAAATCTCGACGCTCTAAGGGAATACATCATATACCAAACGTTAAAATTTTTGTGGAATGACATACTTTAGAGAAACTTACAGCTACATGTAAACATGCAGAGAATATAAGGATACCGCGCTGTGTTTTGGCGGCGGCACATACTCAAAGCAACAGTCAAGTCTGCGCGCCACACAAGGCAGTCGTTGACCGTAAACAATTACTTCCTACGTCGCGCGCCTACAGCTGATCGAGCGCTCAGTGCGAATGCACTGACAGTCGTAAACAAATACACAGTCTAATTTCTCTGATTAAATTCAATATAAAGCTATAGTGACTTGATAAATTATGTTATTAACGTTCAGTATTTTTCAGGATACGGTTGTATGAAATATTTAAGAACTTCAGGTTAATTCTGTGTGTGTCCGACGTTAAGAGGACTTGCTATCGAGAAAATTTCAGGAAGAATGTAATTTCTAAGAAGAAACTTATATACTAAAAAGGTAACTATTAATTGAGTTTATTTTTCAGGTAACATATTTCCACTTAGGTACGTACTTTAGACGTAATTTGCTGCTCGCGATTACGTGATTCAGACTTTGTGCTAAATTTCATGTTCTATGAATTTACTTGTGAAGCAATGTGCTTGCGTACATTAACTGATTTTGACAATGATTGATTAATGAACAGAGTTGTTAATTATGTATATTTCCATCGCTTGGCTGCATACTTTTTCACTGATGTCATATTTTTTTTTTTATTTTGTGCCTGCTGTGCTTATTTATTTAAATTATAAGTGTCACCTGATTAATTGTGCTGACTGTGATTATGTATGTAGGTTACACTTTGTGATTTATCTGCTTGCGCCTTTATGTTTACTTATTAAGATTACATATGAACATTTATTTGCTTATGCTGATATGATGCTAATGACCTGTTTATTACGTAAGATATATGTTTGCTGCTGTGCGTATGGATTGCATATTTATACATTTCTGTTTTGTTGTCATAACTACTCTTTAATTTGTTATATAGCAATGCTGATGTACAGTGTACGAACATGGAGTTTAGGTCACACTATGGTATTAATTATAGATTGTTCGCTTGGCAGAGCCTCGTTGTAGGAATTGTGCTGCATCCACTTGTTGACATTCTGTTCTCTACTGGTATATTTACTCGCTATTGCATGTTTTGCTTACGCTCAATGTCTTATATTTTTAAGATAAGAAAATGAACTGCTATAATTCGACGAACGACATTAGTACAAGAAACTTCATAGAAGTTACATGAGCTGGAGGATTTATGAAAGCTGTATAAATTTATGCTAATAGGAAGGAAGCTAACGACATGACATACCAACACTAGGTTAGACCATTGACAGTTATTACACTGCATTCTTCGTGAGCAATTGAAATAGGAAGTGACACTCGAGACAAAAAATACTCCACATGTTTGCTTCTGCCATGATTCTTGAAGTGGTGTACACACTATGAAATATTACTATCATTCATACTACGTAATCGTACTTAATTACTGAGAGTTATTCGAACTAAAGTCTGTTGGAGGTCATGAATGCATTTTTTTTATTTAATGATGGACTAGGTAACCAAAATGTATCTTATAATTCATAATGAGAAGAAGATATGGGTCAGGTGGACTACACAGAGGTTGCGTGTGGACATTGTGTCTTCGGATTGTATGGGATGATGAACTGAAGTTTGCACTAGAATTTTATCTGAACTTGTTCGAGGAGACTGACTAGAGGAAAGAGTTGTTATGGAAGTGAAATGATATTGGTAATAAGGTTTATATGTATCGACGTATTGAAGAGGTATTATTGAGGTATTGAGATTGTATGAAGTTGATGATTTTGGAGTTTTGGTGGACAAGAGGTAAGGTAAATGCTATTGATGATAAGGTTTATATGTATCGACGTAAGAGGTATTATTGAAGTATTAAGATTATGTGATGCTAATGATTATTGGAGTTTTGGTGAATAAGAGGTAAAGTAAGAGAGGAGTATATTTTTTTTTGTTGGTTTTATGGAACAAGGAGGATGAAGATAGCAGACTAGAACATTAAAGTGGAAGGAAGATTGTGTACACACACACTTTGTTAAATCACTAAGCAGTATATACTTTTTTTTGAGAGAGAGGAAGCATTTGCATATCTTGGATCACTGACAGTTGTTCAGCAACCGTACATTTTGATCTGGCTTGGCAAACATTGGTCTTGACATGATGACTATGACGTTGACTAACTATTATTGACTGTTATACATTGCTGCCACTACTACTTGATACACATGTCGAACATCAAACCTTTGACAGAATTGCATTTACACTGTTAACACTATTCAATTACACAGTAGCACTAATGTGGACGAAAGATTAGTGAGTGTGTTTTCTGTGTTTTCCTTTCCCAAACCCAAATTGGTACCGACCTATCTTCTAAATATTATTTTACTTGTTTGTTGTGGCTTGCACTGACACCCATAAATATTACAGGTTTACTGATATTTGTGTATTTGTAATAGTAATATGACAATTATCTGATATCATTTGTGTGTTTGTTATAATTTGTGTGTTTAGTGTAAGAGCATAGATAATAATTTTGTAAAAGCAATTGTGTGTGGATTCATACTGTTGTTCACACCTGCACCTGTTCAACATTGATGTGTGACACTTAGAAATGTTTAATTTCTGCTGATGAACTGTCTGATTAGTGATAGTGAATATTATGGACTGCTGTCTGCACCTGCTCAACATTACTGGGTGCCACTGATGGAACTGCTTCTATTGAAATGATGTCACTTGTTGGTGTCTGCACCTGTTCAACAATGCTGGGTGTCACTAATGGAACTGCTTCTGCTGAGAAATGTGACTTGTTGCTGTGTGTACCTGTTCAACATTGCTGGGTGCCACAGATGGAACTGCTTCTACTGAAATAATGTCACTTGTTGCTGTCTGCACCTGCCAACATTACTAGGTGCCAATGATGGACTGCTTCTACTGACATAATGTCACTTGTTGGTGTCTGCACCTGTTCAACATTACTGGGTGCCACTGATGGAACTGCTTCTACTAAAATGATGTTACTTCTTGCTGTTTGCATCTGTTGACCATTGCTGGGTGCTACTGCTGGAATTGTCAACTACTTGTTTTTTTTTAATAATTAAAAGTATTTTATGTGAACATTTGTATAAACTGATTTTTTGCGTATTGTGTAAACTATTATGTAAAGTCACATGTATGAAAGAATTTGTATTGCTTACTGTATTTTATGCATTAGGTTATTGAAAGGTCAGTGCAAAGCCAAAATTTTATCTAATTATGTGATATTTACGTATTAATATTATCTTTTATTTTTGTCTGTGGACGAATTTGGTGGTATTTTCACCACCAGTGCTGGCCAAAATACCATCAAATTCTGGCCTGTGGAGGAAGGGCATATGAAAGGTGGCAACACTGAGCCACAGCGCCAGAGATTGCGCCAAAGAGTTTTATTCAGCCGCGTCCACTGGCAGTGATTATTGAGAAGTAGCGGAGTGAAGTGCTTGTCGAGGACTCGTAGTAGGCAGTGCTTACTGAGATCTGGTAGTGAAAAGTTCTTGTCGAGATGTCGTAGTAGTGAGTGCTTGTTCCATGTTTTATGCAGTTATCTGATGGGGGAGATAGCAGATGTTGTTCTAATGGAGATGTTGTAATGATTAGAGTGCTTTTCGTCAATATATATGAAGGTAACAAAACTCGGTTTTTTTCTCATTATTTCAAAGTCTTGAATAATGCGTCATTACAGGTTCAGTCAACAAAGCATCTGGCTTGTGTTCTTGTATTAGAATGTAATTCTGGTTTTCTTGCGCAATTATAGTATTTCTATTTTTTTTAATTACTTCAGTATAAATGGTATTTAAAATTTCTTGTCTTATTGAAGAAGAACCATGCCAGATGTGTACATTGAATCACACTTCCACACAGAGAACAGTTACACTTGTGCTTGGGTTTCATACGTTTTACAGTTGCTGGGGACTTAATTTATTAATTGTGTTAACGGAAATTTCACTTCATTCTTTGTTGTTGTTCTATGCAGTCAGATTGCGTACTAAAACTAGTCAGGACCAACTGTTTACAACACTTCGTAATCGGACAGACAGCTACTAAAAAATTTAAAAAGTATTTGCATTACATATTTAAATTATTAAGCCCCCATGCAATGATTCTGATTTAGTGTAACCTGAAAACAGAAAATTCATTGACATTTAACCTCCCCACAAAGATCATTCACATTTAATCTACCCACAAAATTCTTTTCTCATTGAATGTAAGCTCAAAACAGAAAAAATCCTAAACCTCTCAACAGTAAAAAATTATAATTATGTCTTTCACATTCAGTGTAAAGTTCCATAAAAAAAAAAGAAATTCAGTAACCTAGTAATAATACAATGTAACTAACTTCTCAATTAAATTGTCGCTCACTTATAACTTTTCAATAATTGACTGTGAATTTAACCTGGTAAATTTTGGACGTCAGCAGTGCTGCGACATGGCCCTGAAAGATGATTCTGAATAAAAAAGAGAAAAATTGTTACCTCAATGAAGTCGTCGGTAACGAATATATATCTGCTGGTAAAATAATGTTTTCTGGCACAGCCCTGTGCAATGCTGGCCGATAGATTTGTCATTTATGAAAGGAAGCAACTGATTTTTCTTTTGCAACAATCGGGATGATCATGGATGGGAGAAATCAGTAAATTCTTTAAATTGAAATGAATGGTTGTTAAAAGTTACTTTTTATGAGAAAGACTATTATTACGAGATTTTTAAAACATTTACATTCGACTTGAGATGACATTACTACATATGTGTGAGACTGCTTTTTACCTTATACAATAATACTCAGGCTCCAGCATTGATGCACCGTGACCGGCCACCCAACACAATACACCAGACCAAACCAGAGCAGACTGCAGACTAGCAACAACTTACTGCTACAGCTACACAGTTCCTGCTGCAGTCAACACTGCTCTCTGGTCAAAGATTCTCTTATACCTTGCATATCGCAGGCAGCGCATGAGCAATACATCGAAATTACATCTGCTCAGACCTCTTACATACTCCACCACTGGGGGGGCAAAAATTTGGCAGCGATGGTGAGTCAATTGGACTTGCCATGAGCAACAAATTTTTCTATAATCTACTTAATTAGCTAAGTCTACAGTCACAGAGTATATACATATATATAAGTGCAGAACATGAAATGAAATAGAGTGCACATGCACTGAGTACAGAACAAATCAAGAAATGATAAAATGTATATGCAATGAGTACAAAACATATTAACAAATGACATAAAGTGCACATGCACTGTATATATTTTTACCATTTTACAAGAACTAGGAAAGGAAAGGGATGGATTGCAACATGGTTGTAGCAAAGTAGGTTGCACATAGCTGCACTGAAAGTACATATCTTTCTACAAAAGCACAACACCAAGTGAGACAACGTGAAGTTCTCTTCCGTTACACCAAACAGTAGGACCATAATAACATCTTCATCGTTCAAGGTGGTCGGCAGCATGACGTGTCAACACCACACTCTTGCAGAATCCATACTCTTTCACCAACGTAGAATTAGTGCAAAATCCAAATATAGTGCTCCATGATCATAAGGATAGACAGGACAAACGGATATTTCAGTAATTTCTGGTAATTAGGTCAAAAGGTGAAGGATGTTAAGTCTTATGCTAGTCATCATAGAGAATTACACTAGTCTATCAACCGATTTGAGTAATTGTTGGCACTCATTGCCTAGTTACTAAACATTTGTGTACTATGTATGGAATATTACAGAACAGTATTCATAAGTCATTTGATTACACTAAATATTGGCACTCATTGGCCAGTTACAAACCATTTTTATGCATTATTTGGAAGTGATCATTGAAAAGAAGAGTTAATTAATGGCATAGTATTTTTATAATTCATCTAATTATAGTACTCATTGGCACTCATTGGCCAGTTACAAACCATTTTTATGCATTGTTCAGAAGTCATCATTCAAAACAAGAGTTAATGAGTGTAGCATCAAGCTACTGGTATCCATATATAATATCATGTAAGTGACATAAGAGAAATTTAAAATATAAGAAATAGTGGCATCCATTGGCCAGTTACAAAGTATTCATATAGTTTATAAAACATTATTCAGTATTATTCAGAAGTCATCATTCAAAATGAGAGTTAATTACTGGCATAGCATTTATAGAGTATAACAAAGATATTATTTACAGAAATTATTGGCATAGCATTTACGCATTATTACAAAACATTCTTCAGTATTACTCAGAAGTCATCATTCAAAATGAGAGTTAATTATTGGCATATCATTTATAGAGTATAACAAAAATATTATTTACAGAAATTATTGGCATAGCATTTATGCATTATTACAAAACATCATTCAGTATTACTCAGAACTCATCATTCAAGTGACATAGGACATATTTAAAATGTAGCACACTGTAACTATTATTCAAGGTCTATTTTTTTGTGCTAACAATGCATTGCGTTGGGATCGATAATTAATTGCTGGGGCATGAAAATATTTGCTTTCGTCATGAGTCAGCTGCAGCAAGGTTATGAAACAAGTAGAGTATATGTGATCCCATTCATGAATGACACACACAAATGGGTAATAAAAAAATGCAAGTACTAGAACAGGTTTAATAACTAACTTCTTATAGTACATTAATTTCATGAATAGCTTCTCCTGAAAAAAATACAAAATGGATTATTGAACTGAAAGAAGAAACGCATATTATGCTGAAAAGTAGTGAACTTCGAATTAACAGGTAATGAAACGTGTACTCAATATGTATGTAATCTAGCTGTCCTTTCCAAAACATTCAGTCATTATACCATGCGACGACATAAGACATACTGTCAAAACGAACTGCAACAAATACTTAAATAACTACATAGCGTCTCGTAACTAATAGTAAATATATTAACTTCATCATTATCCTCATCTGCAAAGAAAAACTTCATTATTCATATTACCATAACTTCATTACTATCATCACCTGCAAAGAAAAACTTCATTATTAATATTAGCATCTTCTTCATACAAATATTCATCATCATTCATTATCATCTGCAAAAAAGACACTTTGTTATTCATTATTGATATTACCATTTACTTCATACAACTATTCATAGTATAGAGTTTCTTATTTCTAGCATATTTCATCACTATAAGTAATATGTGTAGTTCTGTCTGACAGCTTGCACCAATCGCCTCGTATTCTGAAAGAAAAAAAATTAGTTAAGACTTCTATCATACGATGTGTATAGTATATTCTTGTTAATGCTTGTTAATTCTGATCCATTTACTCTTCATGACATGGTATTACATTTTCTTTCGTTCATTCCGAAGGTGAAATTCCCATTTCATAGTAATCCACTGTGGTTTGTTTAAGTTATTTCTTTCACACGTTATTGCTTTCTGAAAATAATGAATAGGGATTAATATCTTGCTTTTAAATCATATATTCATTAAATAAAAACTTCTTTCTAGTGATGTAATTAAGCATACAGCATAGCATGACAGAAAACGTATTATTTCAAAAACATAGACAGTTTTCAAGTGCAGAAAAAAAGTGTACACAGAGTATCATAGTGTAGTAGCAAAAAAAAAAAAAAAATGCAAAATAGTCACAATGTTGAGACATCGTAAGGAAAAATGTCAAAGCCAACTGGTGTTAGTTATATTTTAAATATTTCGTAGTGCATACAAACAAAACAGGAAAACAATCATACATATACGAAAAATGGAAAATGTGCACGGTCTGATATATAACGACAAGAAAAGCGACCTGCTAACCTTACCTTGAAGGGCACTTGCCAAGGAAAAAAATATGATAATCATCAGTAAGCGTTCATATAAATACACTCCTGGAAATGGAAAAAAGAACACATTGACACCGGTGTGTCAGACCCACCATACTTGCTCCGGACACTGCGAGAGGGCTGTACAAGCAATGATCACACGCACGGCACAGCGGACAGACCAGGAACCGCGGTGTTGGCCGTCGAATGGCGCTAGCTGCGCAGCATTTGTGCACCGCCGCCGTCAGTGTCAGCCAGTTTGCCGTGGCATACGGAGCTCCATCGCAGTCTTTAACACTGGTAGCATGCCGCGACAGCGTGGACGTGAACCGTATGTGCAGCTGACGGACTTTGAGCGAGGGCGTATAGTGGGCATGCGGGAGGCCGCGTGGACGTACCGCCGAATTGCTCAACACGTGGGGCGTGAGGTCTCCACAGTACATCGATGTTGTCGCCAGTGGTCGGCGGAAGGTGCACGTGCCCGTCGACCTGGGACCGGACCGCAGCGACGCACGGATGCACGCCAAGACCGTAGGATCCTACGCAGTGCCGTAGGGGACCGCACCGCCACTTCCCAGCAAATTAGGGACACTGTTGCTCCTGGGGTATCGGCGAGGACCATTCGCAACCGTCTCCATGAAGCTGGGCTACGGTCCTGCACACCGTTAGGCCGTCTTCCGCTCATGCCCCAACATCGTGCAGCCCGCCTCCAGTGGTGTCGCGACAGGCGTGAATGGAGGGACGAATGGAGACGTGTCGTCTTCAGCGATGAGAGTCGCTTCTGCCTTGGTGCCAATGATGGTCGTATGCGTGTTTGGCGCCGTGCAGGTGAGCGCCACAATCAGTACTGCATACGACTGAGGCACACAGGGCCAACACCCGGCATCATGGTGTGGGGAGCGATCTCCTACACTGGCCGTACACCACTGGTGATCGTCGAGGGGACACTGAATAGTGCACGGTACATCCAAACCGTCATCGAACCCATCGTTCTACCATTCCTAGACCAGCAAGGGAACTTGCTGTTCCAACAGGACAATGCACGTCCGCATGTATCCCGTGCCACCCAACGTGCTCTAGAAGGTATAAGTCAACTACCCTGGCCAGCAAGATCTCCGGATCTGTCCCCCATTGAGCATGTTTGGGACTGGATGAAGCGTCGTCTCACGCGGTCTGCACGTCCAGCACGAACGCTGGTCCAACTGAGGCGCCAGGTGGAAATGGCATGGCAAGCCGTTCCACAGGACTACATCCAGCATCTCTACGATCGTCTCCATGGGAGAATAGCAGCCTGAATTGCTGCGAAAGGTGGATATACACTGTACTAGTGCCGACATTGTGCATGCTCTGTTGCCTGTGTCTATGTGCCTGTGGTTCTGTCAGTGTGATCATGTGATGTATCTGACCCCAGGAATGTGTCAATAAAGTTTCCCCTTCCTGGGACAATGAATTCACGGTGTTCTTATTTCAATTTCCAGGAGTGTATATTTGCGTAAGTGGTCATATAAAATTCAGGAAATGGCATTACAGTGTGATAAATCATAAAGTATGTTCATTCAATAAAGGGTGATTGCTGTTGCTTTTTCTGGTTCTCATAATTTCGACGTGTGCTACATTGGGGTGAGGAATGCTGCGAATTCGATATGGACCTGCGTATAGAAGCTCAAATTTACTGCATCTACTCTTTCCTCTATTGGATAAATAGTGTGTACGTACTAATATCTTCTGTCCAATGTGAAAGTCACGGCATGTACAAACCTGTTTTTGCTGTCTTCTCCGGCGCTCTGGGGCACGTTTGATGTTGTTCACCGCAATGTCATTTATTTCATGGTGTAATAGTCGACGAGATGTAGGAAAGGATACTAATTCTTTAATTTTGTTAGGTGGTTAAACATTTTTCAGTATAACAGTCGGAGATAACATATTAGATTCATTTGGTATGGAGTTAATTACATCCTGGAATGACAGTATGTGTGTATCCCAATCAATATGTTTTTTTTATAGCAGTATATTCTACATAGTTTACCAATTTCTTTCATTAGTCGTTCACAAGGGTTCGAAGAAGCGTGATACTTGGATATATAGATCGGAGAAATGTTTCTTGTTCGTAACATACGTGTACATATAGCAGATCGAAACTGTGGTCCATTGTCGGAAATTACTTTCAATACATGCCCTACATGAAATAGAAAATGTTTTACAAATGCTTTCGAAACAGATTTAGCAGTAGCTTTGCGTAGCAGAGTGAAGGTAACAAATTTCGAAGTGAGTTCTACAGCGACAAAGATGTAACAAAAACCTCTATTAGTTCTGGGAATCGGACCAAAAATGTCTACAGCGGCCATGTGTCTCAATTTAACGGGTACAATGGGATGTAAGGGAGGAATATGTGAAGTCGTGTCTGACTTAGCTTTCTGGCGGATTTTACATGACGCTAAAACTCGTCATATACGTTTCTCCATGTTGGCAAAATAACAGTTCTGTCTCAGTATAAGAAAGCATTTTCCGGCTCCGTAATGTACGTAACTTAAATGAGTATACCAAATTAATTTGTTAACAAGTTGTTCAGGAATGCATAATAACCAGTTGTTGCTGTCAGGGTGAGAGCGGCGAAACAGAATGTTATTGCGTACAGTGTAATGGTTTCTGATGGTAACATTATTCCTATCTTGCCAAAGGCGTTTAATTTCTTTCCATACGTTGTCTTTACTCTGCTCTTGTGCTATATCTCGTAATGATGCCGAAATGAAATTTTCAAATGCAACTTGTTGAATGTACATGACGCTAGGATTTTCTTGGCAGAAGTTGGTTGCGATGTCTTGCTGATAGTTGCTGAGAGAACGGGATAGTGCGTCTGCTACAATATTTTGTGTACCGGGAATGTGAACAATTGTAAAATTAAATTCCTGTAAATAAAGTTTCCATCTGCTTAACCTGTCATATGTAAATTTTGCTGAAAGTAAAAACTGTTCAAAATGGTTCAAATGGCTCTGAGCACTATGGGACTCAACATCTTAGGTCATAAGTCCGCTAGAACTTAGAACTACTTAAACCTAACTAACCTAAGGACATCACACACACCCATGCCCGAGGCAGGATTCGAACCTGTGACCGTAGCAGCCTCGCGGCTCCGGACTGCAGCGCCAGAACCGCACGGCCACCGCGGCCGTCTGAAAACTGTATAGCTCTATGATCTGTGTAAACGGTCGTATGTTTTCAATATAGAAAATTCCGAAATCTCGTAAATGCCCATACAACACATAATGTTTTAAGTTCTGTAACAGAATAATTGCGTTCAGCAGGTGACAGAATGCGACTCGCAAAGGCGATGTTTTTAGTTACTGTAGTACCATCTTCTTCAATTTCCTGAAAAATTTGTACGCCTAAAGCTGTGTTAGAACTGTCGGTGGCAATGGAAAAATTTCTAGTACGATCTGGATGTGATAAAAGTGGTGCATTCAACAAAGCTTGTTTCAGATTGACAAATTCAGACTGCGCTTGGCTATCCCAGGACCAAATAGTGTTTTTACCTGTCAATTGACATAATCTAGGGGTGTCTAAAGCAGAGTAATGAATAAATTTACGAAAAAAGTTAATTAAACCCAAAAAGCTGCGTAGTTGTTTCTTCGTCATAGGTACAGTAATGTTACTTAAAGCTTGAAGTTTTTTCGTGTCAGGCGCAATGCCTTCTGCTGAAATTACATGTCCAAGAAATTTTATAGACGTTTTGCCAAAGTGCGATTTGGTAAGATTAACTGTGAGTCCTTGTGCACGAAAAGTTCGTAACAGTTGTTCAAGAATCAAATTGTGTTCAGACCAGTTAGCTTCTAGAATAAGAATGTCGTCTACATACGTTGTGATTCTGTCTTTAAGTTCTGTCGGAAGTATAGTATTCAAACCACGAATAAACGCTGCTGAAGAAATTGTTAAACCAAACGGTAATTTGCAAAATTGATAACATTCACCAAAACAGAGAAAAGCTGTGTACTTTCTGCAGTTCGGATGGAGCTGAATTTACCAAAATCCCGATTTCAAATCTAACGTGCAATAAATAACAGTACCATGAAATTTCTGTAGAAGTTCTTCTAGTGTCTGTGGGCGATCTGTTTCATTAATAATAATGTCATTGATGTGACGCGAACCAAGTACAAGGCGAAGTGACCCATCCTTTTTCTTAACAATATGGAGCGGGTTTATGTACGGACTAACTGCCGGTTCAATAATTCCTTGGTCAAGCATAGCTTGTAATTCTTTCTTAACTTGATCTCTGTGAATGTATGGAATGGGATAATGTTTGGTTTTAAATGTATCGTGCTATTTATCTTAAAATTCATACATAAAACCGAACATAGTACCATGGATGTTGTCAAAAACTGCAGCTTGCTGTAAAAGAATATTGCGTAGTTGCGTGCGTTCGTCGTCTGTATTTGCACTGCTCTGTTTAACTTTATCAGAAATCATTTGCATAACGTCATAGTCGGCTTCGTCTGGTGTATTGTAGTTGTGTATGTACGTATCTGTGAACAATGTGGAATGACAGTCTATATTACGCGATGTCGAAATGACCTCTGTACGATTAATTGTTTGTTCTTCTACAGATAAAGAGTGCTGAAATTCTAATGCCAGTTGTACATTTTCATCCTTTAACATTAAATAGGAGTTTTGAAAGTCAATAATTGCGTCATGTTGTACCAAAAAATTCGTACCTAAAATAATGTCTGATGTCAATAAGGGCACAATCCAAAAATTTGAGTGGAACGTATGACCTGCAATACAAAATGATAAGTGTGTCTGTAATTTTACGTCTACTCCTTTGCCAGATACTGCTCCTTTTACTTTAATTTTGCCTAATGGTAACGTAGGATAAATATTCCTTTTATTACATTCGTTGAAGGTTTCCTCATTTATAACTGACATAGGTGATCCAGAATTGATTACTGCTGAAAATTTGGATGACCCAATCTTTACTTCAATGACAGGGTGGGAAACGGTTTTTTGAATAACTGGTTTTTCATGCAAAAGTGTCTCGGATGTCGTCAAAAGTAATAACATTTTCGTGAACAAGATTCTCTGCGTCAAAAGTATTGCTTGCGTTGCAGGAAGGTTCAATCTGTACTGTATCTAGTCAAATTCTATCTGACGTGCTATTATTTGCGGGAGGATGATATGGCATTTCAACTATTTTTAATGTTCTGTTATTTCTTCCTGACGTGTTACGTTCGGGATGATACTGACTGTCTGGATCATTCATGATAATCTGTTGTTGCGGATGATTCTGCTGCTGGTAAGATCGACTGTTATTAAACGTACGCTGAAAATTGTGCTCATTACTTTTTCGTCTGTCATCATAGTCATTTCTATACGGCGCGTTGCGATACGAGTTAAAATGATGTGTTTTCTGTACGTAGTTATGTCGTTGTTGCTTTGTGTTACTATTTGGTGGAGCCGACGCTTTACTTATAGGCGGCGAAACATTAAAGCTTGGTTGACCTTGCAGACTACATTGTTGGTTAGGTATGCTAACCGGCTGGTTTTGATGCTGTTGTTGGGAAAAACCTCTATTGTTACCAAAATGTGTTTGCGACTGCTGAAAATTTTGTACATACTGATGATTAAAATTTTGTATGTTATTAAAATTACGCTGGTAGTTCTGGAGTGTCTAATAAAAACTGTCACTTTCGGTAAAACTTGTCATATCTGGTTTTCTTTACTCATTCTTAATTCTAGATAGATCGATAGTTGAAGAGATGTTTTGATAGATATAAGGGATAGTAACAGAGAAGGCAGCAGTGTCGAAAACTAAAGATGAAACAGCACTACTACGGCTCGGGGCCCTGAGCACGCTACGGCACATATTCATCGATGCGTAATGAATCCCCTGAGGTCAATTACGTGCTGCAAATAAATTTTAGTTTCTGCGTTACAGGCAATGCCGGTGAAAATTCAAAAGTAAATTGTTGTATCCAGTCCAATTCTAGTTTCTGCGTTACGGGCCAAGCTGGTGAAAATACGAAAGCAAATTGTCGTATCCAGTCCAAAGCGTGAATCTGTGTTCTGTCATTATTAAATAACTTTAATTTTCTCACGGATAGAAAGTGCTTATAATCACAATTGTCGTCTCTGAGTGTCTGAACTGGTTCAGGATTGTATGATAATCCGTTTGTCTGTGTCTGTTCGGAATCTAAGTCACGTAGTCTCTGTAAATTACCTTAATTATACTGGCTGTGTGAGTCTGACAAATGTTCGGAGAGTGGCGTATGCTGTGATGTGTTAAAGGCTGAAATATTTGTCATCTCCGTCACTTCTTGCTGCAAAGATGACAATTTTCTACGTAACGTATTATTGGACGAACCTATCTCACTGATCATCTGCTGTAAATTTTGGGATTCGTCTGGTTGATTAAGCGAAACTGGTGACGTATCGTCTGATTTGGTGTCATTATTACTTTCGTTAACGTCAATACGACTGGCCAATTCATCATATTTTTCAGTCAGTGCTTTTACCTGATCATCGTTTTTAATATCACAAGCATTAATTTGTTTTTGTATTTTACGTGTGTTTTTGTTCAATTTTTTAACGTCTGCTTTGATGGCATCGGGATCCTGTATTAGTTACAACTTTTCAAGTGTGTTGGTCATTGTCTGAAACTCTAATGTGTGTGTATCTGTTTTTGTTTTAGGATCGGAGATTTCATCATACAATTCGGTGTTCAACTGTTTGATTTCGTCTGATACTGTAGGAATATTGTTGTCTACGTATGTTTTTACATTCGTAAACAATTTACGCTTATCTTCCTGTCTCTGTGCATTAATTGTTTCCATGACCTGTTGCTTTACTTTATTCTGTTCCTGTATAAATTTATGGTAACGCGTTTCACTGTTTTGTAGGTGGTGATTAAAACGTTCGTCAATTTGGCTGTTCTGTTGGTCAAATTTCGTGTCTACTTTCGCATCCAGTGTGCGTGAAAGTTCTGCTGACATTAATTTAAACTCGTCGCGTAACTGTGTTGCGTTTTCGGAACATTGTTTAGCGACTGCACTAATTTCATCTCTAAGTAATTTAGTTGTGGCTGCATGTGTATTACTTAATTCTTGTGCCACAGATCTAATTTCTTCACTACTGTTCCTAGCACAAGCCTTAATTTCCTCACGTAATTGTTCTTTAGTATCATGACATTGCGCGGCAACGGCTGTAATCTGTTCACTAAGTTGTTTGAAATTGTTGTCTTGCTTATCATTCGACTGTTTGAGACTTTCATTAAGTTGTTTGTAATTGTTGTCTTGTTTTTCATTGTTTTCATTAATTTGTAGCAATAATGCTATAATTTGATCCAAGCCAAAATTAGCGACTCTTTTCTCTGAGCTATGTGGTGGTGTGTCTACATTTGTCACGTTTTGTGTAACCATTTGGTCATTCTCTGATTTACTAAAAGGTTTGCCCATCGGATGTGCACTGTTGGTCGCTAAATCGGAATCAAATAAATTTGATGTACTTTGAGTACATTGTTCACCTTCGTTAGAAACAATTATATGTTCGTTACGTAAATTTTGCAAATCGGATGTGTCAAGCTGGGCAGCGTTCATTGTAATGGAACGTGCCGCGTCATCAATTGTTACATTTACCCTGGACATAATTGCATTTGTTTTCTCATCATTAGGATCAAAATCAATACTAGTGATCGGCAGGCACTGATTATCAGTAATTAGGGGATTATCATTATTACACTGAGTGTCGCAAGTATTAGCGGTCAAATTATTCGAATTGGCTATTTTAGTCATTGCACATCGCGATCTACTATTAACAGTTTTTCGCGGCATTTTTCACAAATCAAATTTAAGTACAAAATGAAACAAAGGCGAAGTAAAAATGGAACAAACACAATTACAACAAAGAGCAATAAATTGCAGATGATCTGTGAAAGAAAGAGTGACAAATTAGTAAATGCGTTGCGCCAGAAGCAAACTACATTAAGTAAATAAGAGCAGATATATGACTACTTCTCAGAAATTCACAAAGAAATACGATCCTGGCCAGTTGTCGCCAAGTGTAACCTCCCCACAAAATAAAATAAATAATATGAATATGATTCTGATTTAGTGTAACCTCAAAACAGAAAATTCATTGACATTTAACCTCTCACCAAAATTCATTCACATTTAATCTACCCACAAAATTCTTTTCTCATTTAATGTAAGCAATTCCTAAACCTCTCAACAGTAAAAAATTATAATTATGTCGTTCACATTCAGTGTAACGTCCCATCAAAAAAAAAAAAAAAAAAAAAAAATTCTGTAACCTGGTAATAATACAATGTAACTAACTTCTCAATTAAATTGTCGCTCACTTATTACTTTTCAATAATTGAGTGTGAATTTAACCTGGTAAATTTTGGACGTCAGCAGTGCTGCGTCATGGCCCTGAAAGACCATTCTGAATAAAAAAGAGAAAAATTGTTACCTCAATGAAGTCGCCGGATAACGCATATATATCTGCTCTTAAAATAATGTTTTCTGGCACAGCCCTGTGCAATGCTGGTCGATAGATTTGTCATTTATGAGAGGAAGCAACTGATTTTTCTTTTGCAACAATCGGGATGATCATGGATGGGAGAAATTAGTAAATTCTTTAAACTGAAATGAATGGTTGTTAAAAGTTACTTTTTATGAGAAAGATTATTATTACGAGATTCTTAAAACATTTACATCGGACTTGAGATGACATTACTACGAATGTGCGAGGCTGCTTTTTACCTTATACAATAATACTCAGGCTCCGGCATCGCTGCACCGCGACCGGCCACCAAACACGATACACCAGACCAGACCAGAGCAGACTGCAGACTAGCAACAACATACTGCTACAGTTACACAGTTCCTACTGCAGTCAACACTGCTCTCTGGTCAAAGATTCTCTTATACCTTGCATATCGCAGGCAGCGCATGAGCAATACATCCAAATTACATCTGCTCGGACCTCTTACAACCTCGAGGGATAATCAGTCAGCTTATCCAATGGCAAAACACACTGAGGTGACAGACGTCACGGGTCACCTCCTAATGCCGTGTGGGACCTCCTTTTGTGCGACGTAGCGTAGCAACTTGACGTGGCAGCAACAACAAATAGTTGGAAGACCCCTGCAGAAATACTGAGCCATGCCGCTTCTGTAGCTGCCCATAATTGCCAGCGCACGATACTGTACACCATCTGACCTCTTGATAATGTCTCATATGTGGAGCGCTGCCCACTCGTCTCTTACAGGGTGCCTAAAAGATGCTGCCTTCTCGGATAACTATACAACAATTCAAGCAAATCACATTAAAGGTTTTTATTAGAATAAAAAAGATTGACAGTACTTAACTTTGGATTTACAACGAGTTGTCGCAAGCGATGGGCGATATGCAAACAGTGAATGTCCTTCACTGTATAAAATGTCCATGTAACCATTCACACTAGATCATGAGTCACTGCCATCGCTAATAATGTCACTGTTCATCTAGGCCTCTGCTAGCGTCCGTCTTCTACTTCCGAGGCTGGCAGGAGCGGCGCTTATATTCTCCTCTCCTAGAGGCCGCTCCTGTCGTGGTGGGGTCCTGGTCAGCGGGCTATTGGCTGGTGTCGTCTCAGAGTCTTGTCTGTTCTTGCGTTCTCTAACTTTGTGATGGCGCTTGTCGATACGCCGCGACTCCATAAATGAAACTTCCTGGCAGATTAAGACTGCTTGACGGACTGAGACTCGAAATCGGGACCTTTGACTTTAGCGAGCAAGTGCTCTACCGACCTAGCTACCCAAACACGACCGACACCCGTCCTCACAATTTTCCTTCCGGCAGCACCTCGTCTCATACCTTCCAAGCTTCACAAAACATCTCCTGCGAAACTTGCGGGACTAGCACCTTTCGAAGAAAGAGCACTTGCCCGCGAAAGGCAAAGATTCCGAGTTCAAGTGTCGAACCGGCACACAGTTTTAGTCCGCCATGAAATTTCAAATCAATGCTCACTCTGCTGCACGGCGAGCGGTTCTAGGCGCTTCAGTCAGGAACCGCGCGGCTGCTACGGTCGCAGGTTCGAATCCTGCCTCGGGCATGGATGTGTGTGATGTCCTTAGGCCGGTTCTAGGCGCTTCAATCAGGAACCGCGCGGCTGCTACGGTCGCAGGTTCGAATCCTGCCTCGGGCATGGATGTGTGTGATGTCCTTAGGCTAGTTAAGTTTAAGTAGTTCTAAGTTCTTGGGGACTGCTGACCTCAGATGTTAAGTCCCATAGTGCTCAGAGCCATTCACTCTGCTGCAGAGTGGAAATTTCTTTCTGTATCCCATAAATGTTCGATGTGATTCACGTCGGGCGATCTCTGTGGCCAAATCGTTCCCTCGTTTTCTCCAGAATATTCTTCAAACCAGTCGCGAACAACTGGCACCAGATGACATGTTTATGAAAATTAAGGCTATTGATGGCTGCTAATGGTCTCCAAGAAGCCGAACATAACCATCTCCAGCCAATGATCGGCTCGATGGGACCAGAGGACCCAGTCCATTCGGTGTAAACAAAGCCTACACCATTATGGAGCCACCAACAGCTTACCCAGTGCCTTGTTGTCAGCTTGGTTCGACCGCTTCGTGTAGTCTGCGCTATACTCCAACCCTACCATTAGTTCTTATCAATTGAAATCGGGAATCATCTGACAAGGCCACTGTTTTCCAGTAGTCTAAGAGTCCAACCGATATCGTCACGAGCCCAGTAGAGTCGCTGCAGGCGATGTTGTGCTGTTAGCAAGGGCACTCGCGTCGACTGTCTACTGCCGTAGCTCAATAAACGCCGAATTTTGCCACACTGTCCTAACGGATACGTTCTTCATACGACCCACAGTGATTCCGGCAGCTGATCCTCAGTGCTGCTTGTCTGTTAACACTGACAACTCTAAGCAAACGCCGCTGATCTAGATGGTTAGGTGAAGGCCGTCGGCCACTGTCTTGTACGTGGTGAGAGGTAATACCTAAAATTTGCTGTTCTCAGTACACTTGACGCTGTGGATATCGGAATATTGAATTCCCTAACGATTTCTGAGCTGCGTCTAGCTCGAATTACCGTTCCGCGTTCAGAGTCTGTCAGTTCCCCTCGTGCGGCCCTAATCACATCGAAAACCTTTCCACATGTGTCACCTGAATACAAACGACAGTTCCGCCAATTCACTGGCCTCTTATACCGCGTGCACGCGATAGTAACGCTAGTTGTATATCTACATATTACTATTCCATGACTTTTCTCACCTCAGTATATTTTCCATATTGAACATGCCTTACAACCATATGTCGGCAGTAGGTCATACAGTTAACGTACTATCGCTCCTTTGTAACATTGTGAGAACTGTACATTTAATTTTTAAAGTAATTCCGTTGTTCCACTATACCGCGATTTGGTGTAAGTGTGTTATACAATTACTTATTAAAATGTATGCTTTTTTGTCGACTTCTTAAATCTTCCTTATGCTTCATGTGTTACGATTGTATTTCTGTACGTTTACTACTACTGTGCCACCTACTGATAGTCCGTGACATCTTTGAGTTGACTGTGTTCCTCAGTCTCCTTTTATATGTTGTGATAACATGAGCTTGTGCTTCGGTGCAATACGTTTTGTGTAAATCTTATTTTATTAATGACAGACCGATGCGTCACTTTCTCCACGTTCCTGGAATAACCTGGCACGACATGATACGATATATTTTACAGATGATGGAAATATATTGAAGATTATTTGCCTAAGGTAAGTTGTATGTATCCATTTTGTGGAAGTGTGTACGCTCTTTATTATATTATGCTTATAATATGCGATCCAAGTGCTGTTGTTGTTGTTCTGGTCTTCAGTCCTGAGACTGGTTTGATGCAGCTCTCCATGCTACTCTGCCCTGTGCAAGCTTCTTCATCTCCCAGTACCTACTGCAACCTACATCCTTCTGAATCTGCTTAGTGTATTCATCTCTTGGTCTCCCTCTACGATTTTTACCCTCCACGCTGCCCTCCAATACTAAATTGGTGATCCCTTGATGCCTCAGAACATGTCCTACCAACCGATCCCTTCTTCTGGTCAAGTTGTGCCACAAACTTCTCCCCAATCCTATTCAATACTTCCTCATTAGTTATGTGATCTACCCATCTAATCTTCAGCATTCTTCTGTAGCACCACATTTCGAAAGCTTCTATTCTCTTCTTGTCCAAACTGTTTACCGTCCATGTTTCACTTCCATACATGGCTACACTCCATACGAATATTTTCAGAAATGACTTCCTGACACTTAAATCAATACTGGATGTTAACAAATTTGTCTTCTTCAGAAACGCTTTCCTTGCCATTGCCAGTCTACATTTTATATCCTCTTTACTTCGACCATCATCAGTTATTTTGCTCCCCAAATAGCAAAACTCCTTTACTACTTTAAGTGTCTCATTTCCTAATCTAATTGCCTCAGCATCACCCGACTTAATTAGACTACATTCCATTATCCTTGTTTTGCTTTTGTTGATGTTCATCTTATATCCTCCTTTCAAGACACTGTCCATTCCATTCAACTGCTCTTCCAAGTCCTTTGCTGTCTCTGACAGAATTACAATGTCATCGGCGAACCTCAAAGTTTTTATTTCTTCTCCATGAATTTTAATACCTACTCCGAATTTTTCTTTTGTTTCCTTTACTGCTTGCTCAATATACAGATTGAACAACTTCGGGGAGAGGCTACAACCCTGTCTTATTCCCTTCCCAACCACTGCTTCCCTTTCATGTCCCTCGACTCTTATAACTGCCATCTGGTTTCTGTACAAATTGTAAATAGCCTTTCGCTCCCTGTATTTTACCCCTGCCACCTTTAGAATTTGAAAGAGAGTATTCCAGTCAACATTGTCAAAAGCTTTCTCTAAGTCTACAAATGCTAGAAACGTAGGTTTGCCTTTCCTTAATCTTTTTTCTAAGATAAGTCGTAAGGTCAGTATTGCCTCACGTGTTTCAGTGTTTCTACGGAATCCAAACTGATCTTCCCCGAGGTTGGCTTCTACTAGTTTTTCCATTCGTCTGTAAAGAATTCGTGTTAGTATTTTGCAGCTGTGACTTATTAAACTGATAGTTCGGTAATTTTGACATCTGTCAACA
The DNA here is from genome assembly GCF_023864345.2 of Schistocerca serialis cubense. NCBI lineage: Eukaryota > Metazoa > Arthropoda > Insecta > Orthoptera > Acrididae > Schistocerca > Schistocerca serialis. The sequence continues at coordinate 61,642,110 of NC_064644.1, read as the reverse complement.
CCTGCTTTCTTTGGGATTGGAATTATTATATTCTTCTTGAAGTCTGAGGGTATTTCGCCTGTTTCATACATCTTGCTCACCAGATGGTAGAGTTTTGTCAGGACTGGCTCTCCCACGGCCGTCAGTAGATCCAATGGAATATTGTATACACCGGGGGCCTTGTTTCGACTTAGGTCTTTCCAGTGCTCTGTCAAACTCTTCACGCAGTATCATATCTCATATTTCATCTTCATCTACATCCTCTTCCATTTCCATAATATTGTCCTCAAGTACATCGCCCTTGTATAGACCCTCTATATACTCCTTCCACCGTTCTGCTTTCCCTTCTTTGCTTAGAACTGGGTTTCCATCTGAGCTCTTGATATTCATACAAGTCGTTCTCTTATCTCCAAAGGTCTCTTTAATTTTCCTGTTGGCGGTATCTATCTTACCCCTAGTGAGATAGGCCTCTACATCCTTACATTTGTCCTCTAGCCATCCCTGCTTAGCCATTTTGCACTTCCTCTCGATCTCATTTTTGAGACGTTTGTATTCCTTTTTGCCTGTTTCACTTACTGCATTTTTATATTTTCTCCTTTCATCAATTAAATTCAATATTTCTTCTGTTACCCAAGGATTTCTACTAGCCCCCGTCTTTTTACCTACTTGATCCTCTGCTGCCTTCACTACTTCATCCCTCAAAGCTACCCATTCTTCTTCTACTGTATTTATTTCCCCCATTCCTGTCAATTGCTCCCTTATGCTCTCCCTGAATCTCTGTACAACCTCTGGTTCTTTTAGTTTATCCAGGTCCCATCTCCTTAAATTCCCACCTTTTTGCAGTTTCTTCAGTTTTAGTCTACAGGTCATAACCAATAGATTGTGGTCAGAGTCCACATCTGCCCCTGGAAATGTCTTACAATTTAAAACCTGGTTCCTAAATCTCTGTCTTACCATTATATAATCTATCTGATACCTTTTAGTATCTCCAGGGTTCTTCCATGTATACAACCTTCTTTCATGATTCTTAAACCAAGTGTTAGTTATGATTATGTTGTGCTCTGTACAAAATTCTACCAGGCGGCTTCCTCTTTCATTTCTTAGCCCCAATCCATATTCACCTACTATGTTTCCTTCTCTCCCTTTTCCTACACTCGAATTCCAGTCACCCATGACTATTAAATTTTCGTCTCCCTTCACAATCTGAATAATTTCTTTTATTTCATCATACATTTCTTCAATTTCTCCGTCATCTGCAGAGCTAGTTGGCATATAAACTTGTACTACTGTAGTAGGTGTGGGCTTCGTATCTATCTTGGCCACAATAATGCGTTCACTATGCTGTTTGTAGTAGCTTACTCGCATTCCTATTTTCCTATTCATTATTAAACCTACTCCTGCATTACCCCTATTTGATTTTGTGTTTATAACCCTGTAGTCACCTGACCAGAAGTCTTGTTCCTCCTGCCACCGAACTTCACTAATTCCCACTATATCTAACTTCAACCTATCCATTTCCCTTTTTAAATTTTCTAACCTACCTGCCCGATTAAGGGATCTGACATACCACGCTCCGATCCGTAGAACGCCAGTTTTCTTTCTCCTGACAACGACATCCTCTTGAGTAGTCCCCGCCCGGAGATCCGAATGGGGGACTATTTTTACCTCCGGAATACTTTACCCAAGAGGACGCCATCATCATGTAGTCATACAGTAAAGCTGCATGCCCTCGGGAAAAATTACGCGTGTAGTTTCCCCTTGCTTTCAGCCGTTCGCAGTACCAGCACAGCAAAGCCGTTTTGGTTATTGTTACAAGGCCAGATCAGTCAATCATCCAGACTGTTGCCCTTGCAACTACTGAAAAGGCTGCTGCCCCTCTTCAGGAACCACACGTTTGTCTGGCCTCTCAACAGATACCCCTCCGTTGTGGTTGCACCTACGGTACGGCTATCTGTATCGCTGAGGCACGCAAGCCTCCCCACCAACGGCAAGGTCCATGGTTCATGGGGGGGGGGGGGGGGGGGTACGGATCCGATTATTGCAACTTAGATTATGAACAATGAATTATAATTAGCGATGTTGGCTGCCAAAGTTTTCTATTGTAACGTCGCTATATATGTCGCTATATATGACTTTCACGCTTGATCTACACATTTCCAATTCTTAACAATATCGTCTATGTGTCGCAACTCAGAAAAATTGAAACTGATGGAAAGATGTTCGGCTGGGTGACATATCTGGCAGCCCTAGTAACGTGCTAAACTACTACGTCTGAACCGTATGTAATTCTCTAAATTATTTTCCACATTAGCTATATGATTATTAAGAGTGTAATTCGATATTAAAAAGCAATCATCACGTATCTGCGATATACGTATTTTTCCCTTGTTTGAACCTCCTGGCTGTCTGCTTGGAAGCGTCTCTGTCGTCTGCTGAGGTGTTTATATGTCACAAGCTGCGACGTTGTCGCGAATAAAGCAGTGACCTGTATATAGAATAAAGTACCTTTAATTTACGTCTATGGTGGCAAATTTTTATTCCCAGTCTAAGTAGGCTGTTTAGGTTTTTATGTTGGTAACGTCACGCAGCGCTCTGTATGAAAATCACTGGTTGTGCTGTGTGCAGTCTGTGGTTGGTTGGCATTGTTGGAATATTCGCTTGTGTAGTGTTGGGCAGTTGGATACGAACAACGCGTAGCGTTGCGCAGCAGTGGTGGATGTGGGAAGAGAGATGGCAGAATTTTGAGAGTGGATGATCTGGACGTGTGTCCATCAGAAAGAGTATATTTGTAATACTTAAGGTAAATAGATTGTTTGTTCTCTATCGAAATCTTTCATTTGCTAACTATGCCTATCAGTAGTTAGTGCCTTCAGTAGATAGAATATTTTATTTAGCTGGCAGTATTGGCGCTCGCTGTATTGCAGTAGTTCGAGGAACGAAGATTTTTGTGAGGTTAAGTGATTCATGAAAGGTATAGGTTATTGTTAGTCAGGGCCATTCTTTTGTAGGGATTATTGAAGTCAGATTGCGTTGCACTAAAAATATTGTGTGTCAGTTTAGTGTTGATCAGAATAAGTAAAGAGAGAAATGTATGAGTACGTTCAGTTCTTCTCAGCTGTTTGAAAATCAAATAACGTAAGGGGTTTACCAGCACAATAATTCATAAAATTTTCTAAGGGGAGGTTTCGTACGTCGACCCTTAGCGGAGGATACCTCACTGGAATCTTCTGATGTTTTCTTGTAGTCTGTGTAATTAGTGTAGCTATTGTTTGTTGCTAGAGCGTAATTGTGGAGAGAATTTCCTTTGTAGTTGTAGTTTCTCATTGTTGTACGTAAAACAGTTGTGGCATGCATTTACATTTGCACCAAGTATTTCGCAGCTGCGCTTGCAATTAACTAGATATTATTTTCAGTGCTATGTTAATGTGTTTTCTTATTTTTGCTCTTCAAATTGTGCTTTTCTTGTTATCATATGAAATACGTGATAATTATGGCGTGTGAAAAACGTAACACTAGGCTCCAAAGTAAACTGAGAAATAATAGTGACGACGAGCGTAGCTTATCAGCACCACCGTATAATGAATTAACAGACATTCAAAGTAGTAATTTGGTAATTGAGCATAGGGAAATGGCGCGGGCAGCAAATAACAGTGTAGACAGTGAAACAATTAGTGAACAGGGAAGCAATATCGATAAATCGGTCGGCAACAGCTTGCCTCAGGATTCCGAAATGACAGGACACAATCTTGCAAATATTGTAGAATCAGGTTTTGCGTCCTCACCGTTTTCTCAAATAAGTCAAGACACATTTTCTGCTTTTCAAAATGCGAATATTGCCGGTTCAAATGCACTGCGAATAGCGCTGAGGAACATGTTTCAGACACCAGTGCATTGTTATTACAATTAACGCAACAAATGGGACAAAAGCTTCAAAAGTTAGACACAATGGAACAACACCAGAGACAAACACAGCACAGCCAGTGATTTTCATACAAAGCGCTACGTGACGTTACCAACATAAAAACCTAAACAGCCTACTTACAACAGATTACCGGTTTCCGTCATAGCAAAATGTTAAATGTAAAACCATCACCAGCATCCTCAAATATATATATATATATATATATATATATATATATATATATATATATATATATATATATAAAACAGCATATGCACTAGTCGTGTTTATATGTGTTTTTGGGCTCCGAGTAACGTTTTTCTGAATGTAGCGACAAAATAGGCTAACTATCGTGTACAGAAAAGGGTAAAAGGGTAACTTTTCCTGCTCGGAGAGACACTGGCAACCGATGATCCGTCTCTTTTGTTGAAGATGGCACAGGTAGAACGCGCATATTACCCGTGCGCCGGTTTCCGGTCTGTGGTAGGGACTCACAGTGAGAAGCGAGAAACCTCACTAGCCTGGGAATCGTCGGAGAGATAATACCTAGCTTTAGCCCTCAGTGCTGCAATTTTGTGTGCACTTAAGTTCAGTTTAACGGAGTCTCTCAATCATTTCTTGCTAGGTTTCAGATTTTATAGTCTAGCTCGGGATGTTTAGCATATGTAGGAATTGGGAGTACTTCAGCGAGTTATGAATTTAAAGGAGTGCAAGATGTACGAAATTCTGAGAAAAGGAGGGGTAAGGTCTAGGGAGAGACTGGTAATGTACAATATACAAGGTGGTCCATTGATAGTGACCGGGCCAAATATCTCACGAAATAAGCATCAAACGAAAAAACTACAAAGAACGAAACTCGTATAGCTTGAAGGGGGAAACCAGACGGCGCTGTGGTTGGCCCGATAGATGGCGCTGCCATAGGTCAAATGGATATCAACTGCGTTTTTTTTAAATAGGAACCCCCATGTTTTATTACATATTCGTGTAGTACGTAAAGAGATATGAATGTTTTAGTTGGACCACTTTTTTCGCTTTGCGATAGATGACGCTGTAACAGTCACAAAAGTATACGTACGTGGTATCACGTAACATTCCGCCGGTGCGGACGGTATTTGCTTCGTGATACATTACCCATGTTAAAATGGACCGTTTACCAATTACGGAAAAGGTCGATATCATGTTGATGTATGGCTATTGTGATCAAAATGCCCAACGGGCGTGTGATATGTATGCTTCTCCGTATCCGACGGCATCATCCAAGTGTCCGGACCGTTCGCCGGATAGTTACGTTATTTAAGGAAACAGGAAGTGTTCAGCCACCTGTGAAACATCAACCACGACCTGCAACAAATGATGATGCCCAAGTAGGTGTTTTAGCTGCTGTCGCGGCTAATCCGCACATCAGTAGCAGACAAATTGCGCGAGAATCGGGAATCTCAAAAACGTCGGTGTTGAGAATGCTACATCAACATCGATTGCACCCGTACCATATTTCTATGCACCAGGAATTGCATGGCGACGACTTTGAACGGCGTGTACAGTTCTGCCACTGGGAACAAGAGAAATTACGGGTCGATGACAGATTTTTTGCACGAGTTCTATTTGGCGACGGAGAGTCATTCACCAACAGCGGTAACGTAAACCGGCATAATATGCACTATTGGGCAACGGAAAATCCACGATGGCTGCGACAAGTGGAACATCAGCGACCTTGGCGGGTTAATGTATGGTGTGGCATTATGGGAGGAAGGATAATTGGCCCCCACTTTATCGATGTCAGTCTAAATGGTGCAATGTACGCTGATTTCCTACATAACGTTCCATCGATGTTACTATAAGATGTTTCACTGCATGACAGAATGGCGATGTACTTCCAACATGATGGATGTCCGGCACATAGCTCGCGTGCGGTTGAAGCGGTATTGAATAGCATATTTCATGACGGATGGATTGGTCGTCGAAGCACCGCAAGTTCACGTCCCCGGACTTCTTTCTGTGGGGAGAGTTGAAGGATATTTGCTATCGTGATCCACCGACAACGCCTGACAACATGCGTCAGCGCATTGACAATGCGTGTGCGAACATTATGGAAGGCGAACTACTTGCTGTTGAGAGGAATATCGTTACACGTATTGCCAAATGCGTTGATTTTGACGGACATAATTTTGAACATTTATTGCATTAATGTGGTATATACAGGTAATCACGCTGTAACAGCATGCGTTCTCAGACATGATAAGTTCACAAAGGTACATGTATCGCATTGGAACAACTGAAATAAAATGTTCAAACGTACCTACGTTCTGTATTTTAATTTATAAAACCTACCTCTTACCAGCTGTTAGTCTAAAATTGTGAGCCATATGTTTGAGACTATTACAGCGCCATCTATCACAAAGCGAAAAATGTGGTCCAACGAAAACATTCATATTTCTTTACGTAATATACGAATATGTAATAAAAATGGGGGTTCCTATTGAAAAAATCGCAGTTAATATCTATTTGACCTATGGCTGCGCCATCTAGCGTGCCAACCATAGCGCCATCTGGTTTCCCCCTTCAAGCTAGACAAGTTTCGTACTTTGTAGCTTTTTCGCTTGATGCTTATTTCGTGAGATATTTGGCCCGGTCACGATCAATGGACCACCCGGTATACAAGAACCAAGAGGGAATAATAAGAGTGGGCGACCAAGAACGAACTGCTAGGACGAAAAAGGGTGTAAAACGGGGATGGAGTGTTACGCCCCTACTGTTCATTCTGTACATCGATGAGGCAATGGCGGAAATAAGAGAAAGATTCAGGAGTGGAATTAAAATTCAAGCTGAAAGGGTGTCAGTGATGCGGTTCGCTGATGACATTGCTATCCAGAATGAAAGTGGAGGAAAATTACATGATCTGCTGAATGGATAGAACAGTCTAAGAGTACAGAATACGGATTGGGAATAAATCGCAAATAAAAGATAGTAATCAGAAGTTGCAGGAATGAAAACATCGAAAAAAGTAAAATTAGGGTTGATGGTAAAGAAGAATTCCATAATTCTACTACCTAGGCAGCAAAATAACCAATGACGGACGGAGCAGGGACATCGAAAGCAGACTAGCACTGAAAAAATGGGCATTCCTGGCCAGGAGAAGTCTATTAGTATCAAACAAAGGCCTGAATTTGAGGAAGAAATTTCTGTGAATGTACATTTGGAAGAGAACATTGTATTCTAGTGAAACATGGACTTTGGGAAAACCGGAACAGAAGAGAGTTGAAGCATTTGAGATGTGGTGCTGCAACGAATGTTGAAAATTAGATGGCCCGATAACGTAAGGAATGAGGAAATTTTGTGCAGAATCGGAGAAGTTAGAAATATGTGGAAATCACTGACAAGGGGAAGGGACAGGATGATAGGTGATAGGACATCTATTAAGACTCAATGAATAAGTTCCTTGGTTCTAGAGGGAGCTTCATAGGGTAAAAATTGTAGAGGAAGACAGAGACTGGAATACGTTGAGAAAATAATTGAGGATATAGATTGCAAGTGCTACTCTGAGATGAAGAGGTTGTTGGCACACGATAGGAATTCGTGGCTGGCCGCATCAAACATGTCAGAAGACTGGTGGCTCAAAAGACAATTGTTTCTTTGTGCTCTATAACTTTGCAATTGAGAGACATGAGGCCATGTTGATTTATGAGTGTGATTAGTTGCCTGAACAAACCATGTAACTGGTTATGTGCTGTGCTTGTGGTTTTAACATTCAGTAAGCATATTACAAAAAGGCACTGTGTTTATGGAGATCTGATGAGTTTTCTTTGTCCACTGGTTGAATAGGCGTCGCCACATCTTTGTTCGTGAGATTGTACTTTTAGTATTCTATACTTACCTATGAACCAGTTTGCTTTTCTGAAATAAATTCTCGTCCACTTATGTTTCATTTCCTGACCTTTCCTTATTGTGATTTTTATATTTAATCGATGTTTCTTTCTAGTGGGTTGCCAACTGATATAGAATGGCTCCCACTTTAGGATAAATTGTTCACAGGACATAATTCGTACTCTGTGTTCCGGAACTAAAATTCTTCGCAAATTTTATTACGAATTTCGGAGTAATTTTATGTTAAATTTTTTGTTAAATTACGTGACCATCGAGGCTAGTCTCTCTCTACCTTCATTTAGATCTAGTTTCCTTTTTGGATTATTGAATAACTTCTTTCTCTGGTCTGAATATGTGTTTGCGTGTAATACGCATTTCCCACCGCACACCCTATTTCCAAACGACTAAGTTAGATATGTATTCATTTCCCTGCGCTTTACCAGTAACGTTTCAGTGTCACCACTCCTGAGGAAGTTAAGGTGCTTTGTTTCTTTTTCGTTAATAAAGTGGTTACTCTTGCGCACCCTATTAGATATCTTAATCTAAAGGATAAATAATAAATGTACAGCACAACGCATTCCTAATGTTCAATAACTCATCCGCTGGTTATGCAACTCCTATCGAACCTCTTCCAGCCCAGCGTAGATCAAAAGTGTATGATTATTAATATATTTTAAGAGCATGATCTCTTCCAGAATTAATGAAGAAGATATCTACGCACACCAAGATTTCGCTATTTTTCCTAGACTGGGACATATTCACTAAACATCTTGAAGCAAATATACAATGTACTTAAGTAGGTTCATTCAGGTGGCGACCAAAGCTAAATTCAGATAACAATGTACCAAATTAAATTCACATAATGATTTTGCACAGGTAAGTCTAGCAACTACTGTATTACAAATGTAATGTATTGCGAATACATAGAAAGAAGGATCCTTTATTGTATGATTATATGATAGCGGAACAAACACTGGTAGCAGTTACTTCTGTAAAATATCTGGGAGTATGCGTACGGAACGATTTGAAGTGGAATGATCATATAAAATTAATTGTTGGTAAGTCAGGTGACAGGTTGAGATTCATTGGGAGAGTTCTTAGAAAATTTAGTCCATCAATAAAGGAGGTGGCTTACGAAACACGCGGTTGATCTGTACTTGAGTATTGCTCTTTCAGTGTGGGATCCGTAACAGGTCCGGTTGACAGAGGAGATAGAGAAGATCCAAAGAAGAGCGGCGCGTTTCGTCACACGGTTATTTGGTAAGCGTGATAGCATTACGGAGATGTTTAGCAAACTCAAGTGGCAGACTCTGCAAGAGAGGCGCTCTGCATCGCGGTGTAGCTTACTGTCCAGGATTCGAGAGGGTGCGTTTCTGGATGAGATATCGAATATATTGCTTCCCCCTACTTAAAACTCCCGAGGAGATCACGAATGTAAAATTAGAGAGATTCGAGCGCGCACGGAGGCTTTCCGGCAGTCGTTCTTCCCGCGAACCATACGCGACTGGAACAGAAAAGGGAGGTAATGACAGTGGCACGTAAAGTGCCCTCCGCCACACACCATTGGGTGGCTTGCGGAGTATAAATGTAGATGTAGATACTCCCACCGAGCTCCTTCAGCGGAGGCAGGTAAATCACATCCCGAGGAGGCAAAATGGAACTGTCCCAAAGACACCGTGAAGTACGGAGCAGACGCATTTGCGTAGAAACGGCCGCAACACAAGGACGAATTACGAGCATTCACTAGAAAGGGAACAGAGAGATAGGAGGCTAAATATGTACCGGTATACAGTGACTTGATCAGAGACACTAAGGACGAACAGGACAAATGGCTAGAGGAATTCTGCCAATCCTCTTCCGGAGGACGACTCTACGAATCCAGTCGACTATCCATCACTTCTGCGTGACCAGATGAGTTCGCGCAGGAGGAAGTAGCGGTAGCAATAGCCACGCCCCATTTAACACGCAGCTCCTGAAAGGCGTCACCCAATGGCAATTTGCAGGCGCGACCCGCTGCCCACCCGCCAATCCCCGCAACTTGTCGCGTCCGTCCAGCCTTTCGATTCTTCTCGGGGCGATCCAGCAGCGCGGGTACACTGCAGAGGACAAGAATAGTTCGTGCCCCGCCACGTTGTTCTGGATTTGTCGATTGTTGCACTTTACGATTGTATGATCACGTGCGTCATTTTAAAGAATGTTGTGCGCTTTCCAGCTGCAAAAATTATTTCCGACGTGAAACTTTTCAACACTCAAGTACAAAGTCGTCATGTAAATCGAAATTCCAGGAATAACGATTACAGAAATAATTTACTTTTGGATAGGCTTACCACATTTCAGTGAATGTGTCTGCATTTTCGACATTTGAAGTAGCGTCCGCATACATAGTTTCGATTTCTGATAATATCCGCACTTTTTGATTTTGGAAATTACGACCTTTTGAATTTTGTTTTCAAATAGTGTCGTCAACAATTTAATAACTTCTTACATCTGTACTGAGTTACATCATCATGGACTGATGTGGAAGAATCTATCGAAACTTTGTTGCATAAGAATACTGAAATTAGTGTTGAAAAATGTTTTTATTAGTTTTCAAATTTAAAAAGAAGTCATAGCTACATATGGTGAAAAACTAGAACCAAGCCAGCTGATACGGTCCAAGTACCAGGTGATCAAAAAGTCGGTATAAATTTGAAAACTGAATAAATCACGGAATAATATAGATACAGAGGTACAAATTGACACACATGCTTGCAATGACATGGGGTTTTATTAGAACCAAAAAAATACAAAAGTTCCAAAATGTCCGACAGATGGCGCTCCATCTGATCAGAATAGAAATAATTAACATAACAAAGTAAAACAAAGCTAAGATGGTGTTCTTTACAGGAAATGCTCAATACGTCCACCATCATTCCTCAACAATAGCTGTAGTCGAGGAATAATGTTGTGAACAGCACTGTAAAGCATGTCCGGAGTTATAGTGAGGCATTGGCGTCGGATATTGTCTTTCAGCATTCCTAGAGATGTCGGTCGATCACGATACACTTGCGACTTCAGGTAACCCCAAAGCCAATAATCGCACGGACTGAGGTCTGGGGACCTGGGAGGCCAAGCATGACGAAAGTGGCGGCTGAGCACACGATCATCACCAAACGACACGCGCAAGAGATCTTTCACGCGTCTAGCAATATCGGGTGGAGCGCCATCCTGCATAAACATCGTACGTTCCAGCAGGTGTTTATCAGCCAGGCTGGGGATGATGCGATTCTGTAACATATCGGCGTACCTCTCACCCGTCACGGTAGCAGTTACAAAACCAGAATCACGCATTTCCTCGAAGAAAAAAGGCCCGATAACGGTTTTTGGGGTCTAATAAAACCCCATGTCATTCCAAGCATGTGTGTCACTTTTTACCTCTCTATCTACATTATTCCGTGGTTTATTAAGTTTTCAAATTTATACTGACGTTTTGATCACCCGGAACATTGATTTGTGTGCTAGTGAAGAACAATGTAGCGAATTAATTGAAATTATGCACCTCTTTTTTGCAGAGCCAGCCAACTACACTTGTGTTGTGGGCTCGTTCTTCCTAATACAGGCTAATTACACAAAGGAGAGAAACAGACTGGCCGTTGAAAGTGTAAAAGGAATCGCAATGGTAAAATGTGTCAAATTATATCTGTATAAACAAAAGGAGTTTTTAAACAAGGTTCAGTCCAGTGAAAAATCAGAATTACGTAAGTGTGAGTGATATGCGACGTTTTACAATACAAAATGAAACTTCCAGAATGAGATTTTCACTCTGCAGCGGAGTGTGCGCTGATATGAAACTTCCTGGCAGATTAAAACTGTGTGCCCGACCGAGACTCGAACTCGGGGCTTTCCATTTCGCGGGCAAGTGCTCTACCATCTTTTTTTTTTTTTTTTTTTTTTGCATTTTGTTCGTTATTGATCGTTGTGTTTGGTCGTTGCGGACTTCGCAAGACATCCTGTTCAAGTTCGGTGGTTGATCCTTCCACTCAGTTTTTTTTATTACAGAGGCCAATCGGCTCTCTGACCGAACACGCTGAGCTACAGCGCTGGCGACATCTGAGCTACCGAAGCACGACTCACGCCCGGTACTCACAGCTTTACTTCTGCCAGTACCTCGTCTCCTACCTTCGAAACTTTACAGAAGCTCTCCTGCGAATCATGCAGAGCTAGCACTCCTGAAAGAAAGCATATTGCGGAGACATGGCTTAGCCACAACCTGGGGGAGTTTGGAAGGTAGGAGACGAGGTACTGCCAGAAGTAAAGCTGTGAGTACCGGCCGTGAGTCGTGCTTCGGTAGCTCAGGTGGTAGAGCACTTGCCCGCGAAAGGCAAAGGTCCCGAGTTCGAGTCTCGGTTGGGCACACAGTTTTAATTTGCCAGGAAGTTTCAAAATGAAACTAATAATATTTAATTCTGCTGTCCGAAACGGATCTCGATACGAAAGATCTCGATAGGAACACGATAACCGCTGTTTTACGGCTCTCGTACATTCTTATTTGAAACCAAAAAAACGTCCCAAGCTATTACCGATTACCTGGGAAAATCCACGACAATCAGATAAAAAAAATCTAGCAGCGCTATGTATGATATGACGTCAGCAATATTTACCTTTGTCTACGATCTTATCGATATCCGGACGCGAATTGTCCTCCGGTCTAAAAGTGCACTGATTGGTCCCATTGAGGGTGTACTCGTTTAGGGGTTCCAAAATATAGTAACCCCTCTAAAATATTTGTTACAGATTTCGAAAAGGAAACTGTTAGGAGGTAAACGAATGTGGTAAGTGTTATGTTGTTTATTATTAGAAAATACATGTTATATCCTGTGCATTTGCCACACAACAGCACCTTCAGTGCTATCAAAATAATCTGCACACTGTACACTCACGAAGCCCACCTCTTTTACGAACAAATTTGCAAGTTGTCTTGAACGGAAATGCTTCATCTACGACAAAAGAGAATGGAAGAGGATCACCTACGTCAGACAGAGGTCGAGACTTCGGCAAATTAAAATTATTATCTTTCATTTTTTAGAAAGGCAACTGTCTTTACTACTTGTGAATCTCTACTCTTTCACGTCGTTGAATGTAAATTAGTAGTTAGTGTCACAAATTGCTAGTAGCATCACTGAAAAATATGTGTTTCTACTGGTGAGCCAGTGACAAGTGAGTACATGTTTTACGTTCTAACATGCTTCCCGTTGTTACACCTTGGCAGTTCGGAAAACCAGCGTACTTTTTAAAAAGTATGTTCCGATACAAGTGGCGTGCATATACTTTATAGGTTACCCAATTTTTCTGAGAAGTGTCATGCTCGATTTCGGATGTAGTGGAAATATCATATTTGAAGAAATTACCCAGCTTTGTAAGTGTAAGCCCGTAGCAAGATACCTGAATCATGAGATGTTTATTTTAATGGATCCACACAGTTACAAAAGAAGTGAAAAAAACATTAGTGATTGTGACACAACAGAATTCAACAATTGGAAAGCCTCAAAAACTGGTTCTTCAGCAGAATCTCACATAAAGTGTGTATCTTTTACTAGGCTAAATGTCCTGTCACCTTTAACTGTTACTATGATATCGTAGAGAAGCTGCCTCTTATACGGCTTAAGACAAATGCTGCTGATATTGAGGATGGAGAAGCTCGAATTCTCGTAAGAGACAAAGGACGACAAAAGGAGCCTACTTGGAGCAAAACATCAAGACAAAACATCACTAATGTCTGAAATAGACGAACCTGACAAGCATTTTCCACTATCATTATTAGGCATCTTGAAATCTGTGCCACAGCATTTGAACACGGACGCTACATTTGAAATAATGTCAGTTTTCTGGAAGCACAGCAAGTCTTACAGTTCACTAGAAAACTGTAATTTTCACTTCAATTCACATACATGCCGTTCGGTACCTCTATATACAGATCCGTCCGTAACAATTCTTGCCAACCAAATCCCAAGTACGTTAAATAGTGATCACTTTCACCTATCACCTAACCTAACCTAACCCAATCCCAAGTACGTTAAATAGTGATACTGCACTTTCACCTAAATCACCTAACCTAACCTAACCCAATCTCGAGAACGTTAAATAGTGATACTGCAATTTCACCTATATCATCCGATTCATCAGGGCTTACTGATTTATTTTATATACAGGGTGACAATTATTGAACTATATGAAATAAATTCGTCATAACTGCTGAACAGTTTGCGTTAGGAATGTTCCAACTGCACGGTTGGCCGCGGGTCATGATGGGAATTATTATTTTCATATATCGTTTGGTTTAGCGACGAAGCCCACTTTCATTTGCATGGGTTCGTCATCAAGCAACAACGGCGCATTTGGGGGACTGAGAATGTGTATTTCGCAATCTAGAAGTCTCTTCACCCTCAACGTATGACTGTGTGGTGTGCAATGTCCAGTCACGAAATAATCGGTGCGATATTCCTTGATGGCACGGTGACTACCGAACGGTACGTGAAGGTTTTGGCAGGTGATTTCATCCCCGTTATCCAAAGTGAACCTGATTTCGACAAGATACAGTTCATGTAAGACGGAGCTCGATCCCACCGAAACAGGAGAGTGATGTCCTGGAAGAGCTCTTTGGAGATCGTATTCTGGCTCTTGGGTACCAAGAAGCCACTGCCATGGGTGTCGATTGGTCGTCATATTCTCCGGATATGAACACATGCCACTCTTTGTTGTGGGGCTATATTAAAAACAATATGTCCAGCAATGACCCCAAAATCATTGCTCAGCTGAAAACAGCCATTCAGGAAGTCATCGACAGCATCAATGTCCTGACACATCAGCGGGTCATGCAGAATTTCGCTATTCGTCTGCGCCGCTCAATCGCCAATGATGGCAGGCATTCGAACATGTCATAACGTAAATCTGAATATCTTTGGTGACGTTTACATGTTGAATAAAATGTGTGGACACCTTAGTTTGTAACTAATTTACATTTTGTTTCATATAGTTCAATAATTGTTACCCTGTATGGAGCTTAAACATTAAAGAGTTAGTTCATTGTATGCCAATATCATAAATTTGAACAAATTACTGTTAAGTAAACTGCTTTAATAATAAATGTGTATGTAAAATTGAGTACTTCCCTTTGTTAGATTAGCCCTCAGCACAGCGCTTAACTCATCAAAAGACGTCAGACATTCCGAAACAGTTAAGAAATTTTGCAGAGTTTTCTCGATATTCCTTATTGTCGAAAAAAGCCTGTGTTTTCTCGAGTTATTTGCAAAGGATGAACCCACAACTGACGTTGCAGTCATTGCCGTCTGTATTTTCTTTTCAATAAAAAAGTGTAATGCAACACTTACACATCAGTAACGCTAACTGTCTATGTGGACTTGCTTCTTGACGAAAAGTATCGTACACAGTTATTATTGTGAGAAATTTTTACCTGTTATAAGACCAAACTACTTGTCCACATTATGATTTAACTTTCGTACTGTTTATGGCGGCTAAGCTTGATAATAGTCATTGACAGAAGCTAGTAGTGAACTGTGCAAAATAAATGACAACTGAAGGTTTCACCATGAACTTTAACAACCATCTGGCGGCTGAGTATCCCCAACTGCCAACATAGCCTAAGATGCGATCGGATTCCAAATTGCCTTTATTTGAGATTCTTGGACTACAGTGAGGGTTTGTAACTAATTTACATTTTGTTTCATATAGTTCAATAATTGTTACCCTGTATGGAGCTTAAACATTAAAGAGTTAGTTCATTGTATGCCAATATCATAAATTTGAACAAATTACTGTTAAGTAAACTGCTTTAATAATAAATGTGTATGTAAAATTGAGTACTTCCCTTTGTTAGATTAGCCCTCAGCACAGCGCTTAACTCATCAAAAGACGTCAGACATTCCGAAACAGTTAAGAAATTTTGCAGAGTTTTCTCGATATTCCTTATTGTCGAAAAAAGCCTGTGTTTTCTCGAGTTATTTGCAAAGGATGAACCCACAACTGATGTTGCCGTCATTGCCGTCTGTATTTTCTTTTCAATAAAAAAGTGTAATGCAACACTTACACATCAGTAACACTAACTGTCTATGTGGACTTGCTTCTTGACGAAAAGTATCGTACACAGTTATTATTGTGAGAAATTTTTACCTGTTATATAGGCTGTTTAGGTTTTTTTATTGGTAACGCCACCTCTGTATGAAAATCACCGGCTGTGCTGTGTGCAGTCTGTGGCTGCTTTGCATTGTTGTAATACTCGCCATTGTAGTGTTAGGCAGCTGGCTGTGAACAGCGCGTAGCGTTGCGCAGTTGGAGGTGAGCCGCCAGCAGTGGTGGATGTGGGCAGAGAGATGGCGGAGTTTTGAAATTTGTCATGAACTGCTATATTTATATATGATGATATCAAGGTAAATACATTGTTTGTTCTCTATTAATATCTTTCATTTGCTAACTATCCCTATCAGTAGTTAGTGCCTTCCATAGTTTGAATCTTTCATTTAGCTGGCAGTAGTGGCGCTCGCTGTATTGCAGTAGCTTGAGCAGCGAAGATTTTTGTGAGGTAAGTGATTTGTGAAAGGTATAGTTTAATGTTAGTCAGGGCCATTCTTTTGTAGGGAATTTTGAAAGTCAGATTGCGTTGCGCTAACAAAATATTGTGTGTCAGTTTAAGGACAGTCGTGTATAATTGTTTAAAGGGGACGTTTCATATGTCGACCCTTAGCCTAGGATACCTCACTGGAATCTTCTGATTTTTCTTGTAGTTTGTGTAATTGGTGTAGCTATTGTCATTGGTAGCGCGTAATCATAGAGAGAATTTCCTTTGTAGTTGTAGTTTTTCATTGTTGTACAGTAAAACAGTTGTGGCATGCATGTAGACTTGCACCAAGTATTTCGCAGCTGCGCTGGCAATTAAGTAGACATTATTTCCATTGCTATGTTATTTTATTTTGCTCTTCAAATTGTGCTTTTCTGTGTTATCGTGTGAAATATTGTGACAATTATGGCGTGTGAAAAACGTAACACTAGGCTCCAAACTAAACTGAGAAATAATAGTGACGACGAGCGTAGCTTATCAGCGCCGCCGAGTAATGAATTTACTAATGTTCAAAGTAGTAATTTGGTAACTGTGCACAGGGAAATGGAGCGGGCGGCAAACAATAGTGTAGACAGTGAAACAGGTAGTGAACAGGGAAGCGTTATCGATCGATTGGTCGGCAACAGCTCGCCTCAGGAATCGGGAATGACAGAACACAATATTGCAAATACTGCAGACTCAGGTTTTGGGTTCTCACCGTTTTCTCAAATGAGTCAAGACACATTTTCCGCTTGTCAAAATGTGAATGTTGCCGGTGCAACTTCACTGCCGAAAAGCACTGAGGAACATGTTTCAGACACCAGTGCATTGTTATTACAATTAATGCAACAAATGGGACAAAAGCTTGAAAAGTTAGACACAATGGAACAACACCAGAGACAAACACAGCAACAGTTAGACACAGTGGAACAAAATCTCAAGAAGTTAGACACAATGGAACAACACCAGAGACAAACACAACAACAGTTAGACACAATGGAACAAAATCAGAGACAAACACAGCAACAGCTTCAAAAGTTAGACTCATTGGAACAAACTCTTGAACAAACGCGTGAAGATTTAACTACTGAGTTACATCACATTGAATCGAAATGTCAAAAAGTCTGTAATGACGTAAAAACTCAAATTTGTGAGCATTTTCAACCTATTTTTTCGCGGCATGAAAATGCATTGCAGAATCACGAAGCAGCCATAAAAGAACTGCAAATTATTGTTCATGAAAATCATGAGACCTTGCAAGCTAAATTTGACTCAGTTGCATCTACCGATTCGGTTACGCAACTTGCAAAAACTCAGGAAAACTTTAAGGACACAGTAGATACTCTGAAACTTGGTTCAGAAAAACACACTGAGGAAATAAGTACACTATCGGAGAAAGTAGCCGAACTTTTGGATCAGTTCACTAATTTATCTACGAAGGTAGATGATAATCTGATTGACGCAAGACCGGTAGTCTTTAATGACACAGAAGAGTACGAACAAATTAGGAAATTCAAACAAAATCAGAATCAAATTAATACACAACACCAAAGAGAAATCCGGGAAGTACAAGATAGCTGACACAGGTAATACAAGAATTACGTATTTCAGAGGACACTCGCGCTCCAACACGGGAAGAGGGACTTAGAAATACGGAAAAGCCGCAAAATAATAACACAGGGCATTTCGGAAGTTATGAAAGAAATTGGCAATGTGCACCGAATTTTGAGATGGAACGGCCGACACGACCTAACAATGACCACTATGCGACTCGCCGACATGATGATTTTGACTATAAGCTGTTCATTACTACACGTAAATTCAAAACATTTAAAAATTCTGGCAACGACATTCATCCAAAAGCATGGCTCCATCAATTTTCTCATTGTTTTCCTCCCAACTGGTCGTTGGAACACAGATTAGAATTTATGTGTGGCTACTTGGAGAATGAACCAGCTGTGAGAATGCGATCGGTCATTCACGATTGCCACAGTGAAGGAGAATTTTACCATGCCTTCCTCTCAGCATATTGGTCTCAAGCCACACAAGACCGCGTAAAGCATGGTATCATAATGATGAAACATTTCGAACAATCTGAATTCTCCAGTCTTGTGAAATATTTTGAAGACATGTTGCACAAGAATCAGTACCTGTCTAACCCATACAGCCCCTCAGAACTCATCCGCATTTGCTTAATCAAACTGCCTGAACATTTACGACATATTATTTTAGCAGGACGTTGCAAAGACGACATTGAAGCTTTTCAGGGACTGTTACAAGAACTAGAAATTGACACTGATAATCGCGGAACGCGAAAACAAGGACACAACAATTACAGGTCACATCCGTCACAATTCCGTGACGACAGAAACAATAACTGGCCACGACAAGCCTATTCTTACAACGCAAATCGTGACCAAAACAGACACCGCCCATATGACAACCATTGGCAGAGTAATAGTTACAGAGAAAGATCGCATTTCCGTAGTAATGAATATGACAGAGATAACCATAGAAACAGAGAATATGGTAATCAGAACTATTATTATCAAGGGAGACAGAATAATTTCAGACGCAACAGTTCAGCGCGCAGTTACGATTCAGGGAGAAATTCTCCACCACTTGACCGACAAGAAAGAAACTACAGGAACTACCGACATGACGACAGACGATTTGATCGTAACGACAGACCTGAATTGCATCAGAACTGGCAGGATTCGAACAGAGCAGGGCCTTCTCGTCAGAGTGAATTTGTAGAAGTTAGGTCTCCAAATCCCAATAACGACGCGCGCCAACAAAGGAACAGACAATGACTCGCACCGCAGGCAGCCGCTTGCGCCGGCTGGCTCAGAGAAAAATAACATAGACGCTAACCTTAAGAAAAATTCCAATATTGTTTAACGACGTATACCGCATGATAATTGCGTTGAAGTTGAAACGCTGCGTACTAGGAAGAGTAAAGGTTTACACCACATTTCACATGTGAAACCATTTATTGAGAGATAATCTGCTTTTTAACTTAGTCATTGCCATAAAACTTTTCACTTTACATTACTAGTATGCTTTGAAAGACTTAAGAAACTGTTAACATGCAACAATGTTTGAAGTTAAATATCCAGTCTAGAACCAAGAGAACTTATTTAAATAGAAATTACGAATGCATTGTTATAGTGAACAGACTACACAGCGTTGCATTTGTACATTCTTGCTTGTTAGTTGCACGATTACGTAACGACTATCAGGCTCACATACTTAGGACACATACTGGTACTGCTAATGAGATTTTAATGCAACATTTTGGTTTACTTGCAAATACATTATGGATTCAAGGTGCTTTCTGAGAGATATCAGGTGACACAGTGGTTAGTTTATTTGACAGCTACACGACTATATCACGACGCTACTAATGAGTGACGATTTACAATGTTGCTTTTGCGGTGTATCTGTTTTATATCTGCACAGTTTTCTGAATTCTTCTGGAAAGAAAAACATGTTTTAGTAGTAACTTTTGTGGTATAGCAACAATGAGACAGCCTTTTTCGTGGCACAACATTACGTTACTGTACGGTACTTTCTTCATCACGCCAATAAGCATAATAACTACGATATCTATACGCAAAGCATTTCACTTTTGTTTATCATGAGGTAAGTACATTGGCTTCTGCAGAACTTAGCTTTCAGAGGAAAATAACTACGACACTTTCACAGATATTATCTTACAGCAAGACGCACATTTAGCGCTACAGTACATGTGTTTGAGTGATTAATTTTGTACTTAAAACATTTATTTTTAAAGATATTTGAAGTACAATGATACATAGGTTTTCAGTGATACATTTCATTCCATTGCTGTAATCTGTAACACCTGAGGGTATAATTACATTAATCCTCAGGGGGGTACACACTTACTTTGTGTACTATGTGTGTGGCAACCACAAGGAACCCTAGCTAATATAGTATTTGCTTATACAACTTTACACATCGGTACCATATTTCTCCAACACATAATTACACAGCTATCTGATCATTTAACTGAGAGATAAACATGTTTTTTACTACATCAGTGACAGATGTTTACGCAATTACACAGTTGGGTAACTTCACACTTATGAAACTGTATTTTGTCTGTACTTTGTAAACTGTTCATATTTTTTCGGAATCATTGTGATACTATGAGAGCTTTGAATGATATATTTGTTATGGATTCATGATTTTTAAAGTACGTTTGAGGTAGATGACACTATTGAAATGAGCAGAGAATTTTTTTTAGGTTTTGAAATTATTACAGAAAGCTACGACGTTTTTGAGATTTGACTGAGGTGTTATGATGTTATTATTACGACGACGATGTGTACTATGCTGTTGAGATATGTTTATGATCAATAAGATGATGCTACCGTATATGAGGAATAAGAAGTATGTTGGAAACCAAGAATCGTACTTTAAGAGTTATGAAATGTGCGTAAATGCGTGACTGTATCACAATGCTGACGAATATTTTATTTGGACACTTATATTTATAGGATTTTCTTTCTACAGATTTGCAACGCTAATTCTTGACCTGTGAAATTTTTTATATGAGACTGCCACTGTAGCAGAAACTGTTGTCGTAAATATTTCCGTAAGAAAATTAAGTGACCACCTGCACGAAATGCGTCGTGGGCACCCAGCTGTGTCAGACGCCTGGAGAAAAAGCCATTAGCGCGTGCCTTTCAGAGCACAGGAAGAAAAAAAAAAAAAGGGAGGCCATTATCCTGGCCATTGTCATTCCTTTAGAGAAAGCATCGCAAATCCGACACGCTGATTACTTGGAAACATATCGTACTTTCTGATATTTACTGAAATGCCTAATGAAATGACGAGAAATATTTTTACATCTGCACACCTGATTACGACAAGCGTCTTTCTACGAGAGTTGAGAGAATTTCTACTAACTTATGAAATGTCACATGACTATTGAATGATATTTTTATGCTTTGGTTTGCGTAATTGCTTATTTCATTTGATATCTGGTTTCCAGCTGTGTTGCAGCATTGCTTTTATAAAATGAAATGCATTTGCTAATGTGAACACTTTCTGTCAACAGATCTATTAAATAATTATTTTATGATCCACATTCTTTAAAAAAGGAGCACTTGGAAAGGAAAGAACAATAAGAAGGAACTAGTAACAGTAACACATAATTTTCTTTTCAAGTACATGGTAATATTTCTTTTTACAATCAGTTGTTGTGGTGCACCACTTTAATTACATAGATATTAAGATGTGATTATACATTTCCCTTATCTGCATTGTTGTTTTTGCTGTAATATTTTTTCTGCTTGAGCTTTGTCATGTATAGATATAAGTTTTATATTTTTTATATTTGCTGCTGCTGTTTGCCAGGCATAGTGCTACTGAATTTTAAATTGTGTTACTCTGTTAAGCTAATTTTACTACTGACTTATTTTTCTTGCTACTGTACATTGGCTCATATTAGTTGTAATGTTGCATGGCTTGGTAATTTATATTTACTGTAGCTTGCTTTGCAATTTTCCATTTTTTTTGCATTGCTGTTTGTGTTAATTTGTTATGTGCTGCTGCATTGCCTCGTCCCTTAGTTTAGTATCTGAGCTCAGTAGATTTAAGTTAGCTTAAGAGGAGACTATATAAGAAACTAACTATTATAAATTTATAAGAAATGCATTGAGAAGGTATCAGAAAATGGTCTGGCAAAATAAAAAGGATACTGTACAGTGGAGAAAAACTATTATTGACAGAGGATGTGAACAGAATACAGAAAGCAGAGAGAAAAACTATTTTTGACAGAGGATGTGAACGAAATACAGAAGGCAGGCTTAGATAGGACTTTTGGGAATAATGATGAATGAAGGGAGATCTCCAAGAAGCAAAGAAAGTTTTGTTTGCAAAATACTGCAATGAAACAAACCCTGTCCTTTCCTTTTGTGTTATCCCACTATGTGTTTGGGTACCCTTGTGTATATATGTTCTTGCTGTCTTTATATGTTTACCTCATCAGACTTTTGTTGTAGAATTATTCTCATACTCAGCTACATGAACTATGATGAGGAATACTGTTATCCTCAAATATAATTTGCGTTAATAATATGTTATTTACTTTGTAAAGATGTTAGACATTATTAATTCTGTTTTGTTTTAATGCTCATGTGTAAAGTTGATGTTTCAAAAGTTATTCTGATCTTTTATGTATTTACTTATGTCATAATTCCTGTAACACTGATGTATATGTTTATTTCTATTCTTTTGTAAAGCCCCTATTACTACAAACGTTATCTGTATTATTATGTTTTTAATGATGTGTTTTGTACCTTTGTTATTGTATTCTTATGTTATAAAATTGTAATTGTCACCAGTTCATGATATTATTAACTTGTTAGTTACATTTCACTGCACACGTTTCTGTTGGTCATAGTATATGGACAATATGTGAGAAGTAGGGACTGATAGTGTTTGCACGTGTGTTAATGATTCAGCAAGGGACTGGATAACAGCATTGCTGGTTCTAAGGACAATTTCAAAAACTTTGTTAGTGCACAAGTGGTGGTTTATGGACTTGCTATGTTCTCCGCAAGACTCTTCGATGGTGAATGTGCACCTGCACAATCGCAACAGATGGCTGCTGGACATTTCTACAAGGACTACAGTGGGTCTGCATCTTTGATGGCCCACCAATACCATTATTTCTACTAGGACTACAGTGGGTCTACACTTTTGATGGCCCACCAATACCATTATTTCTACAAGGACTGCAGTGGGTCTGCACCTCTGGTGGCCCACCAATACCAGAATCTCTACCAGGACAACAGTGGGTCTACTCTGTGATGACCTACCTACCAATACTCTTCAAAACTTCGATTGACTCTGCTGTGGGTTTGATCTGTTATGGCCCATTACCTGTATGCATGTTAAGAGTCAGCACTGTCTTTCCGTTGGAAGGACAACACTACTTCTTCAAGACTTCATGGAAATCCACTACTTCCGTGTGCATTTTCTTCTACTGCTCAGACTTTGAGAAAAACACTACTATTTTACCGTAATTAACGATCAGGACTATCTTTATGGACTGTGAGACAATTTTAGCTTTTGACCAACATTGTATCAATAAGTGTATGCATTTGATTTCTTTGTTATTGTAATTATGAAAAATTTTTTTCAAATCTGTATTGGCCACTGCCCAATCCAATTTGTAAAAATTTTTGTGGGGAGCATGGGGGCTATGTAAGTAGGCTGTTTAGGTTTTTTTATTGGTAACGCCACCTCTGTATGAAAATCACCGGCTGTGCTGTGTGCAGTCTGTGGCTGCTTTGCATTGTTGTAATACTCGCCATTATAGTGTTAGGCAGCTGGCTGTGAACAGCGCGTAGCGTTGCGCAGTTGGAGGTGAGCCGCCAGCAGTGGTGGATGTGGGGAGAGAGATGGCGGAGTTTTGAAATTTGTCATGAACTGCTATATTTATATATGATGATATCAAGTTAAATACATTGTTTGTTCTCTATTAATATCTTTCATTTGCTAACTATCCCCATCAGTAGTTAGTGCCTTCCATAGTTTGAATCTTTCATTTAGCTGGCAGTAGTGGCGCTCGCTGTATTGCAGTAGCTTGAGCAGCGAAGATTTTTGTGAGGTAAGTGATTTGTGAAAGGTATAGTTTAATGTTAGTCAGGGCCATTCTTTTGTAGGGAATTTTGAAAGTCAGATTGCGTTGCGCTAACAAAATATTGTGTGTCAGTTTAAGGACAGTCGTGTATAATTGTTCAAAGGGGACGTTTCATAGTTCAATAATTGTTACCCTGTATGGAGCTTAAACATTAAAGAGTTAGTTCATTGTATGCCAATATCATAAATTTGAACAAATTACTGTTAAGTAAACTGCTTTAATAATAAATGTGTATGTAAAATTGAGTACTTCCCTTTGTTAGATTAGCCCTCAGCACAGCGCTTAACTCATCAAAAGACGTCAGACATTCCGAAACAGTTAAGAAATTTTGCAGTTTTCTCGATATTCCTTATTGTCGAAAAAAGCCTGTGTTTTCTCGAGTTATTTGCAAAGGATGAACCCACAACTGACGTTGCCGTCATTGCCGTCTGTATTTTCTTTTCAATAAAAAAGTGTAATGCAACACTTACACATCAGTAACACTAACTGTCTATGTGGACTTGCTTCTTGACGAAAAGTATCGTACACAGTTATTATTGTGAGAAATTTTTACCTGTTATAAGACCAAACTACTTGTCCACATTATGATTTAACTTTCGTATTGTTTATGGCGGCTAAGCTTGATAATAGTCATTGACAGAAGCTAGTAGTGAACTGTGCAAAATAAATGACAACTGAAGGTTTCACCATGAACTTTAACAACCATCTGGCGGCTGAGTATCCCCAACTGCCAACATAGCCTAAGATGCGATCGGATTCCAAATTGCCTTTATTTGAGATTCTTGGACTACAGTGAGGGACGCATAGTCGAATGGCTTGAATGGCACAAGTCGTTGAAAAGGATTTCAAAGGGCCGCCCATATGGCATGATACGTAGGCCACTATTTTGGGATTGTCAAATCGAGTCGCTGCTGAAACTGCTGGATGGGACTGATGAAGCGAATGGAAAAAGAAAATGGATCTGAGCACTGTGGGACTTAACATCTATGGTCATCAGTCCCCTAGAACTTAGAACTACTTAAACCTAACTAACTTAAGGACATCACACAACACCCAGCCATCACGAGGCAGAGAAAATCCCTGACCCCGCCGGGAATCGAACCCGGGAACCCTGGCGTGGGAAGCGAGAACGCTACCGCACGACCACGAGCTGCGGGCCATGAAGCGAATGGAGTTGTCGCTTCTGTAGATGATATCTTGGTGGGGATCTCTGAAGATTCCAGACGCAAACTTGAGGAAAATGCAAACCACGTGCTCGCAAAGATGCAGGTTGTGCAGGAGCAACAAATTAACAGTAGCTGCCAATAAAACTACACACATGCAGCTTAATAGCAAACTCTTCGTAAGCAGTAATATAACCTTTAGGTTAGACAAGAGCCCAATTACCGAAGCGAAGCTCTATACTCAGGTATTTGGGAGTTTTCCTTGACGAAAGAAGAATCTTTTCGTCATATGTAGATACAATAAGTCTAAAGACTCCCAAAACTGTGCACAAAATGTCCAGTTCCGGCACTGCCAACATCCCTGGAGACTATGAAACAGTACCACAATGCAATGCACTGTGCACTTTTCAGGAAGTGCTCGGGCTCACCAGCTCGGTGATGCTAAGACGAACGCAGCGAGGCGTTCCCCTAAGACTGACAGCAGCGTACAGTATCTCATCAGCAAAGGCTCTTCTCATCAGTCTGGGAATGCGTCCCGCTGACATCTCAGTACGACATCTCGCCGCAGCAAACTGGTTGCGACGAGACGTCATCAATAGAGTTCAAGGGATTACAGGTTCCAGAATAAGTAATAAGTTTGGTCTTCGAGACTGGACACTTGATGAATTGCACCGGGGTAGGGACAGTGGAATTACGGAGCGCCAGGTTCACAGCCTCCTTCCGGACATCAGACAGAGACTGCTAATTAATCATACAGCAACGACTGGAATTTTTATCATTCAATCGTAATGAAATGTTGCAGTGAATGTGGCTGTCGTCAAATCAGTGGCGACTGAGATTAAAGGAATGAAGGATGACCTAACACCTTTATCCCTATCAGATGGCGAGAGAGTCTGTAATATTTCTGGCTTTGCAGCCAGCTCTTTTAGAGCAGTTGAGAAGGCAGCTGTGGCAAGATGAAGTAATGTGGTGTGAGGTACCGATGACAGATGGTTAGCTCGGTACGGGTATCGCGAGAAAAACCGCCTAAATTGTAGTCCTTCTCCGCGATTGGCTGCTGCTTTCAGAAGTTGCGCGCCAAAACGGTTATCTTGCATTATTAATATTTGAAGAATTAACCAGCGTATTTACTTGAATTTCAACAGCGTATCTCAATTTCACAAATATTAATAACCAGCAGCATAATAAAAAACTGCAAAACGAAACGGCAGACGAAGCGCTTCGGTGATATCCGGATGACGCGTAACCTGATTGGCGGGCGAAGTGGTTCGGCCGTAAAATCAGAGTTCGTTCGGCAGTCTCGGGGAACAGACATGTTGTCCACCGTGGTATATGTTAAGACTTAATTTTCCATGTCTGTGAGAGCTGTTTGGGAAGCTTCGGAGGAGAGAGATGTTGTCTGCCGCGGTATCAGTTAAGGCTAAACTTGCAATATCTAGTTGAGAACAGTATGACTGTAATAAAAATAAGAAATAAACAGTTAATTATTTTGTTTAAGAATGGAAAGTATCTGTGACTCTAAAGTGGAATGTAATTGTGCAGTTTCTCGTGTTCTGCCAGTAAAAAGCTAGTGGAATCCCGTATAAACAAACTGATCGGAAATTTAATCATTTATAAAACAACAGTTCCTCGTTAAGAGTATCTTCTAGCCTCAAGAGTACGGATTCACGACCTAGGTGCTGCTGCTTACTGCGCAGGGTGCAACAACTATAGAAGACTGCAGGCTGCTGAACATTTATTAGAAGTCACGCATTCCACTCAGGGCAGTGGAAGCAAATAGGCACCTCGCGTGTACTGCAGTCTTAGTTCAAATGAGATCAGTGACACGTGATCTGTGGTAACACAGAGGCGGTACGAAAAAGAAAAATGGTTTTGAGGGAAGGGGGTTATCTTACGCGTGTATATATCCCCCTCTCACTGTTACACTCTCTTTTCCAACTTACAGTAAGTCCTTCAGCTGCTCTTGTTTCGCACCTTGACACCGTAGGCATCCTTATTTATAGCCAACTTGCTAAGCTTTATTATATAGTCGATGATATAATTAATAAAAAAGGAACAGGCTTAAGGTACAGTAAGTGAATGGCTTTCAGAGAACATGACAGTATATTTTAAACCAAAAGAAACATAAACACTTGTTTCTTCACAGTTTCCAATGATCTGGTGAGCTGCCTTTCTGGTGAAGGCCAGGTGTTACATATGACGAACACATTAAAAAGTTCAGTAGAAAAAATGATTTGGGAAACGTGTACGTAGAGGGAGAGATCGGGAGCTGACGGTGAGAGATGAACCTCGAAAACGACAAATGCAAGCCAGCCATGGGAATCGAGCTACGTTGACAGAAACTGATGCGGCACTTGGGGTGAAGCTTACAAGAGGTCCGTACGAACTTCCCCTTGTCGGCTTGATTCATAATGACAGGGTATGTAGCGTACGACTAGGACTTTCACATAGGTAACCGGGAATGTGTGTCTCCCAACCATTTTCGAGAAGCTCAAATTCGAAAATTTGAAGCCTGCTTATGTAGTATGTACGGTTGTAAATATTCAAGCAGTCCGAAGCCGAGCGAAAATGCGTGTAGCTTTGAGAGGTTCCATGCTCTCTTTTGCATATCGCCTCTCATTTTCATCAATTTTATTAATGTTTTATGTCATTGCACGGTGTTAACAGGCCAAATAAGGCTACTGTAATGAGAGTATTTGTACTGAGAGCTCAAAATACTTTCACTTGTTTCCTATGGCTGTTGGGTACTTCCCTGGTTGGCCTGTGCGAGGCGAGTAACGGAGGAGGCGGCACACTGCGTTTCCGGTTGGGGACCGCACTTCTGCGAATACTGACAGGGTCGTACATCAAAGGGCTTAAGGGGAGATGGAAGGCAATTTCTACCCCTATTCTGCCAATACTATTCTTCCCTTTGAATAGGTACACTTCTCAAAGGAACTATAAGTGATAAAACAATGAAATTTTTACTCTATATATATAACATATGCCTCGATTTACGAGTAA
This sequence comes from Schistocerca serialis cubense, assembly GCF_023864345.2. Classification (NCBI taxonomy): domain Eukaryota; kingdom Metazoa; phylum Arthropoda; class Insecta; order Orthoptera; family Acrididae; genus Schistocerca; species Schistocerca serialis. The sequence continues at coordinate 61,613,935 of NC_064644.1, read as the reverse complement.
AATGAACATAATGCCTCTTATGGTTTCGAAGAAAAAGAATTTCATTGTTTCACTAGTAAAATTTTTATACAACAATTATTAGAAAACAGTTTCTGATTGTTTGGTGGCTCTCAATTTACTTGTAATAAAGTATTACCATCGCAGTACAAATTGACCAAATTTCATGTTTCTAACGCCATTAGTTTATCAAATAATGGTACCTGAGTGAAAAGGTTGTAGTCTTGAGAAAAATCCATTTAAAGTTCAATACTGCAATTATATGATAGTTATTGATGAGAATTACTTACCACTAATATTTTCCTGCACCATACTGAGCATCATCGAATCATACTGATCTTCTTTTCTTCTCTTGGTCCCTCTTCTTTTCTGTCTGGCTTCCTTTTGTGCATTTTAAATTAGCAGTATCTGCTTTGCAGATTCTCTCTTTATCTATTTGCACCAAGGATTTTGCGGTATTTCCACTAGATTTTGTGCCCAATAATTCCAAAACATCCAGTTTTCTAATTACACCATCACTGAAGCATAAAACAGCATCATAAACACCAAATTTGAGGGCTGTAAGCTGAACAAATACAGTTTTCAGTAACTGGTTCCAAATGACAGAATTCACACATTCATTTAAATTTTGGGTTGTCCCATGAAGACATTTCTTCAACAAGGTATCTTTACAAAGGTCTCTAAATAAGGGTTTAATTTCATTCATTACTGTTGCCGGTAAAGAATGTTTGCGGTTATATCTGGCACATCTCCTGTACTTGCACCAAGTGTCAGGATCATTCGGGCAAGGACCGTGCACTGGATTTTCATTAGTAGAAAGCTTTTGTAAAAAGATAGCCCACACAGCTTTTTTATGCTTTGTAAATTCTCTACATTTCTTCTTATGGTCAAGCCATAATAATTCTGTAACCTATCTATTTCAACGTTTGTCAGGCGACCTTTATCACCTATCTTCTTACCATCCTACAATACTGTTTTTGACTTTTCTTTCAATAATCTTCTCAACCTTGACCCCGTTCTCTTCTGGACATGCCAAATGCACTCTAATTTGGCAATTGTGGCATTAGGACCATAGGGTTGTTCTGCACATATCTGGTCATAAGTCTTTTTGTCAATTTCCCCTAAATTCTGTGTGTATCTGACACCTCTGTTTGCCACTGAAAGATTAAAATTCCTGAGAACTTGTGCTACTCACATCCCACCACTTGGATCAGTATAATTCAACTGACAGGTATGTTCATGCTCTTTCTCAGTTCCACTGCCAAAAGATTTACAGTACTTGCTTAGACTCTCTACATCAGTTACCTTGCCGGTGTCAAATGATGTAACTGTCACGACACCTTTTAGTGAAGTGTGTCCACGTTTCTGCCAGCTTCCATCAGAACATGCACAAATGCCACCACTTTCACGGTCATCACTTTCTTTGAGTGCTTCTTCAGCTGCTTCCTTCATTGAGATGTTACAAACTTCATCAACAGCAGTACCAATAACATTATTGTAAGTCATAAATTTTGCTGGAGGATTTGGAATGTCAAATAATGCACGTAAGAGTTTGCCTGCCTCCATCCCTTTACCAATAGATCTGAGACCATAAACTAGCTCTATGTTGTTCTCAAACACATTATTATTTGCCATTTTTGATATTGTTGTAGCAACTGCACCACATTTTGTACAACTCAATCTCAGGTTTTGACACAATCCCTTTACGAAGACGCTGATTCTCACTCAAAGATACGTCAACACTACATATTCTGCACACAGTATTTTTGGAAATGAAATCACATAGCATGCTAAGGTTCACCATAATATTTCCAGACTAATGGTCATCTCCACGAGCTGACTGGGAGGAAATGCCTTGAACACACTGCAGTTTCTTTCTTGATGTGCTGATTTCCTTTATGTCTAACATTCTTGGGTCCTTTGACCCACTAACCTCATTTACCTTTACGTATTAATTTCCTCTGAATTTTAATTTAGGAGAGAATATCTTTATTCGCGGCATTTTTATCAAAACACGCGGAACCGAATAAAATACAAATCAACACGTACTTCACTCACAACAAACTTCACTAAGTACAACCATTAACGCTCGAAAACAATAACAAACATGATCGGAAAAACGAGTATCGATAGTAGGCAGCCGGTCGGGGTGGCTGAGCGGTTCTAGGCGCTACAGTCTGGAACCGTGCGACCGCTACGGCCGCAGGTTCGAATCCTGTCTAGGGCATGGATGTCTGTCATGTCCTTAGGTTAGTTAGGTTTAAGTAGTTCTAAGTTCTAGGGAACTGATGACCTCAGATGTTAAGTCCCATAGTGCTCAGAGCCATTTGAACCATTTTGATAGTAGATACAGGGTAGCAAGCATTGAAGCGATAAAACAATAGAAGCATGGAATAATATAGAAGGAGTAAAAGAATGCTGTGCATTACCTCTGCATGGTGCAAACAAGAAGGTGTGGCATTTAAATGCCAGATTGCACAGAGCGTCAGGAAAACCATCACATCTCACGAAAAAGTTGTCTTATTTATATAAAACAAGAACTGTTTCACGCAGGAAGACAAGACATTTCAAATATGCTAAAATCTAAAAATGGAATTTTTGAAGTCTACTTGCCTTCCATCTCCCCTTAAGAGCCTGGCGGAAAGACTGATGTTGGTCGAGTTTCGTCTATTGTATGCAATGCGAAACGACCTACTAGACGTGTGAGTGTCACTGAAGTTTATGTGTTTACCGTTCCGGCGGGTCTGGAACAAAGACTGCATTGTTCTCATGATCCTGAGAATACTTGTGGGCCATGCTCTGCTCAGCGCCACTCTCTGGCGCTGGATGACATGTGGTCTGGGCACGTGCTTTCGTAGCCGGTCAAACGGCAAGTTCAGTGCCCTCAGCTGAATAGCAGAGTCATCATTGGTCAACTTAAACTAAAGATAGCTCACGTCACAAAACCCTGCTCGAAATTAGAGGGAACGGTCGCTATTGGTGTGAATGATGTTCTTAGACGGTGTGGGGGAATTTTGGAATCAGCACTGAATGCTGATTCGCGGTTTTCGAGCATAGTAGGGAGTTGACCAATGTTGGCTTCGATCTTGCATTGCGAGGGCGCAGGGCATTTAGGACCTGATCTTCGTTTGAGTCGGACGGTCTTGCGACTTAGGCGCACTTTTTCGGCAGAACTTAGATTTCTAGGACAGCCTTCGAGGCCAGGGGTTGAAACAGAGTTGCTGCACAGCAGAAGTCGGCGCCTACATCATCATAACGCTGTCTACCGACGACCTGCTACAGATTTCAGGATTGGTAATGTATTTTGAGGCTACATCATTGCAGGACCTATCAATTTTATACTGAAGTCCTCAACAGCACGCGCGATCGCTTTGCTAGAAGTCCACCTTGCTTATTTCTCCATGCGATCCCATTTGAGGTCTCACTACTAATCGCGATACTGCAATATAGTCGGGAGAGTACTATTTGATTCATTAGGACCTCCAGTGATTGTCGTCAATCTATTGCATCACAGAGAGTAGGAACCCCTTGTTCTCGAGCCAACTCTTATTCTCATAACAGTTCAGTACACCCTATCCATTGACCTACTGTTTACGTCAGTAATCATGTGCCTTTATGTTCTGATATATAATAAATCTCAATGTAATATTTAATCTGCATATTATTTCGTAGATATATGCAGAGTCCCACTTCCTGTTGTTTATTATGATAAAGTTATCTTTTTTTCTCTGAGTAGATTACGATTTTTATTAAATTATTGTGATTGTGCACTACTTATTTTACCAACTTGCAGGGTCACCCATCATTTCCTTTCGCTACCTTTGTGCGCATAATTAATTAGGTGGTCGGTAAGGAGGGGGTCGAGTGCATGTCTCGTTCTCGTGCAAAATTTGTCAGAATTAAAGAGGTACAAACTCTTCTTCATTTCTGAACCTCGCAGCTTCATAAGCGAGAGGAATCTTGCTGCTGGTACTTTCTTTTTCATTCCCACGTCATTCTGACAACAGATTTATTACGACTGCTCAAATCATGAATATTTTAGTTACTATTAAAAACAGTCTTGATCACTATTTATTTATCAAGGTGACCGGTTTCGACCACTACTGTGGTCCTCTTCAGACCTACAAGTTGTGTACAAAACTCTAATTAGAGGGCTACATACATTAAAGAAAACACATAAATTTATAAAGCTATGAAACGTTGAATTACCATTGAGTAGGAACCTCTTTCTGTTGGAGAATCACTACTGGAGAAACCAGTGCACGTCTTACTATATATAATGGAGGCTCCACCCACTTCTGACTGCATGATGTCATTACTAACCAATGAGTTATAAGTCGAATTACAATTTAAAATTTCTTAGTTAAAAGAACATTGTAAAGAATTAGAAATAAATACGCACTAAACTTAGCTTATCAAACAGCTAATGTCAATTAAGAAGCGTTAAAAATGTTTAAATATGTAGGAAAAGTGAACTTCGGTTTGGCAGTACATGGGTTGCCCTCTCAAGGCCTGTCAGTGAACCATTTGGAACCACTGCTTGCCATGGTGAAGTTGGACGCCGTTGCAAAGATAAGGCAGCAGGCTTTTTTCGCTGAAGTTGTTGTAAAGTCGATAGTCGAACTAGTGGTTGCCATGGTGAGGACAAACGCCAGTGCAAAGACGTGGCAGCAGGCTTCTTTCCAACGAAGTTTTTGCGAAGTGGAATGGCCAGACGATGTATTATTGAGCAGCAACATGTCTTTACTGAAACGATTTTTAAAGAGTAAGCTACAATAATCTGTAGCTGATATGTATACAACATGCTGCACAAATACGATACGAAGTGGTTGTCTGTATATATGAAATATTATCTATGAAGTTGATATGTAGATTACATGTACCAATTTTTTTAAAGGCATTGCTATTCCTCAAGTTATATGCCAGTCTTATAAGCAAATAAAAATGAAAGATATGTAGATTACATGTGCCAATTTTTTTAAAGGCATTGCTATTCCTCAAATTATATGCCAGTCTTATAAGCAAATAAAAATGAAAGAATTTAAAATTATAAAATTATGAGCCATAGTGTCAAAAAGGATGTGAATTAGCAATATGCAGTCTAAAAGCATATAAGAAAAATTCTAAAACAGATAGTCTTTCATAAAATAATGTTTGGTAAAATACAATTACAATGTAAAGATAAAATATTTGCTAAAAGTCTTAATAATTTTAAAATTTCAAAAAACCTTTTAAAACAAAGGACAGAAGACTAAACATTCTAAAGCATATCATGGAAAAGCTCAAAGAAATGTTTGTCTTTTAACTGAAGTTGTTCGTTTAAAACAGATAATGGATTACTTTTGTGAAGTGAAAAGATTTCAATTTCTTCTAAGGTATTTAGCAGTGGTCCTTTTGGCACAGTATGTAATATTTTCAAATTGCTAGAAATGCAACACTCAGAATGATTGTATCCATCAAGATGTTGACCAAATATTGATTTGGTACGTGCAGTACCAGTAGTATGTTCTTTGAAACGTGTTAAAAAGTTACGGCCAGTTTGGCCAATGTACTGTTTCTCACAGTCATTACATATTATTTTGTAAACACCTGAATTTTGGTATATATTTGAGTCTCCAATTGTGTGTTTCAGTTTCATCTGTAGGGGGTTATTAGTTTTAAATGCTATTGTCACGTTTGTGTTCTTAAATAATTTATTTATTTTATCTGAGATTGGTCCCATGTATGTCATTTGTGTAAATCTCTTCTTGGAATTTATAACGGCATCATTTGTTTCTTATAATTTTTGATATAACAGATCAACCTGATGGGAATTATAGTTGTTAGAACTGCTATCTGTTTTAATGTATCAATTTCCTTTTGGATTGCATCATGTTGGAGATGTAATTTCAGTATCCTATGTATCATAGTTTTAAAAAATGCCATTTTGTATCTTGATGGATGGCATGATGTAGCATTTATTATTACGTCAGTTGATGTGGGTTTTCTATAAATAGAAATATTATGTTGCTTATATGCTTTTAGACTGTATATTGCTAATTCACATCCTTTTTGACACTATGGCTCATAATTTTATAATTTTAAATTCTTTCATTTTTATTTGCTTATAAGACTGGCATATAACTTGAGGAATAGCAATGCCTTTAAAAAAATTGGCACATGTAATCTACATATCAACTTCATAGATAATATTTCATATATACGGACAACCACTTTGTATCGTATTTGTGCAGCATGTTGTATACATGTCAGCTACAGATTATTGTAGCTTACTCTTTAAAAATCGTTTCAATAAAGACATGTTGCTGCTCAATAATACATCGTCTGGCGAGACAGTCTTCGCCATTCCACTTCGCAAAAACTTCGTTGGAAAGAAGCCTGCTGCCACATCTTTGCACTGGCGTTTGTCCTCACCATGGCAACCACTAGTTCGACTATCGACTTTACAACAACTTCAGCGAAAAAAGCCTGCTGCCTCATCTTTACAATGGCGTGCAACTTCACCATGGCAAGCAGTGGTTCCAAATGGTTCCCTGACAGGCCTTGAGAGGGCAACCCATGTACTGCCAAACCGAAGTTCACTTTTCCTGCATATTTAAACATTTTTAACGCTTCTTAATTGACATTAGCTGTTTAATAAGCTAAGTTTAGAGCGTATTTATTTCTAATTCTTTACAATGTTCTTTTAACTAAGAAATTTTAAATTGTAATTCGACTTATAACTCATTGGTTAGTAATGACATCATGCAGTCAGAAGTGGGTGGAGCCTCCATTATATATAGTAAGACGCGCACTGGTTTCTCCAGTAGTGATTCTCCAACAGAAAGAGGTTCCTACTCATTGGTAATTCAACGTTTCATAGCTTTATAACTTTATGTATTTTGTTTAATGTATGTAGCCCTCTAATTAGAGTTTTGTATACAACTTGTAGGTCTGAAGATGACCACAGTAGTGGTCGAAACCGTTCACCTTGATAAATAAATCGTGATAAAGACTGTTTTTAATAGTAAATATTTACAAGACATTGATCACTGCTGTTCCCGTAATGCATTCAAAAGTAATGAATATTTTATGATTCATTTATTATATACATAATACTTTTCCTGGAGAAAGGAGAAGAAAGTTTTTTCGCAAGCAGCTTGGAAATTAAAAAAAGGACATGCGAGAACTTGCGATAAAATCAGTGTAGGTATTTCATATTGTATCTACTTCCGTGACACGTATTGTGTGGATACCATGGAGCACTGCGCGAATCAGGACAGTACTGAGTGCAGAAACATAGAAAACAATACCATTGTCGGGGTGCAAGTTAGTTGCAGTTGGGCTGTCGGGCAGGACGGACGGAGGCGAGCTTGTATTGTGCATTCGCCGGCACTGCTCGGTAGCCGTCTTAACGCCTTTATAGTGCGTCCGTGCCGTGGTGGGCCGTTGCTTAAGTTTTACTGTGGAAGCGATCGATAGCAAATTGTGGAATGTAGAAATAGATGATGAATGTTATCAGGAGTCTTACTGTTTACTGAGTGTTTGAATAAATTATAATTCGTGACCCCTTAACAACTGATGCCCTCTCATGAAACAATTATCATAGTATCCCTGGAGGACATATTTAGTGAGATTAGTTGTACAGAGAGTTTGTGGGAAAAGAAAGGAGAGACTGCGACCTAATATAGCGAGCCTATAGGAATACCGGCCTCATCGTTATACACTCTTTCGCTTAGCGACAAGAGGATAATTTTCTATTCGTTTGGTTAGCAATGGTCGTCGGCAGTTCATTAGATACACGAGGTTTCTCATCTACTGAACCTAATTTTGATTCAAAATTGCCCCAGACTTCCTCATGATCGTCAGCAGTTCATTAGATACACGTGGTTTCTCATCTACTGAACCTACTTTGATTCAAAATTGCACCAGACTTCCTCATTTTTCTTAATGACTTTCCCAAGGCATCTCCGTTTCTGGAGTTCCAGAGCCTGAGCAGCTGTGGCAGTTAAACTTTTCACTGTGTGGTTGAAGAGCTTCACCGAATGAGTTTCTCATAGCTTCAAGAACACATACTGACAGTGGAATTTGGTATTTAATTGGCAAATTACATTGGGCTACTAATTAACTTGATTTATTAGTCTGCATTACTAATGATGCGCCCAATTTAGCACTTATTTAGATGCATAGCTCCGTACTTTGTGCTGCCATGGCGGCCAGCAACTGACCCATCACAGTTTACACGTTATTATTGACAAGAGTTGATTCCGAAGCGGTACTTGTCTTGTACGTAGTTGTCTCTCCATCCTGTGGCACCGATAGCAGTGCATCAGTGCCCTCGATGTCTACACGCTGTGTGGCATTGGCGTCGACTGCGATTCAGTCGACTACGATGTTATCACCGTTAGCAGCGGCGGAAGCTGCGGCGGCGGCGGTTTCTGCAGGTACTATGTCAGCTGTGTCTGGGGCGCCGTTGATGCCCGGTTCAGGGTGGTGCGGCGCTCCATGTTGGGCAGGAACAGTGCGTTGGTCTTCTGCGAACTCGGCGATACCCGTCTGATCCTAAATACACGTCTTAAGCCTTACACAGAAATTGCTACCGGCCTCGACAGTAGTGTCACGTTCTAGAAGACTGAGAGGCGTGATGACTCGCCATGCGAGGCAACCGTCATCACCCTAGCCCCATACCCTGTTTTACAACCTCCCCGTCACTGCTGCGTTTGAATCGAAGTACAAAAAGACAAGAAAATTCTCTTGGAAAACTTTGGTTAATCAAAAACATACAGTCGTCATCTAAGGTGTAGCTAGCGGGAAAAGGATTGTCCTTCTGTCACTGCTGCTTGCTATGTCAAATATGGCCACCAACAAGCTTCACTTGCAGCAACTGTGGGGATGAGTGTGGGAACAGGACAGCCTAGCAAATTCACCTATCGAAATTCTAACCAACAATCGTAGTCCTGGCATGGTCACCACCTTCTGTAGCAACCAGAGTTTTTGTCACATATTTTTAACGGAGTGTTAAAATGAACGTGGCTCTCGTCAAGTCATTGGCGACTGAGATTAAGCGAATGAAGGACAGCCTAACTTCTACATCTATATCTACATCCATACTCCGCAAGCCACCTGACGGTGTGTGGCGGAGGGTACCTTGAGTACCTCTATCGGTTCTCCCCTCTATTCCAGTCTCGTATTGTTCGTGGAAAGAAGGATTGTCGGTATGCCTCTGTGTGGGCTCTAATCTCTCTGATTTTATGCTCATGGTCTCTTCGCGAGATATACGTAGGAGGGAGCAATATACTGCTTGACTCCTCGGTGAAGGTATGTTCTCGAAACTTCCACAAGAGCCCGTACCGAGCTACGGAGCGTCTCTCCTGCAGACTCTTCCACTGCAGTTTATCTATCATCTCCGTAACGTTTTCGCGATTGGTAAATGATCCTGTAACGATGCGCGCTGCTCTCCGTTGGATCTTGTCTGTCTCTTCTATCAACCCTATCTGGCACGGATCCCACACTGCTGAGCAGTATTCAAGCAGTGGGCGAACAAGTGTACTGTAACCTACTTCCTTTGTTTTCGGATTGCATTTCCTTAAGATTCTTCTATCTGCTTTACCGACGATAAACTTTATATGATCATTCCATTTTAAATCACTCCTAATGCGTACTCCCAGATAATTTATGGAATTAACTGCTTCCAGTTGCTGACCTGCTATTTTGTAGCTAAATGATAATGGATCTATCTTTCTATGTATTCGCAGCACATTACACTTGTCTACATTGAGATTCAATTGTCATTCCCTGCCCCATGCGTCAATTCGCTGCAGATCCTCCAGCATTTCAGTACAATTTTCCATTGTTACAACCTCTCGATATACCACAGCATCATCCGCAAGGAGCCTTAGTGAACTTCCGATGTCATCCACAAGATCATTTATGTATATTGTGAATAGCAACGGTCCTACGACACTTCCCTGTGGCACACCTGAAATCACTCTTACTTCGGAAGACGTCTCTCCATTGAGAATGACATGCTGCGTTCTGTTATCTAGGAAATCTTCAACCAAATCACACAATTGTTCTGATAGTCCATATGCTCTTACTTTGTTCATTAAACGACTGTGGGGAGGTCTTGAGGAAGTCAAGAAACACGGCATCTATCTGGGAACCCGTGTCTATGGCCCTCTGAGTCTCGTGGAGAAATAGCTCGAGCTAGGTTTCACACGATCGTCTTTTTCGAAACCCATGCTGATTTCTACAGAGTAGATTCCTAGTCTCCAGAAAAGTCATTATACTCTAACATAATACATGTTCAAAAATTCTACAACTGATAGACGTTAGAGATATAGGTCTATAGTTCTGCACATCTGTTCGACGTCCCTTCTTGAAAACGGGGAAGACCTGTGCCCTTTTCCAATCCCTACGGTACACCGCTGCAAGAAGGGGGGCAAGTTCCTTCACGTACTCTGTGTAAAATCGAACTGGTATCCCATCAGGTCCAGCGGCCTTTCCGCTTTTGAGCGATTTTAATTGTTTCTCTATCCCTCTGTCGTCTATTTCGATATCTACCATTTTGTCACCTGTGCGACAATCTAGATGGTTCAAATGGCTCTGAGCACTATGGGACTCAACTGCTGTGGTCATAAGTCCCCTAGAACTTAGAACTACTTAAACTTAACTAACCTAAGGACAGCACACAACACCCAGCCATCACGAGGCAGAGAAAATCCCTGACCCCGCCGGGAATCGAACCCGGGAACCCGGGCGTGGGAAGCGAGAACGCTACCGCACGACCACGAGATGCGGGCGACAATCTAGAGAAGGAACTACAGTGCAGTCTTCCTCTGTGAAACAGCTTTGGAAAAAGACATTTAGTATTTCGGCCTTTAGTCTGTTATCCTCTATTTCAGTAACATTTTGATCACAGAGTGTTTGGACATTTTGTTTTGATCCACCTACCACTTTGACATACGACCAAAATTTCTTAGGATTTTCTGCCAAGTCAGTACATAGAACTTTACTTTCGAATTCATTGAACGCCTCTCGCATTGCCCTCCTCACACTACATTTCGCTTCGCGTAGTTTTTGTTTGTCTGCAAGGCTTTGGCTATGTTTATGTTTGCTGTGAAGTTCCTTTTGCTTCCGCAGCAGTTTTCTAACTCCGTTGTTGTACCGCGGTGGCTCTTTTCCATCTCTTACGATCTTGCTTGGCACCTGCTCATCTAACTCATATTGTACGATGGTTTTGAACTTTGTCCAGTGATCCTCAACACTATCTGTACTTGAGACAAAACTTTTGTGTTGAGCCATCAAGTACTCTGAAATCTGCTTTTTTTCACTTTTACTAAACAGAAAAATCTTCTTACCTTTTTTAATATTTCTATTTACGGCTGAAATCATCGCTACAGTAACCGCTTTATGATCGCTGATTCCCTGTTATGCGTTAACTGTTTCAAATACACTCCTGGAAATTGAAATAAGAACACCGTGAATTCATTGTCCCAGGAAGGGGAAACTTTATTGACACATTCCTGGAGTCAGATACATCACATGATCACACTCACAGAACCACAGGCACATAGACACAGGCAACAGAGCATGCACAATGTCGGCACTAGTACAGTGTATATCCACCTTTCACAGCAATGCAGGCTGCTATTCTCCCATGGAGACGATCGTAGAGATGCTGGATGTAGTCCTGTGGAACGGCTTGCCATGCCATTTCCACCTGGCGCCTCAGTTGGACCAGCGTTCGTGCTGGACGTGCAGACCGCGCGAGACGACGCTTCATCCAGTCCCAAACAAGCTCAATGGGGGACAGATCCGGAGATCTTGCTGGCCAGGGTAGTTGACTTACACCTTCTAGAGCACGTTGGGTGGCACGGGATACATGCGGACGTGCATTGTCCTGTTGGAACAGCAAGTTCCCTTGCCGGTCTAGGAATGGTAGAACGATGGGTTCGATGACGGTTTGGATGTACCGTGCACTATTCAGTGTCCCCTACGATCACCAGTGGTGTACGGCCAGTGTAGGAGATCGCTCCCCACACCATGATGCCGGGTGTTGGCCCTGTGTGCCTCGGTCGTATGCAGTCCTGATTGTGGCGCTCACCTTCACGGCGCCAAACACGCATACGATCATCATTGGCACCAAGGCAGAAGCGACTCTCATCGCTGAAGACGACACGTCTCCATTCGTCCCTCCATTCACGCCTGTCGCGACACCACTGGAGGCGGGCTGCACGAAGTTGGGGCGTGAGCGGAAGACGGCCTAACGGTGTGCGGGACCGTAGCCCAGCTTCATGGAGACGGTTGCGAATGGTCCTCGCCGATACCCCAGGAGCAACAGTGTCCCTAATTTGCTGGGAAGTGGCGGTGCGGTCCCCTACGGCACTGCGTAGGATCCTACGGTCTTGGCGTGCATCCGTGCGTCGCTGCGGTCCGGTCCCAGGTCGACGGGCACGTGCATCTTCCGCCGACCACTGGCGACAACATCGATGTACTGTGGAGACCTCACGCCCCACGTGTTGAGCAATTCGGCGGTACGTCCACCCGGCCTCCCGCATGCCCACTATACGCCCTCGCTCAAAGTCCGTCAACTGCACATACGGTTCACGTCCACGCTGTCGCGGCATGCTACCAGTGTTGAAGACTGCGATGGAGCTCCGTATGCCACGGCAAACTGGCTGACACTGACGGCGGCGGTGCACAAATGCTGCGCAGCTAGCGCCATTCGACGGCCAACACCGCGGTTCCTGGTCTGTCCGCTGTGCCGTGCGTGTGATCATTGCTTGTACAGCCCTCTCGCAGTGTCCGGAGCAAGTATGGTGGGTCTGACACACCGGTGTCAATGTGTTCTTTTTTCCATTTCCAGGAGTGTAGTTCGGGTCTGTTTGTCACCAGAAGGTCTAATATGTTATCGCCACGAGTCGGTTCTCTGTTTAACTGCTCAGGGTAGTTTTCAGAATAAAGCACTTTAAAAAAATTCACTGGATTCTTTGTCCCTGCCACCAATTATAAACGTGCACTCAAAAATTGATATTAGTCTTGACCGCTATTAGCTTGTAGATCACGTTTTCACCTCTAAGTGCCCGACCAGGCATAATTTCAGTAGCAAAAAGGGGAAATGCTATGTGAGATGTTGCGGCCATTTTTAGTGCACTTAAAAATCGATAATAGTCCTGATCACTGTTTGCTTATCCACCTTGTTTTCACCTCTAAGTGCGCGACCAGGCGTAATTTCAACCAAGTGTTGCGTTTCTTGACCGTTGAAATGGGCGTCAGCTGCCATGCTGTTCACATGTACCACGTCACAGAATCATATACATGATGCGGTGTAAGTCTTCATTGTGTCAGTGACTAAGTCTTAACGCTACAACTCTTTTATGACCTACACTAATCAAGGTTGTTTTATGATCTGAAGATGAGAAGATTTTTAGCCGAAACCAGTAATCCACCAAATAAAGAAGATCTCTTACGCAATTTTGATTTCATGGATTTTCAGTCCCTAAAATAAATAAAAAACGAGGTAGACTGAAGTCACTGCTACTTATAGTTGCATGAGTGGGGGTACCTACTTGAAATGAGGCTGAAGTCTTCTTTGAATCGTTCAGCAATTGTATCATCTGAATCGAGAGTCGATGAAAGGAATCAATTATTATTTTCTCCCGGTTGTAAAGTATAAACCGTACACGCAATAAATCACAGGAATTACCTCCTTCAATTTCGTTAGAACATATGCTACTTTAGACAGCAACAAACACGCCACCATATGTATTTCAACTATCTTTTCTGAAAACCGTCAGGCCTTTTGTAAAAATTTTGGCTGAACTGATATCCGGCTTTAGTCAGTTTTCAGTACCTGCAGCTGTTGGCCTTTCAGTTCTTTCTGTTAACTCCTGGAGCTTTGATTCTTTCACAACACTGCAAAGACATTATATTGCTACACCAACCTTTATCCTGTGTTTGACCTGCACACTTTGACACTGAAACTCTTCATGTTCTTTCCTCTAACCTAAAAGACGGCCCAGTCCTCTCAAAACAACCCCCTCTACCCGGGTAGCCACTTCCTGTGTGTAGGGGACCGCAGATCTATTAAGCAGAACCTGGAAACTCACCACCCTATGGCCAAAGTCGAGGAATCAAGAGTTTAGAAGGTCGCAGAATCCTATGAGCTGATTCAGATCCTTCACACGGCTCTGTAGCAAAGGAGCACAATCACTTCTGTCGACGAGACTACAAATGGTGAGCTCCACCTTCATCTCACATCAAAGACTGGCAGTCTTTACCGATTCAGGTACCCCTCAAAAGCAGAAAGAACCTCTTCCGATCGAAAGCGATCACATTTTTACTACCAAGATGAGACAGCACCTGAAGTTGGATGCACTCTGTTCCACATCTGGAATGACTTCTCCCCCCGTTGGAAACTATGCCCCTAAGGGCCCCATTATGCGCCTAAAGCTGGAGCTCCCAACTACAATTAATCCCGTCCTCTGTGAATGTCCAAATTTTGCTGGTCGAGTGGATGGGCGCGGGGCGAGCGACTGCATCTGAATCAGTATCTTTGTCAGGCACGGATAGCACTCGAAACCTACTCTCAGACTCCAAGTGGAAACTAGGAGACTTGAAACTCCAAGCGTGAAATGACGTAGGTAATCGGAAATGATGACATGTTCCACTTACTGAACATAAACATATTCACAGGCAATACAGGGTGTTACGAAAAGGTACGGCCAAACTTTCAGGAAACATTCCTCACACACAAATAAAAAAAAAGATGTTATGTGTCCGGAAACGCGTAATTTCCATTTTAGAGGTCATTTTAATTTCGTCAGTATGTACTGTACTTCTTCGATTCATCGCCAGTTGGCCCAATTGAAGGAAGGTAATGTTGACTTCGGTGCTTGTGTTGACATGCGACTCATTGCTCTACAGTACTAGCATCAAGCATATCAGTACGTAGCATCAACAGGTTAGTGTTCATCACGAACGTGGTTTTGCAGTCAGTGCAATGTTTACAAGTGCGGAGTTGGCAGATGCCCATTTGATGTATGGATTAACAATGGGCAATAGCCGTGGTACGGTACGTTTGTATCGAGACAGATTTCCATGTTTGGGCAGACATTGTTGGTGATGTCTTGATTGAGCCCCTGTTCTTCCACCTACTCTCAATGGAGCACGTTATCATGATTTCATACGGGATACTCTATCTGTGCTGCTAGAACATGTGCCTTTACAAGTACGACACAACATGTGGTTCATGCACGATGGAGCTCCTGCACATTTCAGTCGAAGTGTTCGTACGCTTCTCAACAACAGATTCGGTGACCGATGGGTTGGTAGAGGCGGACCAATTCCATGGCCTCCACGCTCTCCTGAACTCAACCCTCCTGACTTTCATTTATGAGGGCATTTGAAAGCTGTTGTCTACGCAACCCCGGTACCAAATGTAGAGACTCTTCGTGCTCGTATTGTGGACGGCTGTGATACAATATGCCATTCTCCAGGGCTGCATCAGCGCATCAGGGATTCCATGCGACGGAGGGTGGATGCATGTATCCTCGTAACGGAGGACATTTTGAGCATTTCCTGTAACAAAGTGTTTGAAGTCACGCTGGTACGTTCTGTTGCAGTGTGTTTCCATTCTATGATTAATGTGATTTGAAGAGAAGTAATAAAATGAGCTCTAACATGGAAAGTAAGCGTTTCCGGACACATGTCCACATAACATATTTTCTTCCTTTGTGTGTGAGGAATGTTTCCCGAAAGTGTGGCAGTACCTTTTTGTAACACCCTGTATACTGTGTTTGGGTTTTCAAATTCATCCGAGTTAACGTCCCAAGAATGAAACGAGGCTGGGTTTCGATGAAGATTAGGCAGCGATGTCGTGGTATTCCGTGGACCTCATGTTTACTTCTACAAGGCCGCGTTACTGCCATGGATTACGTAACCATTTTAAGTGATCATGTTAGACTCCTCGTACAATGTTTGTTGCCCAGCGCTGACACTGTGTACCAAAACGATGGCGACTCTGATCACACAGCTCGCATCGTGCAAGACTGGTTTTGTGAGCCACCTCTGTCATCGTTTCCTGAATTTGCTGCTCTTTTGCAGGAAAAATTGTATAAGATCCCCTTAGAAAACATGCACGACCTGTGTTTATCCAAGAGATGACTGGAAGCTGTTTTGAGTATCAACGGTTTTTTCTTTACTGTAGCATGGGTGGTAATGCGTTTTTTGTGTTGGC
Organism: Schistocerca serialis cubense; assembly: GCF_023864345.2. Classification (NCBI taxonomy): domain Eukaryota; kingdom Metazoa; phylum Arthropoda; class Insecta; order Orthoptera; family Acrididae; genus Schistocerca; species Schistocerca serialis. The sequence goes on along the minus strand of NC_064644.1, from coordinate 61,597,719 downwards.
ATCTGTTTTTCCAACCCTGCATGGTCTCTGGCAGCTTGTACAAAGTTACTGCATTTCATGTGGTTTCTTGCTCCAGTTATCTTTGTATCTGTATGCCCTGAAACTACTGCACAAAATGGAAGATGTCGACGGTATGTGGTACGCACCTTGTTTCCACTCGCTCACGATTTGAACACTTCTGTGCTCGGCACACTTTGCAATCGACGGGAAGAACGACGACAGTGGTTTGGCCGCTATGATCCTGATTCATGCTCACCTGTATCACCAGACATGACACAAGTAGACTTATATGAAGAATTTAGTTTACTAGCCTCCGGACTCCGGTCGATATTGACAGGGACCTGGTTGCTAGGATTACCACAGCTGCGGAAGTCGCACGCCAAAATCCTGGAATTCTTGAGCGTGCAAGTCAACGGTGGGTCGCTGTACGCTCCGCCGTGATAATAGTGGTCGATAGTTTGAATAATACCTGTAAGCGAACATTTGTGCATTTGTTACGTGCTGTATTGCACACTGACAGAACAGAATGAACGCGCTATGATAAAAGTATAAATGTTTCGTATGAGAATTGTCGCATTACTCTTTGTTGTGTTGTGTAAGTTTTGGGTGTTGCATTTTTCGGGTTTTTGTTGTGTTGTGAAGATAGTTTCATAGAAACAAGGATGATTGCAGTAACAAACAGAATAAATCACAATTATGTTATTACTTTTGAACGAGCCGTTGCAGTCAGTGAGTCTCTTACAACAAAATAGTCAGAGCGTATCCCTGAACAACTTCTGAAAGTTTGTCAGTGGAGTTGTGGTCTAAACCAATCATAAAAAGGGAACGTAGAGTTGAGCGTCGTGTCGCTGACGAGACGCTGCGAGGAAGCGAATCTCAGTTCGGTAAGAAGCGTTTTGGCTGACATGACAGGGAGTGTGTAGCTGCTGTCCGCTAATGGGCCAGAATGTCCGCCTCGTTATGGGGCCAGCAGTAGGCTGACATGGAGAGGCTCTGACAATGTATGAAGTCTCAAAACATTCAGCACAAGCACTAAAATGTAGTCCCGGAATATCTACAGTGAATCTGACTACAACTTTAAATTCGTAACAAAGAGCCTATTCGAATAAAGTTATCATCTTAGTTGTACAACTAATATTGGCAATGTTACTGTTGTTTAAGTGTAACACTGTTTATGAGAGAAAGTAGCAAAAGTTACATACTATAAACTACATATACATATGTACTACATATGTGCCATTTGAAAGAGCATGAGGTCAGCTGGAAAATGAACATAGACTCTAAGAAAAAACAAGAATTAGAAAAATTGAATGATTTATTGAAGACAAAGAGCTTCATAAGTTTAGTAAGTCAATAATACGTTGGTCCAATTCTGGGCCTTATGCAAGCAGTTATTTGGCTTTTTATTGGTTGAGAGAGTTATCGTGCAATATTTTGTCCAAATGGAGCGTTAGATCGCAAAATCCCGGACTGGGATCAGTTGGGGAGAGAAACAGCGACTTGCTGACCATGGTAGGGGTTGGAAAGCATGAAGACAAACAGTGTGCCGGCGGGCGGTATCTTGCCCTCTATGGCTTACCATGAAGGGCAACAACAGAATACCTCAAAGAACACTGTCAATCAATACGAAGCTGAATAACTGCGTATCGATCAGAGTCGGACCACAGCGTTATTGACTTCCTCGATTAGTAAAGCTCTTTCTCTTGAAGAAAGCATCCACATTTTCTGAAACTGTAATCATTTCTTTGTATGTACATGTACATCACATCTACTAATTTCCGTCCCATTCGAATAATTCATGGTGCGTGGCTCTTGCTTTCCTTGGACTTTATTAAACATAACAATAAATAAACTACATATCTGTTACGAATAAATTACTATATAACTGTCGCTAAAGTGCCAAAGTAACGTGTTCGCCTTATTTGCACAAAAAGATTAGACTGTGCTTGAAATATTTATACTACTGTTTCTAATTTTTTACATTTATGTAACAACGAATTTGTTAGTGTATCTTCCATTTGAAAACGTTATGAAGAAATTGGCGAAAAGAATAAAGATTCTCAGTTTACTATCAATCGCTATTCCGCTTTGTGCAAAGTATAAAAATGTATTTTAGTGTTAGTTATTCGCCGACGCATCACTCCAGTGAAATGAAAACGAGACACATGGAAAAAAAGTAAATAATTTGTTTATAATTTCAAAAGGTAATCGCCATAATTGTTAATATATTTATTCCACTGTGGGACGAAACAGTCAAATCCTTGATGGAAAAATGTTTGCTGTTGCTTGCGCAACCAGGTCTGCATCTCTTCGTCCGAAGCATATCGACGGCCACGAAAGTTTTTTTTGCAGAGCTCATAAAATACGATTATCACGTGGGGAAAGATGGAGACTGTATGGAGGATGTGAACGGCTTCGCAGCGAAACTCCTCCAGCGATGTCGAAACAACAGGCACGCCATCTCGGCAAACGTCATGATGACTTTTTTCTTTGACTGGAAGGGCCCGCTGCTCATTGACGTTCTGAAACACGACGCCACAATTAACACACAGCAGTACGTGGAACCATTGCAAAAACTAAAGCGCGCCATCGTGTCAAAATGTCCAGGAATGTTGATGGACAGCTTGAGTCACTTGCACCACAATGCCCGCCCACATGGTTCCGAGGTAGTTTCGAGTACGCTGCAGAAGTTTCGCTCTTACACATCCACCATGCGCGCCAGATCTCTTCCCGGGCGATTTCCATATTTTTGGAAACCTGAAGAAAGACTTGCGTGTCCGCCGATGTACTTTGGAAGAAGTAGTGTACTCCTGGGTACAATCACGGTTCCGTAAACAACCGCAAACATTCTTCTGTCAAAGCACTGACCATCTTGTCTCACAATGGGAGAGCATTACTTCTGATATAATAAAGAGCTTACTTACTTCTTTTTCCGTATGTCTCGATTTCATATGAGTCCACCTTATGTAACTAAAAAGAAATACGATACTGTCCAGTTTCATTCTGCAGATCGTTCATTTTTGTTTTCAAGTAATCGGTTCCGTATCAGTTGCCTGTCTTCGGATCCGATGTTACAGCTATGAAGTAACTCTAAGTTCACAATGAACTTACAGTGCCGTTTTGATAAGTTACTCCGTAACTGAAACAAATTACCTGAAATCGGTTGTTTGATAATAAAGAGAAGCGATCTGCAGACTGAAATTGGGCAGTTTTTTATAAATTAAGATCGCAGACAATCCCTAATCACGAATTGGTCTAGTTTTGATAAAAGGAAGTAATATTCAGCTGAAGTTGTTGGGACTTCTATATTTTACGTATTTCGAATACTGAAAACCTGTGAAGAACTCTATTCATGAAATGGTGGGCAGATCTTTTGATTAAAGCTGTCAGTCTCAAGACAGAGATTTTAAATAAGCAAATAGAGCATAGATAGTTGTCTCTGTGGTGTTCTCGGCTTTTTGGGTAAGGTTATTGGTAAAGTTGTGTGGCCAAAGAGCCCCATGTGTTCATTTGTGTTGGTCTTTATATTGTTTCGATGTGCACTGATTCAGGATTTACAGTTAGTCATTTTTCTATTTTAACAGTTAAGTATATGTTAGAAAATATTTTAACAGCGTGTATCGGTATAGACATCTGTTACTGAACTCTGCTTTGGAGCATTGCGTATCGCAAACAGACTCGAGTGAACTGGTTTAATGTTAGGATTTTATTCAGATTAACGACTTGGTGCACTTCAGTGCCTATGAACGCTCTGCTTGCGCAGTCGTTCCAACTCTAACTTGTCTCACTGTATCCGCCTGCTTAGCTGGGTGGCAACATGCTTGTCTCCCGTGCAGCGACCCAGGGTTCGATTCCCGGCCGGGCTGGATATTTTCTCCGGTGGTGGACTGTGTGTTATCCTCATCATCATTTGATCCTCATCACCGGCGAGCAAGTCAACCAATGTGGCGTCGACTGCGATAAGACTTGCCCTTGGCGGCCGAAATTCCCCGGATGGGGCCTCCCTGCCAATAATGCCATACGCTCATTACCATTTTGTTTCACTGTGTATGATGTCAACATGTGCTTGGGATTACTTTTTTTTCTTGTGCTAAATAAAACTGGAAGTGAATCTCAGCACCGCTAACAATGCAGCTCCTAGTTTTGGGCCCGCAGCTCGTGGTCGTGCGGTAGCGTTCTCGCTTCCCGCGGCCGGGTTCCCGGGTTCGATTCCCGGCGTGGTCAGGGACTTTCTCTGCCTCGTGATGACTTGGTGTTGTGTGATGTCCTTAGGTTAGTTAGGTTTAAGTAGTTCTAAGTTCTAGGGGACTGATGACCATAGCTGTTAAGTCCCATAGTGCTCTGAACCATTTTGAACCTTGTTTTGGCTCTGCATCATCTTCTTCAACATTTCGCATTTACTTGGGCTTTACAGTTTACTTGATTGTTCATTAGGCTGGGCTTTCCTTATTTAAAAAAAATTCATTAGTGCACAATGGAACAGTGTACAACCACGCACGTGGGTCAGCAGACGAACCACTAAAGTAAAATATGGCTGTGAGCCCGCCCTCCGATTCTTAGACAGCCCCAAAGTGGTTTCATCTGACAATTAATTTCAGTTTCATTTATTTCTTACCATAAACCTTCCGGTACCTTAATACCGCAGCGCCGTAATTATTTCCCATCAGCAACGAGGAATCGATTAAGAGGCATCCTGTGATTGTAACAGTCCGTGCAATCCATGTTTTCCTTAAATGCAAAGAAAATTAGCTGGCCACGACAAAAATTTTCAAGTGTTGTTGGCTTCTTAGTATTTTCCATGTCAGTATGTAAAAGGACTGCAAACGGCCTTCAAGTGTTGTCAAGAGCCTGAAATGAGATTGCGTCCGGAATTGTTAGCGGTGTTTTCCAAAGAAAATTTACCAGTCGAGACCAAACATGTTCGTTATTCAATTGCTGCTTAACGATGAAACCACTAACAGTTAGAGTAGGCTCGGATGCTACAGCACGCTGATACCAACTGGATCTCGCCGCTATTCGCAATTGCCTCGTTTGCATATCCCGGTGGAACAGCATACGACGCTGTAAGATGCAAGTGATTTCGGAAACCATTACACGTTTCCTCAATGCTCAAAGTAATAAACACTCTCTACTAAATTGGGAACTAATTTGCAACTTTGCCTTTAAGAGACTGATACTTTTTTTTATTTAGTTGGCACTGCACGCACGCTTTCCGATGTACACTTGTACGCTACACCATGTCGTGCGATATTTTGCTGTGGATTTTAGACACGTTATGCAGTTTCATTGATGTTTAGCACATTTAATACAATATACCCTGTAAGTCCACTGCTACTTTCCTCTTCACCTTTCTTATATGTCCAAATGTGAACTAGCATCGCTTTACGCTATTTACCTGCAAGGCTCACAACACTGGATCGGATGTGTGCTGTGACAACTACAACATTCAAACGAAAAATGCCACGGGGTCGCTGACAATTTAGCAGTGTTACAAAACCGTGGTACAAAGTGAAGAGTTGTCATTGATTTTGCGGGCTAAAGAAATGAAAGAAAAAGGCTTAAGGATTAAGATAAACCACGAATATTTACATTTCACAATTATTTTTCATTATAACATTCGAATTATGCAATTAGTAAAGACAGAATGTATTAAGATATGATATTTTTGCTATCGAATTGTTCATTTTGACTTCCATAACACCACTGTAGTACCATGTAAACAGTTATCGTTTACACTCTGCGTAATAACAACACAAACACCACGACCATTATAATCATTATCATCAATAAAACAACCAGTTCCAGTGTCATCTCTTTCTTAGTATCTACTGTATCCGATGAAGTGAATTATTTGTACGGAAAGTGTTACACGCATTTCAAATGAGCGAAAATGGTTCAAAATGGTTCTAATGGCTCTGAGCACTATGGGCCTTAACTTCTGAGGTCATCAGTCCCCTAGAACTCAGAACTGCTTAAACCTAACTAATCTAAGGACATCACACACATCCATGCCCGAGGCAGGATTCGAACCTGCGATCATAGCGGTCGCGCGGTTCCAGACTGTAGCGCCTAGAACCGCTCGGCCACCCCGGCCGGCGGCGAATATGCTTACACTCATATGAATGCTAGATGTCGCACGGTCTGTGCGACGGAGAGTGTTCAGCAGTCGAGAATCACTTCTTACGTCTCTCCGTTTTCTATCTGTAATCGACCTGACTGTCCGCCCCCATAGCTGAGTGGTAAGCGTGACGGATTACCGTCCTACGGGTCCTGGTTCGATTCCTGGCTGGGTCGGAGATATTCCCCGCTCAGGGACTGGGTGTTGTGTTGTCTTCATCATAATTTCATCCTTATCCGGCGAGCAGGTTGCCCAATGTCGCGTCGAATGTAATGAGACCTGCACCAAGGCGGCCGGACCTGCCCGCAAAGGGCCTCCCGGGCAATGGCGCCAAATGCTCATTTCCATTTCCACCGACCTGACTAAACTGCATATCTTGATCATCAACACGTGCATACATATTCTGCAGATAACAGTAGAGTGTATGGCATAAGATACTTAGTACACATCCCTCGTTCCCATCACTTTTGGAGTGCGGAAACCATGATTGCTTAAAAGTGTGCTGTGATCAGTCTAATTTAAATTACAAAAAGAAAAGCGCCACAACTGTATTTCAGTTACGTTTATTATTGTGACGTACGTGAAGTACAGTTGTAGTGAAATTTATGGACGTCCATCGTACTGGAGTGGTTTTTATTGACATTTGTATTAATCAGCTCTAGCGCACAAATTTCTCCTCTCGGCCCCTACGGGAACGGTATGTAGGCTGTTGATGAAATTACGTGATATTCGTTCTTGAAGTTTCCTAAGTAGATTTTCACGGAATAATTTCCGTTTACCTTCAAGCTTCTGCCAAATACAGGTTTTCAGCATTTCCGTGTCGTCCTTCTGCGTATTCATTTAAAATCCTTCAGTAGTCCTATGTGGTATGGATCCCACAAACGTTAGCGTTATTTTAAGGCAAAACGGACTGTTATTTGTATGCAGCCTTTCTTGTAGATTACCTGCATTTTTCAAGTATCCTTGCAGGGAACCGAAGTCTGCCACGTCTCTTACATAGAACACATCCTATGTATTTATTCAATTTCATACTCTTATAAATTTTTGTACCCAGGTTTTTTATATGTTTTGCTAGCTTCTAAATGTAAATCACTGATACTATAGTCACAGGATAACAGTTTTTTGTCCCGTGAAGTGCGTAATTTTACATTTCTGTAAATTCTAAGCAAGTCGTCATTCTTCGCATCACTTTGAAATATAATTCAGATCTAACTAAAGCTACGTGATTGCGGAGTGGAGCGCTGACTTTTTGAGGCAGTAGGTTATACTAAAACACTCTTTTATTTCATACTTCAGTATAGAATTTCATAAGCACTCAATTTTCAGTGTTCGAAATCATCCCAGAATTTCGACCATCCAGTTTCTTGAGAGTGAACCCGGCTCCAAGATGTCAGAACTTGACGCAGGTCGACCGGCTTGGCGTCAGTAGCAACGACGGCGAGAACATCAGAATTGCTGAGAGTGTGTGATGAATGGCGGGAACAAGGGATTTTGTTCTGAAACAACTGAGTAACGACTAATGTGATCTATTGAACGTTGTAACTCTCTCTCTTCTCACTCCAGTTAACATCACAACTGGCCGGGCATCCTCCTATTTGAAACGTATCCAATGAAAACATGCGATTAACAAAGAGTTCGAGGAAAGGCCTATGTTTGATGCCAGTAGACTTCTCTTGGCCAGAAAAGCCCTCTTTGCCTATGGTAGACTGCTTCGTCCGTCATGTTTGAGGAAAATTCCTTGACTTCGGCTACTTTGTGATAACCAATTTTGATGTCAAGTTCTCGCTGTTCTCTATTCTGCTACTTCCCATTACTATTGGCTTTTTCCGGATTACATTCCATCCATATTCTGTGCTTATCAAACTTTCACTGTGGTTAGCAAAATCATCAGCGTAACTTATCGTTGATATCCCTTCACCCTAAATATTAATCCCACCCTTCACTCGCTCTTTGATTTCCTCCACTGCTTCTTCAGTACACAGATTCAACAGTAGGAGTGAAAGACTGCATCCCAGAGTTACACCCTTTTTGATCCGATCACTTCTTTTGTGATGATGTTGGGTTTGTGAGGTGCTCAACTGAGCGTCATCAGCCCCCGTTCTGTGTCCCACTTTTTACGCAATCCATTTGTGTCACTGTCACGAATGACGATGAGATGATGAGGACAACACAAACACCCAGGGCCCGTGCAGAGAAAATCGCCAATCCGGCCGGGAATCGGACCTGAGACCCCGAGATCCAGAGGCAGCAACGCTAGCCACCAGACCAGAAGCTGCGGACATCGATCACTCCTTTTTTAGTCTTCAAGTGTCATTGTTTCCTCTTGGTTCATATACTTAATATATACTACTCGTCTTTTCATATAATTTATCCCTGCTTTCCTCACAATTTCGAACATCTTGCATCATTTTACATCGTCGGACGCTTTTACTATGTTGGCAAATCGTATGAGCGTGTGTTGATTTTTCCTCAGTCTTGCTTCCATTATCAACGACAACGTTAGAGCTGCCTCTCTGGTACTTTATTGTTCCTGAAGCCGAACTGATCGCCACCTAATAAATGGTCATTTGTTAGAGTTGGTAATCTGGACGTGCCGCTTCACGCAAACACAACCACCACCACCTAGTGGTACTGATTAGCACACAGGTTAAATGGTCACAAGAGGTTAGAATTAACAAACCACTTCTATAGCAGACTTGCATACCTATGAATTGGTAGAGACACTTGCGGCCGCTCAGTTTGCTACAACCAAGATACCCGATGTGATCAAAAGTATCCGGACACCTGGCTGAAGCCGGCCGCTGGTGGCCGAGCGGTTCTGGCGCTACAGTCTGGAACCGCGCGACCGCTACGGTCGCAGGTTCGAATCCTGCCTCGGGCATGGCTGTGTTTGTTGTCCTTAGGTTAGTTAGGTTTAAGTAGTTCTAAGTTCTAGGGGACTTATGACCTCAGCAGTTGAGTCCTATAGTGCTCAGAGCCAACCTGGCTGAAAATGACTTACAGATTGGTGGCGCCCTCCATAAGTAATTCTGGAGTTCAATACAGTGTTGCCCCACCCTTCACTTTGATGATAGCTTCCACTCTCGCAGGCATACGTTCAATAAGGTGCTTGAAGGTTTCTTGGGGAATAGCAGCCCATTCTTCACGGAGTACTGTACTGAAGAGTGGTATCGATGTTGGTCGGTCAGGCCTGGCATGGAATTCCAAAATATGCCAAAGGTGTTCTATAGGATTCAAGTCAGGACTCTGTGCAGGGCAGTTCATTACAGGGATGGTATTGTCGTGTAACCATTCCACCACAGGTCGTGAATTATGAAAAGGCGCTCGATCGTGTTGAAAGATGCAATCACCATCCCCGAATTTCTCTTCAAGAGTGGGAAGCAAGAAGGTCCTTAAAACATCATTGTAGGCCTGTGTTGTGATAGTGCCACGCAAAAAAACAAGGGGAGCAAGGCCCCTGTATGAAAATCACGACCACGCCATAACACCACCGCCTTCTAATTTTACTATTGATACTACACACCCTGGCAGAAGACGTTCACCGGACATACGCCATATCCACACCCTGCCATCGGATCGTCAATCCACAAACATTTTTCCATTGTTCAATCGTCCAATGTTTGAGCTCCTTACACCAAGCGAGGCGTTCAAATCAAATGGCTCTGAGAATATGGGACATCAGTCTCCTAGACTTAGTACTACTTAAACCTAACTAACCTAAGGACAGCACACACATCCATGCCCGATGCAGGATTCGAACCTGCGACCGTAGCAGCAGCGCAGTTCCGGACTGAAGCGCCTAGAACTGCTCGGCCACAACGGCCGGTTAAGCGAGGCGTCATTTGGCATTTTCCGGCGTGATGTGTGGCTTATGAGTAGCCGCTCGACGATTAAATCCAAGTTTTCTCACCTACCGCCTACTCTCATAGTACTTTCAGCATATCCTGACGCAGTTTGGAATTCCTATGTGATGGTCTGGATAGATGTCTGCCTATTACACATTACGACACTCTTCAACTGTCGGCGGTCTCTGTCACTCAACAGACGAGGTCGGTCTGGTAAGCTTTTATACTGTACGTGTCCCTTCACGTTTCCACTTCACTATCACATCGCAAACGTGGACCTAGGGATGTTTAGGAGTGTGAAAATCTCGCTTACAGGTATATGACACAAGTGACACCCAAACACCAGACTACGTTCCAAGTTCGTGACTTCCGCGGAGCGCGGTCATTATGCTCTCTCATGATGTCTAACGGCTACTGATGTCGCTGATATGGAGCACCTGGCAGTAGGTCACAGCACAATGCACCTAATATGAAAAAAGTATGTTTTTTGGAGTATCCGGATACTTTTGATCACATAGTGCAGTTCTTAACTTCGCGAACTTCTTTGATGTTTATTGACTTTATTGACGACAGCTACGTTTATATCTAAGGCAGGAGCAGTTTGTCTTATGATATCACAGTTATCGGCCATAACCTACCTACGTTTTCATTAAGCAGGGGAGAACAGCACCTTTATAACGACGTTGGATCTAAACTGGTCAGTGCTAATAGTAAAATTAGTAACATACTGCAGTAGCCTTGATGGTAGTCAGTGCACTAAGGCTCATTTATCACAGATATAATCAGAATCATTATGGGCATAGGCTTCTTACGGTTAACAGCTCAAGATATGCATTGAGCAAACGGATGAACCGTGATATCTACAATACTTTGTCGCTTACAACAAATCTCCAACACTCGACACTGATAGACATGTAATATCAAATCTCAACGACACACTCAAACGAGAGACTGATCAACACAACGCAACAACCGAACTTATACGCACCAGTGTGTGCATTATGAATTCAAAAAGATTAAGAAAAGTACATAAAACACAGTGAGCCAACTTAACGCTCGCAAGGGCTTGGCTTTCGTCACCCAGACGTTCTTGGAGAACCCACACAGGGAGACACACACTGAAGCGAGACACTAAAGCATTATTTGAAGAACGTCATCTGCTTTTAAATACACTACTCGCATTCAGCCACTGGTTTCATACTTCCGTAAGAAAAGCGCTTCCCTGATATTATTAACAGATCATTGACTTGCAATCATTTTGAGCAAGAACAAATTACGTATGGTCTGGTCGCTGTCTCCGAACTGTGTATCTGCAGTTTTAGCTTCTGTCAGATACAGACCCCACAGAGGTGACGGTGGTGATAAATTACTACTGATCGTAAATGGTAAAAACTTCTGAAATCATGGCATTCTTTTTGGATGCGTATCAGATGCAGTAGAAAGAATGCGCGCCATCATCAACAATTACTGTTGTTCCACTGCATGCTAGGAGAGAAATTAAATTAATTTGACAACTTAATTTTTACAAATTCTGCTGATTTTTTCAAATTTAGAAGTAAAACTTGTGATTAACACAAAGCTACACTTAAACCAGAAACACACGCATACCTGTATAAAACACGGACAAGGAGACTAAGAAAGTTCATAAAACACAACCACTTAAAACTCAATGCTTGCGCGGTCACGGCCTTCGCTAACCACGCAGTCCCCTGACAGTCCACACACTGACACACCCGATCGAGTAGCAAATAAAAGAACAACTGTGATGCCACTCTTACTTATGGCAACCAAGTTAAGTTGGGGTTGAATACGAACGTACACAGTACTCGAGAGAGTCTTAATGGGCGTTTTCTCGTCCCACTGATGTGCAAACTTCATTTCCACCTCAAGAAACTCAAATGGCAAATAACAACATCGCTGACGCAGAAAACCCGTACAGGATTTCAATCAGATATAACATCTTGAAAAATCTCCATAAAAAACTGACAGTACTCAACACAGATAAACTGTCTGTAACTGATCCTACAGTCGGTTTGTGTGCGAGAAAAAAAAATGAAGAAAAGAACTCTATCGTTCCATAGATCTTGTCAAGTTTCAGACGTCTATGTCGTATAGGCGCAGACTGTAGCGGCGAGTGAAAATTTGTACTAAGAGATGGTTTCGAACCCAGGTCTCCTGTTCATAAGACATATGCTCTAGCCACTACGCCACTCTGGCACAGTATCTTTGCACAACTGCACAGACTACCCTTGCACGCCCTCCACCTCCATACAAATTCCCATTCACGCCTCAGCTCATTTGATATGCCCCCCTAAACTTGAAAAGCCCATAGTTTCATTTGATTACAGCACCTATGGGTTTCAGACAGAATCCCCCGTTTCGTTTGAAGCTGAGGTGCTTTGCCAGTACAATTGGAGATCCTCTTCAGTGCTGTTCGAGTTTTGGAGGAATACCAGATGGGCTGGGGCGTGAATGGGAATTTGGCCTGAGGAGGGAGGGGTGCTGGGATAGTCCGTGCAGTTGTGCAAAGCCACTGTGCCAGGGTGGCGTAGTTGTTATCGGATGTGCCTAATGAGCAGGAAACCTAGGTTCGAATTCAGGCCTTGATACAAAATTTCATTCGGCACTTCAGTCTGGATATATACATCGAAAAAGAAAAAGTTATGTTCCGAATCACCAACCCTACGTCAGTGCGGAAACCTCGCAAAGCGGACCAGAATCAGTTTCCAAAGACATAATACCAAAATCGACCAGGAACACATACGCAAAAACACTGAGATCTGCTTCTCGGTGCCTGCAGCAGCAAACAAGCACTAAACTATAGCTAGTAGAATGTGATAGACACGACCCAGTGCTTCCACAAGTCGTGGGTGAGTTAGCAAGCCATTTCACAATTGAGAGAAACAAGTCCAAAAAACTTCCATTTCACTAGAATAAATAGTATGTAATTCCACTCTGATACAGCCCGATGAGAACCTGTCACATCAATACCCATCTACTTACTTACCTTCCTGTCAGCACAACCGTGAGAGAGGCCAACACCGCTGGCGAGTTCCGCTCGAATGGATTCATGATAGGAATAGCGCTTTCTCCTGGCGCTGCAAGTGTCTAGTCGCGAAAACTGCCTCCAGGCAGCGCCGTACGAGACAGAGCGTTGCGCATAGTAGGCAGTGGAATTTTAAAGTCCTCCAATTCTGGGGCCACTTAGGTTACGTACTTTATTACAGTTAACTGCATTGTCTTTCACACGTATGCGGAATGACAGTTATTGAAGGTTAGTTGACGTACGTTTTCACAACTTCAAATAAACTGAAAAAAAAAACAAGAATTTAATTTAGCTTTTCAATATCACGAGTTATCGTCACCACCACGTACAAAACGTTTCTCCTTTCATCTCTTGTATTCGCAAGACTTCTCTGGTAGAGACAGAGTGTAAAGTACTCTCCGCGATATTTTTGCGGCAGATACGGCTCATTCACAGGCATGCGGTGTCTCTTTAATAGTAAAAGCCGCAGTGCAACGCTCGTCTCCAAGCACAGAGGCGTCCTGGTATCCGTCCCACCCTCGGACGTCAAAAATCTAAATACTTCAAAAACTGACGAAGGAGTTCGGACGCACTGTGACTCAGCTATCTGCAGATCTTATCGGGCGACGTCTGGTGACGGTATCTGACAACCATTGCCAGTGGCACCTAGAGCGCAGCCTGCGCGGTTGCGAATTGGTGACTTATCGACCCAGTCAGGGTATGATAGGCTGTTTGCTCGTCAATGAGGAACTTACAGGTGCAGACGTGTGAACACAGTTGCTGTCATTGTAGAGAATGGGCATGTCCACGACATACTAGTTATGAAAATGTAAAAGAAATGGCAGCATTGCTTCACCCAGAATGTTGAAGTAAACATTGTGATTCATTCTCGCAGTACCCCAAACTGTGTTCAGAAGCCATGGTACGAAAATCACGCCAGAAACATCACCCTTCACACTCCCCCTGCGGGTCCGGGGTAAGAATAGGCCCGAGGTATTCCTGCCTGTCGTAAGAGGCGACTAAAAGGAGTTTCAACCGTTTCGGCCTTCCATGTGATGGTCCCCCTTGGGGTTTGACCTCCATTTTTCAAAATTCTACAGAAGTACGAGCCTTTTGGGGAAGGACACCTTACGTGGTGTACCACTGGTCCTAAGTGCACTAAGACCTCGGCACTCAGCATTGTACCGGCGTTATAACCATACCCACTGTTCCTCAAATTGGGCCTAAACGCCTGATGGGTTGTACAAGTTACGCCCATAGTGCGTTCCCACCTGCACCAGCGATCATGATGGACTTTCCATGGCACCAGAAATCCAGCACGGTAGCCAGCCCGTTGTGGTGGGGTCGTCATGTACCCTCTAGGTTGTAGCCCCCTGACAACACAGGGATCGTACTGCCGATACCTGAGCTGCACCCTCCCCACGTCGGCCAAGGAGTAGATGCCCGTCTCCTTGGGGCATCAGGACTCCCGGCAAAGGTCATCCAGCCAGGAGGCCCTTGCTGAGGCTGGGTGGCGCCCGTGGGGAGAGCCCCTGGTCGGAGTGGGTGGTATCGGGGCGGACGTTTCGCAGATGAAACGTCAACACGTATCAGGTCGCTCTGCGGCCGAGTCTTTCAAAAGAAAAGGTACCGTTTCTAGTTCTGGTTCTCCTGCCCTTTCCCCCTTGGCCACTCCCTGGGAGGAGGGACAGGCCTGCCGGCTTTGGGCGCAGTACTTCCCCCGCTATTTGGTCTGTTCTCGAACCGATGGGGGGACGTTCGCCACCTCCAAGCCCATGTTCTTTGTTCAGCACATTGAGGACATCTTTGGGGAAATCGAGGCTCTCAGCAAGATGCGTTCAGGGTCCATTCTTATCAAGACCACCTCTGCCACACAGTCGGCGGCGCTCCAGGCGTGCGACCGCCTAGGAGACATCCCAGTGTCCATTGTCCCGCATCTGGCACTAAATAGGACGCAGGGGGTTATTTTTCATCGTGACCTCCTGCTCCAATCTGATGAGGAGCTCAGGGGCCAACCTGGAGCACCAAGGCGTGCATTTCATCCGGCGAGTCCGGCGCGGCCCCAAAGACTGTCGCATCGACACCGGGGCCTTTATCCTCGCCTTTGAGGGGGACGTTCTCCCGGAGAAGGTAAAGGTGATGTGCTACCGGTGCGACGTGCGACCTTACGTCCCGCCTCCTATGCGCTGTTTTCGGTGTTTGCGCTTTGGGCACATGTCGTCACGGTGTGAGGCTGAGCGCCTTTGTGGCGATTGTGGACGTCCTCTTCGTGAGGAACATACATGCACCCCACCACCTCGGTGCACTAATTGTCCTGGCATCCACTCGCCTAGATCCTCAGACTGCCCCGCATATCAGAAGGAGAAGAAGATACAGGAACTCAAAACTTAGGATCGGCTCTCTTATTCAGAGGCCAGGAAGAAGTATGACCGCCTCCATCCCGTGCCGTTGACCACTTCGTTTGCCTCAGTTGTGTCCACTCCTTCCGTGGTATCCTCACCCTTCTCCTGTCCCCCCTCCGCCTCCTCCGCCCATCAGGGGGCTCTGCCTCCGCCTCCCAAATCCCTCCCTTCCAAATCCTCCTCCCGCATGGCCCCTGCCCCCTCTGCCCCAGGGGCCACCCTTCCTCCTCCTCCTCTTCCACCGCCACCTGAGAAGCGATCCTCTTCTCAGGCATCCATCGGGGAACTGTTCCGGACCCCAGCTTCCGAGGTCCGGCGTTCCAAAACCGACCCCGTGCGTGAGGACCTTCTTCGGGTCCAGCCCACCATCCCTGTGCCTCCTCAGCCTTCCAAGAAGGCCTCCAAGAAGAAGTCTCTATCCCCCTCTCCACCCCGGCGCGTTTCGTCTGACGCTCCATCCGTGAGTCGCTGCTCCCGGCCGTCCTCAGTTTCGCCGTGACGCTTTGCTGCCAGGCGCTCAGCTGGCCTCTCGTCGGTAAATGATGCTGCCCCTCCAACACAACCAGGGACAGCGGCCACAGCTGGCGACGACTCGATGGAACCGGATCCGCTTCCCGCCGGATGTAGCGTTGCTCCCTCGCAACCTGGCCTTCCGCGGCCGTCGAGGTGATCAGCTCTTCCCCCGTCTCGTTCCCCAACTTTTTGACTAGCGATGGCCTTGTTACATTGGAACATAAGAGGTATTCGATCTAATCGGGAGGAATTACAACTGCTCCTCCTCCTGCACCGTCCGCTCGTCCTTGGTCTCCAGGAAACCAAGTTGCGCCCGACTGACCGTATTGTCTTTACCCACTATACCTCGGAGCGGTATGACCTCACCCCTGTGGACGGTATCCCAGCTCATGGTGGGGTAATGTTGCTCGTTCGGGACGATGTCTATTACCATCCCATCCCATTGACCACCCCACTCCAAGCAATAGCTGTTCGTATTACTCTTTCTGCCTTTACTTTTTCAGTTTGTACCATCTACACTCCACCGTCATCTGCTGTTAGTCGGGCTGACATGATGCACCTGATTGTTCAGCTTCCCCCGCCGTTTTTATTATTTGGCGACTTCAATGCCCATCATCCCCTTTGGGGCTCTCCTGCATCCTGTCAAAGAGGCTCACTCTTGGTGGATGTCTTCAACCATCTCAATCTTGTCTGCCTCAATACTGGCGCCCCGACTTTCCTCTCGGACTCTACTCATACCTACTCCCACTTGGACCTCTCGATCTGTTCTACCACTCTTGCCCGTCGGTTCGAGTGGTGTGTCCTTTCTGACACCTATTCGAGCGACCACTTCCCCTGTGTCGTTCGTCTCCTGCACCACACCCCATCCCCACGTCCTTCCTGCTGGAACATACCGAAAGCTGACTGGGGACTTTACTCCTCCCTGGCCACCTTTATGGACCACGATTTTCTCAGTTGTGACAGTCAGGTCGAATACCTTACGGCTGTTATCATCAATGCTGCCGAACGTTCCATACCTCGTACTACCTCTTCTTCACGTCACGTTTCCGTCCCCTGGTGGAACGAGGCTTGTAGGGACGCTATCCGTGCTCGACGACGTGCTTTACGCACCTTTCGCTGCCGTACTACGTTGGCGAATTGTATTGAATACAAACGACTCCGAGCGCAATGCCGTAGAGTCATCAAAGACAGCAAAAAAGCTTGTTGGTCCTCTTTCACCAGCTCCTTTAACAGTTTTACTCCCTCTTCCGTCGTTTGGGGTGGCCTGCGCCGGCTGTCGGGCATTAAGGCCCACTCCTCGGTACCTGGCCTGACCTCAGGTAATGAGGTCCTTGTTGATCCTGTGGATGTCTCCAACGCCTTTGGCCGCTTTTTCGCGGAGGTTTCAAGCTCCACCCATTACCACCCTGCCTTCCTTCCCAGGAAAGAGGCAGAAGAGGCTCGGCGACCTTCCTTCCACTCGCTCAATCTGGAAACTTATAATGCCCCCTTTACTATGCGGGAACTCGAATGTGCGCTTGCACTGTCCCGGTCCTCTGCTGCGGGGCCGGATGCCATTCACGTTCAGATGCTGGCACACCTTTCTCCGTCGGGCAAAAGCTTCCTTCTTCATACCTACAATCTCGTCTGGACTGAAGGTCAGGTCCCCATGCGTTGGCGTGACGCTGTCATTGTTCCTATACCCAAACCTGGGAAGGATAGACACCTTCCTTCTAGTTACCGCCCCATTTCTCTCACAAGCTGTGTCTGTAAGGTGATGGAGCGCATGGTTCATGCTCGGTTAGTCTGGATTCTTGAATCTCGACGACTACTTACTAATGTCCAATGCGGCTTTCGTCGCCGCCGCTCCGCTGTTGACCACCTTGTGACCTTGTCGACATTCATCATGAACAACTTTTTGCGAAGGCGCCAAACCTTAGCCGTGTTCTTCGACTTGGAGAAGGCTTATGATACCTGCTGGAGAGGAGGTATCCTCCGCACTATGCACATGTGGGGCCAACGCGGTCGCCTGCCCCTTTTTAATGATTCCTTTTTAACGGATCGAAAGTTTAGGGTACGTGTGGGTTCTGTATTGTCCGACGTCTTCCTCCAGGAGAACGGAGTGCCTCAGGGCTCCGTCTTGAGCGTAGCCCTTTTTGCCATCGCGATCAATCCAATTATGGATTGTATTCCACCTAATGTCTCAGGCTCTCTCTTTGTCGATGACTTCGCGATCTACTGCAGTGCCCAGAGAACATGCCTCCTGGAGCGCTGCCTTCAGCGTTGTCTAGACAGCCTCTACTCATGGAGCATGGCAAATGGCTTCTGGTTCTCTGAAGAGAAGACGGTTTGTATCAATTTTTGGCGATATAAAGCGTTCCTTCCGCCATCCTTACATCTCGGTCCCGTTGTTCTCCCATTCGTGGAAACAACTAAGTTTCTAGGGCTCACGTTGGACAGGAAACTGTGTTGGTCTCCACATGTCTCTTATTTGGCGGCCCGTTGTACACGTTCCCTTAATGTCCTCAGAGTTCTTAGCGGTTCATCTTGGGGAGCGGATCGCACTGTTCTGCTTCGCTTGTATCGGTCCATTATCTGATCGAAGCTGGATTATGGGAGCTTCGTCTACTCCTCCGCTCGGCCATCCCTCTTACGCCGTCTCAACTCCATCCACCATCGGGGGATGTGTCTTGCGACCGGAGCCTTCTACACTAGTCCTGTCGAGAGTCTTTATGCTGAAGCTGCCGAATTACCATTGATCTACCGGCGCGACATACTGCTATTTCGGTATGCCTGCCGGCTGTTGTCTATGCCCGACCACCCCTCTTACCAGTCCTTCTTCGCCGATTCTCTCGATCGTCAGTACAGGTTGTATGTGTCTGCCCTGCTGCCCCCCGGAGTCCGCTTCCGTCGCCTGCTTCGACAATTGGATTTTGCCCTCCCTACCACCTTCAGAGAGGGTGAGAGCCCGACACCAACTTGGTTCCAGGCTCCAGTTCATATTTATCTCGACCTCAGCTCACTCCCGAAGGAGGGTACTCCGGCTGCAGTGTATTGCTCACGGTTTGTCGAACTTCGTGCTCGACTTGCCGGTCACACCTTTATTTACACCGATGGCTCCAAAACTGACGATGGTGTTGGCCGTGCCTTTGTCGTCGGGGCCGCCACCTTTAAATACCGGTTCCTCGACCAATGTTCGAGCTTTACGGCCGAGCTTTTTGCTCTCCATCAGACCGTTCAGTATGCCCGCCGCCACCGCCATTCATCGTATGTACTCTGCTCTGACTCACTCAGTGCTCTTCAGAGCCTTGGAGCTCCCTATCCGGTCCATCCCTTGATTCAACGGATACAGCAGTCCCTCCATTCTTTCGCTGATAATGGTTCTCCTGTCAGCTTTCTGTGGGTTCCCGGACATGTAGGAGTGCCTGGGAATGAGGCTGCGGATGCTGCAGCCAAGGCTGCAGTCCTCCTGCCTCGGCCAGCCTCCCATTGTGTCCCGTCATCTGACGTTCGTGGGGATGTATGTAAGAGGCTTGTGTCGTTGTGGTGGGATGCTTGGTCATCCCTCCAAGGAAACAAGCTCCGGGCAGTACAACCGCTCCCAACTGCTTGGACAACCTCCTCCCGACCATCTCGGCGAGAGGAGGTCCTTCTGACCAGGTTGCGGATCGGGCATTGCCGGTTTAGCCACCGCTACCTGCTCTCCGGTGACCCAGCCCTGCAGTGCCCTTGTGGTCAGGCATTAACGGTGCGCCATGTTTTATTGTCATGTCCCCATTTTAGTCAATTTCGTGTTGTCCTGTCCCTGCCATCTACTTTAGCAGATGTTTTAGCTGATGATGCTAGAGCAGCTGCTCGTATTCTGCGTTTTATAACATTAACTGGCTTGTCCAAAGACATCTAACCTTTTTACTTATTTTATCTGCATCTTTGTCAGGTCCTTCTGGTGTCCCCCCCATCCCCTTGAGTTTTACTAGATTCCATGTGCTCTAACAACAGTGACTGGGCGCTAATGACCTCAGCAGTTGAGCGCCCTTAAACCCCACCAAAAAAAAAAAACACCCTTCACACACTGTGGGTTGAAAGCCTCATTAGGTCGCCGTTGCACTCAACTCATAACGTCATTTGAAAAGTGGCAAAACCGCAACTCCTCTTTCTTTTTCACAGGTCTTGTAACGCTGAAAATGTATATCCTCCTAATTCCATCTATTGTACTATAAATTTTTTCCTTACTTTGTTACCTGAAGCTATACACTCTGTGTCTTTATATATTGTAATTGTTTTACAATTTGTATATATATATATATATATATATATATATATATATATATATATATATATATATATGTTTATTCATTTATGTCGATGTATAATTGGTTTCTTTTGTAAACATTATTTGTATTTTTACGCTGGGTCTTGCCTAGGGAAAACTATGCTATCTAACGATTACATCGATAGGTCGTGTGGAGAACCAAAGTGTTTAGGATCTTTGGTAGTGTTAACTCTGCCGCGTGGAGCAGAGTGGCTGGTGTAGGGCGGTGTAGGGCGGTGGAGCAAGTGTGTTGTGTGACGCTCCCGCGAGTTGCCGCGCTTTCGGGTTTGGCAGCATGTAATTGCGCTCGACTTGCTGTGATAGTTTCTGACACTGTGTCGCGGACGGGGAACATTAGCTGGCGCACATCAAGAGCCCGTTTCGCCTGGTGACCGTGTCGAGAAGAAGGCGCGCCAACATCCAGCTTCTGCAACAGCGACGGCCGACAATGAGTGACTGTCGCCACCTCCTCGATCGACGACTGCAAACCTTCAATCAACCAACAAGGAAGACTGGAAGCACGTAAAGTTTTAGAACTGTATGGCAGACTTCAGCTTTTAAAATTGTTGCATCACAAAATTACAGCAACTTAGCATGAACCTTTGTTTCTCATTGTCCCAATTGCTTTACCAAGCAGGGTCCCTTCCTTTTCTGGAATGAACCCGAGTATCGCTGAAATTCATACGCCAGCATTCAAGTAATATAATTCCATTCCACTGCTACAATTTCAAAGTTCTGTTAAAGTATTCATAGCTGGCTACAACATTTAGATTACACAAGCACAAATTAAGAGTGCGAGTTTTGTTACCATATATTCGCTTACCTGTGACTGCAGCTCAGCTTGGTACGTACTAAATTTTACTATTGCTAAATGTCCCGAATCATTTAATTCAAGTTTCTAAGTTAAATCTCTTATTTCTTAATTGCGTAGATTCAAGCAGTTTTAGATATGATTGTTGAAGTAGCCCAAGACTAACTTTATTTTATTGAATTTCGTAGTGCTTCACAAACAAAGTTCACTACTAATTTCAGTCACTAAATTAACTTTCAATTTTCTGGGTTTATTAATTCTTTTGCTAAATTAAGTCAGAGTGTAGCGAAATTTATTACTTCTGACAAACATTCAGTTTTCACACAGCACATGTCAACCTTCAGTTGCCACACTTTTAGTGCTAATTATATGTGCAATCTTTCATTTTCAGTTATTATACAGTAGTAGGTGTCCATAAGACTGGCGACCGTAATTTTCCCCAATTCTCAAATATCTAATTAACGCCAATTAATTGTTAACGTAACGACCACACATTTACTTTCTTTATTAATTTTACCCTTTTCTCAAAATTAATTTTCACCAATTTCATTTGCATTTTCCTTTCATTTAGATGTAACCCTTTCCTCCCTCTTTACCGACAAATTAACTTCGGTGACGATTGCTTTTCCCAAATTTCCATTAGGTGCACGCGGTTTAATTTTTCACTGTCATTAAGGTCGATAAGTGAGTCTCCAGTTAGATATTGTCCAGTTCCATTTTTTGGTCCTTACAAGACGTGAAGCTTGTAAGCTATGTTCTTTGAACTGCAAATGCCGAGTGAACACAATTCGCTTCACAAAGTTCAATAGGAAGATGGCTGAAATGAACCTGCACGCACTAACATCAGCAATTACAGTATAACTTGAAACCGACTGTCATTGGCGAGGCGAGACAGACATACGTCAACGGTCCCTAGCGTCTAGGTTCTTTTAACGAGCGCTGTTCTTACGCAGTGTCACATTGTCGTGAATCGAACATGGTTCCTTGTAGACACTTTGGATAGTTCGCGTCGATAGGGCAACTTCATTCATGGTGTGGTGCATTCCGCCATCTTAGTGCTCTCATTCCATTCAACCGACTGGCACATACACGCCACTGAAGTGCCATGGCAGAATGTCAGTGGTGGAGTGTTACATGGCAGCCTGGTATCAGCTCTAGAATGTTCTAAAGAGACCAGCGTCCTTTCTTAAGGACGTGAGTGATAGTTTGTCCAGAAATAAAACGTATTTATTCAGTTTGCATAACGTCCTTATGTTACTACAGTTTGTATAAATCTTGGTGTTGTTGTGATAGTAATGTTGATAATATACTAGTTTGTGTCAGAGACACTTCAACCAGAAATGTTTTGTTAGTAACTACTAAAATATTTTTATATTTTCATGTGAAATGTGTATATCCTGTTCCTAATATTTTCCATATACTTACAGTATACGGAATCTAAAAGGTAACAGTTTACAACGTATCACATTGGTGCACGGGAGTTAGACACGAACAATATGATAAAGGAGACTTGCGGCGTACCAAACCGGTAAATAACGTCAAATATGCCTAAGAAACCACCTGAGCCTGAGGTTTTCAATATTCCGTCGCTTACGCCACTGGCTTACTCGTCTGCTTCGTCATCATTACTAATTTAACGTTTACCGTGAGCGTTATGAAAGAAACAAGACTTTTGTAAACGTTACGCAGAAGTTATTATGTGTAATTTTGTGCTGCTCAAATTCACAATACGCAAAAGTAAAATTTAAACAAACGTCAGTTTTACCTTTGTAAGTGGAAGAACAAGTGGCCTTTTGTATTACAGGACGATTTTAGCAAAAACGTCGGTCGGCGCCCATGTCGCGGTAGCTTATGTAGTTTTTTTGTCCTGCTTGAGGTTATTTCCCTGCTAGAGAGACCGCAAATGTGTTCGTAAGCCAATTTGAGGCTGTTCCCGCGCTTGACAGACCACAAGTGTCCTGAATGGATTTGTTCGTTTCGCCTTCGTCTACACTGTAGTGGTAAGTTGTAAATAGTTGTCCTTCACACCCTGTATAATCGATACCGACTGTTTAAGTGGCCTTATAACCTGTTCCATCTTCACAAAGGCCGCATTTTCCTTGAATCTTCTTGTATGTCTCTTCCCTCTAGACCTTCAGTCTGCTACAAGTCCGTCTATTCTTACAGTCCAAATTCTTTCAATATGCTTCTTCCATTTTGTTACCCCGTGTTATATGATTCCGTTCATGTAAAATACATTTAATTTATTCCTTATTCCAGAGTTCTTTATTTGATCTCTCAGAGTACATCCTTTTCTTTTCGTTGCAAATCTAATTTGAGCTCACTGTATCCGTCTTTGGTCTTTCTTAGTTATTCTCCGGGCCTCACTTTCGTATGTGTGCATAAGTGTTGCCATTACTTTGTATAAATTTCTCTTTGTGTCTTTACTATTTTTATTGTCTAATGTCCTATTTACAGCGCCACATATAATTTGAAATTTGTTTCAGTTACTGGAGATGTCATTATCATATTCATAACTTAGATTGGCTGGACAAATATATGAAACGTAGTGAATAATTCGTGTTTGAACATAAGTACAGATGCTGGCCAAGGCCGCATGTTACGCTGTTGTAATTGACCACAAACGGAAGCTGTGCTGTGTCCCCAATACGTTGAAAGGGTTAGACGCAGTCCGAAAAGTGTTCTGTGTACTTGCGATGGCACGATGTCTAAGTGAATTTAAACGTGGGGAAATTTTTGACGTTCATACCGTGGATTCTTTCGTACCTGAAGTATTTGGAGTTTAAATAGTCACTAAGTCAGGAGGCAGACGACACTATTTGTTTATAGATGGTGACAGAAGGCCATTCAAGAGGACTGTGACGAAAAATAAGTCACAGCTGCCAAAGTCACTATAGAACTGAATGTCGCACACCTCGCGAATCTTGTCAGCATCAAACAACACGAAGTGAGTTACGTAAGCACAGAACCGGTGGATGAACTGGAATTCCAAAACGATTTATCAGTGATGCAAATGCCCGTAATTGGAGAGCATGGTGCCAAAGCCATAAAACATGGACTTTGGAGCAATGGAACAAAATCATTTGGTTGAATGAATCTTGTTTCACACTATTTCCTACTTCTCGCCGAGTGTACTCAACGAGACTGAAACATGGTGGGAGTTCGGCTATTATTTGTACAGCCATATCATGGTATTACACCAGTACCTTGGATACTCTGTAAGGTCGCGTTACTGCAAACGACGAAGTGACAGTTATGGCCGGTCAGGTACATCCCCTGGTGCAATTTTCGTTGATAGTGGTACTGCGGTGTTCCAAGAGGTCAAGGCCCCCTTCACGCAGCTCACATCGTCCACGACTGATTTTGCGAGCACGAGGATGAATTGTCACATCTTTTCTATTCACCGTAATCACCAGATCTCAATATCATTGAGGCTTTTCGTTCTGCTTAGGAAAGAAGGACATGTGATCACTATCCATCTCCATCATCGTTAGTTGAACGCGCCAGGATGTTGCAAGAAGTATGATGTAATGATCCCTTGAAAAACCACACAGTACCTGTATTTGAGCATTCCGATACGATTGAAAGTGTTTTCTTACAGGCATGAACTATATGTGTCTTTTTGGTGCTTCCGTATTTTTGCCGACCCCTCGCATACCTCTAGTCACTATTAGAGAACAAATTGGGTATTTTCCTTTGGTTTCATCGTCATGTTTTCAAGTTACAGAATTTGTCTCTAAAGTCCAAGCGATGTAGAGCAAACTGAAAACCATCCTCCGTCTTTTGTAAAATTTATTTGATTATCAGCAAGGAGTACAGTATTTAAATGTGTATTTCTAGGAATTAATTTTATTCCTGTGTTAACTTTCCGATTCTATAACAATGTCGTCAGTATTCTGTATTAGCGGCTAAGCGACTGCACCAACGTCGTACTTCTTAGTTAAATGCTATTGGTCCTGTTCTCTCTTTGCCTGTGTTAATTAAAATTTTGATATTTTAAAAACTAACTATTTATCATTTCTATTAAACGTCATTCCCTTATAATTCATAGCATTTAGCTATTCGCTCTGTTGAATGATATTTCACTATCTCCTGTCGCAACATGAGCCTTCATATTGTGTTCTCGTCTCTTCCAGTTACCTACAGCGTGATAATCCTTTTCTAAAGACATGTTGTTCTTCCAGTAAGAGGGCGCCAGCTACTCTTTTCAGTCCGTTATTAATTATTGGTGTTTATAATTTAAAGCCATTATTCAGCAGACTTATTCCTCTGTAATTTTGGCAAAAATTTTTATTTCTAGTTCCTTTTTAGAGAGGGATATTACTTCCGTTACACTCCGGAGGTCGGGTATCATCTTCCATTTCCGATATTTATTTGGTAACTGTAAAAGTCTCAGTTCCAACATTAATCTTCCTCATTTGATAAGTTCTGAATTAATATTATCAGGTTCTGTTGTTTTCTGCTCTTCATTTTCTTTAAGCTTCTTGTATCTCCTCCAATGTGATACTGTATCGTTAATATGTTTCGTCATCTCGTTCATTTCCTGGTGTATCTTTGTTAATTCAAGTTATCTCTGTTTTCTACCCTAATCCTTGACAGTGCTTTGTCCAACTTTTTTTGTATCCGTGCAGAATTACTTCCCTGTGTGTTTCTTCAATAGTTTACTAGTCATGTGTTGTCTGCCATGTAGGTCATTGTCAGTCTTTGATATTCTACCCCAACGTTCTTGATAGGATTCTCGCGCCGTTTTCTAAGAGTAGTTACGGTTCTCTTTATATTACGTTTCAGTCTATTTTTTATTATGCTGTATATCTGTAACGTAAGATTTCTGTCTCTATTTAACTGCAATTGCTGTATCTTGAAACAAAATTTCATTCTTGAATTTCTTTTTCTTCCGTATTGCGTCCTTCGCCGCTCAAATCACATTTACATTTATGTTTCCCCAATCTCTATTTATATTATTTTCTGCAAATTTATTTTGTAAGTAATGCGCGAGACGCCCTTGAAATAGAATTCTTACACTGCCGTCGTGCAGAGGGTAGAATTTGAAAACTTCATCTTAGAGTTCACTCCTCGTAACAGATTCCTTCTTCCGTCTGGTAATCAGGTTTACTTTAGCAAGCACCAGGAAACTGTCTGTCTTTATGCCTCTGTCTCTAAGTACACTTACATTTTTAGTCCTTTTGCTATTAACTATGAGGTAGCTATAGTCGATCTATAGCCCTTTGCAATCCATGAGAATTTATGACTATTGTGAATTTATGAATCTAGTTCTTACTATAGAAACTCTGTGTAGTTTCCTTTTCGTTATACGTTACAAAGTGAGGAAAGTCGTGTCCATTATTCTTTATTACCTACTCTCCAAATGTCCCTATTGTTTCAGGTATTCGCAATTTTTCTACAGGTGCGTTAACGTATCCACTTATAAACAGATAGTCTTTCTTGTTTTGGTCTACTTGCTTTTGCAGGTCATCATAGAAAACTTCAGTTTCTTCTCTCCTTCCTTCTTTAGAAGCAAATACTCCTCTTGTTAGCCGTACTGATCGTATAGGTTCATTTGTTGACACTTCATTTTAGGTGTTGGGCTGTCTTCACTGTTAACCGTCAGATAATCATCCAAATACTTAATCCGTTTCAGTTTCTGTTTAGTTTCAGTTATTACTGCCATACTGATGTTTCTAGCTTTTAACTCAGTGTTAGGTCGTTGTTCTTTTGGTTCCACTTCCTGTACATTCCAACTTCCTGTTTTTATCATGTCCAAGATTCAGTATAGGTTGTCCTTGTCGTGCCTTGGTTGTTTCCTTGAGGTGTGCTGACCTGCCTGTTTACTATCGGGATTTTCTCCCTTATATGAATGTCGCAGTTACTAAATGATAACCAATTGAAAATAGTAACAGATATATTATTCCTACAAAACGTATTAGTGTTTTATTATTACACTCTTCAGCCCATTACATCTCTCTTTACTGAGGTTACACTTATTATAAAAAGTAGAACAACTGTTATGAAATACAAAAAAATGGCTCTGAGCACTATGGGACTTAACATCTGAGGTCATCATTCCCCCAGAACTTAGAACTAAAAATGGCTTTGAGAACTATGGGACTTAACATCTGTGGTCATCAGTCCCCTAGAACTTAGAACTACTTAAACCTAACTAACCTAAGGACATCACACGCATCCATGCCCGAGGCAGGATTCGAACCTGCGACCGTAGTAGTAGCGCGGTTCCGGACTGAAGCGCCTAGAACTGCTCGGCCACCTGGGTCGGCTATGAAAGACAGCACGCGAACATGGAGACATCTGAAAGCCCCATCAAGCACACAAGAAACGTAGGTAAAGGAATAATCTATAGTTCAGAATGCTTGCACATAAAGAAACGTTATTCTGCTGGTTTCTTCAGTTATATTCACATGAGGGTAGTTAGAAAAATTCTCGGAATGGAACGGAACGAAATTTCTTTCCAGTGTAGTCACCTTCTGCAGTAATGCCCTCGATCCAGCGATGATCCAACTCCCTGATCCCCTCTTGAATATTAGAGTCCTACAGGCCTGCAAACTGAACTGTCAAGTTCGGCTGCTTGTTCCTCGTTAGAAGAGAAACTCCACCTACCGAGGAAAGCTTTGAGAAAGTAAAAAATATGGTTGTCTGATGGAGCCAAATCAGGTTAAGAAGGAGGTTGTGGCAACAGTTCGTGTCTTAGTTAATGCATTTTTGATCTAGCAGGGACACTTCTGTGTGGACGTCAATTGTGTTGATGAAAAATGACTTTCTTCCTTGCCAAACTAGACCTTTTTTCACGTCAGTTCTGCTACAGTTGGTCCAGGAGATTCGTGTAGTATTATCTCTTAATGGGTTGACCCGTGGGAAGATAATCTATCTTCAGAATATGTTTCACAACCCAGAAAACAGACACCGTGACCTTTATGGCTGATCATATTGCCTTTGTTTTGTTTTGTGTTTGGCGGTGAACCAACATATTTCCACTGCTTTGGCTGCTGATTGTCTCTGAGAAATAGTAGTAGATCCAAATTCACAAACTGGCGCAAAATATTCTGGTTGCTCCGTAACGGGCTAAACACTGTTCTAACATTTCCATTCTGATGTCTACCTGATGCTGAGTTGAGTCCCGACACCCACGCAGCAGATAATTTTCTCACACACAATTCCACTACTAACATGTGATACGTCCATCCGAATGAAATCCCTACAGCTTCAGCAGTTTCTGGCACTTTCAGTCAGCGATCCTCCATGAACCTTTCATGCCCTTTTGCAATAATTTGTTGCGGGGGAGGCAGTATGTGGATCATCATCTAAGCTGTCCCGACCCTGATTTTGAAGCTGTCCACTTGGCAGCAGCTGAATATGAAGGAGCAGAGTCTCCCAGTGTGTTCTGAAAATCGTCATGAATTTCCTTTGCTTTCGTGCATCTCCTTACGAAGTACTTAGTCACTGCTCGAATCTCGATATTTTTCCATCTTCACAAATCACTGCATGGGACTAACAGAGAGACATCCGGACAACAGCTCTCTACCCAGAGAGACGCATCACGTGTCTGTTACCTCATGGAGCAGGATCTTTTATTACATGAGAACATCGCTTAGGGAGAGAGTGGCCATAGGTGAAGTTGCCCGTGATTGGTTGATTAGCTTTGGCATAAAAATGGCGCCAAACGTCTCTCGCGCTTCCTATGTTAGCCGTGCTTTTGAGTTGAATTGAAGTTCAGAGGACTTTTGGAAACTATTAAAAGGTATTTGAATTATTGAGAGACTTGTTATGCGTTGTGCATGAATGTTCGATTTAGTTGTATATCGTTTTTAGTACGTAATTAGCGTTTGCGATCTTAAGCACGAGTTGAAATAATGAAGCGTTTTGTGAAGAAGTCGGCAGGCCTACATGTTTGAAGCAGACACGTTAGTAAGTGTACAGTATTGTTTTTGACATCTGTAATTCGTTCTGCAGACGTTCGTAAACGATGCCAGGTTGTGCTGCATTTGGTTGTTCCAATAGAGGCGAAAGTGGATTTCACCTGTTAGCATTTCCACCCAATGAAGAAAGACGAAAGCAGTGGGCAGTCGCAGTCAACAGGGCTGGCATAAATCAAACAGGAGCCTTGTGGAAATCAACTCTTATCTATACGAAGTAAGTCGTTTTTGCTTTTTACTACATATAAAACAACTTGCAATATACATAGTTAAATTTGAAAACAGACCTCTAAATTGGCTGTGTGAAAATTATTATGACACACTATTCTTATAAACAAAGGCATTTAACGAATAATTTCGCCATATTGTCTTGTGCTTTTGATTCGGTGAGTGTGTACTCCACTACTCCACTACTGGCCATTCAAAAGTCCCTCCCGCAGTTTGGCAGAAAAATGGCCGCCGTATCGTCCGGTTGGCCACTCTCTCCCTATAAAAGCTCTCTACTTCGCTGTGCTAGCACTGGCATCTGGTGCTGATTCCGCGAACTTTTCTAAATACCCTGTTACTTCTCCTTATCACTGTTAAACAAAAGTGGGATTAAGTAAACAACCTGAGAAACACGTTTCAGAAATAATGAAACAACATATAACAGCATAAAGTACAATGAAAAATAACAAATGATGGATGAAAAATTTGAGAAGACACGTGGAACAATGCAGACACGTGAAACAATGCATTCTTTGATTTACATGGAATGGATGAAGGCAGTAAATAGTAGTCGCTTCTCTTGGTTCCTTTCGAAAGCACGGTTACGTAACGAACGAGTCTTACCAAGGCCACGGCGAAATATCTTTAATCTAAACGGTGATTGGGCCACTTAGAATTCTTACGTAAGAGCTCGCTCTATCCGTACGATAGCTCACGTTGTGTGGTTTAGTTAGACATACAACCACAGCACAAAACTAGGGTCCAGAAGTAACAAATTTTTCTGAGGTCAGGAAGCTCAGAAATCAGTTTAAACTGCCAAATTAAGCGCAACGGAAGGAATTATGACAATATGCGAGGCAATGACTGTTGGATATCTAATCTCCTGATTGTAGTCTCGTCTAAAAAAATGTTAACTCTGTGTGACGCTCTTACAGCCTCGGAGTCACTGACAACCGAAACCGCTCGATTTATTATGGGCTCATCACATACCCACATAAACATTCGTAACGCTGGATGACAGGTATCTGCTTAGTATGCCGCAGCGTGAAATTGAATTACTGTCGGAATCTCTATGTCTTTCTCACGTTAATTAACAATTCAGTTTTCTATTTCGTTAAAATGGTCGATCAGTCTGAAGAATTAGTCACTTAGCAGTTATGATGTGAACTTAGGAACGCTGAAATATTACGTTTTTTTGTCTACATTTGGTTAATCACACACTGTCGGATACTTTTGAGTTCTGCGAGGGAACAGTTTAATGCAATTTACGTTCACCAGTGGTTGTAGTCGTTGAGGAACCTACATGACGTGGGAGAGGAATTTACCACCATCTGTGGCCATCACTCTAGGACGACATCAGTCACCTCAATATATGTCGAAAAGATATGGTTTTGTGATGACGTATTATATATGACCAGAAAAAGTTGTCTTGTTTCTAGATTCACAAGTTCAGCTGAAATTTTACTTTCGAAGACGTTTATGCCCTCTCAAGAAAACTAGTATTACCTGTGGTCGAAATTCAACCAATTGCGTTTATAAAGTAAAGAAACTCATAGTTTGTAATTAATTGAAATGTATTGCTATGCAGATTCTTAGTTCTTATCTCAACTCCATGCAGATTTTAGGCCTTGCCGGAACGCTATGATGAAAAGAATAAGGAAGGGCGAAAAGGAATCGTAAGGAAATGAAAGACAAAAATGAGGGAAAGGGTTTAAGAATTTTTAGCATATTGCAGCCCCGTCAGCAACTGTGATAGACTAAGATATTGCAAATTCCGCCTCAGTTGCGCAAATTTTCTGGTCTTTACCCAGAACCTGTAGAACCGTTGTACCATGTCGAATTAAAACTACTTAACTGAAGTCCAGCCCCGGCATAACTTCATCACGCGGGTCAGTGCCAACGTAGTTGCCGCTGCCAACCGACCGAGTGGTGAAGTTACGCCGGGGCTGGACTTCAATTAAGTAGTTTTAATTCGACATGGTACCACGGTTCTACAGGTTTTAATTTTTAATGTTGACTGTGCCTTACTCTGATATGTTATAGTAATTTTATGCTTCTGAAGAAGGCTAGATTATTCGAGCCGAAGCCTGGGTAAAGACCAGAAAATTTGTGCAAGTGAGGCGGATCTTGCAATATCTTAGGGAAATGGTTGCTTTATTTTACAATTTAACGATACAATAACGCAGTAAAAAAATATTTTAACAAGTATTATTTCGTCATTCGCTAAATGTCGTTGGTCGCTACGTTCAGAAATATAAAATTGCAAACCCTCGAATATCAAACTCTACTGGTTGCAACATATAACTGACCATGTGTTAGAATTGGTTGTTTTAATAAAATTGCAACTTTTCTAGTGTTTATCCTAGTGAATTATTAATGATAGCGGCAAATACAGGATTAATTGAGCAGTGTGTCCTTTGTAACAGAAAAAGTAAAAGAGTATCCAAATAAGTCATATGTACATATGCAGTCAAAACTTCCTTATTTCACGTGATTCCAATTAAAATTCGGGAATCAACAGCATTAATATAAAAACATTTGACATGCAAATTGAACAATGCAGTTAACTTGTAATTGTAATTGTAATCATAATTTGTGTGGCGGTGAACCACTGATAGAAAAGCCAAAAGCTTTGCTGGATAGTAATTATTAATTTTGTGTTCATTATCACAAATTATTTGCCACAGCTGTTGTAAATTTTTGCTTCACCTGGCATATCATTGAGCATATCGTTATTAATGTAGCAGAATCTTCATTTATTTTTGGTGGTAGAATAGCTGAATTTAACAATATTGCAGGAAATATCATTAATGACATTATTTTGATCGTCAACTAATGGGTGTGGTATATCTATAACACTGTTGACCTGTGTGGTGTTTTTCAACAAATTTTAACCAGTGTTGCACTTGGATCACACGCAACATTACTGGAAAACTGCATTACAAGGTCAAATGAGTTTCACAAATTTCATCGTGTTGTCACTAAACTGTGGAAATTTCCTTTTCGATCGTTGATATTTTACCAACGAAGCAACTCCACCCTTCTCATCGAGGTGATCCTCCCTCATACTGTATCAATTTCGGAAGCGGCAGTGTGCCGAGGCTTCAGTCATGTTTAAGGGTGACTAATGAATAATTCTCGTTGAAAGCTTTCGCTATTTGAGTTAGCTAGTCTAGCTTTCCACCGCAGTACTTTGAGGCTTCATAATTTCGGCAGAATGAGAATAAAATATGTCTGTGACGACGTGCGGGATATCGTTATGGTTATCCTTTGTCGAATATTCTGAAGGACAACGCCAGTAACATTCATTATCTAATCTATGAAGTCACCGTGAATGGGAGACTGTCGTCACTGTTTGTTTACTTCCACTCGCCACCGGTGAGGTCGATGAGTGGGGTCTGTCTGCTGACGCAGATCAGCACAGTAAGTTCCGTCTCTGCTTCCGCGCTGCTTGCTTGTGGCGGAAAAAAGTGGCGTGTCTTGAATATCTTTAGCGCAGAAGTTTGTCGGATCATCAATGCCCAGCGCAGACAAGATATGTTGTTTGTGACCAGCGAGGGACGCGTAGCTTGGCATGCGAACAATAGCAAACGCATCCCTGAAGTGGATGTTATCGTCGCCGTGTATGGTATTCAGAACAGGACTGATAGCTGTGCGGGTACTGTCCCTCACGGTAAGCATAAATAGCAATTGGAGAGGCGCAGAAGTCAATAGAATGAATGAATTTCACGCATCTGATCTAGGACCGACATTGTTTACTGTTGTGCCCATAGCGAGAGCGTTACTAAAGCGCTTCCTGACAGCTGGCAGATGCATACCTGCAGGACATCTAGTTCCATAAACAGACACAGCGTATAGTAAAAGTTGAGACTGGAAGACTAATAAGCAGGTCTACAATTTGACGGTTTGTTCTGTATCACAGCTCCTCGTAAACCTTCGAACACCGATAACGGGGAAACCTGATTGCATTACTTCCAAAACCCTCACTACTTAGACTTCTGTACTCCCAGTTTTTGGACAGCAACAGAAGGAATACACTACTGCCCATTAAAATTGCTACACCACGTAGATGACGTGCTACAGAAGCGAAATTTAACAGACAGGAAGAAGATGCTGTGGTATGCAAATGATTAGCTTTTCAGAGCATTCACACTAGGCTGGCGCCAGTGGCGACACCTACAACGTGCTGACATGAGGAAAGTTTCCAGCCGATTTCTCGTACACAAACAGCAGTTGACCGGCATTGCCTGGTGAAACGTTGTTGTGATGCCTCGTGTAAGGAGGAGAAATGCGTACCATCACGTTTCAGACTTTGATAACGGTCGGATTGTAGACCATCGTGATTGCGGTTTATCGTATCGCGACATTGCTGCTCGCGTTGGTCGAGATCCAAGTACTGTTAGCAGAATATGGAATCGGTGGGTTCAGGAGGGTAGTACGGAACGCTGCGCTGGATCCAAACGGCCTCGTATCCGTAGCAGTAGAGATGACAGGCATCTTATCCGCATGGCTGTAACGGATCGTGCAGCCACGTCTCGATTCCTGAGTCAACAGATGGGGACGTTTGCAAGACAACAACCATCTGCACGAACAGTTCGACCACGTTTGCAGCAGCGTGGACTATCAGCTCGGAGACAATGGCTGCGGTTACCCTTGAGGCTGCATCACAGACAGGAGCGCCAGCGATGGTGTACTCAACGACGAACCTGGGTGCACGAATGGCAAAACGTCATTTTTTCGGATGAACCAAGGTTCTGTTTACAGCATCACGATGGCCGCACCCTTCTTTGGCGACAGCGCGGTGAACGCACATTGCAAGCGCGTAATCGTCATCGCCATACTGGCGTATCACCCGGCGTGATGATATGGGGTGCCATTGGTTACACGTCTCGGTAACCTCTTGTTTGCATTGACGGCACTTTGAACCGTGGACGTTATATTTGAGATGTGTTACGACCCGTGGCTCTACCCTTCATTCGATCCCTGCGAAACCCTACATTTCAGCAGGATAATGCACGACCGCATGTTGCAGGCCCTGTACGGTCCTTTCTGGATGCAGAAAATGTTTGACTGCTGTCCTGGCCAGCACATTCTCCAGATCTCTGGATCTCTGAAAACGTCTGGTCAATGGTGGCCAAGCAACTGGTTCGTCACAATACGGCAGTCGCTACTCGTGATGAACTGTGGTATCGTCTTGTAGCTGCATGGGCAGCTGTACCTGTACACGACATCCAAGCTCTGTTTGACTCAATGCCCAGGCGTATCAAGGCCGTTATTACGGTCAGAGGTGGTTGTTCTGGGTAGTGATTTCTCAGGATCGATGCACCCAAATTGCGTGCAAATGTAATCACATGTCAGTTCTAGTATAACATATTTGTCCACTCCGTTTATCATCTGCATTTCTTCTTGGTGTAGCAATTTGAATGGCCGGTAGGTTGCAAGCTGCTGTATTTCTAGATTTTACTGCCCCACTGCTTATTAAGATATTAGCCTTATTGGGAGTTTTGAGTTCGACCTTTACTTTTGTTTCTCCCGGAGATATTAATTGTAGCATTCTTGAGTTCTGGTAAGGAAAGATACAATAGTTGCGAGAGCCACAGGGTGCAGATGGCCTATTATTTTTGTCCAAACATTATATATAAACAATGTACGGCACACTGACTGTACGCCGGGCATGGTGGCCGAGCGGTTCTAGGCGCTGCAGTCTGGAACCGCGCGACTGTTACGGTCCCACGTTCGAATACTGCCTCGTTCATGGATGTGTGTGATGTCCTTAGGTTAGTTAGGTTTAAGTAGTTCTAAGTTCTAGGGAACTGATTACCTCAGAAGTTAAGTCCCATTGTGCTCAGAGCCATTTGAACTGTCTGTACGGTTGTAGAAGTTAGGAGATCACTAAGTAGTAGCAGTTCCCTTGGAAAGAGAGTTGATAACATCTTCTTGGTTGGGTGCTGAACGAGAAGGTACTATTTACAAGATGATCAGTTACATGTGAAGCAATAGTAGCTGACGAGACTTGGTTACCTTCTGTAAAGAAGGTTTTTGAAGTTCTTAAAGCCAGACTAACTTCGCTAGTCCGTTTATTTCTCGCAACGGAGAATCTAGAGGGATCCGATGCAGACATCGTCGTCTTCTCTCCTTCAGGTAGTATTCCAGGTTGACCCCGAACGACCCCTAACGAGTGGCTGGTAGCATCCATCCGATGTACGAGGTGCGTTCAGTGAGTATCGCTATACTATTTTCTCTCGGCCAGTTTCGGTTTAAAAAATGCAGACTTTGTCCGGGGATATAATGGAATATTCTCGCTTTAGCCACTATAGTTTCATAAAGTTCCGCTAAGTGGTGGCGCTATGCGTAGCCTTAAAAATGGCGGCTTTAACGGAGGTGGGTTCCAAGGAGAGAAATGCCTGTGAAGTTTTTTTTATTTTTTATTTTTATTTAATTTTATTTTTATTTTATTTTATTTTTATTTTATTTTTATTTTATTTTTATTTTATTTTTATTTTATTTATTTATTTATTTATTTTTTGACAGAAGAGCGGAGCATGGCAGATAATTATAGGCGATCGACTGGTCACAATCAAACACCTCGCTTCACAACTGGACGTCTCTGTTGGTAGTGCTGGCACACTCGTCCACCAACTCGGTTCCTCGCTGCCTACCACAAGACCATAAACAGCCACGAAGAACTATCTTTGTGGAATTTCTTGCGGTTTACGGTGCTGATCGTGACATTTTGTTGTCACAGACGATGAAACATGGGTTCATCACTTCGAACGAGAAACAAAACGGTAATCCATGGAGTGGCCCTACAACTCCTCTTCTTCAAACAAGAAGTTGAAAGGCGCACCGTCAGTGGGTAGAGCCGTGGCGACCGTCTTCTCGGACTCTGAAGAGATTTTTCTGGTTAATGTGCTGCCTTCTGATGCAATGATGAACTCTGAAGTGTATTTTGCTATCCCTAGGAAACTGAGGAAACGACTTCAGTGCTGCCACAAAAAGACAAACGAATTTCTCCTTCTCTATGACAAAGCAAGCCCTCACACGGGTCTGCGCACCCGAGAAGAACTCACAAATCTTCATTGGACCGTTTCCCTCATCCATCTTACAGCTCGGCTGTCCCACTTTCCGACTGGCTGGTTCAAATGGCTCTGAGCACTATGGAACTTAGCAGCAGTGGTCATCAGTCCCCTAAGACTACTTAAACCTAACTAACCTAAGGACATCACACACATCCATGCCCGAGGCAGGATTCGAACCTGCGACCGTAGCGGTCACGCGGTTCCAGACTGAAGCGCCTAGAACCGCACGGCCACATTCCAGTACAAAGATGGTACATGGAGACATGTATATATCGATTCTAATACACAGCTATTACATACAGACATTTTTACATCTTGCAAATATATTAGACTCGACTTTTACCTGTCCACATGTGCCAGCTGTGTACTGGCATGGGAGGTATACGATGTATACCTGTCCATATGGACGTATCAGAATGAAAAATAAAGCGTGAAGATTATAATATGTGCTTGAAAACGATTATCAGTTGAAACTGGTCAATTGCAAGTGTAATGAACCGATTACAGCCTACTTGGACCACGTTTCCATTCTCAAAACATGTTGAGGCTGTGGACGCCCATAAAAATAAAATTTTAATAGAATGTAAATCATCTGCGAACGCACTTTGACTTGCAAAACACGCACTTGACCGTTTTCTGGGTACTGTTCATATGTCTGGGACCATTACCAGGTTGCATTAATACGGGAGACAAAGAAGATAGAAAGACGAGCTGTTCTTCGAATTTTAGTTACACACAATATAAGAAAGACATTGTGGCTCACGGAGAGATTCGCTGATATTCTGTGAGCGTACGTTTAGATAATGAATCAGAGGAGATACTACTTTTTCATATGCCTTTGTCCCACATCGGCACAGGGTCGGCGTAGTCACGAACGGATTTGGCATGGTTAAGTGGTGGCCGAAAGCCCATCCTACCCCCACCTCGGGCTCGTACCGCAACCAATGATGCCACTGGCTGAGAATGAAACAACGCTGGCCGCTATTGATGAGCCCACCAGAACCTATGGACGGAGTTTGAATTTACAAATGTGAGACAGGTAATATATATGAGGCCATATTACATACATTTACATATCTTTCCCGAGGGATCGTGATCTCGTTTGTTATAATAAATAAACAAACACGGTTTAGATCGCTTCTTTTACTACTGACTACCGCTTTCAGTCTCGCTGCAGACGATCTTCAGATCTAGTTGGAACAAGAAAAGGAGGCAATGACAATAAAAATTACAGAAGTGTGATACTGCAGACTCTACCAACAGAGGGTGCACAACTAACACCAAAATATTGTGGGGATCCACACATACCACGCTGGTAACATTAAACGCCTTTGCAGTTTGTAGTACATGCCAAACTCTATCGTAATTCTTGGAACTGTATCTCTATTCCTCCCATTATTTATCTTAGAGCGAGGGTTGTCAGTTCATTTTCATTCTTATTCGTTAAAATGACGCCCAGTTCTTAAACTTGTATTTTAACAGATATAAGCCTCAAACTGTAGAGTCCTGCATTTTGCAGGAAATAACTAACAATCAAGTCTGAAAACAATTTATTATGATAATGAAAACGCCTTCTCGGCGTGCAGTAATTTCGAAATGCAGGAACAAATGAGGCACAACTAGTCTTGTGGTGGAAAAAAAAACAGTTAAGAGAACAAGACAATGACAAGAAAATAATGATCAAAATACTACTCTACCAATTACAAAGATAGAATAATCTACTGAATGCAAAGGCAGGTGTCTACTATGCTAGAGCCGGCGAAAGTATTGGCCGGAGCTGTCCTAGCTGTAGGTACACACTGCCGGTCTGACTCTGCTGGCGTGCTTATAACGCCGATTCGGCGGAGCGCTACACATAGTCTTTTTTTTTGGTCATCAGTCTACTGACTGGTTTGATGCGGCCCGCCACGAATTCCTTTCCTGTGCCAACCTCTTCATCTCAGAGTAGCACTTGCAACCTACGTCCTCAATTATTTGCTTGACGTATTCCAAACTCTGTCTTCCTCTACAGTTTTTGCCCTCTACAGCTCCCTCTAGTACCATGGAAGTCATTCCCTCATGTCTTAGCAGATGTTCTATCATCCTGCCCCTTCTCCTTATCAGTGTTTTCCACATATTCCTTTCCTTTCCGATTCTGCTTAGAACCTCCTCATTCCTTACCTTATCAGTCCACCTAATTTTCAACATTCGTCTACAGCACCACATCTCAAATGCTTCGATTCTCTTCTGTTCCGGTTTTCCCACAGTCTTTGTTTCACTACCATACAATGCTGTACTCCAGACGTACATCCTCAGAAACTTCTTCCTCAAATGATTTTAGAAATTCTGATGGAACGTTATCTATCCCTTCTGCCTTATTTGACCGTAAATCGTCCAAAGCTCTTTTAAATTCCGATTCTAATACTGGATCACCTATCTCCTCTAAATCGACTCCTGTTTCTTCTTCTATCACATCAGACAAATCTTCACCCTCATAGAGGCTTTCATTGTATTCTTTCCACCTATCTGCTCCCTCCTCTGCATTTAACAGTGGAATTCCCGTTGCACTCTTAATGTTACCACCGTTGCTTTTAATGTCACCAAAGGTTGTTTTGACTTTCCTGTATGCTGAGTCTGTTCTTCCGAAAATCATATCGTTTTCGATGTCTTCACTTTTTTCCTGCAGCCATTTCGTCTTAGCTTCCCTGCACTTCCTATTTATTTCATTCCTCAGCGACTTGTATTTCTGTATTCCTGATTTTCACGGGACATGTTTGTACTTCCTCCTTTCATCAATCAACTGAAGTATTTCTTCTGTTACTGATGGTTTCTTCGCAGCTACCTTCTTTGTACCTATGTTTTCCTTCCCAACTTCTGTGATGGCCCTTTTTAGAGATGTCCATTCCTCTTCAACTGTACTGCCTACTGCGCTATTCCTTATTGCTGTATCTATAGCGTTAGAGAACTTCAAACGTATCTCGTTATTTCTTAGTACTTCCGTATCCCACTTCTTTGCGTATTGATTCTTCCTGACTATTGTCTTGAACTTCGGCCTACTCTTCATCACTACTATATTGTGATCTGAGTCTATATCTGCTCCTGGGTACGCCTTACAGTCCTGTATCTGATTTCGGAATCTCTGTCTGACCATGATGTAATCTAACTGAAATCTTCCCGTATCTCCCGGCCTTTTACAAGTATACCTCCTCCTCTTGTGATTCTTGAACAGGGTATTCGCTATTACTAGCTGAAACTTGTTACAGAACTCAATTAGTCTTTCTCCTCTTTCATTCCTTGTCCCAATCCCATATTCTCCTGTAACCTTTTCTGCTACTCCTTCCCCTACAACTGCATTCCAGTCGCCCATGACTATCAGATTTTCGTCCCCCTTTACATACTGCATTACCCTTTCAATATCCTCATACACTTTCTCTCTCTGTTCATCTTCAGCTTGCGACGTCGGCATGTATACCTGAACTATCGTTGTCGGTGTTGGTCTGCTGTCGATTCTGATTAGAACAACCTGGTCACTGAACTGTTCACAGTAACACACCCTCTGCCCTACCTTCCTATTCATAACGAATCCTACACCTGTTATACCATTTTCTGCTGCTGCTGATATTACCCGATACGCGTTTGACCAGAAATCCTTGTCTTCCTTCCACTTCACTTCACTGACCCCTACTATATTTAGATTGAGCCTTTGCATTTCCCTTTTCAGATTTTCTGGTTTCCCTACCACGTTCAAGCTTCTGATATTCCACGCCCCGACTCGTAGAACGTTATACTTTCGTTGATTATTCAATCTTTTTCTCATGGTAACCTCCCCCTTGGCAGTCCCCTCCCGGAGATCCGAATGGGGGACTGTTCCGGAATCTTTTGCCGATGGAGAGATCATCATGACACTTCTTCAATTACAGGCCACATGTCCTGTGGATACACGTTACGTGTCTTTAATGCAGTGGTTTCCATTGCCTTCTGCATCCTCATGTCGTTGATCATTGCTGATTCTTCCGCCTTTAGAGGCAATTTCCCACCCCTAGGACAAGAGAGTGCCCTGAACCTCTATCCGCTCCTCCGCCCTCTTTGACAAGGCCGTTGGCAGAATGAGGCTGACTTCTTATGCCGGAAGTCTTCGGCCGCCAATGCTGATTATTTATCAAAATTTAGGCAGTGGTGGGGATCGAACCCGAGACCGAAGACGTTTTTGATTATGAGTCAAAAACGCTACCCCTAGACCACGGGTAGTCACTTCGTTCCAATTTATGGATCACTGTCACTTGGCTTTTCACTAAGTAGTTCCATGTTTATGCGGAAAGCCTGTTATTGTTTACATCCGCGGGTGATGTTTCGATCTGAGCTCTTGAAGGGAGGCCGGTAGCCCACCTTGCTTGTCTGTTGTGTGGACCCTCTAACTGATAATGGGCCGCTACGACATAAACTGTACTGATTAGATATGTTCCTTAATATTACACTCTCTTCTAAAATATACAAACCAGAATAAAAATGTGCAATGCACAATATAGGCCCATCATGAGTTTGTTTTCGAAGTTCTCATTTTACCGTTTACTGTACAACGCATCATACATAATGAATTTTATTACAGTGTCACATCTTTTAATTCTTGATTATATTATTTAATTTATTTTATAATGGAGGATCTCTGTGATACTGTATTAATATAGTGACCTATGATATACGCACATTTCTGTAGCCCATCCACAACCTCTGTATTATATGTTACTTGGCAAAATGCAATTTGTAGTGCCAAGTATCTCCCAGTTCTGATAACATTTTGTTGTTAATTGTGCAACGCTGATGATAGTGTTTGTAATATCACACTTTTGTTATTTTTATTGTTATTACCTCTTTCTTCCTGCTCCCACTAGACCTAAAGATGATCTTCAGCTCACACTGAAACCGGCATTCGGTAAAAAAAGAAGTGATTATACGGCGTTTGCTTGTTTACTACAACCAGAGGATCTGTGTGAAACACTCACAACTTTGTAGTTTTGAGCAATGACAGTATATCAAATAAATGTAGTCGTTGGTGTATGGGTGGTTGTGGGAATGGAGAGAAAACATCTTCGGAAATGAGCCGAACGATGTGAAATAATAATAATAAATTTATGATACAACCTTGTATATACATTACCAGGTGTCCAAAAATATATTTTGCATTCGGAATATTTGTCCCGGCTTGAGCTACAATGCCTATAACCTTAACTCGACAAACATTCTCAGTTACAGGTAGTACGTTAGGCGATAGCAGCATTAGGTAGATCACAATACAATACCAAAAACGAGTTTGGGAAAGTATATTCGTTTCGAAAAGTCAAGTTGTATGACGGGCAGAGATACTGGAATACCAGTGGTCACTGTTATTAGCCTACCTGTGACAATGCTGCATACAAATTATCCAGTTAATAAGTATTTTAAAACAAATAAAATGGTATTTGTAATAGGGTCATGTGAAAAAGGAATTTCCTTTTCGTGACTAACAAGTTGGGTTCCTAAATTATAGGGATGAAGCTGGGCATGCTCGATACCCTTTTGCCTTTGACAATAAAAGTCTCTTTTATGACAAAACTTTCCACAAATAGTAGGTCTTAGTGCAAAATAGGTGTGCTTCCTGTTCAAAACATTTCTAACGATACCTTATTCATCGCTGTACGATTAATATGTGATGAGAAACATGGATGTTGACTGGAGAAGTAATACTTGTGGTAGTTTTTAAACAGAAAGCGGATCATATGGTATAACAAACAGACAGAGAATTGCACGAGAAAAAGAATGGTGCCTTTCATTTGAGCATAGCTCCATTCACCCTCGGTTTACGACTTAGCCTTCTTCCTTACAGGTGACGTAAATGCTGATAGCGTTAACGCAAGACGAACGCGCTGACACCGTTCTGGTAACAGAAGGGAGGAGTATCCTTGCTATCGCAGAGGATTTCTTCAAATGACACCCAGGCAGGCCATCCACTACCCACGCCGCAGTGACGAAAGTTCTCGCCAGATTCCATGAATTTAGTTCTGCCACCGATTACCGAAAGCTGACGATCCAAAACGGTTACGCGTGAAGCA
Organism: Schistocerca serialis cubense; assembly: GCF_023864345.2. Lineage (NCBI taxonomy): Eukaryota > Metazoa > Arthropoda > Insecta > Orthoptera > Acrididae > Schistocerca > Schistocerca serialis. The sequence continues at coordinate 61,555,438 of NC_064644.1, read as the reverse complement.
GCATTAACCGCTGTTCTGGCAGCGTTCAGTAAGAGTCGAGGGCACAGCACTCACCGCATCTCACAGCAAACTGGGGTCAGCCATACATCACCAATTAAAATTTCGACCACAGATAAATGGCGCACTTACAAAAAGCAAAAGTTGCAACACTTCACCGTGAACTATCTAACAAGTCGTGTTCAGTTTTCAGAATGGATGAAACGCACACTGGATAAAAACAGTCGTTTCCTCTATGACGTACTGTTTACATATGCAGATAATTTCTATGTGAACGCAGAGGGAAGTGAACGGAATTACATATCGCTGATCGCTGCTGATAAATCTTTTGGGGTATAAGGTCGTGATCCAGGAAACTCTTCTGTTCCTGAAGTTTCGTCCAGAACTAAGCTGGACATCTTCAGCGGCGTTACTCCGCCGCTGAACCTTGCCGGCTGACGTATCGGACGTCTGTGAAAGAGGGGCGTGGCCACAGTTAAACGTGATAAAGAAACTGTTTATCGATTCGGTAGAGCTGCTGTTCATATATCGATAAATTCTGTTGTCTCTTGTTTCCTATTAAAATTATCCCTATGTTTATAAATTTCAGTAGCTTCTCTAGATAACCATGGATGAAAGGAGAGTTGTCCGTAATATGAGGTTTCCAAGGACCTGCAGAAGCGAGTAACGCTGTTACGCGGTATCCGGCAACACTGGTTTGTAGCTTGGTTCCCCCTCTCCCGTTTCCCGCTCCGGCGAGCTGTCTGTGGCGTTCGGTGTTGGCTTGGCAGCCGTCAGAAACGCAACTCCCACTCGCCGTCTCACGTCAGGTGAGAATTATCCTCTTTGATTCGTTTTTTGTGTGCAAAAAAGTGTACGCCTGTAGGAATTCATTCCCAACTGCGTGAAGTCTACGGAGAAATGTGTATGAGCGTACAACATGCGTGTAAATGGTGCAGAGAATAAAAAGATGGACGTTCAGACGTTCCAGCGTTCTGGACAGGCATCGGTTTCTGACGAAACGATTGCGAAAGTGGAGAAGCAATGCTGAAAGATCGGAGGGTGACGGTTCGAAAGCTCAGAGATGTAATCCCTGATGTCAGCAACACCAGCATTCACAAAATTTTGACGGACCATTTAGGGTACGCCAAGGTATGTGCAAGGTGGGTCCTGAAAATGTTACGTAAGACAACAAACGGAAACTCGTGGAAGTGGGTCGCGAATATCATCATGCTTACACAACTGATGGCGAGGAATTCTTTATTGTCAGTGGGGACGAGACCTGGGTCCTCTACACAACACCAGAAATGATACAACAGTCCCGTCAGTGGAAACATACAGTATCACCTGTCTGCCGCCATAGTGATGGCGAGGGTGTTTTGGGGCAGGAAGGGGTTATTGTTGTGTGAATTCCTGCCTGCAGGTCCAAAAATCAATATGGACCGCTACTGAGAAACGTTGAAGAACCTTCGCCGCAATATCCAAAACCAGAGGAGAGGCATGCTCACTGTGGGAGTGCGTTTTCAACACGACAACACTCGTCCGCAAGTCGCCCGTGTCACACCGAATTTCATAAACAGATTTAGATGGATACTGCCACATATCCGCCCTACAGCCCAGACATAGTCCCAAGTGACTTCCATCTCTTCCCTGGATTGAAGAAACACTGGGTGGGACACATTTCCCAACCAGAGAGGAGCTGAAAGAAGAGGTTTTAAGCTACCTCTGTGGCGTGGTGGGAGGATTCTACGCCGCAGGCACATCGAATGTAAAAATGGATTGATCTCAAAAGCCAATTATGTCGAAAAACAGGTAAAAATCTAAGCTTTTCAAATATGTATTATCCAATGCCAAAAACCATATTTTTATTGGGTACCTTATTTTACAGACAGTCCTCATAGTTTATCGTCGTGGATCGAATTTTTGTTTCAGAAAACTTCACTTCGTGACTTTTTGACCGAACAACATGCTCTGCTATCGCCAACCTGTCTATTTTTTCCTGATCAGGAAAGACCTTTGTTTTCCTTTAGCCGTGTATCGTCGCTTCTCTTCGTTGTTCCAATATAAACTTAACCACACGTACACGAAATTTCATATACTTCACATGCGAAATGAAAACGGCGTTTATCCTTTACAGATCGGAGAACTTGGCCTGTTTTCTTTGGTGGTCTAAAAACTGGTCTAAAGTCATGGTTCTGTAAAATGTTTCCGATCTGATCTCTTTTTTTCTTGTATTTCAGCTTTCCGTTATTTCGTCGTAGAATTCTGTTTACTTTTTTCTCCGATATCCGTTTTTCTCAAAAGCCTGTTTCAGGTGTTTTAACTCGGTGTCTAGGTATTCAGGCGAGCAAATCATACCCATTCTATCGACAATATTTGTAATGACATCTCTGTTTTGTAGTGGATGGTGACTGGAGTTCTTACGTAAATATCTCTCCATAGGCGTTATTTTTGGAAAAAGCTAATGATCCAAACTTCCATCGATCTGTCTCATAACTAAAACACCCAAGAAATGTATTTTGATATCATCTTACATTTCCGTGGTGAACTGGATTTTCGGATTATTATTTAGAAAACCAAATAATTCGTTCAAATCTTTTTTATAATGTCGTCAGACCACAAATGTGTCATCTAGCCGATACTAGCGAGATGGTTTCCTATTTGCTTTTTTCTAAATTTGACGATCGGATTTTCTCCATGTTAAAATCCGAAACAGAAATCTGAAATTAGCTTTCGTAGACCGAAAGGTTTAGCAGCAGCAACGTCATCCGGTCGTGAGAGCATTCTATCGTCAGAATTACATGTACTGGTCAGATGTCAGTCCCCACTGGATGGATCCATCGAAGGTAGTTGGTTATAGAAAGTGGTGCTTCTGTGGGAATCGTGGGGTTCGCTTATTGTTAGCCGTTCTTGTTTCAGGGTACCTTAACTGTTGCCCGTTATCTGCAGTTGGTAAACGAATGTAGTTGGGAAACTAAATAAAATGTCAATCTGATGATGAGGACGGAGTCAGTAGTAGTAAGCTTTGAGACTGAATACCAGTTTGACGCCACAGGTACTCCGTGGAGCGTTCATTCAAGAATATCGCCGCGAAAATCTACGCTTTGATGTTATCGCCTGGCATTCTAATTGCTGTGTAACGATCTCTCGTCATACACATACATCTTACTTGCTTACCACTCTATCTCCCGCATGTTCTTGGTCGACAGGCGGGATGACATAAAACAGACACATCGCTGTCCGTCCATGGGACGAGGTCTGCTTGCTTGCAAATTACAAATGACTGTACGCTGTCCGGGCAATTCAGATGAGATTATCAATGAGAGTGCAGCAGCGCTCTAAAAGAACCGATGAACTAGCTTCCTAGCTGACGTACGAGATAGTTCTAGACACGAGACTGTCTTCATGAAACACTCGTTTATTTATTGGAATGTCACTAGAGACATTATTCCACTAATGACTTGCACTTTTGTAGCACCTTCGTGCGTCATTTCTCATCTGGGAGTGAGCTAATCGATCGTCGGTTCCCCGACTCTTCATTTTTCAGAACAATTACGACCCTGCTTCTGGCACCTACTTACGGTTGGCTTGTTCATTAAACCTGGCAGCAGCAAATTAACTGTGATTCCTTTAAATAAATCGTAGCGGTAACCTCCTCAGTAATTCTGTCTAGATTTAACAGCAGATAAAGTTACCGGCGGAAATCCTGACCGCGATTTGCCGTGCAATTTATTAAGACAGAAGCTTAGCCCTGTGTTTGGCAGACACCCGATATGTAGCATCAAATTCTATTACTTAGATACTAACAGCTGCTTAGATTACATATTTCGAAAAAGAAGTTAAAACTGTTCCCATCAAAATGTAATAGTAATCGTATAGTAGACCACGATCCAACCTCACGACTTCACAAAATCTTGTACATGGCTGCACGTTCAGAGACCGTGAATAGTTAGAATTGAAAGAAAATCAGCACTAGTTTTAACAAATTAACCTGGTTTCGAAACTGCTAGAAGTGTCTTCCTCAGAATTAGAACAAAGAATGGTCTATATTCTATAACGTGGTCACAGAATTGTGACTAAAAATGTATGATAGAGTATAAGTATGGAATCGTCGTAAAAGACTGGCATTACTTATATGCCATTTATAAAATAATAAATATGCCAAAAGGGCATTAGTCACAAAGATATTTAAAATAATGAAAGCTGTGATGGCGAGCCACTAAGGGCTGCTCATTACTTGCGTGGTGCAGGTTGCGCAAAAACTATTTTGCATTACCATTTTACACTAGGACAACTGGAAGAAAGAATATCGCTGGGAATTGACTGAGTCAAATGTTTAGGGTTGTTTTCAGCAAGAACTTTTTAGTCTGCAACGAAATAAGCGCTTACAGAGATTCAAATCCAGACCCTAGTCTTTCGGGCAAGATACTAATAGAGACTGAGCTATCCAGGCACGACACACAGCTTCATTTCTTTCAGTAAAATTCGCTACGTTGTGGATGAGTCCTACCTCTGCCTGATCATTTCTGTTAGGGGAGATAGACCAACAAGTCTGGCAAGGGAGCTTTCGTGAATGTGGAGATTAACAGCAATGTACTGGCATATTGTATGTGTGACGAACGGTATTTAGTCGTGCTTACAAACTTCAGTCGATAACAGCACAGCTCTCGGCAGACCAGGTTCAGAGTCTCAGCCTACTCCGGCACACATCTATAGTACGAAGATTCAACACAGTGAAAAGTATGCTGCAGTACGAAAAATTTGTTTTGGATACAAACTCAAATTATCAATCCTCACTGCTGCTCTGCAATCAATTGTCTTTAAAACAATCATGATGTGCACAGTAGTTTCATTACAAAAACCAGTTTTGGTCACATGATAGACCATCCGCAGGTATGGAAGACATAGATTAGAAGAGATGTAATAAGTCACGATTACTTGTATTTACATCGGTACTAAATTGCTGCTGGATTAAAATAAAAGCATGCAAGAAGGCAACCAACACACTCAAAAGTCAGTAGGTTCATGGGAGCTTTATCTGACACATGTCCTGTAATCACCAGAGTATGGTCTAACAAACTGATATATAGCTGTTGCGCAAAGCATGATTTTCCAAAAATACGTATATTTAGAAGCCGTAAATCATCGCCCATTTAAAATATACACCTTTAATATTAACTGAATTTTCCGTCAGTGGTTGCGAGAATAAGCCAACAATATCAAAAGGCAACACTTTGCCAATGTTCTACAATTTTAGTCACGAATCGGCTGTTGGTGTCGTAGGTCAATTTCAGCTTCCGAAGGCAGGAAAGTGGTTCGTATTTAATGTTAAATATCAATAATCCCAGTAAACTGTAATTTTTTTTTTGTTTCAACGATAACATTTGGAACCAGATTATTTAATTGCATGGCCTCACTTTACTCCTCGGTAACATTAAGGTAATGGAAGCACGTGTCAATAATATTTTGGCTTTAAGATTTAATTACATTCCTACAAATAATAAGTATACAAAGTATATATTTCTTTGTCCAGTCAAGTTGATCTTTTCGTTTTTAAGACAGATATTCGGCGGCTGCTCCAGTTGCCTTGTCATGTTTTGTAGACAACGGTCTTACGTATAATCGCTACCTGGGCTGTAATGAAACATTAAGATTCCATGGAAAACTGCATGGTCTTCTTTAGTGTGCTCCGGTTATGTTGAAGTCCGCAAGCTTTCGGGTTTTTGTCCCCTTCCGAGTAGCTGGTGATGAGTGCACTGCCTTTAATTCTCTTTTCTTCTTCTTCTTCTTCTTCATCTTCTTTTAAGAACTAGCCGCAATGGACTACGGTTATTTCAACTGTTTCTCCTTATTTCCCGCCGGCCACTGTGGCCGAGCGGTTCTAGGCACTTCAGTTCATAACCGCACTGCTGCTAAGGTCGCAGGTTTAAATCCTGCCTCGGGCATGGATGTGTGTGATGTCCTTAGGTTAGTTAGGTTTAAGTAGTTCTACGTCTAGGTGACTGATGACCTCAGATGTTAAGTCCCACAGTGCTTAGAGCCATTTCAACCATTTTTCCTACTTTCCTCCACATTTCTCTCATCTTGTGTCTATGTCTCTTCTTTCTTCCCTCCAAATGGCTCCAGTCTTCTTTTTATTTTTTTCTTGGAAAACATTGATATCTTGTAATTTCTTTCTGAGTGGCAGACGTTTCTCAGTATCTTGTGCAGCAATGTGGAGTTCGTTCATGTACCTTTCAAATTCTTTGCTCCTCAAGTGATCCATTTATGATCAACCGAAGTAAATGAACAATCTTTTTGGTAGTCTGTTAAGATTCATCCTTTGGATGTGGCCCTAGAAAACTACTCTTCTTTTCCTAATCATATTTGTAAATTTTTTAATATGTGTATAAAGTTTACTATTATCACGCCTCCTGTGTTGTGTTTGCTTTTTAACTGATCCCAGAATTTTCCTTGTCATTTTTGTTTCTGTGATTTCCAGTGCTTCCATCATTGTCTTTTTGTTCAGATTTAAACATTCTGCATCATAAAGTACTTCTGTGGATTTGGGTGCAAGTTTAGTATTTATGGATACTGCTTCCTAATTATATACGTCATTTGTGAGGCAGGATGCTCTTTTCATCTTATTAACTCTTGCTTGAATGGCTTTTTCTCCGAAACATCTTGTTCAGTTAGTTGTCCTAGACACCAGAAATTGTTGGTTCTCTTAACTTTTCCATATTTAGTTTACAATACATTTGGGGCTTCCTTAAGGTTGGTCATAAATTTCGTTTTCTGGAAGGAGACTTGTAAGTCTGCATTTTTTGCTTTTTGTTTCAGCTATTCTGATTGTCTGGCGGCTGTTTTATTGAGTCTGAAAAAATAGCTGGGTCTTCCACAAATGCTAAACAGTCTATTCATAGACTGTCCCTTTTGTTATGAAATAAGTTCCTCGTTGGTATAGCTTTCTCCTACTGACATTCTCCATTTCCTTATGAATTTTTGTAGAAAACAGTTAAAGAGCATTGAGGATAGACCATCTTTCTGCCCCATTCAATTTTGATCCCAATTCTTCAAAACTTCTAGAAATTTCGGTTCAGAATTGGTGTTTGTTGGTGACTACTTAATTAGGTCTCCTGTTTTACCATCTAAGCCCTGTTCGCTGAGCATATCAAAAAATGGCTCCCTGTAAACTTGGTCAGGCCTTTCTTGAAGTCAGCAAAAATGAATACGAAATTTTATCTCCTTTTCAGAAATATTATTATTTGTCTGTCGTTATTATAATTCACTTAACGTCTTCACGCATCGGGTGTTGATTACCTAACAATAGGTCTGGCTCTCCGGTATTTGACATTTCAGTCGATTTTGTGTCCAAATTGTCGGATGTGGCGCTTCTAGGATTGCTACGAGTCATCGTAAAGTAATGATGCAGGCTCCCAAACACTACTTCCTATATTCACCAGCGAATGAAGACGCACGAGACAACCAAGCGTTTCCATCGATAGATCGTGGTCGTGCCCGCCTCACTTCAAATGTTCAAATATGGTACTTAACTTCTAAGGTCATCAGTCCCTAAGTTTACACACTATTTATCCTAAATTATCCTGAGGACAACACACACACCCATGCCCGAGGGAGGACTCGAACCTCCATCACCTCACTTCAGAATAGTCTGCGTGGAAAAGAGGTCCCAGTACAAATTAATTCAGTTCGACAGGTTACGTAGAATGATGGGATCCGCAGTACTTGGCCAATGGCGAATCACTACATAGGTAGCAGGAAGCTGATAGGAAAGTTTAAAAACCCAGAAGGAAGGTTGCAGAAATTAAACATTAAAAACATAATAAAGATTTATGATAGTATAAGCAACACGCCAAACACACGGAACTAATGAAGAACTCCTATGCACAATAAAAGGAGTGTGCCAAAAGGGAGGCTTTCAACTTTGATAGTAGAAACTGGCGTTTATCAATTAAACTTTCACATTTCTACTGTACAATTGCTAAAGATGAGTTATCCAAGAGTAAATCATCCAAGTGTGTGTCATAGTTGGTTTTCAATGCGCCGATATTATCAACTAAAAATTTAATGAAGGAAACATGTACTCGTAAATGCTCGAACAACAGCCAGCGCGAAACTCTGCAAGATCTTCTTGGCAGCCTTTAAAGGATTAAGAATAGTGTCTGTGAATGTCAGCATTTCCTTCCAAATATACCGTAGGGTACAGCAGAATGAAAATAAGCAAAAACAGAAAAAAAACTTCCCAATTCTAGTGTCAGAGAAATTGGATATTACTCCCACAATAAAAAGAGCAGCATTTACATACGGCACAGGGGCTCGGGTGCGAGGCTTCTAAGCGAGCTTCAGTGCCAAGGATTTAAAGTGTTCTAATGCACTGATTATTCAACCATCCTGTGAGACTGAGGTGCCGCTTCTACAAGAGTTCCTTTTTAGAAAGCGCATGCACTATTTTGTTACAGTTACAGGACAGGACTGTAATCCACGAGCTAGTGCTACTCACTATCGTATTTGCTACCTGAGGTACTATTTGATCGTGCGAGCATTTATAACCGAGCTCGAGTCTCGGTACCTTCTGCTGTCAACGGTGTGAATATGTTTCGGAGTGTTGCTCAGCCGTTCCGTTACATTTACGTAAAATTGGTATTTTCGACCCTGAGACATGAGAATGTATTCAAGAGTCAATAAATCGAGATCCAGAACTTAAGTTTTGCTTGGATTAAAACCTCTGTCCCGACTTTCGATATTTTCTAGCATTTTTCTTTCAACAGATTCGAGATTTTTCGTACCTTATTGGCTTTATGCTTCAGTCGACTAATTAACTGATGTTCCTTGCATAGCTCCTTGTCTGTACCCTGTAATATTTTCTGTATATGACAGTCTTAGTAGTCATATAATGTAGTGAAGAACAGGCTTTTGGGTCGAATACGTTGGGTACCATGCTTCCGTATTATACACATTTTTTCGGTGATTGCCTCACGAAGACGACTAGGCAAGTCGTCCAAATGTTGTGGATAAAATGGAATCACTAGTTTGGTTTCCTGCAGCTCGTGGTCTAGTATTTAGCTTTGCTGCCTCTAGGTCCTGGGGTCCTGGGTTCTACTCCCGGCCAAGTTAGAAATCTTCTTTCGTCGGAAAGTGGGTGTTTGTGTTGTCACTATCTCATCATCATCGTCGCACAAGTTGCCAAAGTGGCGTCAAATAGAACGACTTGCACTACACGATCGAACTACCGCATACAGGGCCTCCTGGCCATTAGTGTCATACAATCATTCCATTCAATTGGCTGGACAGCTGTCAGACGTGTTGGAATTAGAAATCGTGTTTCACAAACCTTTAATGCTGATTTAGTCGCTCAGGTCTTCAAAATATTGGTGAAAATCCGCCGCTACGTTATCTGGAGTGTTCGATCGATTAATTACTTAGATCACTGGCCTCCTAGCACATTTCGTCCACTGCTTGACCATCTTGTTGGAGAACAGTTACCGAATCTTAATGATACCGATTACTCAGAGGTAACTTTAGTTGTCTTAAAGATACCTGGTGAGCATCATTCATGCTAGAGTGGTCCTCAGAAAACCACGCGAGTATTAAATGCTGAAAGTCGGACATCCGTCTGAAATTGAGTTGAACTTGTTACTTCATAGGGGAGAAAGACGTTAGAGGGGTTAACTGCAAGTAAATGGTGCAATTAATACTAACAGAAGAAAGTTACCTTCTTGGACCATTTATGTTGTCCATATGATGGCACCATGTTGCTATTAATTTCAGTATTATCTGCGTCATTTACTTGTAGTTAACCCTTCTCATGCCTTTCCTCCCCTGTATAGTAACAAGTTCAGCTCACTTTAAGAAGGGTGTCCCACCTTAAGCTTTTGGTACTAGAGTGGGTTTTTGAGGACCACTCTAGCATGGATGATGTTCACAAGATATCGTTAAGAGAACTAAATTTTCCTCTAAGTAATCGGTAACATAAAGATTCGGTGACTGCAGCAAGTGTAACATGTTCTCCAACAACATCGTCAGGCAGTGGACGGAAGGTGCCAGGAAGCCAGTGATCGGGTAATTACTTGATCAAACAATCCAGATACTCAACGAAACGGCATATTTTCACCAGAAGTTTGGTGGCAAACATCATTTCTAATTCCAACACAACTGACAGATGTCCAGCCAAATGCATGAAGTGATTGTGTGAGGAGACCCCGTCTGCGATAGTTCGGCTGTGTAGTGCAAGTCCTTCTACTTGACGCCTCTTCGGCGGCTTGTGCGACGATGATGATGAGATGATGACAATACGAACACCCGGTTTCCGACCAAAGAAAATTTCCGACCTGGTCGGAAATAAAACCGAGGACTCTGTGTAACTCTGAAGTTTATTATTTCAAATCATTTTAAAAGAACGTTCGCTTTGTGAAATCTTTGATATTAAAATAGATAAATATATTTTATTCTCTCAACCACTTTGTAGCGATAAAGTAGTTAGATTTTTTGGCGCAACGCAGTTAACTAATTTGTATAAAAAAAATTTCCACACTTCGTTGGCATTCTTATGCTCCGCCTTGTTTTTTTTTTTTTTCATTGAGTTGAGTGCTGAAATTTTGTCTTTTTTAGATTCCGGTATTGTGGACGCCGCTGATCTGCACATGGCTGATGTGCACAATTCAAAATTTATTGTTTACCGAATCAGGTCAGTGATTTACCTACTTCTCACACAATTAATCAGATTGCCAATAGTATGTCAGAGGAAACAATAGTGCAAAACACTCAATCTGTTTTAAAAAGTCCGCCAAATCTCATTTAACGGTAATTATGCAGACAATGTAACAAACGAAACGTCCATGTTTGTAGATGTCTCCACATCACAAAACTCAACAGAGGTGACATCCGACTCATAAATTCTAAGTAATATGGAAGCGATGTTTCAAAATCTCATGCACATGTTCAATGAACGATTTAATGAGACTGATGAAATGATGGTTAAACAAAATACTCAGTTCAATGAACAGCTTAATAAAAATGATGAAAAATTTTCCATCATACGAGAGAAACAAGATGTCACCGCCACACAGTTCAGTGAACAACTTTCCAGCATGCGAGAAATAAGAGAAGAACAAGATGACAACACCACTCAGTTCAATGAACGGTTTTCCAGCATACGTGACGAGCTTAAATCATACAGGGAAACGACAGATAACCATTTGAAACAGATAGATACAGACATTAAGGCCAGTGAAAAATGTCTTTGCGATAAAATGCGCAGACAGTACCAAACCTTTAAGAGACGACACTAATGCTATAAGACATCAACGTAGTGACACCTATCAAAATTTTGCTGAGAAGTTAACCGTGACCTCTATTAAGAGGCATGACATCGTCAGTTTTTCCTCCGACACTACGGTTAGCGACAGCAGTTTGATAATCTGGGAAAACATTAATGAACCCATTGTGCCTACCAAATCGGAAAACAAAGTTAAGTTTACCACGTCAGAAATTTCATTACATTCCATTGATACTGATGACAATACCGTCTGGAGTGAGGCATATGGCCGCTCTGTTAAGCCACCCACGCCATCTGAAACAGTTAATAGTGAACTTATCAAGCACCATATTAAGCATGATAACACTAACAGTAAAGATGTTTTCTGTCAACCCAAAAATGGTATACACAACGCCGCCTTTTGTCGAGAAAATGTGTTCGGGAATGCAGTTGAGGTGTTATAAGAAATCTCCGTGACAAAAACAACTTTGTTTCCCTGGAGCCGTGTAAATGTTTGGCTATGGATGGAACTAACGGGCTTGCCATCACCACTGCTTTCAACGGGTTGAAATACTGGCCACCATTTAGGAAATATCGCGATGTCAATGTGTACTTAAACAGTCTCGCAATTGTACTACCAAATAACTGGGAGAGGAGATCAACACAGGCTTTGACAGGAACTTGAATTAATAGGAAGACCACATCAAAACTAACCGTTATATCACCATCAATAAGGACGGTGGTTTGCAGCTCCGCGCAGCCTGGAACCCATGCACCCCAAGGTTCAAGCGGACGCGACGAACACAGGATTGAAACATGACCCTATTCGACGAGAGAGGGAGCACCAGTGACGTCACAGCCAGCAGCGCGGCTATATAACGGAGAGGCCCCTTGACAATGTGCGAGGAGGGCTCGGTCGAAAGTTCGTGGAATTTTAACCATCGCATATATTTTGCTAATTTATATCGCCACAAGACCATGCATTCATACCTCATCAATAGTTTTTGCAGTTAGTTCCAATATTACAAAAAGCTTTTGACAATGTTAATTGGAATACTCTCTTTCAAATTCTGAAGGTGGCAGGGGTAAAATACAGGGAGCGAAGGGCTATTTACAATTTGTACAGAAAGCAGATGGCAGTTATAAGAGTCGAGGGACATGAAAGGGAAGCAGTGGTTGGGAAGGGAGTGAGACAGGGTTATAGCCTCTCCCCGATGCTATTCAATCTGTATATTGAGCAAGCAGTAAAGGAAACTAAAGAAATATTTGGAGTAGGAATTAAAATCCATGGAGAAGAAATAAAAACTTTGAGGTTCGCCGTCCGGAACCGCACGACTGCTACGGTCGCAGGTTCGAATCCTGCCTCTGGCATGGATGTCTGTGATGTCCTTAGGTTAGTTAGGTTTAAGTAGTTCTAAGTTCTAGGGGACTGATGACCAATGTAGTTAAGTCCCATAGTGCTCAGAGCCATTTTTTTTTTTTTGAGGTTCGCCGATGACATTGTAATTCTGTCAGAGACAGCAAAGGACTTGAAAGGGCAGTTGAACGGAATGGACAGTGTCTTGAAAGGAGGGTATAAGATGAACATCAAGAAAAGCAAAACGAGGATAATGTAATGTAGTCGAATTAAGTCGGGTGATGCTGAGGGAATTGGATTAGGAAATGAGACACTTAAAGTAGCAAAGGAGTTTTGCTATTTGGGGAGCAAAATAACTGATGATGCTCGAAGTAGAGAGGATATAAAATGTAGACTGGCAATGGCAAGGAAAGCGTTTCTAAAGAAGAGAAATTTGTTAACATCGAGTATTGATTTAAGTGTCAGGAAGTCGTTTCTGAAAGTATTTGTATGGAGTGTAGCCACGTATGGAAGTGAAACATGGAGGATAAATAGTTTGGACAAGAAGAGAATAGAAGCTTTCGAAATGTGGTGCTACAGAAGAATGCTGAAGATTAGATGGGTAGATCACATAACTAATGAGGAGGTATTGAATAGAATTGGGGAGAAGATGAGTTTGTGGCACAACTTGACCAGAAGAAGGGATCGGTTGGTAGGACATGTTCTGAGGCATCAAGTGATCACCAATTTAGTACTGGAGGGCAGCGTGGAGAGTAAAAATCGTAGAGGGAGACCAAGAGATGAATACACTAAGCAGATTCAGAAGGATTTAGGCTGCAGTAGGTGCTGGGAGATGAAGAATCTTGCACAGGATAGAGTAGCATGGAGAGCTGCATCAAACCAGTCTCAGGACTGAAGACCACAACAACAACATTAATAAATTAAAGTGAAACTAGTATACTATAAATAATGAATGTCTCTGATAGGCCCGATAATGCATGTCGCTGACTGTGCGCTGAATACCTCTGGTAGGCTCGATAATACAGATCGTACAGATCGCTGACTCTGCGCGACCGCAGACCCAAAGATACAGTACTGCTTTGTTGGAGTAAGAGAGCGCTGGTCGCACAGCCGTAGGTAGCTGTTTGTGAGGGAAAGACGATGGAGTAGGCAGTCTCTGTGGTGCGCTGTGTGAAGCCACCAAGAGGTAGATTAATTTAGGCATTTCAGTAATGTTGAACATGGAAGTGGAAGTGTTCAGGCAACCAAGGCAAAAAATATTAAATAATTATGACTTTTGTTTTTGCCAGCGCGCTAGTATAGATGAGTTGGCTGATAATTTGTAATTGTTGTGTAACCCCAGAATGTACGTAAACTGTTTTGAGAAAAGACTAGTTTGTCATTTCATTTTTTTTATGATTTTAAGATATGTTAAGAGTTTATGTAATTTGGTGGTTTACATTTATGTTGAATTAATGACGTTAGATAATACATGCTGTTTAAATCTCATTATTTGTGAATCAATTGTGAGTAATGTAGCTTCACTTGTCAGGTGTTTTTTAAAAGACAAACTTAACTTACAATATAATTTTGCTAAAACAACTCAGTGTTAGTAATTCACCATAATCAGTACCGCATCCCAACCCAGGTCGTATATTTTTTAAAGTAGTTGAATTTTCTCAAATCTCGTTTATCAGCCAAATGAATTTCATATGCATTTCAAGTATTACGGCCAGTGTTGCACACTGCTGAGCCTGTAGCTGGCATTTACATTTTTTTATGAGAGACCAGAACATATCGCGCTACACCGTTGCTGCTTTAGAGGTAAGACAATTTCATTTATTTGTTATCTGCACAGGGACCAAACTTAATAACCCTGAGCAGGGCCTTAGTATTCAGTGCTCAAGGGGCTGAATGTATTTTGCGGTGACTGTATTTCTTTATTGGTATTGGGGGTTGCACTGCCCAATCGATTCGTGTAAAGTTTTGCTAACAATAACACAGAATAAGCACACCACTTGCAGTTACAACACACCACACGACAATTTGCGTTCAGTGCTCATTCCGCAGATCAGACTTCATTCTACGTAACTGTAAAGTTATTATTTCAAATCATTTTAAAAGAACGTTACAACATTCGTTAATGGAAAGAGCGGTTGTCAAAGCTAAAGAATACATATTAAATCGTTCTTGTCAGTTACTTACTCTCATAAAAAGTTAAGATATCGCATCTCACTAACACAGTTACGTATTTTCTCTAAACAATTTTTCAATAATCTGAATCACCAATCGTTCACAGTCACACACCTTTCAGTATCAGCTAAATGCAACTATGCTACTTTACCGATATTGCTTTCAATTTAGCACTTCAAACTTCTGTACGCAAATGAACGTAAACCAGGGCCAGTGCTGTTTATTGGACAAGTATATAATATTTTCTGATTTTCCGTCAAGTATAACAATACGAAGAAGCGATACCAATCTTTTTGCAGCAGCAATTCTTGTTCATTCCGCTCAGATGAATGGGTTTGTCAAATCAATATACAACCAGCAATGAGGGTACAGCTGCAAGCACGTACCAACCGAACTTATACGAATTTATGCCTCAGCCATCCTGTCGTCATAGGAGTTTGACGACGATCGTCAGCAAACTAATGATCATTGCCGTAGTATTTTATCAGAGACTATCAAAATGTGTCTCCACGGATCCTTCTTGAGGACTGTTTTGTGGGCAGTCGTACATCACCCAATACCGCAGCTCAGTTCAACAGGCTCACTACACAAAATATTAGTCGTCCCTCTGAAAACAGTGCAATGGGCGCTTTAGAGCGCTGTAATAGGCTTAGAATTTGTAACAGCCGACCGTATGAGTCTCGAACGCTGACGTAAGTCACGGTGGAAAAGTGTTGTGTAAGTGCCAGTCGTTGTGGGCGTGTCCAAACACGATTGTGTCTTTCTGCGCAGCAGAAATAAACTATCGTGTTTGGACACGCCCACAACGACACCGTGTTAGGAACTCGTACTGGTAGTCGGGAGCTCCAATGTTAGGCGCGCTATGGGGCCTCTTTGGGACATGGCTGCCAATAAGGGGAAGAAAGCCAATGCGCACTCCGTGTGCATACCGGTTGGAGTCATTCCAGACGGGGAACGGGTCTTTCTGGATGCCATGAAAACCACAGTCAGCTGCAAGCGGTGGCTCACGTTGGTACCAATGATGTGTGTCATGTGTCACTTTGCATCGGATGAGATTCTCTATTGTTCCGAGCGGCTAACAGAAGTGGTACAGGCCTCCAGCCTTGCTTGCAAGATGAAAGCAGAGCTCACCATTTGCAGTATAGTCGAGAGGAGCGATAGCGGACATTTGACACAGAGCCGAGTAGAGGGTATGAATAAGAGGCTCGGACGGTTCTGCGACCGTGTATGCTGCAGATTCCTCAACTTGCGGCGTAGGGTGACAGGATTTCGCGTTCCGCTGAATAGGTCAGGAGCCCACTACACACAGGACACGGCTACATGTGTAGCAGGGGCTGTGTGGCGTGGACTGGGCGGTTTTTTTAGGTTAGAGGATCTCGGGGAAACACAAAAAGAGGGCTTCAGTCTCAAAGGGTGCGGGTCGAACAGAGGAGGAATGTAGATACAGGAACCATCGGCGTAACAGTTGTGCCGCGCGGGGTAGCCGCGCGGTCTTTGGCGTCTTGTCACTGTTCGCTAGGCTCCTCCCGTCGGAGGTTCGAGTCCTCCCTCGGGCATGAGTTTGTGTGTGTGTTGTCCTTAGCGTAAGTTCGGTTAAGTAGTGTGTAAGCTTAAGGACCGATGACCTCAACAGTTTGGTCCTATTAGGCCTTACCACAAATTTCCAAAACTTTCCATAACAGTTTAAATTGCCGGAGATGTGTTGGGAAAATGCCAGAGCTCCAACCGCTAATAGGAAGCACTGATGCTCAACTCGTTATAGACATTGAAAGGTGGCTTAAGCCGCAAATAAGTTCAGTCGAAATTTTTGCGAAGAACCTAACGGTATACCGAAAGGATAGGCTAAATACAATAAATACAATTTGGTGTGGCCTGTTGCTTATCTTGTACCGAAATTGATGGTCCCTGTGAATTAGTATGAGCAGAGGTCATTCTTTTCAACCGGAATAAAATAATAGCCGGCCGGAGTGGCCGTGCGGTTGTAGGCGCTTCTGTCTGAAACTGCGTTACCGCTACGGTCGTAGGTTCGAATCCTGCCTCGGGCAAGCATGTGTGTGTAGGTTAGTTAGGTTTAAGTAGTTCTAAGTTCTAGGGGACTGATGACCTCAGCTGTTAAGTCCCATAGTGCTCAGAGCCATTTGAACCAATAAAATAATAGCTGGAACGTTTTACCGACCTCCAAAATCAGATGATACAATTGCTGAATGGTTCAAAGATTACATGAGTTTAATTTCAAATTGCATCCGATTCATACATTGTTTATGACTTTAATTTACCCTCAACATGTTGGCGAAATACATGTTTAAATCTGGAGGTACGCATAAAATATCATCCGAAATTGTGCTAAACGCTTTCTCTGAAAATTATGTCGAGTAGTACATGAGCCCAAGCAAATAGTAAACCTTTGTGAAAACACACTTGACCTCTTAGCAACAAATAATCCTGAACTAATAACGAGTATCAAAACGGATACAGGGATTGGCGAACACAGGATTGTCGTAGCGAGACTGAATACTGAATATTACAACCTCCAGAAATAAACGGAAAATATACATATTCAAAAAAGCGGATAAAAATTCAGTTGACCTCTTGGTGAGAGACATCTCTACACCATCCAAATTAACAATGTAAGTGTAGACAGCATGTGGCTTCAATTCACAAAAAGAGTGTCTTCAGCAATTGAGAGATTTATACCAAATAAATTAATAAACGACTGAGGTGATGCCATTTAGTACACAAAACAAGTCAGAACACTGTTGCAGAAACAACTAAAATAGCATGCCAAATTTAAACAGGCGCAAAATCTCCAAGATTGGCAGTGGTTTACAGAAGTCCGAAATTTAGCGCGGGACACACTGCGAGATGCTTATACAAGTATCCGCAACGAAACTTTCTCTCGAAACCTGACAGAAAATCCAAAGAGATTCTGGTCGTATGTAAAGTATGCTGGCGCCAAGGCACAATAAATGTCTTCTCTGCGCGATTTAAATGGAAATACTATCGACGACAGTGCTGCGGAAGTTGATTTATTAAACACAGCCTTCCAAAATTCCTTCACGATAGAAGATGAGGTAAATATTCCAGAATTAGAATCAAGAACAGCTGCGAACATGAGTAACTTAGAAGTAGATATCCTCGGACTAGTGAAGCAACGTAAATCACTTAATAAAAGCAACTCTTCTGGTCCAGATTGTACCGCAGATACGTTCCTTTCTGAATACGTTGATGGAATAGCTCGCTCGACGAAAGATCCGTACCCAAATTCTGGAAAGGTGCACAGGTCACAGCAATATTAAAGAAAGGTAGTAGGAGCAATCCACTAAATTTTAGGTCCGTATCATTAACGTCGAAATGCAGCAGGATTTTGGATCATATACTTTGTTGGATCATTATGAATTTACTCGAAGAGAACTGTTTATTGACACACAGTCATCACGGATTTAGAAAACATCGTTCTTGTGAAACACAGCTAGCTCTTTACACACACGAAGTACTGAGTGCGATTGACAGAGGATTTCAAATTGATCCCCTATTTCTAGGTTTCCAGAAGGCTTTTGTCACTGTACCACACAAGCGGCTTGTAGTGAACTTGCATGCTTATAGTATATTTTCTCACTTATGTAACTGGTTTCTTGATTTCCTATCAGAGTGGTCACGGTTCGCAGTAACCGACAGAAAGCCATCCGGTAAAACCTAAGTGTCTTCGGCATTCCCGAAGACATAAACGATTTGGGAGACAATCTGAGCAGTCGTCTTAGGTTGTTTGCAACTGAGGCTGTCGTTTATCGTCTAGTAGACTCATCAGAAGATCAAAACAAATCGCAAAATGATTTAGAAAATATATCTCTATGGTGCGAAAATTGGCAACTGACTGTAAATAATGAGAAGTGTCAGGTCATCCACATGAGTGCTCAAAGGAATCTGTTGAGCTTCGGTTACACGAGAAATCGATCTAAAGGCAGTAAATTCTACAAAATAACTAGGAATTATAAATGCGAACAACTTAAACCGGAAAGAACACTAGAAAATGTTGTGGGAAAGGCGAACGAAAGACAGTCTTTTATTGGCAGAACACTTAAAAACTTTAACAGGTCTACTAAAGAACGGAAAGTGAGGTTGTAACAACACCAACGCTATTCTATTGTACATATAATAATTTTTTCTTCTGATTTTCGATAAATTAGTGTAATCGATATTCTGATTTCATTTCTTTTTCTTTTCGTGTCATTATGTTAACGAAAATGTAAGCAACTTTCGATGTGAATATTAATATCTATGTCAAATTTCTAGAAATGCTATAACAGAATTGGTGTTGAATCTATTGTAACATGTTTAAAATTGTAACTGTGCGCCTGGTCCATACGTAGGCAATGTATTAGGATATGTGGAATGTAAAACCTTTGGTGAATACCCTATCTGTAGGGGAGCGGTAAAGGGTGGATGGCAGGCGAGCGCGGTAAAATGCACACGGGCGCGGCACGGCATAACGGGCTCAGCAGCAGTAACAGTCGGAGTTGGGCATCGGTCTGAGGAACACGTTCCTGATCGAGGAGGCTATCCTGGAAAAAGTGGTTTCATTGAGCCTCGGATGTGCCGTTTCCGACGACTATACAGCATGGCCATATTCTATAGTCACTGAATTGAAAAGGATTGCGACGCTAAGAAGAAACAAAGTGCCGATACAGCAAGAGCCATAGCTGTAATTGTATGTGTGCTGTACGCCTCGCCATCTCGCCGCCCGCCAACCGCCGCATCGACACGAACAGGTTGAATCTTTAGAATTGTATTCGTGTGGACCAGTGTTAATTTTGTTCCTGACTGTTCAATAATAACTTAACTTTTACCAGAATTGTCCTAGCAATTAATTATCCTTATCACTAACCTAGACAGGGTCCTTTCCCTATGTTGTGCAACCCGAGTGTCCCGAAATGAAGATTTAAAGTTTATGTTAAAAGAATTACCTGCAGAACTATCTATGCTAGAAAGATGTTTAAGGAGCTTTATTGTTAACGAAAATATAAGCAAAGAACTAAGGTCTAACAAAGTTGGAAGATAATTTTGGAATTGGTTTAGTAATGAAGCTTAATTATTTTGAGACAAAAATAATAGTAGTTAAATGAGGAAGTAATAAGACAAAAAGAGTAGTAACTCATATATTGTAGATCTTGAGTGCTTATTGCTTCCAATAGTTAATAGTTACAACACAGTGATCATAACAGTTTCAGGCCCCCTCCCCCCCTCTCATTTCTTTGCTATTCATTTTAAATTCTGAAGTGTACTGAACTGATTTGACCAGCAAAGTTAAAGTCAATATAAAACCTAAATTTATCAGTGTTTTATCCTTATTAAAATTTACATTGTATGTGAGTTTCAAAAGTGTTATTTCTAGGGTAACCTATGCCCGATTTCAGTCGGATCAATAGACAAAACACAGTTTGTAGTAATCATTGTAGTGTAATGTTGTGTATTTACAGCTTGTCCAGATTAGTACAGAAAGGGAAAATATTAGTTCAGTAGATTTTTCTGGTTCTAAAATTTACCATATAATGCAGTATTACTACGTGTTGTTATGCTTGTACGTACATCCACTTGTACAAGGAAAAAACTCACTTAATGCCTAATTAGGCTGGCGACCGTATTATTGACAATCGGTAGCATCTGCTGTGTATGTTTCTTGCCCGTCTTAAGGTGTAGTTGCACTTTATACTTGCTTGACGTATCATTGTTGTTACTGAGTGGGTGTAAGTCTGATTTTGCCTCCATTCAGGTACACGCGGTCAACATATTTACTAAAATCCTTTCTTATAAGGTGAAGCCCGTCAACTTATCATAGTACAGGCTTTAATAAGTAACGTACGCCAGAGAGAAGAGCGTTACAAGATCCCAAGATCTCGTCAAGATACCTGACCTACCGACTCTGGGACAGTACTAAATTCGTTAATTGTTGTTGAAATATATTAACAACGTACATTTTAGAAAGTTCGAAGAAGGCCTGCACGTTTTGTACTATCGCGAAGCAAGGGCGAGTGTCACTGACATGATACAGGATTTGTGGGGGCATCATTAAAACAAAGCAATTTTTTACTGCGACGGAAACGTCTCACGAAATTTCAATCATAACTTGCTCCTCCAAATGCGAAAATATGTTGTTGACGCTGACCTACATAGTGAGAAACGATTACCAGAATAAAATAAGAGAAATGAGAGCTCTCACAGAAAGATATAGTTGTTCGTATTTTTCCGCCCGCTTTTCGAGATTGAGAGAATTGTTGTGAAGGTTGTTAGATGAACTCTCTGCCAGGTACTTAAGTGTGATTTGCAGAGTGCCCATCTAGATGTAGATCCAGATGCATATCTGCATATAGACTCCGCAAGCCACTGTACTTTTCGTGGAGGAAGGTACCATGTACAACTACTGGTCATTACCTTTCCTGTTGTACATGCAAATACAGTGACGGAAAAACGACTATCTATACGCCCCTTTGTGAGCTCCAATTTCTCTCATCTTCGTGGTCCTTACGCGAAACGTATGTTGGCCGCAGTAGAATCTTTCCCCATTCTGCCTCGAAAGGCAGTTCTCTAAATTTCTGCAATAGTGCCCCGCGTAAAAAGCATCGACTTCTGTCCAGGGATTCCCATTTTTTCCCGAAGCATCTACTTAATGCTTGCGTGTTGTTCGACCATACCGGTAGCAAATTTAGTGGCTCGCCACTGACCTACTTCGATGTCTTACTTCATTCCGACTTGGTGCGGATCCCAGCACTGGAAAAGTACTCAAGAATGGGTCTCACTAGTGTCTATTCGGTCTTCTGCGCAGATTAACCACGCTTTCTAATATTCTCCCAACGAACTGAAGTCGTCCTTTCCACAATCCTCCCATGCACGTTCCTTTTCATATAAATTTGCAGTGTTACGCATAGATATTTATTCGAAGTGATTGTGTCAAGCAGCACCTCACTTTAAACTGTAACCGGACATTACGGCTTTGTTTTTCCTCCACTTCTCCATTAACTTACAGTATTCTCCATTTAGAGCTAGCTGACATTCTTGACACCAATAGGAATTCTATCCTGTGTTCTCCTGCACTCGCTCATCGACGACACCTTCCCATACACCACAGCAACATCAGTGAAGAGCCGCAGATTGATGCCCGTCCTGTCCGCGAGGTCTTTTATGTATATAAAAAATAACAGCGGTCTTGTCAAACTTCCCTAGGGCACTCCTGAAGGTACTCTTGTCTCTGGTGAACACTCTCCGTCGAGGATAACATACTGGGCTCCGTTACTTAAGAAGTCTTCGAGCCACTCACGTATTTTGGGATCCTACTCCGTATTCTCGTACCTTCGATAACATTTTGCAGTGGGACACCGTGTCAAATGCTTTTCGGAAATCTAAGAATATAGAGCTTTCCTATTGCCCTTCATCCATGGTTCGCAGAACTTGATGTGAGAAAAGGGCAAGCTGAATTTCGTACGAGCTTTCTAAAGCCATGCTGATTCGTGGACTGATGCTTTTCTGTCTCGAGAAAATTCACTACACGACGTAAGACAAAAAAAAAAGAAAAAAAATTGACGCACCGTGAAGGAATTATCCGAATGGGACGGAAATCGGCAGACGTGATGTACACGTGCAGACGAACTAATTACTACAGCTTCGTGGACTGAAGTTTTTCTGTCTCAAGAAAATGTATTATACGATGTAAGATAAAAAAAAGGGCGACGCACCACCAAGGAATCATCCGCGTGGGACAGAAATAACGAAATGATGATCACAATTTTAAAAAATTGGATGATTTATTCAAGAGAAAGATCTACACAAATTCAGCAAATCAGTAGATACGTTGGTCCATGTCTGGCGGTTATGCAAGGAGCTATTCGGCTTGGATTGGATGAAAAGTGTTGCTGAATGCTCTCCTGTGCGATATCGTGCCATCCGCGTTACATCGTCAAAATTCCAAGCTGGTTCGAGTGCCCTACCCATAATGCTCGGTTGGGTAGCGATCTGGCGACATTGTTGTCCAACCTGGGGTTTGGGAAGGATGAAGACAAGCAGTAGAACCTCTCGACATGTGCAGGTGGGCGTTATCTTGCTGGAATGTAAGCCCAGGACGGCTAGCCATGCCAAAACAACTAAACACAGCGTAGAATATGACTGGACATACCGCTGTGCTGAATGGCACCCTAGGCCCTCACTCCTGGTTATCAGTCCGTAGGGGGGGTAAAAGCTAGACTGGTGTCCCACTGCTGTCCAGGTGGTCTCCAGACGCATCTACGGTGGTCATCGGGGCTCATTTCGAAGCGGGACTATTCATCGAAGGCAATTCTACTCCAATCAATAAGATGCCAGGCCGAAGACGTGTGTCTGAAGACGTCCCGGACGGAAGTCGAATACCACCGTGACCATCGCCCACCATATGACCCTACAGCCATTTCCTTTCATAGCACGACCCCTCTGGTTGTGCTCCGCTGCACCCTTACAACACAACAGCTAGCCATCCTGGGCTTAAATGTCATCAAGACAATGTCCGCCTACTTGCAGCGAGAGTTTCTACTGCTTTTCCCCACGCTTGCTGGACCCTACCTTTGGCAGAATGGTCGCCGAATCTCTTCCCGATAGAGAATATTTGGAGCATTACGGGCAGGTCCCTCCAGTCAGCTTGTGGTTTTGACGATGGACACAATTTGGCACGATATCGCTCAGGAGGACATCTAGGACTCTATGAATCAATACCAAGCCGAATAACTGTTTGCATAACGGCGACACGTAGGCCGACGCGTTATTGATTTGCTCAACTTCGGAATCTCCTTCCGTCGAATAAATCAATTTTTCCTGAAATTGTAATCATTTGTGTTTCTGCACATGTATATCACATCTATCGATTTCTGTTCCATTCGGACACTTCCTTCGTGCTGCGTTGGTTTTTTTCTTTCTTTTTTTCTTTTGCCCATTTATTTTCCCGGAGTTGCCGTGTCTTTTGGAGTATCAACGTGCGTTGACTTCCTACCCACAAGAACAGTGTAGTCGTCTACACGACGTAAGAAAAGAGGTCGTAAGAAGAACCCAACCGCCAGTGACGGGAGACGAGTGACACGCGTTGTCAGTGACAGTTCTGCAGGTCTGTTCAGAAATGTTCAAATGTGTGTGAAATCTTATGGGAATTAACTGCTAAGGTCATCTGTCCCTGAGCTTACACACCACTTAGCCTAAATTATCCTAAGGACAAACACACACACCCATGCTCGAGAGAGGACACGAACCTCCGCCGAGATCAGCCGCACAGTCCATGACTGCTGTGCCTCAGACCGCTCGGCTAATGCCGCGCGGCGGCAGGTCAGTCTTAACCAGTTTTGGAAAGAGCATGACCAATGAAGCTGCTTGGACTGTTGCATTCAGATACATCGAAAAGCACCATTGCTCACAGTGGATTCTAAAATTGCACCTTTTCAAAGAGCGGAGCGATACAGACACAACAGGTGAGTAAAGGCGAAGATATGCGATTTTTCCTCTTTTCAAATGTGGCAATGCGTAGAGTGCACCCACGGCCTAACACGGCTGTTTGATGTCCGCCGGGGGATGACAAAAAACTTTTGTTCGGTATTCCAATGCACACAGTTCTGAATTTGCGCCACCAATTACATACAATGTTGATTATAAGAAAGGTCGAAATCTCGCATCACTAGTTGCGCCAACGGGCACTGTCAGCTGGCTCACAGCTTCGGCTATATCGTGCGGAATACTTGCAGTGGACCTTGATTGCCATCTCTAGAATTCTCTGAGGTTTGTGACGGTACGGGCAGTTGACATCCACGGCAATGGTTTTGAACTTTCTACGGGAGAGAACACGAACTGAATTGTTATTTGTAACACTCATCTGGGCGTCACCGGGCAGTCTATTAGTGTATGTACTTTGCCTTTAGATAACTGTCGTTGTTGTTGTTGTTGTTGTTGCTGTTGTGGTCTTCACTCCAGAGACTGGTTTGACAGCTCTCCATGCCACTCTATCCCGTGCTAGCCTCTTCATCTACGAGTACCTACTGCAACCTACATCCTTCTGAACTTGCTTAGTGTACTCATTTCTTGGCCTCCCTCTATGACTTTTACCCTCCACACTTCCCTACAGTACTAAATTGGTGATCCTTTGATGCCTCAGAACGTGTCCTACCAACCGATCCCTTTTTCTAGTCAAGTTGTGCCACAAATTCCTTTTCTCCCCAGTTCTATTAAGTACCTCTCATTAGTTACCTACCCATGTAATCTTCAGCATTCTTCTGTAGCATCACATTTCGAAAGCTATTCTTTTCTTGTGTAAACTGTTTATCGTCCATGTTTCACTTCCATACTTGGCTACACTCCATACAAATACTTTCAGAAAAGATTTCCTGACACTTAAATCTACACTCGATCTTAACAGATTTCTCTTCTTCAGAAACGCTTTCCTTGCCATAGCCAGTCTACATTTTATATCCTCTCTACGTCGACCATCATCAGTTATTTTGATCCGCAAATAGCAAAACTCATCTAACACTTTAAGTTTCTCATTTTCTAACCTAATTCCCTCAGCATCACCTGATTTAATTCTACTACATTCCATTATCCTCGTTTTGCTTTTGTTGATGTTCATCTTATAACCTCCTTTCAAGAAACCGTCCAATCCTTTCAACTGCTCTTCCAGGTCCTTTGCTGTCTCTGCCAGAATTACGATGTCACTGGCAAACCTCAAAACTTTTATTTCTTCTCCATGAGTGTTAATTCTCACTCCAAATCTTCCTGTTGTTTCCTTTATTGCTTGCACAATATACAGATTGAATAACGTTGGAATAGCCTACAACCCTGTCTCACTCCCTGCCCAACCACTGCTTCCCTTTCATGTCCCTGGACTCCTATAACTGTCGTCTGGTATCTGTACAAATTGTAAATAGCCTTTCACTCCCTGTATTTGATACCTGTCACCTTCAGAATTTGAAAGAGAGTATTCCAGTCAACATTGTCAAAAACTTACTCTAAGTCTACAAATGCTTGAAACTTAGGTTTGCCTTTGCTTAATCTATCTTCTAAGGTAAATCGTAGGGTCAATATTACCTCGCGTGTTCCATCATTTCTACGGAATCCAAACTATCTTCCCCGGTCGGCTTCTTCCAGTTCTTCCATTCGTCTGGAAAACATTCGTGTTGGTATTTTGCAGCTGTTACTTACTTCTAATTCAGTTAATAAGCAGCGTTTATCGCAGACTAATATCAGTTAATAGATAAGCTTCAGTTGTAGAAATGTAATAACTACATGTCAATCCTATTATATTTCAAGTTTCTGGCGCCATATCTTCTCAACTAACGCAGCATTCGAACACCAAGCATTTCCCATGTACGGAAACGCTATTTCAGAACGAATCCGTATCACTGACATTGATTTACAGTAGAAGTTTGGAAATGCATTTTGTTCGAACATCATGAATTACCTCGGGGAAAATGATCTGTTGACACACTGTCAGCATGGATTAAGAAAGTACCATTCTCGTGAAGTACATCTCGCACTTTAATCTCACAAAGTAATGAGTGCTATCGACAGGGGATCTGAAACTGATTCCACATTTATAGCAAGGCTTTTGATTCCATCCCTAACAAGCGACTTCTAATCAAATTGCATATGTATGGAGTATCGTCTCAGTTGTGTGAATGGATTCGTGATTTCCTGTCAGAAATGTCACCGTTCCTAATAATTAACAGAAAGTCGTCGGGTGATCCAGAATTGATGTCCGGCGTTCTCCAGAAAAGTGTTATAGGCCCTCTGCTGTTTATAATCTATATGTATGATTCAGGAGACAATCTGAACGGCCAAGTTAAACTGTTTGTAGAGGACGCTGTCATTTAACGTCTGGTGAAGTCTTTAAAAGATTAAAAGCAACTGAAAAATAATTTAGACAAGATACTTGTCTGGTGCGAAAAGTGGCAATTGACGTTAAATAATGAAAAGTGCGAGCTCATTCTCATGAATCTAAAAGAAGTCTGTTAAGTTTCCGTTATACGATAAATCACACGAATCTAAAGGCTGTCAATTCAACTAAACGCCTAGTATTTGCCATTACGAACAATTTAAACTGGAACGATCAAATAGAAAATGTTCAAGAAAGGCAAACCAAATACTGCATTTTATTGGCAGAACATTTAGCAGATGCAACAAATACAATAAAAGACTGTTTATACCACATTGCCCATCCACTGCTAGAGTATTTTGTGCTGCATGAGATTCTTACTAGATGTGACTGACGAAGGACATCGTAAAAGTTTAAAGAAGGGCAGCTCCGTTTGAATTATCGTGAAGTGGGGGAGAGAATGTCACGGACATGATACGCGAGCGGTTGTGGCAATCAGTACAACGATGACGTTTTTCATTGCGGCGATATCTTTTCACAAAATTTCAATCTCCAACCTTCTGCTCTGAATGCGAAAATATTTTGTTGACGGCCATCTACCTAGGAAGTAGACAAGAGTATTCAGAGCTCGCACGGAAATATTTAAGTGTTCGTTTTTGCCACGCACTGTTAGAGAGTGGCACAGTAGAGAAATAGAGTGAAAGTGTATCAATGAACCCTCTGCATGCACTTAAGTGTGAATTGCAGAGTATTCGTGTTGATGTAGTTGCAGAAAGAATTTACGCAGCGCAGATGCTGCGTACCAAGAGGAAACTGAATAAAAATCCTTCTCATTTTTAGCAAGATGACAATACTGAAGAGGGCTTAACCAGAGAAACTAGATGACGATTTCATAATGGTTTGTGAAGTGATTAAAACTCTTTAACATTATAGCTTCATGCAAAACCCATGGATTTTTTACGGTTCATTTCTGCGTTTATTTTGATCGTTTACCTTGTATGAGATAATGGTTGATATTATACGAAGTGATTGGCACAGTCAAAGTCTTTTTCATTGACAAGATTCAAATCTAACACAGAAACCCGTTAGTTATATCATAGAGTAATAATTTCATCTGTCTGTTTTCTTGTTAGATTACCAAATACGTAAATAAATCACAATTTGTTGCTTCTGAATACCATTATCTTTAGTTTCTGTAGTTTCATTCTGTTGGCGTACGGTGGATGGCGGAGTTTCTGTATAAATGCTGATGTAGATGTATATGTAAATGGAAGGCTTGTTAAATTTGACTTTGCGATGACAATCAAAAATACATTAAGTGACTTATATAGTAGTAATTCTAGAAAATAGCGAATTTATTAGGATGTCATTCATACAATGTACGAGAATTTTCAAAAGAATGCATTTTTTTCAGGTCCAACATGTTAAAGCTGATACCCGCAGATTGTTGGCGGTGGGTGGGTCCCACAAGCAGCTTCTTCTTCTTCTTCTTCTTCTTCTTCTTCTTCTTCTTCTTGCTTTCCCATTAGTTGTTTTGTAAGAGCGACAGAGGTGAGTGTGCTCCGGCGTGCGGTCAGCGTTTGCGGCCGCGCATCGAGTTTCATCTGCGGTTTGAGAGAGCCGCTGTTTGGGAACCACTGATTTGGACAGCTACTGTGGGCGGGTTAGCGGCTGGGAGACGTCTGGTCTGTGGGGGTCTGCCTTAGCGGAGGCCACCGTGTGAGATTCTCGTTGGGAGGAAACGCCGCACTTCGTTGGCTACACTGTTGGAGACGTCGCCACCGTCATGACGTCAGTCCCAGTGACAAGTGCAGGCCGGCTGTCTGCTCTAGAATTTGTTTCTGTCTACCTGGGGTGGAAAGTTTCATACTTGAATGAGTAACGCTCCTCTATGTCTTTGCATTTTTTGTCTTGAAGCCTCTTTCTTTATTAGAAAATTTGCCTCTTTTGGCTGGAAGGCCATACAGCCATTCAAGGCAGAATATTACCCGTTCCATGGCCACCGTACATTCCGCTTAATTTCTGGTCATTGTGACTTCCGTGTACGTTTTTATTGCGGTCTAGCTGACAAACCCGGCATTTCCCTATTATTCATCTTGCCAATATTCTATTAGAAACGAAAACAAACAAAATGTGTTAATGTTTAATATCGAAAAAAATGCATTTGCATGAGTAGGAAAAATCAGCAGCATATGTGGACACTATCTGCGAAATATGTTGCCATTGGAGTTCGTAGCAAAGTAGTAATAAATTTAAACCTCATTCGTAATGTGGCAGTTTTTCATGCATGTCAGTATTTGGGACATCATGTCTCCTGAACTGTGTGTGGTACCATGATTTAATTTTGTTGGTGCACTTGACGACACATGTTGATACCGTCTGAGAAATTTATTGCTAGAAGATATAGTAGCACAGAGGTTATAAACATAAACGTTGCGCATGAGGAGGAGGAGGAGGAGGAGGAGGAGGAGGAGATTAGCGTTTAACGTCCCGTCGACAATTAGGTCATTAGAGACGGAGCGCAAGCTCGGGTTAGGGAAGGACGGAGAAGGAAATCGGCCGTGCCCTTTCAAAGGGACCATCCCGGCATTTGCCTGAAAGGATTTAGGGAAATCACTTATGGCCGGAGACGGGATTGAACCGTCGTCCTCCCGAATGCGAGTCCAGTGTGCTAACCACTGCGCCACCTCGTTCGGTCGTTGCGCATGATGCGGCAGCTTTTGAATCTTGTAGTTTGTGATGTCGTATTCCTGAACTGTAACAGATAGATGGTTATTAGTCCCGCATAAATTGTTATCTGGTAGTAGGGGGTACGTGTACCAAGTTTGACTGAAATCGGTCCATTTCTTTAGGAGGTGATTTGGAACGTACACACATCGATTATTATAATCTGTCTCGATATTATCCAAGATACGTCACTAGCACATACTAACCTTACATACGGTCCAGTCACATTTAGTGTGACCACCCCTAAGTTCGACACTAACGTGCAATAATCATTCACAGATGACACAGGGCAGCACCAGGAATGGAGGGAATGTAATGCTTGTGATGTGATCCGGATGCGGGAAAACAGTGCAGGCGTTGTCGTAATGCAGGAGCGATTTATCTGATGTCCGAAAGGGCATGATCATTGGCTTTCGCGTGAAGGGTGGAAGCATCTCCAAAACGGCTAAGTTTGTAAACTGTTCACCGCGCGGAATGGACGCGTGGTTTGGTGCATCATGTACGGATTCCGCGGCCCCTCCCGCCGGAGGTTCGAGTCCTCCGTCAGGCATAGATGAGTGTGTTATTCTTAGCATAGGTTAGTTCAAGTAGTACGTAAGTCTAGGGACCGATGACCTCAACAGTTTCGTCCCTTTGGAATTCACAAACATTTGAACATTGGAACATTTTGTAAACTGTTCGCTTGGCACTGTGGTTCAAGTATTAACGTGAATGGCAAAATGGCAGTGTATTGAAAACCGGCACCATAGGTATTGTGGTGCACCATGGGCCATAGGTGACAAGGGTGAATGACGGCTGCGGAGATGTATACGTGGGAATAAACGAGCAACTGTTGAACCAGTGACCTCCTATATGAACGGGGGACAAACTACAGGGGCTCTTAAACGACCGTTCAGCGAACGTTTCTGCGGATGGGCCTCCACAGCAAGCGCCTGTTTTATGGTCCCAAACTGACTGCCGTCCACTGGAGACGAAGGCAGAAATTTGGACGCAAGTACTGCACCTGGACATCCACTGATTGGCTACAGGTGGCCTTTTTAGATAAATCACGTTTTATGTGTCACTGTACAGATGGCCGTTGGCGTGGATGGCGTGAAACGTCTGAAAGCAAACACGGCAGGCCTATGGTTTCGTGGCATTCCCTGGGTGATTTATCAATCTGGAAGGCACAATGGATCAACATACGTACTCACCTATCCTTGGAGACCATGTCGTTCCCCACATACAGTTTGATGGCATCTACCAGCAGGACGCTGTAGTGTTTCTCATAGCTCGGAGTGTACGTGCATGGTTCTACGAGCACCAGAATGACATTACCGTATCCCCCTGGCCACCAGACTCTCCGGATTGAAACCCAATCGTCAATGCGTGACCTCTTCGATCGAGCTGTTCGCGGCGAGGATCTTCAACCGAGAAACCCAGCGCAGCTTGTCACGGCATTGGACTCTGCATGGCCGCACTTCCCTGTCGGTACCTTCCAGAACTTTATTTACTCTCTTCCTGGACGACTCGCAGCTGCCTGCATTTCAAAAAGTGCTTCTTCAAGCTTTTGACAGATGGTCACATGAAAGTGTCCGGACGGTGTAGGAATTTAGAGTTACAGAAACTTAGAATTGCTTTGTTAACCCGGTTACGTGGCAGAGAAGAACTATAGGCGATGTAATCAACAAAATGAAATAATGTATCTGAAGCTGGCCGTAACAATAGTTTATTACGTAGACTTGCAAGGGCAGTGGACGATCATCGTGTTGTAATGAAGTTATTATGGCAGCTACTGCAACTACATCATTGATATCGATTCATATTAAGGAATAAATGCACTACAAATGCCTAAAGAGTACATCAGAAATGACGATTAACTGATGGAATTAATCTATATTGACTTGCTGAAAGCATAGGAAGTGCGGTACTGCGTTCAAATCCGTTGTTAAGATTTCCTTGAAGAAATCTATTTTGAACACAGAAAACATTTAAAATGGTTCCAATGGCCCTGAGCACTATGGGACTTAACATCTGAGGTCATCAGCCCCCTAGGACTTAGAACTACTTAAATCTAACTAACCTATGGACATCACACACATCCATGCCAGAGACGGGATTCGAACCTGCGACCGAAGCGCCTAGAACCACTCGGCCACACCAGCCGTTAAAAACATGCAGTAATTATTCAAAGTGCAGTAATTATTCATAAGGTATTAATAAATAGTTGTAAGCTTGAAGCTTAGCGCTTTAGAGGACACTAATATGTATTTTACTTCCTAGTACTGTTCCTAGTAGACAGGTTGGGTCCAAATTAAATTATTGTTCTATTAAAAAATTACGAAAAAGTTAAGTAGTGTTTAAAGGGATATGCTCAAAAAATCACTCTAATAAATTCCAGTTAGGTCTGTGAAACTATTGCTTATAATTTGTTTAAGCTGAATACATCCAGTTTCACGCCGTTAGCGGCATCAGTATTGAAATTTACTAAATTTATCGATTGCCGGGTAAGAATACTTCGTCTGAAAACACTGGAATTTTCCGAGCAGGCGCCTCTATGGCAACGACTATTGTGTGTCTTCAAGTAACTCTTTTGGGTATTTAGTTGTGTATTTTTATTTATTTGCTTTCGTTGGCATTTAATTTGGTAGCCAGGCACTATTGCAGGTCGTGTTACAACTATTGTTACAAATTTTAATTGATTACATGTGTATTATACTCAACGAAAAGCGAGGACACTATACAGTTACGTTAATTTACTTTATCACTAAACCACAGCTACTTGTGTGACGATAGTGTGCTAGTGGCTTAGTGTATTATAAGTTCAGCTAAAATAATGTAAATATATTTAAATGGTATATGTTCTGTTTTGTATGTGTACTAGCGAGCCAGGCAATGATTCACAATTGCTAAATGTGTATGAGAACTGAATGTACATTGTAAACTACTTCTCTCCATTCTCTCCTCCTCCACCTGCCTTTGTCCATCTCTGCTCCTCCACCCCTCCCCTCCGTGCATCACCTCCTCTTCTTCTCTATGTCTATACCGTCGCTCACTCACTCTTTATCATCCTACCCCTGTATATTGTTTATTGTTACTGCAAACGAAATAATGATTAGGAACTGAAGTAGCTAATGAATGAGTAGATCAGTTAGGATCGTTAGTGTATATGGGATGAGATTGCTGCTGGATCGAGATTTATGAGGACAGCAGCTTCAGTGTCAGTTTCGCATAATTTGTGAATTGGTAGGATTACAAAGTTTTGGATGAGTCATATCCCGTAGTAGTTGTCTAATCATAAGCCATAAAAATAGCTTTCCAATTTTTCATAAAACTGACAAGGAAGGAAACAAAACAGCGTACTAGTGTGTTTACAATTTTTGTTTGAAATGATATATAAGGAGAAAGAATATATATGGATAAATAACTTGGGTAACGATTTACAGCCCTCCTATCATAGTTGAAACTGATGGAGTGAAAGAAATCGAAACTGCAGTTTTTGCAACACAGTCCGGCTTTTTCTTCCTCGCTGTGCGTTTTACAGAAACCCTATACATTGTCGTTTAACAAATATATAGTCTATGTCCTTTTGAATGTTAATTATAGCATCGCATAAAAACTTGCAGCAAATCGGTAAACAATATTGCGACTTTTCCTAACAACCTTCCTTTTTTCTATATTATATATACATTTATATATTATATACATTTAAAATAAGTAGACTACGGCCAAGTGGTAGTTCATTTGAAGTAATTGGTCACGAGCTAACCGAGATATTTGATTAATGTATATTCTATGTCCACCTGAATATTCATTGAAGTATTCTGTAAATTTTGAAATGAATCGATCGAGAATTTTTAGAGAGTTTTGGACACAGTATTTGTCCTTTATATATTACGTAAAGATTCATACAGTATGTATATTAAAATATACAGCCTACGTCCATCCAATTGTTGACGAAAGTATCGTGTAAAAATCAGAAGTAAATTGGCCAAGATCTTTTAAAGAATTAGCTAACAACAATTCCTCTCTATATAGGATAACTGGATGTAATAAAACCGTGCATTCTGTTAATTGTCTCTAATGTTGTATATCGATATGTAAAATGTGTAATTTTTTAATGAGCTATGCCCTTATGAATTCCTTTAAAAATAATTTGGCCTATATTTTGTGTTTTTCTAGATATAATTTTATGTTTAGGAAAGGAAGAACTGGTGTTTGTAAGGAGTAGTGAAGGTAACAACGCCACATTGAAATTCTTTCACATTTATGACACCAAATGTACCATACATTAGTCAAAAATGAAGGAAATGCGTAATTGTAACTAGTAATGGAAGTGATACATTCCACAATCATGGAACCAATGCAAAATTTTAGCGCACAGTGAACTTCTAATTCAGTCATTTCGAGGTTTGGAACAGCCATCTTTGCAGAGTGTACACAGCCCACATATTTTCAGAGATGCATCATCTCATGTTTCATTATACCATATTTTACGTTGTGTTCACTGAAATCTGTCCTTGTTGTTAACAGAATCTTCCGTCGGTTCTTGGTAGAACAACACTATAATAAATGAAAACCACCAGTTTGTTTTTCTTCCATAGTATTACTTTTATTGTTTTAACCGGTTTTCGGCTACGAGGCCATCTTCAGACATTTACTGAGTATTGTCACCAAAGAAGTTACAATGTTCGCAACCAACACTGGAAGAGAAGTAATACGTCTAGAGTGAAGCAGAAAGATACAGTAAGTAACATCTTTTACGGTGTGGTGGCAAAGGAATGAAAAAGTAAAGCACTGAACAGTAAATAAATAAAAATGGAGTAGACAGGAAAAACTTTAACACAGAATAGGAACAGCATGCCTACATTACAGTTTCTATTAATAAACAAAACTAATAAAATAAAATAAGTACTTGACAAGGCTACATCAGGAGGTTAAAAGAAGAAACAACTATTAATGTAACTACAGAGTACATAAGGAACCTAAGCAACATTAGTGAGATAAACAGAAATAAATAAATGCAGAAAAATCGAGGAGTTTGAGGGAACATACAGTAAATGCAATCTTTTAACATTAACATTATATTCAAAACTGTGGCTATGTAACAGTTTGCATTAAATAAATGTCCTTTTGTCGTAGAAGTAAACAAGACAATACAGTACAAGTCCTCCTTACAGGACTTGGAATGTGCTTTAATTGAGTTTTCTTGCCAGAATTTGCAAGATCCGTTGCTGATGCTGCTGATGGATCAGTATTGAACAACTCTCTATTGAGAATTGTTGCTTCTGATTACGGCCAAGTTTCCTATTTGGCGTCTTCTCTTCATCTTTGTTTAGCCAGTCTCGAGGCCTCCGCAACGGTAATTCCAGATCTAGCTGCTTCAATGGTCTTCCATAGATCCTCAGTAGTCCACCTTACACGAAGATTTTGACGGGGCTTACCCATATTGTCAAGTACATGAGAAAAATACAGAAATGGCGTTATTACCTGCAAGTGCCTTATTAAAGTTTTTGCTAACTGTACTGAAAAATATTTAAATTAGTTAAAATCTGAAACTTCCTGGCAGATTAAAGCTGTGTGCCCGACCAAGACTCGAACTCGGGACCTTTGCCTTTCGCGGGCAAGTGCTCTACCAACTGAGCTACCGAAGCACGACTCACACCCGGTACTCACAGCTTTACTTCTGCCAGTACCTCGTCTCCTACCTTCCAAACTTTACAGAAGCTCTCCTGCGAACCTTGCAGAACTAGCACTCCTGAAAGAAAGGATATTGCGGAGACATGGCTTAGCCACAGCCTGGGGATGTTTCCAGAATGAGATTTTCACTCTGCAGCGGAGTGTGCGCTGATATGAAACTTCCTGGCAGATTAAAATTGTGTGCCGGACCGATACTCGAACTCGGGACCTTTGCCTTTCGCGGGCAAGTGCTCTACCATCTGAGCTACCGAAGCACGACTCACGCCCGGTACTGTAAGGTTCGCAGGAGAGCTTCTGTAAAGTTTCGAAGGTAGGAGACGAGGTACTGGCAGAAGTAAAGCTGTGAGTACCGGGCGTGAGTCGTGCTTCGGTACCTCAGATGGTAGAGCACTTGCCCGCGAAAGGCAAAGGTCCCAAGTTCGAGTTTCGGTCCGCCACATAGTTTTAATCTGCCAGGAAGTTTCATATCAGCGCACACTCCGCTGCAGAGTGAAAATCTCATTCTAGTTAAAATCTATTTACATCATTTCATACACGAAAGAACGTATTTTAATCACATAGTAATCGAAACATTAAATGAGAGTAACGGTAGAAATTCATACATACCTCCTTTAACTCACGGAAAATATTCATTGTCAATAGAAAGCAAACTTTTAGCACGTGAGGTCACTATTTAACAACTGTCCAGTTCACACTGCAGTTGCTGTTGCTGAAGGGGACGCTACAAGCATGTCTGTGGAAGCTCCTGCCTTTGTTATTCGTTATTTACACGGGGTTTCCATCATCGAAATATTTCCAAACTAGCCATTAAACTGCACATGGCGGTAAAACCTACGCGGCGTTATCATCTTCAGTTACCCTATTATTCTATTTATGTTTACATAAATCAACGGTAAATTATATAGCTTATGTCTCTCTGAGCTTTTTATTAGAGTATGTGTAGAAACCTGAAGTAAAACGATGAGGAAATTTTCGATATTTTTGATAACAACGTTAGACACAACTTGTCTTTATACAGGCGTTGTAGTTTAGAAGACATTGTAATTATTCTATAAAGTTAACGATTTAGTATTTTCGTACCAAATTTTTATGTTATGGGAACAGGCTTACCAGCTGATGTGATGTAGGTGACCTTACAACTAGCATTAAGTTTCAGACCCTACCAGGGTGACGCAAGCCATGTACTAACCCTTGAAGTTAGTGTACGCCACTGCAGTGTCACAGCAAACTGAGATGATCGGATGAGACTGTGTAAGTCTCTCGTGGAGCCTGGAGTCTCCATCTACGCCTCTCTCACAGCGCTGCACTTCCTCTGCCAGTTCGCCCGTAGTCTCACTACCGCGAACTAAGAGCGTTGATGGCGTGAGCCATTCCTCTACACCGTCTCTCCATGTCCGCTGCCTGCTGACTCCCATATGTTGCTACTCGAAATGCCAGCACATCAACCAAAACCACCCGTTAATTATGAGATCCACCTGCCAGTGTTCCATTTGCCTAAAAGAAATAAACGACAGTCTGGAAAGCAGCCCTGAGACATCTGTCAAAATAACAGGTATTACATCATTATACCATTTCTCATATTTTATGGGATCACCATGAACATGTGACGCTCATGTCCTCACTTCGTGAGACACTGCATAGAAAAAAATGGCTCTGAGCACTATGGGACTCAACTGCTGTGGTCATCAGTCCCCTAGAACTTAAAACTACTTAAACCTAACTAACCTAAGGACATCACACACACCCATGCCCGAGGCAGGATTCGAACCTGCGACCGCAGCAGTAGCGCGGCTCCGGACTGGAGCGCCTAGAACCGCACGGCCACCGCGGCCGGCACACTGCATAGAGGTTTGGAATTTAACCCAGTACATTGGTTCAGAGACATGGTCGGGAACATTCCGCCACCACTTCTCCTCCTCTAGCTGGACAAATACTAGCAATGAAATATTCACCCACTACCAGGATTCGAAGCGGTGCATCTCCGCATCCAGTGCTACTGCACTGACGTGCGTTAGCAGCCTCGGCTATGGAACCTGGAACATACCAATACAGCTGACACCGTAAATAAAAACCATTCATCAGCCAGGATCACATAAAATATTCCTCTATTTAAGACGGTTTCAACAGACTTTGCTGTCATCTTCAGCTCATAAAATCTTGTTGTTGTTAAACATGTTCATTTTACGCTGAACCTCACGTAAAAGATGTCAAGCAGATAAAAATCACCTTTTATAATATGTTGATTTTTATCCACTTGACATCTTATGCGTGAGGTTCAGCGCAAAATGAACATTTTGTACTACTACAATATGTTGACACTTGAAGATCACAACATAGTCTGTTGAACCCTGTTGTCTAAAATAAAGAACTATTTTATGCTATCCTGCCTGTTGAATGTTTTTTTACGGTTAAAACATATCGCCCTTCAGTACTCTCAAAATGAGGAAATTCAAACAACTGACATCATTTTAGAGCAAGATTCTAGAACCTATACCGTATTCGAACGTCACGTAATACCACAAAGGGAAAGATCTATTACCAAATAATCACTAAGGATTCAGAAAATATCGTAAGATGTATTAAGAAGTCCGGTAAATAGTTAATGATATGATTTAGGTACTGTTTCATTACAAAACATACCAATCAGCTTAAAAGGTTACTGCTAATTTTGAGACTGGGATTGAATATGATATTGATTGAAAATTATGTCCTCTCGTACACAAGAATTTGAACTATAAATGGAACGCTTGTACAATTTCTGTGTGACGTCAAAAAGAAAAAAAAAATCGTGTAAACTGTGAACTCTTTACAGGTTCGAATCCCGCCGGTGCTTAAATTTTGATTAATAATCGGCTTTGGCGGCCGAAGACTTCCGGCATAAGAAGTCACCCTCATTCTGCCAACGGCCATGTCAAAGAGGGCGGAGGAGCCGACAGAAGATTCAGGGCACTCTCTAGCCCTAGGGGTGGGAAACTGCCCCTAAAAGCTGAAGAACTAGCAGTGATCAAAGGCATGAGGATGCAGAAGGCAATGGAAACCACTACATTAAAGATATTTGACAGGACATGTGGCCTGTAATTGAAGAAATGTCATGATGATGTCTTCATTGGTAAAAGATTCCTGAATACTCCCCCATTCGGATCTCCGGGAGGGGACTGCCAAGGGGGAAGTTACCATGAGAAAAAGACTGAATAAGCAACGGAAGGATAAGGTTCTACAAGTTGGGGCGTGTAATGTCAGAAGCTTGGACGTGGTAGGGAAACTAGAAAATCTGAAAAGGGATATGCAAAGGCTCAATCTATATATACCGCGTCAGTGGAGTGAAATGGAAAGAAGACAAGGGTTACTGGTCAGATGAGTATAGGGTAATATCAGGAGCATCAGCAGAAAATGGTGTAACACAGTAGGATTCGTTGTGATTAGGAAGGTAGGGTAGAGAGTGTGTTTCTGTGCACAGTTCAGTGACAGGGTCGTTCTTATCAGAGTCGACAGCAAATCAACACCGACAACAATAGTTCAGGTATACATGCCGACGTCGCAAGCTGAAGATGAAGAGAGAGAGAAAGTTTATGAGGATTTTGAAGGGGTAATACAGTATGTGAAGGGAGATAAAACTCTAATAGTCATGGGGAACTGGAATGCGGTTGTAGAGGAAGAAGTAGAAGAAAATGTTACAGGAGAATATGGACAGGAATGAGAGAGGAGAAAGAATAATTGAGTTCTGTAACAAGTTTCATCTCGTAATAGGGAATACTCTATTCAAGAATCACAAGAGGAGGGGTTATATACCGAAAGGGTTAGGAGATCGGGAATATTTCAGTTAGATTACAACATGGTCAGGAAGAAGTTTCCGAAATCAGATACTGCGTTGAAAAGCGTACTCAGCAGCAGATATAGACTCAGATCACAATATAGTAGTGATGAAGAGTAGGCTGAAGTTTAAGACATTAGTCAGAACGAATCAATATCCAAAGAAGTGTGATACGGAAGTACTAAGGAATGAAGAGATATTCTTGGAGTTCTCTAATGCTACAGATACAGTAATAAGGAATAGCTCAGTAAGCAGTACTGTTGAAGAGGAATGAACATCTCTAAAAAGGGCCATCACGGAAGTAGGAAATGAAAACATAGGTACAAAGAAGGTAACTGCAAAGAAACCATGGATAACAGAACAAATACTTCAGTTGACTGATGATAGGAGGAAGTACAAAAATTTTCCGGGAAACTCAGGAATGAAATAAATAGGAAGTGCAGGGAAACTAAGACGAAATGGCTGCAGGAAGAATGTGAAGACATCGAAAAAGAAATGATTGTCGGAGGGACAGACTCAGTATACAGGAAACTCAAAACAACCTTTGGTGACATTAAAAGCAAGGGTGTTAACATTAAGAGTGCAACGGGAATTCCATTGCTAAATGCAGAGGAGGGAGCGGATGGGTGGAAAGAATACACCGAAAGTCTCTGTAAGGAGGAAGATTTTTCTGAGAATGTACGTCTGGAGTATACCATTGTATGGTAGTGAAATATGGACTGTGGGAAAACTGGAACAGAGGAGAATCGAAGCATGTGCGGTGTGGTGCTATAGACGATATGTTGAAAATTAGGCGGACTGATAAGGTAACGAATGATGAGGTTCCTCGCAGAATTGGAGAGGAAAGGAGAATGTGGGACAAGGAGAAGGGACAGGATGATAGGACAACTGTTAAGACATGCGGGAATGACTTCCATGGTACTAGAGGGAGATGTAGAGTTCAAATACTCTAGAGGAAGACAGAGATTGTAATACATCTATCAAATAATTGAGAAGGTAGGTTACAAGTGCTACTCTGAGATGAAGAGGTTGGCACATAAGAGGAATTCGTGGCGCGCCGCATCAAATCAGTCATAAGACTGGTGGCCAAAAGAAGGAGAGAGAAAAGCTGTTTATTTGTTGTCTACAATACAGTTCTTATGATTAAAAGTATGATATAATAGTATTGTAACACAGTTCGATAAGTGCACAATTACAGAGTTATTGCGTAAATGATGACGTTTTTGGCTATGTTG
Organism: Schistocerca serialis cubense; assembly: GCF_023864345.2. Classification (NCBI taxonomy): domain Eukaryota; kingdom Metazoa; phylum Arthropoda; class Insecta; order Orthoptera; family Acrididae; genus Schistocerca; species Schistocerca serialis. The sequence continues at coordinate 61,515,361 of NC_064644.1, read as the reverse complement.
GGAGATAAGATATATGTGAATAAATTGTTACACTTACGACAAGTAAATATGAGCCTAAAGACGGATGAAAACTTTGTCGAGACTTAAAGAATTCACTTGATTTGTTTTCAGAATGGTTGTTGAGTAGTTTGTCGTGCTTTCTTTTTGTGGATGTAAATCTCAGACAGGTCCAGTTTGTGGCCTTCTTTTAAAATGAGCTTTACCTTCAGGTCATCATTTATGTTCTCAAAGTTGTGACCTATATCTCTGATACGTGTGACTATAGCTAATTTCTCTGCTGTGTCTCATCGAAATGCATTTATATGTTCCATGACCGTAGTGTAAAAGTCATAGCCAGTTTGTCCTATGTATTGTGCTGAGCATTCATTTCAGGTAAATTGGTAGATGCCGCTTTCGTTGAATTATTTTTCATTATTGATTTTAATATTATAAAAACTGTCTGTGACACACGTTGAAAGAGATTTTCTTATTTTACATCGTTTAATGACGGCAATTTTTGTGATATGTTGTGAAGCTATTCAATACAAGCAATGCAAGGTTTTTCTGTTTTCTACTGTTTTCATAGTTAAATTTTTTTATATTTTTTACAACCGAATCGCCTATTAGTGTGTATCAGTTTTCTGCAGCTATCTGTTTCATTATCCATCAAGGGATCACCAATTTAGTATTGGAGGAAAGTTTTTTTTTGGTGGGGGGTGGGGAGGGGAGGCTAAAATGTCGTAAAGGGTAACCAAGAGGTGAATACGGAATGCAGATTCAGAAGGATGTAAGTTGCAGTAGTTATTCGAAGACGAAGAGGCTTGCACTAGCATAGAGTAACTGGAGAACTTCATCAAACCAGTCTTTGGAGTGAAGACCACAACAATAACAACAAAATCGACAGATGTAAAGGTAATTTTCGGTGTACTCCAAGGAAGTATGACAAGACCGTTACTGTTTACAATATATATAAGTGATCTGGCAGAGAGATGCGGATGCTCTCTAAGGCTGTTCACAGATGATGCGGTTGTCTGTAACAAAGTAGCAACGCCAGAAAATAGTAACGATTTGCAGAATGAACACAGACAATTGATAAATGGTGCAGGCTCTGTCAGTTGACCCTGAACGTAAATAAACGTAATATATTGCGCATACGTAGGAAAAGAAATCCACTACTTTATAGCTACACTACTGATGACAAACCTCTGGAAACAATATCTGTCGTAAAATATTTGGGAATAATTATCCGAAGCGATCTTAAGTGGAGTGACCATATAAAAGAAATAGTGGAAAAGCAGATGACAGACTCAGATTCATAGGAAGAATCTTAAGGAAATATAACTGATCCATGGAGGCAGTGATTTATTTATAAGACGCATTTTCGACCTATTCTTGAATATTGCTCATCTACCTTGGACTCCTGCCAGATAGGATTGATAGAAGAGTGAGAGAAGCTCCAACGAAGAGCAGCACGTCCGTCACTGGATCGTTTAGTCGCCACAAGAGCGATACAGAGGCTCAACAAACTCCACTGGCAGACGTTACAAGAGAGGCGTTGTGCGTCACGGAGGGATTTACTATTGAAATTTGGAGAGAGCACATTCCGTGAAGAGTCGGACAACATATTTCTTCCCCCTACATACATACGTCTCGTGTAATTACCATGGGTAGAAAATTCGAGATATTAAAGTCAATACAGATGCTTACCGACAGTCAGTTGCCACTCGCTATTGGCGAGTGAAATAGGCTTGGAGGGCTCAGTTAGTAGTACAAAACGTACCCTCCGACACACGTCATTAGGTGGCTTGCAGGATGTGAGGTAGATGTAGATGTGGAACAACAACACCAACATCCATCAAGTGTTTCATTATATCACCGACTTGTACGTTGCTATTCTGCGTGTGTTTGGGTGGCAGGAAGTAACATCTATATTTACGTCAGTGGTATTGACGTCTCCTATCGACATGATTCATTAATTCGTGTGAACAAAAGATCAGTTGTGTTTCATAAAACGTTAGTGCATTACATTATTATTATTATTATCTTTCTTTCTTTTCTCAGACGTTATGTCTGATCAAAAATGGAAAGTGACGCCGGTCTTTATCAAGCGCGACTTCCTGTTAACTGTACGGTATGTGTTACATTGCATTTAGGAACTGTCGGGTAATGTGAACATGTATCAATAATTACAGATTTCTGTAGTTGTATATATAAGTTTGGATGTAGCTGTATTGCGTTGACGTACTGGTGGATATTGTTTGGTATGACTCCTGTAGTTGATAGTATAATTAGTATAATGTCAACTTCATCCGGATGCCACATGTCGTCGACTTCCTCAGCCAGTTGGATGTATTTTTCAATTTTTTCTCCTGTTTCCTTCTGTATATTTGTTGTATTGGGTATGGATATTTCGATTAGTTGTGTTAATGTCTTCTTTTTATTGGTGAGTATGACTCAGGTTTGTTATGTGGTGTTCTATCTGTTATAATGGTTCTGTTCCAGTATAATTTGTATTCATGATTCTCCAGTACATTTTGTGGTGCATACTTGTATGTGGGAACGTGTTGTTTTATTAGTTTATGTTGTATGGCAAGTTGTTGATGTATTATTTTTGTTACATTGTCATGTCTTCTGGGGTATTCTGTATTTGCTAGTATTGTACATCCGCTTGTGATGTGATCTACTGTTTCTATTTGTTGTTTGCAAAGTCTGCATTTATCTATTGTAGTATTGGGGTCTTTAATAATATGCATGCTGTAATATCCGGTGTTTATTGTTTGATCCTGTATTGCAATCATGAATCCTTCCGTCTCACTGTATATATTGCCTTTACTTGGTCATTTGTTGGATGCGTCTTGATCGATGTGTGGCTGTGTTAGATGATACGAGTGCTTGCCATGTAGTGTTTTCTTTTTCCAATTTACTTCCTTCATGTCTGTTGATGTTATGTGATCTAAAGGGTTGTAGAAGTGGTTATGAAATTGCAGTGGTGTAGCCGATGTATTTATATGAGTGACTGCTTTGTGTATTTTGCTAGTTTCTGCTCGTTCTAGAAAGAATTTTCTTAAATTGTCTACCTGTCCATAATGTAGGTTTTTTATCTCGAGAAATCCGCTTCTTCCTTCCTTCCTGCTTAATTTGAATCTTTCTGTTGCTGAATGTATGTGATGTGTTCTATATTTGTGGCATTGTGATCGTGTAAGGGTATTGAGTGCTTCTAGGTCTGTGTTACTCCATTTCACTACTCCAAATGAGTAGGTCAATATTGGTATAGCATATGTATTTATAGCTTTTGTCTTGTTTCTTGCTGTCAATTCTGTTTTCAGTATTTTTGTTAGTCTTTGTATTTTTCTTCTACTTCTTCTTTAATATTTGTATTATCTATTCCTATTTTTTGTCTGTATCCTAGATATTTATAGGCATCTGTTTTTTCCATCGCTTATATGCAGTCGCTGTGGTTATCCAATAAGTAATCTTCTTGTTTTGTGTGATTTCCCTTGACTATGCTATTTTTCTTACATTTGTCTGTTCCAAAAGCCATGTTTATATCACTGCTGAATACTTTTGTTATCTTTAGTAATTGGTTGAGTTGTTGATTTGTTGCTGCCAGTAGTTTCAGATCATCCATGTATAGCAAATGTGTGATTTTGTGCGGGTATGTTCCAGTAATATTGTAATTTGTATTATTTAGCATGTTGGATAGTGGATTCAGAGCAACACAGAACCAGAAAGGACTTAATGAGTCTCCTTGGTATATTCCACGCTTAATCTGTATTGGCTGTGATGTTTGGATATTAGGTGTGGTTTTCCAATTTTTCATTACTATGTTTAGGAACTGTATCAATTTAGGATCTACTTTGTATATTTCCAATATTTGTAGTAACCATGAGTGGGGTACACTATCAAAAGCTTTTTGGTAATCAATGTATGCATAGTGTAGCGACCTTTGTTTAGTTTTAGCTTCATATGTCACCTCTGCATCTATTATCTGTTGCTCTTTACATCCTCATGCTCCTTTGCAACAGCCTTTTTGTTCTTCATTTATAATTTTGTTCTGTGTTGTATGTGTCATTAATTTCTGTGTAATGACTGAAGTTAATATTTTGTATATTGTTGGTAGGTATGTTATGGGGCGATATTTAGCTGGGTTTGCTGTGTCTGCTTGATCTTTAAGTTTCAGATAAGCTATTCCATGTGTAAGTGTATCAGGGAATGTGTATGGGTCTGCAATGTAACTGTTAAATACTTTAGTTAAATGTGAATGTGTTGAGGTGAATTTCTTTAGCCAGAAATTTGCTATTTTATCTTTTCCAGGGCTTTCCAATTGTGAGTAGAATTAATTACTTGGGTGACTTCATGTTGCAAAATTATCACTTCAGGCATTTGTGGTATCATCTTGTATGCCTCTGTTTCTGCTTGTATCCACTGTGCATGCCTGTTATGCTGTACCAGGTTTGACCATATGTTGCTCCAGAAGTGTTCCATGTCTGTTATGTTTGGTGGATTGTCTATTTTAATGTGTGTGTTATCTATTGTCTGGTAATATTTGTTTTGGTTTGTGTTGAATGTTTGGTTTCGTTTCCTTCTATTTTCACTTTTTTGTACCTTCTAAGTCGTTTGGCCAATGCTTGTAATTTCTGCTTCTTTTCATCTAATTGCTCTATCGCTTCTTGTTGAGAGATTTTACCTAACCTTTTTCGTTTTTTGTCTGACATATCATTTCTTATAAATTGTGTTAGTTGTCCGATGTCTTTTCTCAGTTTTTCTATTCTGGTCTGAAGCCTGTGTTGCCATGCTGGTTTTGTGGGTTTCATCTGTGTGTTGGTTGGTTCTGATCTCTGCCTAGTGTGTATATTTAGTGTAGTGAGTGCTCCTATATAAACCAGTAGTTGTAACTCTTCCATAGTTGTGTTTTCATTTATTTTGTTGTGTATGATTGTGTTGATAGTTTTTATTGTTGTTTCGACTTGTGGGTTATTTGGCGGTCTATGCAAGAATGGTCTAATGTCTGTATTTGTGTCTCTGTATTCTATATATGTCAGCTGAAATTGTTCTTCTATATCTAACATGTGTGTCACTTCGTGTTCTAATTGTGCTTGTTCTGGTGGCTGTCTTAAGATTTCGTTTTCCTCTGACTGTTTAATTGATGGTGTTGTTCTTTGTTTGTTTGCTCTCTCTGGGATGTTTGAGTCCATTACTGTATTTTCTTCTTCTTCTGATTGCACATTATTTTGTTCCAGTATTTGTTGTACTTGTTGTTTGATGTTTTCTATTTCTGACTGGGGTACCCTGTCTAGTCTAGCTAGTCTAGTCGTTGTTCTGTTAAAAATTTTAATTCTGGGTATCTGGTATTAAATGTTGTGTATACTTGTGATCTGTATCCAGTTGTGTTGGTTCCTAGGTTTGTTGCTTGGTAATAAGAGAACATGAGGTGTCTGTTAACTTCATCTGACCATCTCATCCTCTGTCTTTGTTTTCCTTCTAGAGTGGTTGCAGGAAGCATATCCTGCGAAACACCTCTATTTAGATTTAAATCATTTTCCGTTTGGCTAGCAGTGTCGTTACCATTGTGGACGGGCATAGGGTTCAAGCGTCGTCCCCGACCATGACAGCGCTTGTGCGAGGCTTCATCAGTTCTGTCGTGAACCAACTAATCACACTAAAAGGGGGGTTAGCCCTATTAGTGGTTTGTTCTTTTCGTCGCCTTTCACGACTGGCAGAACATACTGGAGGCCTATTCTTTTCCCAGGCCTCCACAGGTATTATTATTATTATTGACTGTTATTGTAGGACTATTGTTTATTTGAACTGTATTACGAAGTGTTTGTGGTATTTGTTTCTCGTATGCTGGCTGAGATCTGGGGACAGCGGTCGGTTAAACTTCGCTTGAATAGTTCATTTCATTGCATTTTATTAAGCGGCCAAGTGCATACACGAAGTACAATGAAAAGAAAAGATAATGGCGTGTTTCTTTGGAAATCCGTCAACAGCTGTATGAGTGTCATTTCACTTCCATGCATGAAAAAAAAAAATAAAACAAGTTTATATCACTATGGTTAATGGAGCAATAATAATTGCTTGAAAATTCCGACCAGAAGTTGATTTAGTTGAAATTTATCGAAAATGCAACATACCACTTGTAACCGTCCTATTAAATTGTTAGAAGCTTAGTCGGTCGGTGTCGTAATTTTGAAATGAGATTTGGTATGAATGTGGCGTAATAAATATTTTGCATGAAGCGCAGTTGCGACACAGGCAAAGGTCAATTGCGGAAACTAAGCTACTGAACATTAAAAGTAATGATATTAAGGAATACACCCGACTGACTACACAAAATACGAGGGCACGTACTTTCGCGAGTGGGTGGTTCAAAATAACATTGGTAACGTGCTTGCCCCTCACGCAAGTCGGCCAGCGTTCGATTCCCGGGTGATTTTTTCCGCTCGTGAACTGGGCGTTGTGTTGTTCACATTATCATTTCATTGTCATCATCGACGTGTAAGTCATCCAATGTGACGTCCAATGAAATAAGATTTGCAGTTGGCGGCTAAACTTTCCCGATGGGGTCTCCCAGCCAACGATGCCATATGGTCATTTCATTTTTGTACAATTAATACTGTGAAGAAAATAGGTCATAATTATAGTTACGTTGGTACATACTCAAATGTATGCGAACGTACGGTCAGGACAGAGGCACGTACGTTCTAAGTACTATCATTCCCCGTGGCCTAGGAAAAAAGAATTGCGATTAAAATGCATTTATTCATCAGAGAAAGAAAGTTATCGGACTTCCTAATTAAATGAAAAGAAAGACTGCCGGTTCTGAATTTTGCGGCAAATAGGCCATGACCTAAATCTTGAAATTGACATTGGCGGCCACGAAGGGAAAGAGGAACACATTCACGTACTTCTATTGTTGAGCAGCGCCGTTGTGCAGATCGTCGCCTCCTTCTAAATACTCCAGACAAAAGTAAAATAATAACAACCTTCCTGAGTTACGGGAGTTGGGATCCATGGTATCGAAGCCAGGAAATCATATTGTCGATGAATTGCTTTTATTGTATAACACGATTTCACTTTAAAATTTGACAGCACGTCTTTTCGCCATGACATGAGGACACGAAAGGAAACTAATTCTAAAACTAATAAACGAAGAGCGTAAGTCTTCTTTTGTCCATCAGTCTTAAATACTTTTCACATTAATCTTTAGTAGGAGAGTCGAATAACTATCTATACATTTATCAATTAGAAAAAATTATTAAGTTCCTTTATACACTAGTCCGATAAACATTACGCTCACGTAAGTTAACTAAAGGATAGAGTGGGTTTATCGTTGAACAAGATTGTGACGTGATGAAGAGTATATCTTACAGACAGACTGAAAGTACTGTGATTAGATATTAGATGAAATTTTTTTTAGTTTTAGTGAAGTTATAAAAGCAACTCTTGACTGATTGTCTTGAATGTCTATCTCAAAGGTCATCGATGATCGTTAGGGCAGAAACGATAAACAGTGAAGATTACGACGGTTAGTGAAAGTGTTATTCAAGCGTTTTTTTTTCCTTTTCTATAGCTTTTTGTGTGCTGAATGAGCCAAACTTCCATTATTACGAAAAGTTAAGAACAAAAACTGAAACTAGAGATTGAAAACAGTAGAACTGCTACGTCACAAGTGTTACAAACTCCTGTTACGTTCAGCCCAAGTAATTTAGAGGTTTCACGAATGATCGTCTGCCATGAATCATAGTAACAATAATGCAGATCTCTACGTCTGATAGAATGATTTAATTAAGAATGTAATTACATTTCCAACAGATCAAAAGCAACTTGCATTTCATAATCCACAATCATTCCTGGCAGCGAATTAAATTCTAATAAAGAAGTCTCGTAAGGTAGACAATAAATTGGTAGGCAATTATATATATATATATATATATATATATATATATATATATATATATATAACATTAGGTACCAATTTATTATCTACTTCTAGGATGTGGAACACTGGTCTCAAAGTACAGAAAACGGCAGCGTCCCTGCGGATTCCAGTCGACTTCACCGTCCTGTATGTCGAAGTCTGGTAAAACATTTCAGTTGATATGTTCATCATGGAGGATTACTTACCAAGTTCATACTACAAAACGTGTGTCATGGACTAGAACAGTGACTAATGCAGGATGATATTGAATCAACGCAACATTGCAATATTAGGAGATGCTTACAAATACAGAGCAACTGCTCCCTTCACGCAACCCACGAATTTTACTATGTTCTTTGTGGTTTCGTTCCTGCAAAATGGCAAGAGAAAATTAAGTTCTTTAAGCATTTTCACGGGCTTTGTGTCTTTAATGTGTACATCCTGCAGGAAAATGACAAGCATTTGCAGCACTGCTGCTGAAATCCATTATCTGTTACCCTGTAAATGCGCCTGTGTTGATAAAATAAATCAAATGTTGCGACCAAAAAGTGCAAATAATTTTCCTAGAAACTCGATATTTAATGAACTGATCAAATTAGTATAGTACTGCAATTGCAGCAAGAGTCACTCTGATATTAAGTGGCTACGTAAATGCCAGTAGGCACTCCTTCACTTTACATATGAAGTACCAGTCTGTAAAAATGTATTTCACTGTAGATTTAGATGCACGCGCCGCTTCACATTTTAATATCAGTTTATACTAAATAAAAACTTGCTTTGTTCAAACTTAATATTTAACACTAGTGGCATGTGTAAGTAAACGATGTCAAACTTATTCCAAAGCATCTGAAGTGTTTACATCCCTTGATTTTACGAATTACTCATATTGGAAGCTTTGGATAATACAGTGCGTAAATTGTTGTTTTCTGCTCCATCTCACGTCGTACTTTTGTACGACAATGGAATGTATGAGCAAAGCGTAAGTGAAATATGCAGAATCGATTTATGCAGAATCGATTTTCTGATTAGCCTGCCAGTTTCTGGATAACAGGTGTTTCCTGAAACGATACAACTGAGCTGTCACCTTGTTTTTAGTAGTTTTCGAATAGTTCAGCTTCTTCTCCTCTTGAAATATACGACATACAGTGTAATTGGTTTTTGCATTGTAATGACGCTTAGTGGCCGACATGTAGTCGCCGGCACCCGGATCTGGATATCGACATCTACTTCAGATACAGGTTTCTGATCTACGACTGTAGTAAGTAAGTGTCATGAACTTTAGAGTACTTGATTTTCGCAGTTATTTTAAGATTTAATAAGAGGCAGAAGATATCCCCCATAAAACACAAGATAGCTTTGGCCAGTCTTGCAGTAGTGACGATAAAAGCATGCCTGATTTGAGTTAATGCAAAATCGCCAGAAGTGACAATGTTTTTACAGGAACTCGAAAAGTAGCACAGACTTCAATGTGATATGCCTTTAGTTGTTTCAAAAATGAAAATCTGTCTCGAAATCTGACAAAAAATCTAAAATGGTTGTATATAAAGTACTTAAGCGGCTACTCACAATTAATACCATCACTGCATGATACCACTGGTAATCTTATTAACGACAGCGGCACTAAAATGGAGTTACTAACCACAGTTCTTAAAAATTCCATCACTTAATAAGATGCAGTAAATATTCTTGAATTCTCTGAATTCGAATTAAGAACAGCTGTCAAAATGAGTAACTCACAAAAGGTATCCTAGATGTAACGAACTACCTGAATCACTTAATAAGGGCAAGTCCTTCTGTGCAGATTGTGTACAAATTAAATTCTTGTAACTAATTGGTTATGAACTGTAGATTAAAACTGAAAAAACAGCAAAAAGTTGGGAATTTAAGGAGATGGTACTTGGATAAAATGAAAGAACCAGAGGTTGTAGAGAGCTTTAGGGGGAGCATTAGGGAACGATTGACAGGAATTGGGGAAGGAAATACAGTAGAAGAAGAATGGGTAGCTTTGATGGATGAAGTAGTGAAGGCAGCAGAGGATCAAGTAGGTAAAAAGACGAGGGCTTTTAGAAATCCTTGGGTAACAGAAGAAATATTGAATTTAATTGATGAAAGGAGAAAATATAAAAATGCAGTAAATGAAGCAGGCAAAAAAGAATACAAACGTCTCAAAAATGAGATCGACAGGAAGTGCAAAATGGCTAAGCAGAGATGGCTAGAGGACAGATTTAAGGATGTAGAGGCTTATCTCACTAGGGGTAAGATAGATACTGCCTACAGGAAAATGAAAGAGACCTTTGGAGAAAAGAGAACCACTGGTATGAATATAAAGAGCTCAGATGGAAGCCCAGTTCTAAGCAAAGAAGGGAAAGCAGAAAGGCGGAAGGAGTATATAGAGGGTCTATAAAAGGGCGATGTACTTGAGGACAATATTATGGAAATGGAAGAGGATGTAGATGAAGATAAAATGGGAGATACGATACTGCGTGAAGAGTTTGACAGAGCACTGAAAGACCTGAGTCGAAACAAGGCCCTGGGAGTAGACAATAATCCATTAGAGCTAGTGACAGCCTTGGGAGAGCCAGCCCCGACCAAACTCTACCATCTGGTGAGCGAGATGTATGAGACAGGCGAAATACCCTCAGACTTCAAGAAGAATGTAATAATTCCAATCCCAAAAAAAGCAGGTGCTGACAGATGTGAAAATTACCGAAATAATAAGTCACGGCTGCAGAATTCTAACGCGAATTCTTTACACAAAAATGGAAAAACTGGCAGAAGCTGACCTCGGCGACGATCAGTTTGGATTCCGTAGTAATATCGTAACACGTGAGGCAATACTGACCCTACGACTTATATTAGAAGCTAGATTAAGGAAAGGCAAACCTACGTTTCTAGCATTTGTAGACTTAAAGCTTTTGACAATGTTGACTGGAATATACTCTTTCAAATTCTGAAGGTGGCAGGGGTAAAATACAGGGAGCAAAAGGCTATTTACAATTTGTAAGGAAACCAGATGGCAGTTATAAGAGTCGAGGGGCATGAAAGGGAAGCAGCGGTTGGGAAGGGAGTGAGACAGGGTTGTAGCCTGTCCCCGATGTTATTCAATCTGTATATTGAGCAAGTACTAAAGGAAATAAAAGAAAAATTCGGAGTAGGTATTAAAGTCCTTGGAGAAGATTTTTAGGTTAGGTTAGTGTTTTTTAACGTCCCGTCGACAACGAGGTCATTAGAGACGGAGCGCAAGCTCGGGGTTAGGGAAGGATGGGGAAGGAAATCGGCCGTGCCCTTTCAAAGGAACCATCCCGGCATTTGCCTGAAACGATTTAGGGAAATCACGGAAAACCTAAATCAGGATGGCTGGAGACGGGATTGAACCGTCGTCCTCCCGAATGCGAGTCCAGTGTGCTAACCACTGCGCCTCCTCGCTCGGTCATGGAGAAGAAATAAAAACTTTGAGGATCACCGATGACATTGTAATTCTGTCAGAGACAGCAAAGGACTTGGAAGATCAGTTGAACGGAATGGATAGTGTCTTGAAAGGAGGATATAAGATGAACATCAACAAAAGAAAAACGAGGATAATGGAATGTAGTCGAATTAAGTCGGGTGATACTGAAGGAATTAGATTAGGAAATGAGACACTTAAAATAGTAAAGGAGTTTTGCTATGTGGGGGGCAAATTAACTGATGATGGTCGAAGTAGAGAGGATATAAAATTCAGACGCAATGACAAGGCAAGCGATTCTGAAGAAGAGAAATTTGTTAACATCGAGTATAGATTTCAGTGCCAGGAAGTCGTTTCTGAAAGTATTTGTGTGGAGTGTAGCCACGTATGGATGTGAAACATGGACGATAAATAGTTTGGACAAGAAGAGAATAGAAGCTTTCGATATGTGGTGCTACAGAAGAATGCTGAAGATTAGCTGGGTAGATCACATAACTAATGAGGAGGTACTGAATAGGATTGAGAGAAGAGAAGTTTGTGGCACAACTTGACTAGAAGAAGGGATCGGTTGGTAGGACATGTTCTGAGGCATCAAGGGATCACCAATTTAGTATTGGAGGATAGCGTGGAGCTTAAAAATCATAGAGGGAGACCAAGAGATGAATACAGTGAACAGATTCAGAAGGATGTAGGTTGCAATTGGTACTGGGAGATGAAAAAGCCCGCACAGGATAGAGTAGCATGGAGAGCTGCATAAAACCAGTCTCAGGACTGAAGACCAGAACAGCAAATAGTTAACAACTGCAGACAACTGCTCGCTCTACAAATCTGCCGTAGCTAAAGACTGGGAAGTTGTACAGATCATGCCAACACACAAGAACGGAAACAGAAGAAATCCTCAACATCTAAATCTATATGATTACTCCGTTATTGACAATAAAGTGCCTGGCAGAGGGTTCAATAAACCACCTTCAAGCTGTTTCTCTACAGTTCCACTCTCGAACAGCGTGCGGGAAAAACGAGCACTTAAATTTTTCTGTGAGATCCCTTATTTCTCTTATTTTATCGTGATGACCATTTCTCCCTATGTAGGTGGGTGCCAACAGAACGTTTTCGCAATCGGAGGAGCTAACTGGTGACTGACATTTTATGAGAAAATCGCAACGAAAAACGCTTTTGTTTTAATGATTGCCACTGCAATTCACGTATCTTGTCTGTGGCACTATCTCCTCTATTTCCCCTATGTGACTTATAGCCACATATCACTGATATCAGTTTGCAGTTAAAATTTTCTAACACATACTCTGACAGCACATTATGAAACCCTTCGAAGAAAACGATCTACTGACACATAGCCGAAACGAATTCAGAAAATACCGTTTTTTTGAAATACAGCTGACCCTTTACTAACACAAATTAATGAGTGCTATCGACAGGCGATGCAAAGTTGATCACATATTCCTAAATTTGCAGAAGGCGTGCGAACGTCGAAATAACAGATGTTGAGATAAGTGATCGCGTAATTGAAAAGCAGCTACAATCGCTTAGTAGTGGAAAGGCTTCAAGATCAGATGAGATCCCTCTAAGATTCTATAAAGATTATGCGAAAGAACTTGCTCCCCTTCAAGCAGTAATTTATCGTAGATCGCTTGAGCAACGAAATATACCTAACGACTGGAAAAAAGTGCAGGTCATGCACTTAATCTCAAAGCAACCCTTCAGCCCAGCATCCACAATTATTTGTTAGACATAGTCAAATCTCTGTTTCCTCTATAGTTTTTACCCTCGACAGCTTGCTCAAATACCATGAAAGTAGTTTCTTGATAATTTAACACACGCATATCAACATGGCCGTCCTCCTTTTCAATATTTTCCCCATTTTCCTCTCCTAAGCAATTATCTACATAACTTTCTCATTTATTATCTTATTAGTCGAGCTAATTTATTGATTGAACAGATGCGACGAGGGACTAGACATCTGTCCTGTATTATATCACTTTCTAGCCTGAGCACTTCGCACTTTGTCTTTACTTATTATTCCCTTTTGATTCCTGTACACATTGTTCATTACCCATCTTTCTCTATAGCATACACTTCTGTACCCGGAAAATTCTAACGTCTTGTTCTTTTATCCGCTGTCAAATTCTTTTTCTAGGTCTGCAGATCCCAAGACCATGTTTTGTTTCCACTATCAAGGGCAATTTGGTAAGCTCTTCACTGTTGCCTTTACCTTTCCTGAAGACACTCTGAGCGTCATCTAAACGATATTCATTTTTCTTTTCCATTATTCTGCATATTATTCTTGTCAGAAACGTGGATGCATGAGCTGTTAATAGGTGTTAATTAGACTTGTATACTCTTGCTTTCTTCGGAATTATGAAGTGATTTTTTTTTTTTTTTTGTAGGTCAGATTTATGTATTTGGATTCACAGACACTGAAACCAACTTGAACAGCTTTTGACTGCCATTTCCAAACACCGCAACCATTTTAGAAAACCGGAGTGAAAGTTAGCTATGCCTTCTCTCTTATTTCCGACGTCTTGGTAAACTCTCTCTACAAAATTGTATTATTTAGCTGTTTCATGTCGACTCCCATTTTCTCTTACTCCACGTCATCAGACAGTGTCTAAACCTTGTGGAGTCCAGCTACCTGCTACGTTATCTGCACCCTTTGCCTTTGCACTTGTAACACCGGAAATGCATATCCTATTTCCATCTATTGTACTATAAATTTTTTTCCTTGTTTTGTTACCTGAAGATATGACGTTTCTGTGTCTTTGTATATTGTAATTGTTTTACTATTTGTATATACATGCATTTATGTCGATGTATAATCGGTTTGTTTTGTAAATACTATTTGTATTTTTACGCTGGCTCTTGCCTAGGGCAAAGTATGCTGTCGAACGAATACATCGATAGGTCGTGTGGAGAACCAAAGTGTTTAGGATCTTTGGTAGTGTTAACTCTGCCACGTGGAGCGCGGGCAGAGCAGAGGGAGTCCGGCTGGAGTAGTCCAGTGGAGCAGGTGTGTTGTATGACGCTCCCGCGAGTTGCCGCGCTTTCGGGGTTTGGCAGCATGTAATTGCACTCGACTTGCTATGATAGTTTCTGACACGGTGTCGCGGACGGGAAACGTTAGATGGCACACATCAAGAGCCCGTTTCGGCTGGTGACCGTGTCGAGAAGAAGGCGCACCAACATCCAGCTTCTGCAACAGCGATGGCCGACAATGAGTGACTGTCGCCACCTCCTCGACCGACGACTTCAAACCTTCAATCAACCAACAAGGAAGACTGGAAGCACGTAAAGTTTTAGAGCTGTATGGCAGACCTCAGCTTTTCAAACCGTTAAATTTTTCTCGCTAAATTACAGCAACGTAGCATGAACCTTTGTTGGTCATTGTCCCAATTGCATTACCAAGCAGGGTCCCTTCCTTTTCCGGAATGAACCCGAGTGTCGTTGAAATTCAAACGCCAGCATTAAAGTAATATCATTCGATTTCACTGCTTTAATTTCAAAGTTCAGTTAAGGTATTCATAGCCGGCTACAATATTTAGATTACACAAGCAGAAATTAAGAGTGCATGTTTTGTTACCGTATTTTAGCTTACCTGTGACTGCAGCTCAGCTTGGTACATACTAAATTTTACTATTGTTAATTGTTCAGAATCATTTAATTCAAGTTCAAAGTTAAATCTCTTACTTCTAAATTGCGTAGATTCAAGTAGCTTTTGAAATGATCGTTGAGGTAGCCCAAGACTAACCGTATTTTACCGAATTTCTATGTGCTTCAGAAACATAGCTCACTATTAATTTCAGTCACTAAATTAACTTTCAATTTTCCGGTTTTATTAATTCTTTTGCTAAATTAAGTCAGAGTGTAGCGAAATTTATTACTTCTGACAAACTTTCAGTTTTCACACTACAGGTGTTAACCTTCAGTTGCCACGCTTCTAGTGCTAATTATATGTGTAATAACCTTTCTTTTCCAGTTACTATAGTAATTGTCCATAGGACTGGCGACTGTAATTTCTCCCAAATCTCAAATATCTAATTACCGCTAGTTAATTGTTAACGTAGCGTCCGCACATTTACTTTCTTTATTAACTTTACCCCTTTTCAAAATTAATTTCCACCAGTTTCATTTGCATTTTTCCTTTCCTTCCCTCCCTCCTTACCGACAGATTAACTTCGGTGACGATTGCTTTTCCCAAATTTCCATTAGGTTCACGTGGTTTAATTTTTCACTGTCATTAAGGTCGATAAGTGAGGGGGAGGTTACACACTTTGCCTCTTGTACCTTTGCTTTTCATTTCACTGAAGATTTAATTTTTCTTTATGCTGAACCTGTCCATCCAACGGCCATGTTTTTCAATTTTATTCCACCAGCCATTTAGACATATTCCCGGCCCTTTATGTTTATTTCATTCATATGTAATATATTGTCGTATTCCTCCATTTTCTTGAGTATTTTTTCCCATTCTTTGTCAATCGATTGAAGCTGTTTTGTCACCCATTGTTCCTTCACAGTTAGCTAACATTTCACTACATTTCTTTGCCCAATATCTGGGATTCTCCTTTTTTGAGCTGTCCAATCCTCATCAACTGGACTGTGTCTCGTTTTGCCATGTTGAACGGTACAGTCAATTTCGCTGCCCTTAGAGATTATTATCGCGTCGAGTGTCGCAGTCCTGTCACAAGACGGCAGAAAAGGCGGGCACTTGATAGACCTGAGGGCTGCAGTGGTCGATTTGGGGACAGGTACGGACGGCGAAGTGATTGGAGATACCAGTAACTTCCGAGGCCATTGGCAAGACCACACTGCAAGCCTGCAGTACGTCGCCCAAAGCCGTGTTGGTGCGGTGGTTGAAGTGTCAGTCACGGTGGTTGTTGTTTTTTTTGGCGAAGGAGACCAGACACCGAGGTCATCGGTCTCATCGGATTAGGGAAGGACGGGGGAAGGAAGTCGGCCGTGCCCTTTCAAATGAACCATCCCGGCATTTGCCTGGAGCGATTTAGGGAAATCACGGAAAACCTAAATCAGGATGGCCGGACGCGGGATTGAACCGTCGTCCTCCTGAATGCGAGTCCAGTGTGCTAGCCACTGCGCCACCTCGCTCGGTCAGTCACGGCGGCCTGGGCCCGAAGTTGTTGGAGTTAGTCCGTTCATGGAGTGTGAGCTGAGCAGTCAGAAGCAGAGCTCTCAAGAAGCTTACGTGGGCTGGACGAAAGCCAGACGAGACGACGGTTGGGACGGACAATGCTACCGTGTTGACGACAACCTGGTGCAGCTGTTGCTGTCTTTTCCAGTCTGACGCACAGCAGTCCCAGTGCATGTCAAGGTACGACTTCTGAATGATATAGGGAGCACTACGTGAATGCCTTCGTAGCTGATGATCGCATCCTGCAGGTCATGGTATTGAGGCGGTGCACTGTGTTGTATGCAAACGATACACTGAGCGTAGCTGCTTGTAAACAACTGTCTGCATGTGCTGTGTAACCAGCTGCTTATTATTTACAGCATGCAAGGTGTGCAGCAGTGTGTCATGAGTGGCACAGTGGGGGTAATGCAGTTATTACAAGCTGTGGGTGTGGCTAAGCGTATTAAGCAGAAATTGTTTGTCTGCAATTGTTATCATAAGCCAGTTGTTTACTCCAGTGATTTTAAGAGTTTATTACGTAGACGATTTTACGTGATTGAATCAGTGGTTCACCCATGTGGGGTTAAGACTTTGTTTTGTTATCGCCTTTTTTGAATGAACTGTTACATATGTTACTTTGTAAGAATTTATTCGGACTCAAAAATGGGTACATTGGTAGAATTATGGATAGATGGGTGTCTTAGTTCTCTGGTGTTGAGAGTAACAATAAATCAAGATGTAAACAGAGATTATATAACTGATCCCAGATGAGTTTAAGTATTCTCTGGGTTCATAAGTTTTTCACTTATTGTTTCTGATAATGGCCAAGTGCCAGATATGTTATATTGGTTACGCCGATGCCCAGTTTTCCGTTGTAAGGCAGCAGTTGGACTTTTCTGTATTTCTTAAATTAAGAAGGCTACAGAAATATATAGATGTTGTGTTATTGTAAGTGGATTACTGGTTTGTTATGTGACGTTTGATGTTTGGTAAAATAATTGTTAAATTCAGCCCCACATCTGCAGAACCACCCTCTCATCCCCTCCCCCCGCCCCACCCTGATCCCCACTCCACCTAAATCCCAGCCTACATTTTGATAGCAGAGCACGCTTTCCATTGTGCTGGTGCATACTGAGGTAGTTTTTGAATAAAGACTCCTACGTGCTGTTTCGGTTATGTAGGTGAGGAATATGCTGGGCAAGGCGTGACTTAGGAACGAGAAGCTCATGTATGAGTTGATGGTGTGTGGGCAGTTTCTGGCCAATACAGAGCTAGAGCTGTCCCAGGAGCTATGGCAGGCAATGGGTGAGCCACTGCAGTTAACTGAAGTACAGACCAAGGACCCGAGTACTGCCGTAAGTCTTATTAGTTCGGCTCTCTCGGAATTTGAACTAGTGGTGCAATTCTTACAAGGTGAAATCACCTTCGCATGCCAGGTCCGTATGTTACAAGTATGAACTAGGAATTGCAAAAACAGCGATATCGATCTATTAAGAATTGATGGGGAAAAGAATAGATCTTTGTTAAAAACGTTGCAAGAAAGACTGACCACATTAGAAATAACAATCGCGGAATTATTATTAGTCACTTCAGTGCAAGGAAGCTGAACTAACTGGATCTGGGTTGTGGAAGAGATGAGTTACGTTGCCATAAACGAGATGGTTGTTTGGTTTCATGGGTGAGAACTCTTTTCTGTAAGGGATAACCTCAGGTGCTTGTCTGGTATCAGTTTTCACTGCATTGTAGTCGCCATGCATGATGAAACACTCAGGGCCAGTTTGTCAACTTTTCGGTAGGCCTGGGGCAACGTGTTCCCCATTTGCGCTCCAGGCAGTGAAGGCAGGACCAGTGACTAAGATTTCAATATTCATTATTTATGATTATACGTTTTGACGAGGGATTGCAATGTTAAGTATGTATGAATATAATTTAAAGAGACAACTCGGATAAGGTTATATGATGGCATGGAATTTTTTAGTCATGATTGATTGTGATGGTTTTTATTTCTAGGCAAGACGTTTGTTGCCATCTCGTAGTGGTGCAGTGGGAGGCCGGGGTTTTACCAGATGAGGGGAGGGAGATTTTGCCGTGACGAATGGTGTGGTCGATATCCATGCCACCGAAGATTCTTTCGAGTCAGGATAGCACTCGTTCTGCAAGAGGATGGATGATGTGGACACGTGATGGATGCAAGCAGCGTCGTTACCAGGCTGACACAGGCAAAGACAAGGGTAATTAGTAAGATGGAGGGACTGTAACAGGCAACGCCTCCTGAGGCCAGCCCTGTTGCCAGCTTTGGATCTATGGACACATCTGCTGTACGTCGCCAAGGACTGGTTTTGCGTGGCATTTGAGGAGACACCAATGGCGAACTGGGCCTGTGTTTTTGAACGTAGTCAGTTGTTGTAGTGACACATAGAGTCGTGAGCTGAGTAAAATGAAGAGCGAGGGCCTCCAGACGGTGGTGCATGAATGACTGTTGCTAAACAAGACAACAGTCATCACAGAAAGGACTACTATGTGGACTATAACTGGTGGAGCATTTGTTGACTTTTCCAGTTGGATGCACAGTAGTCTAGTTGGATGTACAGCAGACCAAGTGAAGGTAAAGGAACGGCTTCTGTATGATACAACGAGTACTAACTGGTTGATTCATAACTGATCGTAACATCTTGGTGGCCCTGTGACTCAAGCAGTGCAGGGGGCCATATTGCATACAGGGTGAGTGTGTGCTGTGAGGCGCATTGGGCGTATCTGTGGATATTTTACATTGTGGGCATGAGGAAATGTATTAAGCAGAAACTGATTAGTTTATTGTCATGATGATACATCATTTGTTCACTCCAGTGGTTTTAAGAGTTTATGCTACCGATTTTATGTGATTGAGTCAGTGATTCACCACTGTTGTATTAAGGCTTTGTTTAGTTATTGCCTTTATTTGAATGAATTGTCACATGTACTATTCTATAAGATCATATTGTGAAACAATCGTGGTTAGTTTGGTAGCATTGTGGATAGTTGCGTGCCTTAGTTTTCTGGTGAAGACAGTAGTTTTAGAGCTTACATTATTGATCGCAGTACATTCAACTATTCACTGTGATTGTTTTGCAGTTATTGCTTCTAGCAATGGCTGAGTGCCAGGAATTGTTTGTGTCAAAGCACGCGATCAACTCCAGATATTAAGGAATGTTCAAAGATGGCATAATTCTCACACACATGTTGTCACAATTGTTCCAACTACAGAACAGATGGCTTGCAGTGAAGTCCTTACACTTCCTCCATACAGTTGGTATATCCCCCCCCCCCCCCCCCAATTCAATATCCAAATATTTGGAGCGTTGAATAAAGATATTCATGGGCGTTGATTTGCTTTGGTGGAAGAGATGCATGCCAGGGTACAATCAGGGTTCCTTGGACAACCACAGACATTTTCCATGGAGGTACTGACCATCTTGTCTTGTAGAATAAATGTATTAACAATTATAGCGGTTACATTGGAAATAATATATAATTGACTTCCTTTTTTACATCTTGTCTTCTCATTTGACTGTTGTTGTTGTGGTCTTCAGTCCTGAGACTGGTTTGATGCAGCTCTCCATGCTACTCTATCCTGTGCAAGCTTCTTCATCTACCAGTACCTACTGCAACCTACATCCTTCTGAATCTGCTTAGTGTATTCATCTCTTGGTCTCTCTCTACGATTTTTACCCTCCACGCTGCCCTCCGATACTAAATTGGTGATCCCTTGATGACTCAGAACATGTCCTACCAACCGAGCCCGTCTTCTAGTCAAGTTGTGCCACAAACTTGTCTTCTCCCCAATCCTATTCAATACTTTCTCATTAGTTATGTGAACTACCCATCTAAACTTCAGCATTCTTCTGTAACACCACATTTCAAAAGCTTCTATTCTCTTCTTGTCCAAACTATTTATCGTCCATGTTTCACTTCCATACATGGCTACACTCCATACAAATACTTTCAGAAACGACTTCCTGACATTTAAATCAATACTCGATGTTAACAAATTTCTCTTCTCCAGAGACGCTTTCCTTACCATCGCCAGTCTACATTTTATATCCTCTCTACTTCGACCACCATCAGTTATTTTGCTCCCCAAATAGCAAAACTCCTTTACTACTTTAAGTGTCTCATTTCCTAATCTAATTCCGTCAGCATTACCCGAATTAATTCGACTGCATTCCATTATCCTCGTTTTGCTTTTGTTGATGTTCATCTTCTACCCTCCTTTCGACACACTGTCCATTCCGTTCAACTGCTCCTCCAAGTCCTTTGCTGTCTCTGACAGAATTACAATGTCATCGGCGAACCTCAAAGTTTTTATTTCGTCTCCATGGGTTTTAATACCTACTCCGAATTTTTCTTTCGTTTCCTTCATTGCTTGCTCAATATAGAGATTGAATAACATCGGGGAGAGGCTACAATCCTGTGTCACTCCCTTCCCAACCACTGCTTCCCTTTCATGTCCCTCAACTCTTATAACTGCCATCTGGCTTCTGTAAAAATTGTAAATAGCCTTTCGCTCCCTGTATTTTACCCCTGCCACCTTCATAATTTGAAAGAGAGTATTCCACTCAACATTGTCAAAAGCTTTCTCTAAGTCTACAAATGCTAGAAACGTATGTTTGCCTTTCCTTAATCTGTCTTCTAAGATAAGTCGTAAGGTCAGTATTGCCTCACGTGTTCCGATATTTCTACGGAATCCAAACTGATCTTCCCTTCGTCTGTAAAGAATTCGCGTTAGTAATTTGCAGCCGTGACTTATTAAACTGATAGTTAGGTAATTTTCACATCTGTCAACACTGCTTTCATTGGGATTGGAATTATTATATTCTTCTTGATGTCTGAGGGTATTTCACCTGTCTCATACATCTTGCTCACCAGATGGTAGAGTTTTGTCAGGATTGGCTCTCCCAAGGCCGTCAGTAGTTCTAATGGAATGTCGTCTACTCTCGGGGCCTTGTTTCGACTCAGGTCTTTCAGTGCTCTGTCAAATTTCACGCAGTATCATATCTCCCATTTCATCTTCATCTACATCCTCTTCCATTTCCATTATATTGTTCTCAAGTACATCGCCTTTGTATAGACCCTCGATATACTCCTTCCACCTTTCTGCTTTCCCTTCTTTGCTTAGAACTATGTTTCCATCTGAGCTCTTGATATTCATACAAGTGGGTCTCTTTTCTCCAAAGATGTTTTTAATTTTCCTGTAGGCAGTATCTATCGTACCCCTAGTGAGATAAGCCTCTACATTCTTACATTTGTCCTCTAGCCATATCTGCTTAGCCATTTTGCACTTCCTGTCGATCTCATTTTTGAGACGTTTGTATTCCTTTCTGCCTGCTTCATTTACTGCATTTTCACATATTTCTCCTTTCATCAATTAAATTCAGTATTTCTTCTGTTACCCAAGGATCTGTAAAAGCCCTCGTCTTTTTACCTACTTGATCCTCTGCTGCCTTCACTACTTCATCCCTCAAAGCTACCCATTCTCCTTGTACTGTATTTCTTTCCCCCATTCTTGTCAATTGTTCCCTCATGCTCTCTCTGAAACTCTGTACGACCTCTGGTTTAGTCAGTTTATCCAGGTCCCATCTCTTTAAATTACCACCTTTTTGTAGTTTCTTCAGTTTTAATCTACAGTTCATGAACAATAGATTGTGGTCAGAGTCCACATCTGCCCCTGGAAATGTCTTACAATTTAAAATCTGGTTCCTAAATCTCCGTCTTACCATTATATAATCTATCTGAAACCTGTCAGTATGTCGAGGCTTCTTCCATGTATACAACCTTCTTTTATGATTCTTGAACCAAGTGTTAGCTATGATTAAGTTGTGCTCTGTGCAAAATTCTACCAGGCGGCTTCCTCTTTCATTTCTTACCTCCAATCCATATTCACCTACTACGTTTACTTCTCTCCCTTTTCCTACTGACGACTTCCAGTCACCCATGACTATTAAATTTTCGTCTCCCTTCACTATCGGAATAATTTTGTTTTATTTCATCATACATTTCTTCAATTTCTTCGTCATCTGCAGAGCTAGTTTTCATATAAACATTTCACTGTCTCTTATGATATCGGTTTTGTTGAAATTTAGCAATTATTGTTTCTTGCCGTTTGAGGATAATTGTGCCATCAGAAACTGAACTAGAAAACCATGAACCATGTACTTTCATTTAATGCTGTGTGAGAATAGCTTTATTGATAAAAAGAAACAGGTTTCAAAAGATAGTTCCTGTGATATGGAATTCTATTTTCATTCCATTACAGTACTCATCCTTGAGTAGATACTGTTTTTAGAAAGACATAAGTAAGTCTTGTTTGTAAACTAGACGTTGTTTGGGAAAATAAATACCGACAAGAAGAAGAGCGCCATCAATTCTATCAACCAATGTATATTTCAATAAAAATCATTCAGTTTCTTATGACCTCGAGGCTGTTAGTGTGTGAACAGAAAGCGATGTTTTTGCTCTCACAATAAACGTACAGAGTGTTACTAATAGAGTATGTTGACAGTAGCGCTAGACACTTGAAAAGTCCCATGTAACTACCTGCTAAGTTCGTTTCATATTAGTAACTGACATGGATCTCTACAGTGTACGTGACGGAATTAAACAGCATCCACACGTTATGCCACGGTGTTTTATTTGAAAGACATTATAAGATGTAGTACTTGGCAGCGTATCGCCTGTAAACCTGCCCCAGCTTTATTCGAAGTTAAAGCGGTACTGAAGATTAACAGCAGGTTGCTTATATAAGTTCGTAGGCTTTCACGTTTGAAGTCAGTCACGGAAAAAGGTATCTCCGCTATTGACAGTATACAATTTTATAATATATCCACATTTCGGCACTGTTGTAAGTGGCTGCGCCGTTGGTATGTTATGCAAAATGACGCTATATACCGCCGAGAAGAATTTTATGGAAAAAAGAGACGACTTACATACGAACTGTAGACAACTAAAAATGAAACTTTTGTCACCTTATCAACCACCAGTTTGTGATGTAGAAAAAAATAATTTATGAGGCTCTACACTGGTCAATACTGGGAACTTTAAGTGGACTTGGAATTCTTTATCATGATGGAGTAAGAGGTACATAAGTTTCAAAGAAAAGCTAAGTATTTTGTTACGGATTCGTGTATTCTTCGTGAGAGTGTTAGAGAAACATTTCACCAAACTTCAGCTGTACGTGGTAAGAAAAACGCTCCATGCACTGTGGATAGCCTTACTTTGAAATTCCAGAAGCCTTCGCTTCCATGGGGGTCAAAAATCAGTCTGCAAAATGCTGACTAGCTCGCTGAGGGAAAAGTCATTTACTGGTTACTAGCTGATCTTTTTATACCAATATTACACATTTTGGACTTTTCCATCATTTATGTTTCACATAGATACAAAATGGAACAGACTGACCAGTCTGCTTATGATCGTTGCTATCACAAAATGTAGCTTTTGTATCTATGTTCAACATGATGTTCCAGGATACCTGATGATGGCAATGTCCAAAACACCTAATTTTAGAATAATAATGCCAGCTTGTATCCAATCAATGACTTTTTCCTCAGCGGCCCATTTAACGTTTTGAAAACCTCATTTGTGGCTTCACGCCGCATCTATGTTGAAAATCACATTAGCTCCTTCACTTATCACTCGCCTTGTGCTTGCTAGGCTAAAATTGTGAAACTCGGATGCAAAACTTTTCCTTCTTCCAACAGTCAGAAGAAAAAGTTATTATGATAAACACGATGCTCTCCTTCACCCCTCGAACTAAAGTTTTCGAAATACAGATATGCAAGGTGAAGTTCGCTGACAAGATTTGAAAGGTTGTTCAGAGATAATTTCTGAGTATGTAAGTAAATGGGACCTCTGATCTCCGGTGATTCATCATAGAGTAACAATGTAATTATGAAACTTCCTGTCAGATTAAAACTGTGTGCCCGACCGAGACTCGAACTCGGGACCTTTTCCTTTCGCGGGCAAGTGCTCTACCAACTGAGCTACCGAAGCACGACTCACGCCCGGTACCCACAGCTTCACTTCTGCCAGTATCTCGTCTCCTACCTTCGAAACTTTACAGAAGCTCTCCTGCGAACCTTGCAGAACTAGCACTCCTGAAAGAAAGGATATAGCGGAGACATGGCTTAGCCACAGCCTGGGGGATGTTTCCAGAATGTAATTACGATTTATTTGGTTTATTGCCATAATTACCTTTGTTTCTGTAACAACACCTTCACAATTTTGGTGGTGGTTTGTCCTCATCCCCAGAAGATGTCATCAAAACTGCTGTGACGACCGACTTTGGAGATGACAGTGTAATGTAGCAGGTTATTATGAGATAACATTCAATACAGTAAGGTACGTAGCCTTGTAGCACAGTGGTTTCGGGATGGCTATTTTTTTTCTTCACTCTGACTCACAGCGCAGCTGACATTACCAGCCGTGAGAACGGTCTCAAGTAACATTCATACACGCTACGAATCTAAATAGACCATAGTAATTACCACCCCATTTTTTTCTAACTTGGTACGCAATCTTTTGTTATTAAGGAAGGGAGCCTGTGAAAATTTCAGATTTTTATCTATTACAGTCGCACAGACTGAGAAAATTACTCAAATATCCTAAAACCGACACTTATGTTTCAAGGCTCAGTTGGGGACTATAACCAAATGTCTTTTATTACCATCTGAAGTCATAACAAAGCACACAATATATAAAATCAACTGGAATTTTCTTTTCAAAACTTTAATTACTCTACATTATGTCGCATAAAAATCATTCAAAATTATTATTTCTTATTATTTTGTTGTATGAATACATTAGAATGAGTGAGAGAGTGTATGTGAGACATACGTTAAAACTTACTGTCATTTTATGTAAAACCCTATAGAGCTGAACTGTTGGGAAATTGTGTTACAACCCCGATGCTGATGACGTATGTCGATGTGTGCTTGCTTTTTTAAGAGAGCAGCCAGAATAAAAGGCTGAAGCGGATAAAGTTTCTACTTTGATTTAAAGAATATTTTGCATTTCGTTGTATTTTATTAAACAATGTGTTAGAAATTGAAATTGTAATGACGTAAATGGCTATCTGATTAGTGGTTGGCCAAGGCAAGTTTTGCCACGTGAATGATCTGGGAGGATCAATCTGCTTGGTCATTCAGATCAATAGCCAATCAGAATTAAGCGGTTCCCGCGCGCAGGTAGTTAGATAGGCAGAGAGCAGAGGAGCATCGACATAGTTGCTCGCCAACCTACTCCCGAGTAACACCGTGTTAGATGTCTCCGAGAAAATAATGTGTAAAATGAAGAGCTAGTGAGTTCATTGCATTTAAAACGTGTCGTGACTAAGGCGGCTTAAGTTATAAACATTTTGAGGAAAGGTTGATGTTCCTGAATAAGTTAGTTGAAATTTTGTAAGCGTCTGATCTTTTGTTCATAGAGATAATTCCGCGTTGCATATTCCGTGTTCTTTATGGAATACTTTGGTGAGCACTTCTAACATAGAAGACCGCTGAAACGACCGAATTTTCAACTCTTTAATAGTGGAGGGTCAGTGACTGTTAGATCGCAAAATTAATCGGGTCGGACTTGCAGGAATACTGGCTGCTTTTACGTGTCACGTATGTTGGATAAACAGTGGACTTGGAATGATAAAGCATCTGCATCATTAAATACGGATTTGATAGCCATTTCATGTGTTTCCTTATAAATTTGACTCTAGTAGAATTTTCAAATACTTACTGCAAGTAAACTGCATTCTCCTACCGCCCGAAATTGGTGAAAATGAACTTACCGGAACTGATTTGCAACTTGAGCTACGCGGCCTCTGTGTGGTAGGTATTGGGTAGTGGTTTCATCATCGTTGCTTTACACTGCCTAGCGTGTATCTACTACTGCAGAGTGAAGGGACATCGGAAGGAAGAAATATAGAGGTAGGTGAACTGTTCAATGAAAGTGACTTTGAGAGACCGTAGGTGACGAAAGAACGGCGAAACGACCCCGCTCTGCCGCAACAGGAAGAGAACCCCCAACTACAGAATAATTATGGCTGTACAAGGCAGTTGACTTCTACACTAGCCACAACGTGCTCGCAGAACGTGATATTTAAAATGATAATAAGAGCAACATGAAAAGTAACTAGCAATAAACATTTATGAAAAGCTTCAACTTTCGTAGTCTTATCCGTTTCAGTTGCGTATAGTATTACAGTATATTGCTAATTATTACTTTGGAACAGTACGCATGGGCATAATCTGCAGGAATTTTAAAACACCGTACAAAGAACATAGTATGAAACAGAACATTCCATATTTGTAGGGCACTTGAAGCACCCCAACCATCACCCGACAATCGTGAAACAGGATATAGGCAGAATAAGCAACAATCTAATAGTTATGGTACAAGATATGAAAGTAGGTAGTATAAACAGCCACAACAAATGCTTTGTGCAAACGTAGGAAATCTACCACTGCCAAAAAGTCATTGCTGAAAGAAACATGTGATAGATGAACAGACGAACATCAATACAGACTCTGTACTAAAACTTAACGAAATAATAAGATAAGAAACATATCATTTGTACATGCAGCCATATCAAAACAAGTACACGGAGAGAGAGAGAGAGAGAGAGAGAGAGAGAGAGAGAGAGAGATAGAGAGAGAGAGAGAGTGAAAGGGGGAGAGGTATCACGGACGCCAAAAAAATACATTCAGTATTTGGCAATAATATTTTACACTTAGGAGCACCATCGAGAATATAACATCAGAACGTCTGCTCAATACCTAATGCTATGAAGGGTACAATAAGAAATTTCAGATGGCAGTTATCAGAACACGAACAACTATAACAAAGGAACAAGAACACAGCATTTTGATCCACGAAGTCTTTGTGTACAACTTCAAATTGTTAGTACATCGTAGAAAAACAAGAAGTATCAGTGCTGTTTATAGCCTATATATGCAGCGTACCAAATGTAAACTAAATAGTATAAAATGTATATGTTGGAGGTCTTGCCTTGCAAAGAATAACGGCGAAACACATATGGAACAAAAACTGTTTTTTATTCGGTTGTGATCAGATGGCCACAAAGTAATAATCAGTATACTGTAATGTAATAGAAGCAATGATACAAAATACTCAACTTTGAGTGTTGAAACTGAGGTTCGGTCACTAACCCAACCTAATGGTGTTTACGGGTCGTCTGGATAGAATGGCTCGCGGGCGTCGTAGCCTGTCACGTTTAGGTGCTCCGAAGTGGACGGAGGAACTGTGACAGTGCAAACAGATTAGTGACTCACAAATATAAATTTTATTGCGCTGCGATACGTAACTAAAGTTGTACAGCAACTCGTTGGATATGCTTGCGGACAGATACAACTAAGCAGCGGCATGTCAAGGCGTGCGTTACCGAATGCAATGTCAACAAGGCTACGTCAGTTCAGGGCACCACGCTGGCGATCATTGTAGTAAACACTTCTCTCTATGCGAAGGCTACAGGCGACTCCACTTGAAGACTAAGCCTTGCAGGCTGATCACTACAAACTGTGGCTACGAACAGCAACACGGAAACTCTGTACTAGAATGAAATGAAATGATCGTATGGCATTTATTGGCCGGGATATCCCCTTTCGGGGTTCGGCCGCCTAGTGCAAGTCTTTTTAGTTGACGCCACTTGGGCGACTTGCGTGTCAATGGTGACTCCCTGCCGGGTATCGTCGGGTAAGTAACGGGCCCCTGATTCAGATACGCGGTGATGGCGACCAGTAGCGACCCATATGGTTCCCACAGGATTTAAGTCAGACGAATTTGGTGGCCGAGAGCAGCGTGAATTCACTATAATGCTCCTCAAACCACTGTTGCGCGGTTTGGCTCTGAGACATGGACAATTGTACTGCTGAAATATGACATCGCCGTCGGGGAAGACATCAAGTGTGAAGCGATATAGATGGTTCGCAGCTGTCAGCTTGTCTACGATTACTACCACAGGTCCCATGCAAGCGCAGGAGAATGTCTCCTGTAGCATAATATTGCTTCCATCAGCTTGCGTCCGTGGCACATTGCAGGTTTGGAGCCACCGTTCACCTCGATGACGCCGTTTGTGGATTCACCCAAAGAGCCGACACGCTTCCATTGATCGACGGTCAAATTGCAATGGTCCTGGGCCCACTGCAGTCGTAATTCACGATGTCGTCGGGTCAACATGTTCAACAATGTACGACGAGCTGCATGCTCCATAACACTTTTCTGTGCACCAACATTATACGCTTTCAGTAGAGATACCACAGATCACATCTATCCTACTTTACAGAGCAGACTGGCCTCCGAACGTCATGTTCTATGAAGAGTCGTGGAAGTCCAACCCTTTAGCGCCTAGTGCGGGTTTCCCTGTCCTTCTACCTCTTCCCTTGGATGTTCACGAGAGTAGCACGTGAACATTCGACCAGTTTCCTGTTTTCTAGGTACTCGTTCGCATGCTCTGCATCCTACCCTTTGTCATAGTCGCTTTTCTCAATGGATTTCTCCATTTGCAGCCAATATCTCCGCTAGGGTGAGCCACCAGGCGGCACCAAACGCCGTGCTGCTCTTCCACTGCTTTCAGTGAAGCCACACAAGAGAGGCATATCCACCAAATCTTAATCTGTAAGCCCACAATACTACTGTGTACAACTGTGAACGTGCAGCTGACAGCGTCCGAAAAGCAAGAACGAGACTGAGCAGAGCAGGTTGAGGGTAAGAGAAAAGTTTGCATTCGACATGTTTTCAGAGACTCCTAACACTCACAAAACTTGTTGACTACTTCAATTACTTCACCAAGAAACACATTTCAAGATATAAATCTCACCTTCAGGCTAAAATTACAGCACAATAACCTTGTACAAATCGATAAATGGGTATCAAAGTTGTTCTCTACAGTCTTGGTCTGTTGTTCACATAAATATTTTAAGTAATCACTCGCCCTGTTCATATCAAATAAATGTTATCTTGTCACGTGTTCAGTTACTTCTATTACTATGGCTTCTTGGATCTTGTTGACTGCTTATAAAACTGGGAAGGATACTTAAAACACGACGTAACAATGAACTCTACTGCGCATCGAAAACAAAATGGCGCTCAAAACAAAGCTTGTTTCAGTTTAACAACCGATATGTCGATCCTGGTGTTGTAAGTCGCTTGCAATGTCTTCTACTGTCCTGCTGTCGAATCTGTGCTGTTGGGTCGCGAAATATTGTGTGACCCAAAAGTCCGTCAACATTTGAAAATTCACTAAATCACGAATAATGTAGGTAGTGAGGTTAAAACTTGTCTCACATGCCTGAAATGACATGCGGTTTCATTCAAATAGAAAACAAGTGCAGTAACCGGCTAAGGAATGGCGCCGCATGAGAACTGTGTACAAAGCGCGCTGTAGTGTGGGATCAGATGCGGCAGCAATCAGGGTATGTCGACTTTTCCAGGAAAGGTGCTGTTAGTGAAGCTTTACTATCGGGAGAAATAATCCGCTATAGCAGCTTTACGATCCTGTCTCCATAAGAAGGGTATTCGAATGGTAAAGGTCCTGTAGCAAGTGATCACGAAGTTCGAGGCCACGGGTTGTTTAGACGACCGGCACAGTAGTGGGCGACCAGACACGTGCTACCGCTGCTTAGACAGTTTAGGAAGAAATGGAGACTTTGGCGGGTTCGACTCCGCACAGTGAAGTCAGCGATCGTGAAGTCGCACGTGGCACCAGAATTCAAAGCACTACTCTTTGCAGACCACTAAAGCGTACCCTCTAATGTTAGCCGTACAAAATACATCATATCGCCAACTCTTAGCCACTGATTTTATAAATCAAAGAGCATTTGTAGTGTGGGCACCTCAGAAAATTGTGAAAACTAACGATTGGTTGTCGATCGTGTTAAACACCGACGAAGCCCATATCACATTCCGAAGGTCTGTCAACATCAACAACTGCAGAATTTGGGCTACCTAAAACCCTAGAACTGTGCAGGAAACCCCATTGCATGACGAAAAATTCACAGTGGTGTGGACATAGCATCGTGATCCGTCACTGTGGAGACCTGCTTTTCAAACTATCAGCGTCTGCTGCTTTTCAGACTACGAGCATGGAGGATGCGAAGTACGCTGTATGTTACAGAATCGCATTTTCCCTAGCCTGCCTAATAAAGCACCTGTTGGAATGTACTGCTATTATTCAGGCACTCCAGCCCCACACTGCTACAAGAGTGAAAGATGTCTTGGACACAGAGTTTGTTCAGGATAGTGTGCTTAGCCAGCACATCCGTCAGGCTTGGCCTCTTATGTTCCTGGACCTAAGTCCCAAACTTACCGCTATCGACCGGCTTCATTAGAGAAACTAAAAGACAAAATCTGACGGCAGTCTCTCACCATACCTACTGATATGTTGTACAGTGCTGTTCACAACACTGTCCATCCACTACAGGTCGATGAATGAAGGCCGACATGTTGAACACTTGTTGTAAAGAACATCCTTCTTTGCTAAAAATCTATTGTAATTGTAATTATTGTTTTGGACCATTAGAAGCACCGTTTTCATCTTTTTGGTTTCAATAAAGCCTGATATCTTTTCAAGCATGCTTCTCAATTCTCTACTTACAATATTTATTCAGGTATAGAATTTTGAAATGTTGACCGCCTTTCCGGTCATTCTGTATTGAGTAGTAAGAAGGAGTTGTAGGGAAGCAGCCTACTCACCCCGTATAAAATTCGCATCAGTCTTTCCATTGTGTGCCAGCCTAGTCCGCTGTAACTAGCTCTGACATCATAAATGTTGCGCAATACTTTAAAAATCAAGTAAATAACCAGAAATGTTTCTAGCATGTCAGGAGTAATACTAAATCAACATGTGTTGAATGTCAGTTCAATAACTCTAACCATTTTCGAAATTTGGACGTTTTTCTGTAAAAATCATTGGCGCAACAGAAAACAGCTAGAGACTTAAAATTTTATATTTAGATTCTCTTTCATAATAATTTAATAGAAACAGTACTTTGGATCTCACAAATTAAGATTTTAGTTGAAATTAACGATTTTCTGGTTTTTGTCTTAAAAATTAAGGAAGCAAGATAGATTAAGTAGGCTAATAAATAAGGCTAGGATGTTTATTTTGAAGTAAAATGGGGATCCGCTATAGTCATAAATATGTGGGAAGTTTCAATTGAATAACTATAAAACTATTGCGATAGCGTATCTCCAAAAGGGCATGTTCAGAGCTCGTCTACTGCATGTAATGTAATTAAATTAATTCTCTCACCCAAAATATTTTACTTAGGCACGTCAGACTTTTGTTATGATTACTTACCTGTGTGCTGATTGCACATTTAAATTGAGAGCTTCATCGGCCATCAGCAAAGGAAGCGATGATTTATTCAATAACTTAATGTGGTGCATTACTAGCCCAGCGGCTAGTCGGGAGAGCCGATTTGATCGGGCGTTCCCTTAGCCGTCCGCACCGCTCCTTTATACACTCCTGGAAATGGAAAAAAGAACACATTGACACCGGTGTGTCAGACCCACCATACTTGCTCCGGACACTGCGAGAGGGCTGTACAAGCAATGATCACACGCACGGCACAGCGAACACACCAGGAACCGCGGTGTTGGCCGTCGAATGGCGCTAGCTGCGCAGCATTTGTGCACCGCCGCCGTCAGTGTCAGCCAGTTTGCCGTGGCATACGGAGCTCCATCGCAGTCTTTAACACTGGTAGCATGCCAAGACAGCATGGACGTGAACCTTATGTGCAGTTGACGGACTTTGAGCGAGGGCGTATAGTGGGCATGCGGGAGGCCGGGTGGACGTACCGCCGAATTGCTCAACACGTGGGGCGTGAGGTCTCCACAGTACATCGATGTTGTCGCCAGTGGTCGGCGGAAGGTGCACGTGCCCGTCGACCTGGGACTGGACCGCAGCGACGCACGGATGCACGCCAAGACCGTAGGATCCTACGCAGTGCTGTAGGGGACCGCACCGCCACTTCCCAGCAAATTAGGGACACTGTTGCTCCTGGGGTATCGGCGAGGACCATTCGCAACCGTCTCCATGAAGCTGGGCTATGGTCCCACACACCGTTGGGCCGTCTTCCGCTCACGCCCCAACATCGTGCAGCCCGCCTCCAGTGGTGTCGCGACAGGCGTGCATGGAGGGACGAATGGAGACGTGTCGTCTTCAGCGATGAGAGTCGCTTCTGCCTTGGTGCCAATGATGGTCGTATGCGTGTTTGGCGCCGTGCAGATGAGCGCCACAATCAGGACTGCATACGACCGAGGCACACAGGGCCAACACCCGGCATCATGGTGAGGGGAGCGATCTCCTACACTGGCCGTACACCACTGGTGATCGTCGAGGGGACACTGAATAGTGCACGGTACATCCAAACCGTTATCGAACCCATCGTTCTACCATTCCTAGACCGGCAAGGGAACTCTCTGTTCCAACAGGACAATGCACGTCCGCATGTATGCCGTGCCACCCAACGTGCTCTAGAAGGTGTAAGTCAACTACCCTGGCCAGCAAGATCTCCGGATCTGTCCCCCATTGAGCATGTTTGGGACTGGATGAAGCGTCGTCTCACGCGGTCTGCACGTCCAGCACGAACGCTGGTCCAACTGAGGCGCCAGGTGGAAATGGCATGGCAAGCCATTCCACAGGACTACATCCAGCATCTCTACGATCGTCTCCATGGGAGAATAGCAGCCTGCATTGCTGCGAAAGGTGGATATACACTGTACTAGTGCCGACATTGTTCATGCTCTGTTGCCTGTGTCTATGTGCCTGTGGTTCTGTCAGTGTGATCATGTGATATATCTGACCGCAGGAATGTGTCAATAAAGTTTCCCCTTCCTGGGACAATGAATTCACGGTGTTCTTATTTCAATTTCCAGGAGTGTATATAAGAACGCTGCGCGAGGAAGCAAGGCTCCAGTTCTCTCCAGACGCTGAATAGCACACCACCTGTGTCGGGAGTCGCGTCGCGTCGGTATCATTGCTATAAACAGCCTCGGATGCCGTAATAAGTTACTCGGGATACGCGTAACCATGATATCGTTTTCGAGTGAAGCGTTAATTCTGGGATGACTTTAATGATCTATCTTCAGTTTGCGTATGTCGTATTTTCATGCGCCGCCGTGGGACAAATATTCTACCATTATTTAGCGTGACGTTTGATGAACATTATCATCAAATTATGGCGAGCATTCACTTAAACATTTAGTTTGAGCAGTTATAGTTGCATCAGTGCATTAGACTCTGAACTGCTCTGGTAGTTGGATTGTGTGGATTCTTTTGGTCTGTGACTTTCAGAATATACTGAACAATTTATAGAAAATCGTTTTTGATTATGAATCCCAGACAACCTCCTAATTCCTCAGAGCTATAAGCTGTAGCTATAAGTGTGTTTCTCAGATGAAGTGGGCACTAGGAATTCTAATTACAGGCTTCACGTTTTGCTGATCACTTTCTGGTTGCCAATACTGTAGTTAGAGAGCCAGTGTTGAGAACGGCAAACAACATTAAATAAATAATAGGAACATTTAAATAACAATAATTCTACCCGCCGCCCCACATATGGTTAATCGGCCGGGAAATGCATAATTTCCACATTACATTTTATATAACAATTAATTCCACCCGCCGCCCCACATTTGGTGCATCAACCGGGAAAAACACAAAACATTTTATATAAAACAAATAATTCCACCCGCCGCCCACAGAGTGTGGCAGTTTGATGTTAAATATGACAGTATTAAGGTTGTTTTGGAGGATGAAAAAGATATTTCTCTAACAGATATTCATAAATGTTCTTAATTTTTATATATTTTCCGTGACAGCAATATAGAACTAGAGTCGGTAAATAAATATGGGATCCTGAGTTCTGTAATTTCGATTAGGATTTCGTCTTTCCAATTTTTTCCATGGAAGAATTTTTCTATTTTCTCCAAGATGTCCATTTCTCAGATTTTCCCTGAAGTATGGAATATTTTAAGATCATTTCCTATTGCAGCAGTGTTGTAATTCGTCTATGTGTTTCGCTACAGCTGACTTGTAAACTTAATTAACTCTGAAACAGTTGTTGTTGTTGTGGTCGTCAGTCCTGAGACTGGTTTGATGCAGCTCTCCATGCTACTCTATCCTGTGCAAGATTCTTCGCCTCCCAGTACCTACTGCAACCTACATCCTTCTGAACCTGCTTAGTGTATTCATCTCTTTGTCTCCCTCTACGATTTTTACCATCCACGCTGCCACCCATACTAAATTGGTGATCCCTTGATGCCTCAGAACATGTCCTACCGACCGATCCCTTCTTCTAGTCAAGTTGTGCCACAAACTTCTCTTCTCCCCAATTCTATTCAGTATATCCTTATTAGTTATATGTTCTACCCATCTAATCTTCAGCATTCTTCTGTCGCACCACATTTCGAAATCTTCTATTCTCTTCTTGTCCAAACTATTTATCGTCCATGTTTCACTTCCATACATGGCTACACCCCATACAAATACTTTCAGAAACGACTTCCTAACACTTAAATCCATACGCGTTGTTAACAAATTTCTCTTCTTCAGATACGCTTTCCTTGCCATTGCCAATCTTCATTTTATATCCTCTCTACTTCGACCATCACAGTTATTTTGCTCCCTAAGTAGCAAAACTCATTTACTACTTTAAGTGTCTCATTTCCTAATCTAATTCCCTCAGCATCACCCGATTTAATTCGACTACATTCCATTATCCTCGTTTTGCTTTTGTTGATGTTCATCTTATATCCTCCTTTCAAGATACTGTCCATTCCGTTCATCTGCTCTTCCAAGTCCTTTGCTGTCTCTGACAGAATTACAATGTCATCGGCATACCTCAAAGTTTTTATTTCTTCTCCATGGATTTTAATACCTACTCCAAATTTTTCTTTTGTTTCCTTTACTGCTTGCTCAATATACAGATTGAATAACATCGGGGACAGGCTACAACCCTGTCTCACTCCCTTCCCAACCACTGCTTCTCTTTCATGTCCATCGATTCTTATAATTGCCATCTGGCTTCTGTACAAATTGTAAATAGCCTTTCGCTCCCTGTATTTTACCCCTGCCACATTTAGAATTTGAAAGAGAGTATTCCAGTCAACATTATCCATACCTATCTCCAAGTCTACAAATGCTAGAAATGTAGGTTTGCCTTTCCTTAATCTGTCTTCTAAGATAAGTCTTAGGGTCAGTATTGTCTCACGTGTTCCAAAATTTCTATGGAATCCAAACTGATCTTCGCCTACGTCGGCTTCTACTAGTTCTGCCTGTAAAGAACTCTCGTGCAGCTGTGACATATTATGTTGATATTTCTGTAATTTTCACATCTGTCAACACCTGCTTTCTTTGGAATTGGAATTATTATATTCTTATTGAAGTCTGAGGGTATTTCGTCTGTCTCAAACTTCTTGCTCACCAGATTGTAGAGTTTTGACAGGACTGGCTCTCCCAAGGCTGTCAGTAGTCCTAATGGAATGTTGTCTACTCCCAGGGCCTTTTCTCGACTTAGGTCTTTCAGTGCTCTTTCAGACTTTTCACGCAGTATCATATCTCCCATTTCATCTTCATCTACATCCTCTTCCATTTCCATAATATTGTCCTCAAGTACATCGCCCTTGTATAGACCCTCTATACACTCCTTCCACCTTTCTGCTTTCCCTTCCTGGGTTTCCACCTGAGCTCTTGATATTCATACAAGTGGCTCTCTTTTCTCCAAAGGTGTCTTTAATTTTCCTTTAGGCAGTATCTATCCTACCCCTAGTGAGATAAGCCTCTACATTCTTACATTTGTCCTCTAGCCATCCCTGCGTACCCATTTTGCACTTCCTGTCGATCTCATTTTTGAGGCGTTTGTATTTCTTTTCGCCTGCTTCATTTACTGCATTTTTATATTTTCTCCTTTCATCAAGTAAATTCAATATTTCTTCTGTTACACAAGGATTTCTACTAGCCCTCATCTTTTTACCTACTTGATCCTCTGTTGCCTTCACTATTTCATCCCTCAAAGCTACCCATTCTTCTTCTGCTGTATTTCTTTCCCCCATTCCTGTCAATTTTTTCCTTATGCTCTCCCTGAAACTCTATACAACCTCTGGTTTAGTCAGTTTATCCAGGTCCCTTCTCTTTAAATTACCACCTTTTTGCAGTTTCTTCAGTTTTAATACACAGTTCATAACCAATAGCTTGTGGTCAGAGTCCACATCTGCCCCTGGGAATGTCTTACAATTTAAGACCTGGTTCCTAAATCTCTGTCTTAGCATTATATAATCTATCTGATACCTTCTACTACCTGAAATAGTTAATGGTCTTTTAAAGCGGATTATAACGTTTCTGCCCGTTTGGCCTGTGTAATATTTGCTGCAATAATATAATGTTGTGTTATAAATTCTTGCTTTCCTCAGTTTCTCAGCTGGTTGTGACATGTCATGCACCACTTCCTTCCTTGTTAGTGGTGGCAAAAGCGATCGTGGTATTAGCTCGGCTATTTCGTCTGAAATTACTCCTAACTGCGGTACAGTTATATACTCAAATTTTTGTGTGCTGTTGTTGATGGTAGCTGTGTCTGTTTGCTTTTACTTTTCGATACATGTTGTCAAATTGCATTTATTTCATGTCCATTGTAACAATTGTTAAGTGCAATTTATTACAATAGTCAGCAGTACTAAGTGGAAATTTCTGTGTTCCGTTTAACAAAGCTCCGAATGCAGCTTGTTTATGTGAATTGGAGTGTGTGCAGCACTAACCAGTGGCAGTGTCTGTATTTGTTGGCTTCTGTGCATTACGTTAGGATGTGGTTTGTATTAGCTAGTCTCGTGTCTGGTTTTTACTAGCTAATCTCATGTCTAAAAGTTTTATTTTGTTAAGTTTATGGAGTTCTATAGTGAAGGGGATGTTTTTGTGGAAACTATTGACTCTGTAAAGAAAGCTTCAGTTTCTTATTCAGTCTCAATGCACGACTCATCTACATATCAGCATCAGTTCACTGATTTCTGAGTGAAGTTGTCACTATTGTTCATATGTTTATTTTCAAGTTTCCTGATAAAAATTTCTCCGCTGATCCCAATGAGCTGACTACCCACTGCTACGCCTACATCCTGCTTACACATTTTGCCACTGAAAGTGAAATAGTTTTGGGAGAGAACAAGATCTAGTACATATATCAGTTCAACTATTTCAGTCGTATTATATACAATGTCCAGTATTTTATACTGACATTGTTCAGTATTTTCAAAATTTGTATGCAATTATTTCTATGTATTCTTTCCCGGGTATGGTCGTGTGTAAATTTTCTGTATTTACAGAACTAAGTGTTGTACTCAAGTTTCTCGAGGCTCTAAATGGTGGGAATAATTATGTTTTGTGTATCTTTACTTCTGTTAAATGTTTTTGCATTTCCATTGCAATATAAAGATTAAGTTTATACCTCGTAACACCTTGATTCATTAAATAATAAAAATTCTGTGATTGTTAGCGGTCTCTGAAAAACTTCTGTGTCGGCCGCGGTGGTCTAGCGGTTCTAGGCGCTCAGTCCGGAGCCGCGCGACTGCTACGGTCGCAGGTTCGAATCTTACCTCGGGCATGGATGTGTGTGATGTCCTTAAGTTAGTTCGGTTTAAGTAGTTCTAAGGTCTAGGGGACTGATGACCACAGATGTTAAGTCCCATAGTGCTCAGAGCCATTTGAACCAAAAACTTCTGAATATTTTGAAAGAGGCACGTTCGATTTACTGTCACTATTGCTTTAAAGTGTTCAGTGCCTATTGCTAACAACAATACCACAAGTAAATGACGCAAGTTTCTTTCGGAACAAAATACGCAACGCATACCATCTATATTGGCACTGTTTGCTGACATTCTTTGTGTAATACGGATACAAAGCTGTATGATGGTAATAAAACGAGTGAAATGCAATTAATCTGTAATGAGCCACTGGGGACCATAGATCCTCTACCCCAAAATGTCCAGAAAACTTCCCTGAAGGACCTTTTTCATCGGTGAATTTCGGATTTATATTCTAGACATAAAGCCAGTTTTCCCCAGAACAGTGGAGATAATAAAAAATAACAGAACTAATTAGCACCCCAAATACTGCCTCTAAATGTTCTGTGATAGATAATAACCATCTATCATGTGCGGCGCGCGCACCTCACAATTTGCTGGTGTCTGGTCCTTGGCGCACTAAAGCGTAATTACACCGAATTCTTCGCACTGGCTGAGTGACGATGTCAGAAACTGCGAGGCACCAACCTTCCCGCAGCACTCGACACATAAATTCTTCCACAGCACTGCACCTGCGCCATATTATAGCCTCACAACACCTTTTTCCGCCTACGTAAAAGTGTTGCTTGCCGGTTAATAGCGTCGCCCACAAACTATACTGAAATTTTTTTCTCTGCGATTTAGGATTATTTTCAAATACATTACGTTCGCTCCTAACATTCGTTTTGCTTTTTTGATTAACTACCAGTAATATCTAGCTTCGCAGGTCAACCACATTTTTTATGATACAGTGACGTCGTAAGCAACAGGATCCGTAATAGTTGCTCGTCAAAAAACTAGTTGTCATTGCGGACCGTAGTTATTCTCATCGACAGCTAATCACTCGACTCCGTTTTCGTGGAATTGAAGACCGTGTTACTGAGGTAATATCACTCTCAATCTTTACCTCACTTCTGAACCTTTCCTTATTTTCTTTATTGCTCGTCCAATATACAAGTTGAGCAGTTGAGTAAAAATATTCCATCCCTGTATTACACCGTCCATAATCCGAGCAATTCTCTGTTGATTAATCGTTCTTATTTTTACAAGGTGTGACACAGAGTCACGCAAGAGGTGAGCCCCCATTTTATGAATTAAAATGGAGAAACATTGCTGATATGCGCGCTGAATAAAAAGTTTTGTTTCTGTAAGTCACTGGATGTGTGGCAACTGATTGGATTATTGACGCGTTCTGACTTTAATCATCATCAGGAAATCAGTGCAGGGAGAAGAAACGATCAGTAGATAATCAGTGCGGGGAGAAGAACATCATACATACTTTAGGGGTAGTGTGAATGTGAAATATTCCAAAATGTGATTTTATGATGATGATTATAACCGAAACCAGTCAACAAACCAGTGGCCCCATATCAATCATTCATCGCCTATATCAACACGGTTTCTCCATTTTGGTTCTTATTTTTACCTCTTCGTTTCTTGTACATGTTTCACATATTGTATGTTACCTGTCTTTCCCTGTAGTATATAATACAGTGAATTTGTCCTAAAAAGAGTACCGGCCAGGAAAGTTGTGGAGCAGTGTTGATTTGCTCCATTCTACATGTTTTTTGGGGTGCTGAATCCCAATCTGAGGTTTGTCAACAAAATTTCATAGCCCCCACCAAATCTGCTGCATAATAACATTCAGTGAGAATTTACTTTCAAGTGTAGCAGTTATCCGGTCACGTTAGAGTCGATCATCAACAAAGATACTCGACGTGGTGCGTCGAAAACAACCTCTCTGAACCTTGCACCAGGCGCGATACTCCGGCCAATTCTGGTAAATGTATAAAGCACTGTCAGCACACTTGTTGATGCAGGAAGACAGGCCCTTATAGTTCCACAATCTGCACACTGTGCAGAGACTTTGTGAAATCGCCAAGCCACCGGAACATATCGCTGACACAGACAGACGAGGCTGTAAAAAGAAAGCCAGAACAGATTGAAGGAAGGTGCTTACACAATGTGGAAGGTATGTCCAATTTCACTAGCTATTTCGCAATCATTCTTCCCTTGAGATTCGATCACAATCTCTCATCACCTGTTTAATTTTCCAAATGAACAAGCAACAACGCTGATGATACAACAAAACGAACTTGCAGTACGACCCGTAGCCTTCGAAGAACATAATCCACGATCCTCTGAACGACAACGCCGCATATAATTATTGCTCATATAACATTTTGATATACGATTGTAATTGATATAATAATATGTAATAATTTTTCAAGAATTTTCATTGGACTTTCTTTTTTATATGTGAATTTGTACAATTTCATACCTAATCAAATAAGTTGAAGCTCATGAAATTTTGACAAAAATTACCTGTAACTTTACACAATCGATCTAAGTGATGTACGTTCAGAGACAGCACAGTGCCAGTAGTGTCAGTGTCGTCGTAACTGCCGTCTGCGTCACTTCTGCTGTGCAGCGAGCTACATTAATTTAAGTATTAACTGTATTTTTCTTACTTGTCACTTCTTCTTCCGTGTGTTTTTGCATTTAGGAAGCTTTAATTGTCGAGTGCTAGTAATAGTGTTCCATAGATTCCGTGTTTGTTTTGAATACAGTCACAGAGAGTGCCTTTAGTCAGCCATAGTGCCCGTAATGCTAGTGTTTGTTTTGAATACGGTCCAGAGACAGGTAGTGCTATTTTCATTGTTTTCTACAAGAAGTGTCTAGTAACCATAGTTTAGTCAACTATCAGCCGCCTTAGTGAATTAGCAGTCTAGTTAAAAGTTGATTAACTCTTTACAGTAAATTGATTTCTTAGGATGGATAGGATGTTTGATTGCAGTGTACGGACGCAGGAGGAGCTGGCCACTGTTCGCGAACAGCTGAACGTGCTGATGGCCGCGGTCAGCCGTCTTCAGGCTGCTGCCTGAGAATGTAGCGGCAGAGGGGAGTCTGGTGTGTCGCATGGTACACCCCAGGTGTTACATGCTTCACTCACTGTCCCTGCTGTCGAGACATTTCGCGGGTACCGGGCGCGGTTGGGCCGCCCTCTCCTCAAGGGGAGTGGCGGGTTCGGCGGCGTTCGCGGCGCACGAGGCGGAGGGTCAATGTGGAGGCTGGCCGTGTGGCATCGCCCGCTCTGCCTGTGAGTGGACATGTGGCTGCTCCTTCAACAAGGTCCGAGCAGGCACACGGGGGGAGCGGTTTATTAGTGATTGGGAGCTCCAACGTTAGGCGGGTGATGGAGCCCTTTAGGAAAATAGCGCAAAGGTCGGGGAAGAAGGCCAGTGTTCACTCCGTCTGCTTGCCGAGGGGTCTCATCCGAGATATGGAGGAGGCCCTGCGGGCGGCGATAGAGAGCACTGGGTGCACTCGACTGCAATTGTTATTCATGTCGGCACCAATGACTCCTGCCGCCTGGGTTCAGAAGTCATCCTCAAGTCATACACGCAGTTGGCGGAGTTGGTGAAGGCGGAAAGTCTCGCTCGCGGGGTGGAATCTGAGATAACTATTTGTAGTATCGTTCCCAGTACCGATCGCGGTCCTCTGGTTTGGAGCCGAGTGGAAGGCTTAAACCAGAGGCTCAGACGATTCTGCGGAGATCTGGGGTGCAAATTTCTTGACCTCCGCTATCGGGTGGAGAAATGTAGGGTCCCCCTGAATAGGTCAGGCGTGCACTACACGCAGGAAGCGGCTACAAGAGTAGCGGAGTACGTGTGGAGTGCACATGTGGGTTTTTTAGGTTAGAGAATTCCCTCCCTAGGCCCGACAAGATGCCTCCTGAGACGCGGCAGGGTAGGAGTAGGCAAAATGCAACATGGAATAACAATATTAATCTGCTTATAGTAAACTGCAGAAGCGTCTATAGAAAGGTCCCAGAACTGCTCTCATTAATAAACAGTCACAATGCCCACATAGTACTAGGGGCAGAAAGTTGGCTGAAACCACATGTAAGCAGTAATGAAATTCTAAGCTCAGATTGGAATGTATACCGCAGAGACAGGCTGGACAGTGAAGGGGGAGGCGTGTTTATAGCGATAAGAAGAACAATTGTATCGAAATAAATTCATGGAGATTCTAAATGTGAAATAATTTGTGCGAAGGTCACGGTTAAAGCAGGCTCAGACATGGTAATTGGAAGTTTCTATAGGACCCCAGGCTCAGCAGCTGTTGTGGCTGCTCACCTGAAGGATAATTTGGAAAATATTTCGAGTAGATTTCCCCACCATGTTATAGTTCTGGGTGGAGATTTTAATTTGCCGGATATAGACTGGGAGATTCAAACGTTCATAACGGGTGGCTATGACAAAGAATCCAGTGAAATTTTTTTAAGTGCTTTATTCTGAAAACTACCTTGAGCAGTTAAACAGAGAACCGACTCCTGGCGATAACATATTAGACCTTCTGGTGACAAACAGACCCGAACTATTTGAAACAGTTAACGCGTAACAGGGAATCAGCGATCATAAAGCGGTTACTGCATCGATGATTTCAGCCGTAAATAGAAATATTAAAAAAGGTAAGAAGATTTTTCTGTTTAGTAAAAGTGACAAAAAGCAGATTTCAGAGTACTTGATGGCTCAACACAAAAGTTTTGTCTCAAGTACAGATAGTGTTGAGGATCACTGGACAAAGTTCAAAACCATCGTACAATATGCGTTAGATGAGCATGTGCCAAGGAAGATCGTAAGAGGTGGAAAAGAGCCACCGCGGTACAACAACGGAGTTAGAAAACTGCTGCGGAAGCAAAGGGAACTTCACAGCAAACATAAACATAGCCAAAGCCTTGCAGACAAACAAAAATTACGCGAAGCGAAATGTACTGTGAGGAGGGCTATGCGAGAGGCGTTCAATGAATTCGGAAGTAAAGTTCTGTGTACTGACTTGGCAGAAAATCCTCAGAAATTTTGGTCTTATGTCAAAGCGGTAGGTGGATCAAAACAAAATGTCCAGACATCCTGTGGTCAAAATCGTAGTGAAACAGGGGATGACAGACTGAAAGCCGAAATACTAAATGTATTTTTCCAAAGCTGTGTCACAGAGAAAGACTGCACTGTAGTTCCTTCTCTAGACTGCCGCACAGATGACAAAATGGTAGATATCGAAATAGACGACGGAGAGATAGAGAAACAATTAAAATCGCTCAAAAGAGGAAAGGCCGCGGGACCTGATGGGATACCAGTTCAATTTTACTCAGAGTACGCGAAGGAACTTGCCCGCCTTCTTGCAGCGGTGTACCGTAGGTCTCTAGAAGAGCGTAGCGTTACAAAGGATTGGAAAAGGGCACAGGTCATCCCCGTTTTCAAGAAGGGACGTCGAACAGATGAGCAGGACTATAGACCTATATCTCTAACGTCAATCAGTTGCAGAATTTTGGAACACGTATTATGTTCGAGTATAATGACTTTTCTGGAGACTAGAAATCTACTCCGTAGGAATCTGTATGGGTTTCGAAGAAAAACGATCGTGTGAAAACCAGCTCGCGCTATTCGTCCACGAGACTCAGAGGGCCATAGACACGGGTTCCCAGGTAGATGCGGTGTTTCTTCCACAAGGCGTTCGATACAGTTCCCCACAGTCGTTTAATGAACAAAGTAAGAGCATATGGACTGTCAGACCAATTGTGTGATTGGATTGAGGAGTTCCTAGATAACAGAACGCAGCATGTCGTTCTCAATGGAGAGAAGTCCTCCGAAGCAAGAGTGATTTCAGGTGCGTCGCAGGGGACTGTCGTAGGACCGTTGCTATTCACAATACACATAAATGACCTGGTGGATGACATCGGAAGTTCACTGAGGCTATTTGCGGATGATGCTGTGGTATATCGAGAGGTAGTAACAATGGAAAATTGTACTGAAATGCTGGAGGATCTGCAGCGAATTGACGCATGGTGCAGGGAATGGCAACTGAATCTCAACGTAGACAAGTGTAATGTGCTGCGAATACATAGAAAGAAAGATCCCTTATCATTTAGCTACAATATAGCAGGTCAGCGACTGGAAGCAGTTAATTCCATAAGTTATCTGGGAGTACGCATTAGGAGTGATTTAAAATGGGATGATCATATAAAGTTGACCGTCGGTAAGGCAGATGCCAGACAGATTCTTTGGAAGAATCCTAAGGAAATGCAATCCGAAAACAAAGGAAGTAGGTTACAGTACGCTTGTTCGCCCACTGCTTGAATACTGCACAGCAGTTTGGGATCCGTAGCAGATGGGGTTGATGGAGGAGATAGACAAGATCCAACGGAGAGCAGCGCGCTTCGTTACA
Source organism: Schistocerca serialis cubense (assembly GCF_023864345.2). Classification (NCBI taxonomy): domain Eukaryota; kingdom Metazoa; phylum Arthropoda; class Insecta; order Orthoptera; family Acrididae; genus Schistocerca; species Schistocerca serialis. The sequence goes on along the minus strand of NC_064644.1, from coordinate 61,470,841 downwards.
GGATCATTTAGTAATCGCGAAAGCGTTACGGAGATGATAGATAAACTCCAGTGGAAGACTCTGCAGGAGAGACGCTCAGTAGCTCGGTACGGGCTTTTGTTGAAATTTCGAGAACATACCTTCACCGAGGAGCACTATGTTGCTCCCTTCTACGTATATCTCGCGAAGAGACCATGAGGATAAAATCAGAGAGATTAGAGCCCACAAAGAGGCATACCGACAATCCTCCTTTCCATGAACAATACGAGACTGGAATCGAAGGGAGAACCGATAGAGGTACTCAAAATACCCTCCGCCACACACCGTCAGTTGGCTTGCGGAGTATGGATGTAGATGTAGACAGTCGAAATACACTTACATTCAACTATCGCTTCAGCTGCAACAGTTCGAGAGAAAAAGAAACCTTAACAGTGAAATTTGTAGGAAATTTTATGTACTTTACTGTAGAACGGGACGGATAGTTACGAAAAGCTGATAGTTGTCGACTTAAAAAAAAGGCAAAAGTGAGATTTTTTTACTTTTTTGCGTTTTTGTTCAGTGTCGCATCACGAAATTTTGTTGGCAAATGTCAGATATGGGTTGAGCACCCCATACAACATACAGAATTGAAGAAATCGGAACTACCCCAGAACGTTCCTAGTAAAAATACAATAAGACTGGAGTAAAATGGGAGTTTTGAAAGTAAAAAATAGAAACAACCAAACTATTATTCTACACTGAAGTAACATAGCTTTTCTGACTCTACGTCGAAAAGGATGTGAAAGGAATAAAGAAAATTGAGAAAGAGAATACGATAATATGAAAATACATAGATTGCTTTGATCTTGGAGCTTAAAATAAATATGATATATTGAAAGTACTAAATGAAACGAACTAGTTGACAGGTACAGAATGCAGAAATATAGGAGTAAGGGGAGCTCATTAAGCGGCAAACTCTGTATAGAATCGAACATAGTCCCATCGGACTATGGAGCCTCTTGTAGCTGTTCTCAACGCCATCGTCACCAGCAAACATCACTCAAATTTGCAGTGGCCTGGGAAGCCACCAGAAGCAGTACATCTGTATCTCCCTTATTAAAGAAAAATTTAAAAACGAAGTTCAGTATTTCTTCAGTTACTTTACCACATTCAGTTACGATTTTTGTCTTATTCACGGATGTCTGAACTTTGTTGTCGGTGACAGCCTCGAAATACGACCAAATTCCTCCACCACAAGGGCACTGATATCTCACAGAGGCGTATGTTATCCACGAGGCGTACTTTGTGATAGAAGTCCTCCAATTGTGTGCAGTGCAGCGTTAGTATAGTCTACACGAATCAGATGTGCCTGGGTTATTAAGAAATGATGTTCCGTCGGACGTTCACGCATGTCCAAAGGAACATTGCATCGTACTTCTTAAACACGCAAGTATGGCTATTTCGTATTTGTTTGCTAATACCAGGCCCTCGAATCTGAATAAATATGTCTTCCTGGACGGGAATATAGGGAACGAACAACTACTGGTCGTGACACATATACGAAGACATATGAAATGTCATGGTTGGCTATAATTCGTACTCAGTTGGCCGAAGCTGCTAAGGAAATCGCTCATATAAAGTAGGATATCCTGGTTCGAGTCCCAGTCCAGCAAAAATTTTCATTGTCATCATTCCAATAAACAGCCGAAGATGATTCATTTTCGCATCTGTGAATACATTTCCTGCAATGTGTATAGCCTATGAATGAATTTGTTGGGAACAAAAATTATAGAGGTAAAGTAAGTTTGACTGCAAAAAAATGGTTCAAATGGCTCTGAGCACTATGGGACTTAACATCTGAGGTCATCAGTCCCCTAGAACTTAGAACTACTTAAACCTGACTAACCTAAGGACATCACACACATCCATGCCCGAGGCAGGATTCGAACCTGCGACCGTAGCGGTCACGCGGTTCGAGACTGAAGCGCCTAGAACCGCACGGCCACACCAGCCGGCAGTTTGACTGGAGTAAGCAGGTTCAAATGCATATACACTGATGAGCCAAAATATTACGACCTCTGCCCACCGTGAAGTTGGATGCCAACTGATGGCGTCGTGGGAACGTTATGCTGTAACAAAAGTATGTAAGCAGAGCAGACACGAGTGGAAAGTCATCCTATCGAAGATAAGGGCTGCAAATGGGGAAATCCATTGACATAAGCGACTTTGACAAAGGCAGATTATTATTATGCAGAGCCTGTAAACGAGTATCTGGAAAATGGCGAAGCTGGTCGAATGTTCATATGCTACTGTCGTGAGCATCTATGGAAAGAGGTAAAAGTACAGTGAAACTACCACTATTCTAAATCGCTAGACCGTGAGGTCCAGCGGCTCGTCTGCTCTGTAAAGAAGGACAGATGGTGATCTGTGGCATCTCTGCCGGAAGAGCACAATGCTGGTGCACGCACGTTTCAGAGCACACTGTTCATTGTATATTGTTGAACATGGAGCGCAACAGTAGACGACCCTACGTGTTCATATGTTGTTGACCCAACGACATCGTCAGTTACGACTGTAGTGGGCATTGGACCATCTGCATTCAACCATCGATCAATGGAAAGATGTCGGCTCTTCTGGTGAATCACATTTTTGCTACACTAGGTCACTGGTCGTCTCCAGAAACGTCGTCATCGAGGTGAACGGCGGCTCCAAACGTGCAGCGCGCAAAGGATACACACTGGTGCGAGCAGTATAATGCCATGGGAGAGATTCCTCTGCAAATACATGAGACCTGTGGTGGTAATCGAAGACAACTTGCATCCCTTCACATTTCATGTCTTCCTCAACGGTAATGTCAACTTTCAACAGTATTGTAGAGGAATGTTGGACGAGGATGGGTTGTCAGGATGCACCGAGTAAAAACTCGTCCTAGTTTCCCAAGTGATTTATTATTTCCAGCTACAATTCCCCCGTTCCTCTCGGTCTGCATCACCGCATCCCGCAATGCTGAGGACACCACTTTGCTGTCTGCAAAATGGCTTGGCATGGAATGGCTGCCTCAGCGACCCATGCAATGCCCTGCTGTGTGTCGGCCTTGTATGGCCGCGGAGTCGTGACATCAGGATGTGCTGGCAGTCGACTCAGTAGTCTCCATCCCTGCCGCCTCAGCACCGCCTGTTGGGAGCTGTAAGGCGGCCCGCGGCGTGGCTAAGATCATGGCGATAACAAGTGCCTGCGATCTGGCTCCCGAATCTGTGGCTCTCGCCTTGGGTTGCCTTCAGCGTGTGTTGGGAGCCAACAAGACTGCCCACAGCAGCGAGCCATAGCGCGGCCCGCTGTTGGCTGGCTGCGGACCCCACGTTTGCCCCAGAGGGTCGAACCAGCAACCTACTGATTTCTTCACATCTTTCCAGCCATTTCATCTTAGCTGCTCTAAACTTCCTATATTTTCATTCCGAAGGGATTTAATTGCTTTATTTCTGTCTACCCTGAACATTTTTGATTTTTGTGCTTCCTCTTTCCGGCAACTAATTGAAGTACGTCTTCTGTTACCCAAGGTTTCTTTGGAGTTACTTTCCCTGTACTTATGTATGACTGTCCTGCTGTAGACTTCCACTCATCTTCCACTGATCTGCCTACTGTGATATCTTTCATCGCAGTATATAGATCTTAAGCTAACTTCACACACGTCTCACCATTCTTTACTAGTTCACTACCCCACTTCCTACCACACATTCTTCCGTGCGCTTCTGTAAACTTCGTCTACAATTCGTCATTACTGATTTATGATCACAGTCTGTATCTGCTCCTGAGTACGCTTTGCAATCCAATATCTGATTTCGAAATCACTCTCTGACCGTTAAATAATCTACCTGGAATCTTTCTGTGTCTCCGGTTTTTTTTCTAAGTACGCTTCTCGTATTGTGATTCTTGAACAGAGTATTCCCTATTACCAGCTGCAATTTATTGCAGACTCACTCTTTCTCGTCTCTCATTCCTACCGCCTAGCCCATGTTCTCCTGTAAGCCTTTCTTCAGTTCCTTATCGTACAACCGCTTCCCATTTGCTTACTAGGTTCTCATCTCCATTTACATGCCGAATTAACCGTTTAATGTCCTCATACACTTTTTCTGTTTCTCCCTCTTCTGCTTGCGACGTTGCCATGTATACTTGAACTGTTCACAGTAGCTCGCTCTCTACCCTACGTCACTATTCACAAAGAATACAACTTCCATTATATCATTTTCTGCTGTTGTTGATATTAACCCACATTCTTCGGACCAGAAACCCGTATGTTCTTTATATTTCACCTCACTGATTTCCACTACATCTAGAATGAGACATTGCATTTTCCTTTTCAGATATTCAAACTTTTCTACCACATTAAAACTTCCGATATTGCTTGATCCAGCTTGTAGAAAGTTAGCCTTTCGTTGGTTATTCCATTTTATTCTGATGGTCAGAATAATCAATCCGGAATCTTTTGCGAATGCAGAGATCATCATGACACTTTTCCAGTTACAGGCTACATGTCCTGTGGATACACTTTATGTGTCTTTAATGCAGTGGTTTCCATTGCCTTCTGCATCATCATGTCGTTGATCATTGCTGATTCTTCCGACTTTAGGGACAGTTTCCCAGCCCAAGGACGAGAGAGTGCCCTGAACCTCTGTCCGCTCCTCCGCCCCCTTTAACAAGGCCTATGGCAGAATAAGGGTGACTTTTTACGCCAGAAGTCTTCGGCCGCCATTGGTAGTGATTTTTCTTTGGAAGTTTACGGAGTGTCTGTGTTCGAACAGGTACCTATGATATTTTAATTAGCAGCCAAATATTCTACCCCTAGACTACATGTCCTGAGCGACTGGAGTTACGAATGTGGTATAGTTATTGGTGTTCGCTATTGCTGTGGTCGCTGTGAATTGAAATTGTCAGGGAATTATTAACAACTGCCGTCTCTTTAGTAGGTTCTACAAAGTCATATATACGGACCACAGTATGAAACAGACGTCACAAAATATTTATAAACTGTGTTCGTAGACTTTGGTTGCAACTCGAAGAAACAGGCCATAAAATTCTTGTTGGCTCTGCAGCAAGTAATAGTGTAAAATGTTGAATGTACGTTTTCTAATCTCAAAGTATCCGGAAAACTGTTAGTAGACATTAATATGAAGTGTTTCCACCATTCACTATTATGACTGCATGAAGTTTGCTTGCAACATTTTCAAGGACGTCTCTGAACTTCTGTGGAAAAACGTCAGCCGATTCCTCTTCAGGAGCCAAAATCGGAAAAGGTAGTGGCGTTGGATGCTGGGTTTGCAGCGAAGTAGATGTTACAAATCATCACGAAGTTGTTACGTTGGGTTCAGGTTTAGAAATTGGGGAAGCCAGTCCATTTTAGAAACGTTGCTATCCTACAAACGATTGAACAAACGGCTACTCCCATGCTGTAACACTACCTTCCCCGCAGTGCACGTGACGGCAGGCAAAGTTCTGCAGACATTCGCCAAATCACAGCTCCTCCATCAAATTGCCACAGGGTACACCGTGTTGCATCACTCCAAATCATTCGTTTCCGGTAATCCAAGGGCAAGCCACGCTGCCCTTCTCACCGTCCCCACTGACTACAGAAATTCGTGGCTTGTGAGGAAATGCTGGAGCGTTGTACGCAGTTCCTACTGTGTCGCTACGCAGTCATTGTGATGTTCAATGTCCTGGTAGCACTTTCGACCTCAAAAGTGATTCCTTCAACGATTTTTTACAACCACGCTCTCCAGTGCTCCACGATCCCCGTTACCCAGTAGCGGAACTCCGTCTCGTCTTGGTTTATCTGCAGTTGTTCCTTCGCGTTTCCAGTTCACCAACAATCCACTTGAATATGTCCCTAATGAATCTGTTACTGAGGTGAGATCCAACCAGTTCTCCACATTCGAGGTCACTGACCTCTCCTGATCCACCCGTTCTGCTGGCACTACCTCACTACTTACAGCACAGTAGTCCCCTACTCCTTTTATACTGATGAATCAGCCTCTCGTGACATATAAAGGTCATCCATATTACATAAGACGTCCGGATACTTTTGATCAGTTAGATTATGTGCTATGTAACGTAAGAGATGAAACGTATGCCGCAGACAGAAGAGAGCCACTTTCAGTAGTTGCCGAAGCGTCGCTTTGTAATCCTTACTTAGCATCGTTTCCCATACAGATTAGTTACAGAGGTCAGACCAACCCGACGAGTGCAAAAAAATTTCGGTAATCAAGACCATCATTTTACACAGAACGAGTTCAAAAAGTTTCTTACACTGCTGAAAATAACATGTTTGCTCGTACGAAGTGAAGCAGAAACTCTTACATAGTTGCAAAGTCACGGTAGAAGATTGGCGTATGCAGGCCTCTAGGCTGCCTGGCGAACGGTATTTATAAAAATCTACCGAACTGATAGTGGAGTTCGGAATATGTGATGCGGGCAAACGCGAGAATACATAATCAACGGCGATGGTCGCAGTATCAGCAGATGGTTCTTTAATCCTCTAATTTAATTACTTAACCATTTTAATTTCCTAATATACTTTTTTTATTACTTGCATTAGTGTTATACTAACCGCATATATCAGGAATTTACTTAGTGCAATACAAGCATTGCAGTATACTTGCCTACGGAAAAAAATTGAGGCGTAACTTGTAGAACACACCAATTCCTCTTTAACAGGAGTGGAAACGTATCATTCTGCTGGGTACCAAGACAAGTGCCAATGCGAAGTAATGACCAAGCAGACCAAGCAACCAAAGAGGCCTGATGGGAATACCGTGCGGCAGAATACTATGTAACTCTGCGGACTGTCCTGTCGGTGTTAAGTCAGGCTATTATAGAGCAATATTCTTTGCACATATGTAAATAATAACTGAAATGAGTTGTTGTAAATTATCTGACTGCCGTATTTGTCACAAAGGGTAGGCAGATAGTGGGGTACAACCAAACAGTACAAGTTCATACAACGGAAATGGAAAGCACGTCAGGTGATCACGTTCTTAAAATAGGACGACGAAAGTCAAGGATCGATAAGGCATTCGCCATTCTAGAACGAAGAGTTGCAGACTTTGCGCTGTGTTACAAAAACTGGCGGCACAGTGTAACTGGCATGAAATGGAAGAGCGGGGAACGCACTAGTGTGGTGGAAGTTGCCCTTACACACACGTTGCTGACAATTTAATGCAATACAAGTCGATCCCTGCAAGTGATATGCTTGTTGAAATAAGGTTCTTTTTTGCAGCCGGTAGATGTAGGTTACTCGTTAAATGAATTGGGGCAAGACACGGTATTTTCATTTAAGGAAACTGTCTTAAACTGTCTGTGGTGTGCGTTGGTGAGGGGGGGGGGGGGGGGAGGGAACCTCATGACAAATTTCTATAATAAATTACTAGATGGCATATCATGCTACTTTGTAGTTGCAGGTAGCTGCTACGAGATGTCAGTAGAGTGGTATGAGTATGTATTGGTAGCTTTAGTTGTGCACAGGACTTCGTGAGTTGCTGTTGAAGCAAGTTTGAGTTTCCGATGGCTTGTGAAACCCCAACACATCACTCTCGCTCCACAAGAAGAAAAGTCAGGCTTCCTATTTCATTGCTTTTTTTGTGTTTTCCATAACATACGTTGTTTTATAATACAATTAAGAGCAAATGACTTATAGTTAAACCCTTATGGGATTAAAGAGGGCCAAGTGGGAGCATTGATTGCTGAGAGGGCTGCTGGTTCTAATGGAGAAAATGAAGTAGATGATGGTATTGTCAGTGATTACCACACATCTGAAAAGGGAGGAGATGAAAGTGAGGTCAGTGACAGATATTATCTGGGAAAAGATGTAACGACCACGTGAAGAAAAGAATTGCGTCAGTAACGATAAATAAAATGTTCAAACCATGTTTTTTGCCTAATGAGTGTGTTGTGGCACTGTCTGTACATAAACCATATTTTGTTGATTCTAACCTCAATTACTTCAGTCATTAGCTTTGGAAAAAAAACATTAATTTCAGTAATGTATGACGCCGTAATTGTAGCTGCTGCGTGACTGATAATTAAGAAGTAAAATTCCGTTTATTATTGTCTCTTTATACCAATAATATAGAATAACATTAACCCACAATAATAACGATTAAAGCACCAATTACCATGTTGAAATATTCAAAATATATAAAAAACTACATCGGTTGTATTACACCCCACACACGACTAGCGTAAGAATTCCAGTCCACAGGAGTGCTGAGTTAGCTAGATAAAACTCAAATGACCGCAGCGTGGTTCTAACTGTTACGACAGCTCCAAAATGTGCTAGATATCGGTCCTACTTAAGCATTTAGAATGTCATCGAACTAAGCTTAGACGGCATTTGCCACATGCTCGTAGTCTGTATGAATAGTGTGATGTACGCGTGGAATATTCTACTCACTTTATGTTCGGTCACCTATCAGCGTCCTCTGGAATACTCGTTGTGGCAGAAAACGTAAAGTTTTAGTCTTAATTAAGCAGCACATTATTGTTACTATAGCCAGAAGATTTTAACTCTTACTTATATTCAAAAACTACTTTAAATGTGCAAATCCATTGTAAATGATGTGTGAACATACTGTACACAATATGACTTCTTGTACAAATGTACGAAACATTGCATAGATCGACTAATTTTGACTTTTTGTTTGGAGCTTGCATAGAAATATGAATTTCTTACAAAAGCGACTGCACTGACACGAATCTGAAGCCAGTTTCTATACAGCACGTCAGGTTTTTGCACATAATCATCATCCAAATCTGTACTCAATGAAATCGGAAAATAATTACAGGAATATGGAGGTGAAATGGAACGATAAAATGGTTTAAAAGTAACGTGAAAGAAATGTGAATTGGAGAAAGCAAATATGGCGGCTGGGACACTTACCAGAGGGTGGTGTTACTTCCGTTTTTCGTTTAGTGTTTCACTTCTTCACGTGTGACACACCAGCAGCGGTCAGACACCATACTTATTGCCAAACGACCTCGATATCGATGCTCCAGATGGACTTGATCACCATTTTCCACTGATGTGTCAGCCAAATTATCCTGGAAATTCTCTAGGTATCACATAAGAAAATGTTCTTTAACGGAAACCTTGCTTCCTAACTGTTTAAACGACTGTAGCCCATCTTCCACTACGTCCTTGTAACTAGGCTGCTTATTCCGGGCCGTGCGGAGTGGCCGCGAGGATTGAGGTGCCAGGTCACGGACCGCGCGTCCCTCCCGCCGGCGGTTCGAGTCCTCCCTCCGGCATCTACATCTACGTGATTACTCTGCTATTCACAATAAAGTGCCTGGCAGAGGGTTCAATGAACCACCTTCAAGCTGTCTCTCTACTGTTCCACTCTCGAACGGCTCGAGGGAAAAACGAGCACTTAAATTTTTCTGTGTGAGTCCTGATTTCTCTTATTTTATCGTGATCACCATTTCTCTCTATGTAGGTGGGTGCCAACTGAATGGTTTCGCAATCGGAGGAGAAAACTGGTGATTGAAATTTCACGAGAACATCCCGTCGCAACGAAAAACTCGTTTGTTTTAATGATTGTCACTCCAATTCACGTATAATGTCTGTGACACTATCTCTCCTATTTCGCGATAATACAAAACGAGCTGCCCTTCTTTGTACTTTTTCGATATCATCTGTCAGTCGCACCTGATGCGGATCCCACACCGCACAGCAATATTCCAGAATAGGACGGACAAGCGTGGTGTAAGCATTCTCTTTAGTAGACCTGTTGCAACTTCTAAGTGTTCTGCTAATGAATCGCAGTTTTTGATTGGCTCTACCCACAACATTATCTATGTGATCGTCCCAGTTTAGGGTATTTGTAATTGTGATCCCTAACTATTTAGTTGAATTTACAGACCACATTTGTGTGACTTACCGCGTAATCGAAATTTAGCTGATTTCTTTTAGTATTCACGTGAATAACTTCACACTTTTCCTTATTCAGGGTTAATTGCCACTTTTCGCACCATACAGATATCTTATCTACATCATTTTGCAAGTAGTTTTGATCATCTGATGACTTTACAAGACGATAAATGACAGCATAATCTGCAAACAATCTAACATGGCTACTCAGATTGTCTTCTATGTCGTTAACATAGATCAGGAACAACAGAGAGCCTATAACACTTAATGGGGAACGCCGGATATTATTTATTTATTATTTATTTATTACTTATTTACTCGATGACTTTACTTTCCGTCTGTAACTACGAACTGTGACCTTTCTGACGGGAAATCACGAATCCAGTCGCACAACTGAGGCGATACTCCGTAGGCACGCAGTTTGGTTAGAAGACGCTTGTGAGGAACGGTGTCGAAACCTTTCTGGAAATCTAAAAATATGGAATCAATTTGACATCCCCTGTCGGTAGCACTCATTACTTCATGAGTACAAAGAGCTAGTTGTGTTTCACAAGAACGATATTTTCTGAAACCGTGCTGACTATGTGTCAATAAAACGTTTTCTTAGAGGTACTTCATAATGTTCGAATACAGTATATGTTCCAAAACCCTACTGCAAATCGACGTTAGTGATATAGGCCTGTAATTCAGCGGATTATTACTACTTCCCTTTTTGGGTATTGGTGCGACTTGAGCAATTTCTAGTCCTTAGGTACGGATCTTTCTGTGAGCGAGTAGTTGTATATAATTGCTAAATATGGAGCATGGGTGTGTGTATTGTTCTTAGCATAAGTTTGTTTCGGTAGTGTGTCAGTCTAGGGACCGATGACCTCAGCAGTTTGGTCCCTTAGGAATTCACACACACACACACACACACACACACACACACACACACACACACACACACACACACACTTATTCTGGCCAAAGAAATTTGGCAAGTCATTGTTTAAACTTCTCCAAGCTTGCTCTTTTATATCAGTCATTGCACTTTCAAAGTGTTCGTCGGACATCAATTTACAGAAACCCCTTCCAACAAATATCCGTTCTTTCAGCATTACAGACGATGGATTTGGGAGTTGGCTGGAGAGATATTTTTGTCGAATACTTTCACATAGTGCTTCATCTGGACTAATATGTTGTGCAGTGTAGGTATTGAATTGTGATTTGGATTAACCAAATGCTCATTCACAATGTTCTACGATCCCTCTTAGACGGCTCTGCCCTACTCCAATGTTCTTGATGTTCTTGACATGCAATACTGTCCCATTCACACATATAGCATCCACACATATAGCAAGGCATCTCAGTGTACCCTGTATGCTGACCGAGAAGGATATCAGCCACTTTAAAGTCACCACATACAGGACACTGGTGTTCTTCATACTTCACATTATGAAGGAATACTTTTACAGTAATGGACGTCTGTTTTGGGTGTGAGGAATGCTCAATTAGAGTCTGTTCCAGCTCATTAACAACATGTGGAAATACCGCTTTTTGACCTTGCTTTGAATAATCAAAAAATACCTCCATTGTTTACTGCCATACTTTGGAGCTCCCACTTTCGTCGGTAATCCGGTGATATCTTTGGGGAACACCACTAAACCATCTTCAACAACAGAAAACTACCCTAAAGTCATCATCCCGATTTCTTACATTGAATATTATGTGTCGTGTGCAAGTGAATTATTTTCACTGAGCCGTGATCCCAGAAGCTTTGCTGAGTCTTTTGACAGTTCTATGTCTTTTATCAAAGTGTTAAGTTCTGTTTAAGTAAGAGGTCTTGGGTTATTATCAGTACCACTGTCGGAATTGTCAGTTTTATTACTTTCATGATTTATCGGTTCAAAGAATTCAAATGTATCCATTGGTGTTGATCGAAAGGGTATTGCAGTCCTGGAGCATGAGGGACTGGTCAAATCTACGAATCTAAGTTCAGGTAGAAGATTTTGTTCATGTTTCATTTGTTGCATCACGATAGTTTCGTCATACAGAACTAACAACCATCGATGTGATTCCTCTATTCGCCCCATACCATGGGAATACTTATTTTTTCCTTCAGTCCACTTCCTGAACTGCTCTATGCATGAGTGAAACACAATGTGTGGAATAAATTATTTGTTCTGATTTCTGAGCTTCATGCCGAAGTAAGCAAATTATTATACCTGCACAAATTCTGTAATTTGTCGACGTCTTGTATTCATCACATAGAATCCATATCTGCAACAAAATATATGTCGGCTATTCACACACCATCATCCTGATGTTTTGAATACGAGTTCGATTAAATAACACCACTCACAACAATGTGTCTAAGCACCTTACAGCTGTTGCTCTCACTCATCTATTGATTTCTGCGCGATAACGGAACGTCAGCTTTGAAATTCATTCTCTCCTTATATTTCATCATTTTACAAACTTGCGACGTTGCCACATTTATGAAAATAACACTCAGTAAGAAATTTCGCAGAAAATAGTAAATAGCCCACAGTAAGTTGGGAGAAGAGGTCGCTGTGCAGGGAAAACTGGGGGTGATGAAAAAAATAAAGAACCTGTCATTTTCATGCTCAGGAGTGCCAAATAAGTAAAGAACACTACTAACTTTCCAAAATCCAGAACCCATGTTGCCGTATATTATTGTTTTCGTATCGTAAAATAATACGAATACTTACTGTAGGAGTGTTTAAAACTACTCTCAAGTAGCTTGTTACGAATTGCTCCTCAACAGTTGGAACGTAATTCTCACGGCCGATATGTGGAAGACCCTGAAAGAGCAGACCATCTTCTCATTATCTCGTATCGTAAGTACCTGCGTTGTGCTGAGATTGTCCTAGGTTCGTATAAACACTGAAATGTGTCCCTGAGCGTCAAAAGCAAATATCAGTTACTGTGGAAATTGGTGGCACACTATTTATGATCACCGACTTCGCAGGTTTCTGGTAGAATTCGTTTACGAGATATCAGATATTGAAAAGTTCCCACACCAACACTTGTACAATACCTTTGGTAGCAAACACTGCAGCACAACACAAATACCAGGTGATCAAAAAGTCAATATAAATTTGAAAACTTAATAAACCACGGAATAATGTAGATAGAGAGGTAAAAATTTACACACATGCTTGGAATGACATGGGGTTCTACTACAACAAAAAAAAAAAAAACAAAGTTCACAAAATGTCCGACAGATGGCGCTGGACAGCAAAACGTCAGTGACTGCGCATGACAACCGTGTATAAAAGGAGCTGTAATGAGATAGAGAATCAGATACGCCAGCAGTCGCAACATATTGACGTCACCTGAAAAGGCTCTTTTAGTGAGGCTGTATTATCAGAATGGGGAATGTGCTAGTTCAGCGTTACGATCCTATCGCCTTAGGAAGGGGATTCGAACGGATAAAGGTCCGTTGACAAATGCAGCTGTGGCGGGAATGGTTTCGAAGCTCGAAGCCACGGGTTGTTTATACGATAGACCACGTAGTGGCCGACCAAGAACAAGGCGTAATGCTGCTGAGACGGTTCAGGAAGAAATGGAGACTGTAGCGGGTTCGTCTATGCACAGGCAAGTCAGGGCTGGTGCAGTCGCACGTTACACAGGCATTCCATACACTACTCTTTTGTTGGCACTTAGGCGTACCCTCCGATGCTATCCGTACAAAATCCATCGGCATCATGAAATGTTACCTGGCGATTTAATGAAGCGGACGGCATTTGCGGTGTGGGCGTTTCAAAAGATGGCGGAAGATGACGATTGGTTGAGTAACGTGTTGTGGACCGACGAAGCTCATTTCACGCTCCGAGTGTCTGTCAACGCCCACAGCTGCAGAATTTGCGCTACCGAAAATCCTAGAACTGTCATGGAAACTCCACTGCACGACGAGAAAGTCACGGTAAGGGTTGGATTTACCACAACTACCATTATCGGGCATTTTTCCTTCGAGGAAATGCGTGATTCTGGTTTTGCTCCTGTAAAGAACATCATCTTTGCTTTGTCTTACTTTGTTATGCTAATTATTGCCATTCTCATCAGATGAAGCGCCATCTGTCGGACATTTTTTGAACGTGTGTATTTTTTGGTTCTAATAAAACCCCATGTCATTCCAAGCATGTGTGTCAATTTGTGCCTCTATATCTACATTATTCCGTGATTTATTCAGTTTTCAAATTTTTACTGACTTTTTGATCACCCTGTACATTCAATAATTACGCGGATTCTGACTAGTAACGAGACAACCGACCAACACACGTTGTATTCGGTATGACCACCGGCAGCAGTAATACACGCTTCCAGTCTGGTATGGATGGACGGTTTTGCACACGTGCTAGCATTTCAGCGGAGTTATCCGAGCAGGCTCCAGTAACACGTCGTTGTTTATCATCGGGTGCAACTGGTCCTGCGTATAGTTCAAAGATTTTGTAACTATTCGTGAGGACATGCCTGTTGTACTTCGTGCACTATAGGCTGGACAGCCATCATGTTGGTACAACACGTTCCTCCTAGAGTAGAAATATCTCTTAGCATCTGTGGAAGATGCAAGTCTGAGATACTTGTGAGTCTTCAGTGTCCCGTCTATAAAAATCGGGCCTATGAGCTAATGCTTGAGTATCCCACACCACACATTTACACTTCATAACCGCTGATTTTACACTTGAAATGGCCAATGTGGATTGTTAACAGACCAATAGCACGTGTTTCGGTAGTTTACCTGGCCATGATTGGTAAATGTGTCTTCATCAATAAAGAAGATACACGACAGATCTGGAGTATCCTTTCTTAGTGCCCATGTGAAAAAGTTAACTTGATTCTAATAACCGTTTCCATGCAGAGAGAAGTAATAGGGATGGGAGCTATTTCGATGGAGAATGGGCAGGACTCTTTCTTGACTCATGCCACTTCCTTGTGCGATTGCGCGGGAGCTAACATACGGATCAACTGTAAGAGCAGGAATAATATTAATTTCTTTCTCTTCTGTCGTCATTTGTCTCCTTCTGTTACGTTGTCTAGTTGGCCAGGTGTCCGATGCCACCCTCGCCTAACTGAAGAGACATGATTATTTGCAACGATGTCTGACTGCTAGTGGGATAGCTTGCAATATACACCGTTCAAGATGGAATTCCTACATTCTCCATACCCCATGAGCATTTCGGCTTTTTCTGCGTAGGCAAATCCTATAGTCCACTGATGACCTACTGCGTAGACTGCCATACACTAACTGACTAGTAAGTCGCAGTGTGCTCAAGAGACACCATCGTACCTTGCATCTACGCAGGTTGTGTGGCACAAACAAGTGTCGGTGTGGACACTTTTCAAAATACGATATCTCGTAAACGATTCGCACTAGAATGCTGTAATAAACATCGAGGACTGTCTAATTTTACCACCTTTTAGTTTATTAAAATCAATAGCCACTGCTCCACTTACAACTGCGCGTTTGATGCATGTTTACTCGAAACATACACTTATACATTCTCTAAGTATTATTACACTGGTTATTGGCTAACAATACGAGCCCCTGACTACCAATCCATTCTGAGAAAATCGCACATCCGTCTTATAAAGAAGAGAAGCACGCAGTAGGAGAGGAGGAAACGAAATCAAAATTCACGATATGTAATGAAGTTACGTAATGTTATATCACTGATTACAAAATAGATTCAAATTTCCAAATAACTTGGTAATATGAGGTCACTTATCAGTATGACGTTGCTACCCCTCAGGAATGGATAGATGCACTGAATTGGTTGGTAAAAACATCATATAGCTGCCCTGTCCTCCTCTGAGGCAAGACGGCCCACAGCTGTTGTCACTGGTACTTAACTTCTTGAACAGTGGCACTGAGACGGAATTGTCCGAGCTGGTCCTATGCAAGCTTCATCGGGAACCGATATGGGGATCTTGTTGGTTACGAGAGCACCTGAACATCACGCAGATAACTCGTGGATGAGCATTTTCCTACTCCTGCACCTCGATATTGCCGCATGGCGTATAAGACATGAGTATGCAGGATAGCCGTGATGCACCGTTGTGTCGTCAGAATTCCCTCAGACACCACACCAGTGATCTGAAGTCGAACCCACACCATGGCCTTAGAAGTAACACCGCTCGGCTTCTGCAAAACACTGTAAGAATAGCGCTTCTCTAGCCGCCGCGATGCTCACGGACGCGTTGAAAGGAGCCCGTTTCCCGGACGGCAAGCGCGGTTGTGAAGGGGTTCCGATGTGGTAGTGGCAAAAAACGGCACTCCTCAATGTGGTGGTCAGACGCTGTCGACCGGAAGCTTGACGAGGAGCGTGCTTGCCCTCACGTTCCCATGTAGACCAGCACCCTGCCACTGTCACATTCGACTGCCCCACGAACCTCGAAGTCGCACGATTCGAACAACTGGCCAAATACTCACGATGTGGCCAATTTGAGACTCACTCAGGCACCGATAATGCTGCCTCCCAAAAGTATACAACATATCTTTGTTTTTCAGAGGTATCACTCAACATATGAGACTGTTCACACCCCATATACACTATGTGATCAAAAGTGTCCGGACACCTGGCTGAAAATGGCTTAAAAGTTCGTGGCACACTCCATCGGTAATGCTGGAATTCAATATGGTGTTGGCCCACCCTTAGCCTTGGTGAGAGCTTCTACTCTCGCTGGCATACGTTCAGTCAGGTGCTGGAAGGTTTCTTGGGGAATAGCAGCCTATTCTTCACGGAGTGCTACACTGAGAGGTATCGATGTCGGTAGGTGAGGCCTGGAACGAAGTCGACATTCCAAAGCATCACAAAGGTGTTCTATTTGATTAAGGTCAGGACACTGTGCAGGCCAGTCCATTACAGGGATGTTATTGTCATGCAACCACTTCGCCACAGGCTGTGCATTGTGAACGGGTATTCGATCGTGTTGAAAGATGCAATCGCCATCCCCGAACTGTTCACCATTGGGAAGCAAGAAGGTGCATAAAACATCAGTGTAGGCTTGTGCTATGAGAGTGCCACGCAAAACACCAAGGGCTGCAAACCCCTTCCATAACACACCATAAGACCACCGCCAACGAATTTTACTGTAGGCACTATACAAGCTGGCAGATAATGTTCACCGGGCATTCGCCATACCCACACCCTTCCATCGGATCTCCACATTGTGTACCGTGATTCGTCACCCCAGACAACGTTTTCCCACTGTTCAATCGTCCAATGTTTACGCTCCTTACATCAAGCGAGGCGTCGTTTGGAAAGTTTTCTCATCTCTCGCCTAACTTTCACAGTACTTGCAGTGTATCCTGATGCAGGCTGGAATTCCTGTGTGATGGTCTGGATAGATGTCTGCCTGTTACACATTACGACCCTCTTCAACTGTCGGCGGTCTCTCCCAGTCAACTGACGAGGTCGGCCTGTATACTTTTGTGCTGTGCGTGTCCCTTCACGTTTCTACTCCACTATCAAATCGGAAACAGTGGACCTAGAGATGTTCAGGAGTGTGGAAATCTCGCATACAGACGTATGACACAAGTGAGTCCCAATCACCTGACTACGTTCGAAGTCCGTGACTTCCGCGGAGCACCCCATTCTGCTGTCTCACGATGTCTAATGACTACTGAGGTCGCTGATATGGAGTACCTGGCAGTACGTGGAGCACAATGACCCTAATACAAGAAACGTATGTTTTTGGGGGTGTCATACTTTTGATCACACAGTCACAGTATGTAGTATACCATGTGTGTTAACGACACTATATCTCAATACGACACCACGTATATATCTACATGATTACTCTGGAATTCACAATGAAGAACCTGACAGCGTTCACAGAAACACATTCAGCCTACTTCTCTGAATTCCATCCTCTAACGGCGAACGGGAAAAACAAACTTTGATTCTCCCGTGCGATCTCCGATTTTTCTTATTTTATCGAGGAGATCATTTCTCTCTATGTAGGTGGGCGCCAGAAGAGTATTTTCAGAATCGGAGGAGGAAGTTGGTGATTGAAATTTTACAGAAGGTCCTGCCGCAACGAAAAAAGTCTGTTTTAAAGATTTCCAACCCATTTCTCGTATCATGTCCGTGGTACTCTCTGTCCTATAATACAAAACGAGGTGCCTTTCCTTGAACTTTTTTGGCGTCCTCCAGCAGTTCCGTCTGATATGGATCCCCCATCGACAGTAATACTCCAGAAGGGGCGGACAAGCGTAGTGTAAGCAGTCTCTGTAGTAGACCTGTTGCACTTTCTGAGTGACATTGGTTTGCTTTATCTACAACATTATCTATGTAATCATTCCAATTCATATTACTCGTAATTGTAATCTCTAAGTATTTAGTTGAATTTACAGCCTTTAGTGCGCAGCTCGTGGTCTTGCGGTAGCGTTCTCGCTTCCCGCGCCCGGGTTCGATTCCCGGCGGGGTCAGGGATTTTCTCTGCCTCGTGATGACTGGGTGTTGCGTGATGTCCTTAGGTTAGTTAGGTTTAAGTAGTTCTAAGTTCTAGGGGACTGATGACCATAGATGTTAAGTCCCATATTGCTCAGAGCTATTTGAACCATTTGTCGACGCTTTTTATGACAGGAGGAAAGGAATACAGAAAAGACAAACCTTTAATTTACATTCACCATGTCTTCATTACGTGATTTTTATTGGTTTTGGCTAACAATTTTGAAATTTTTATATGCTGTAGAGTCTAGAACTTGGTAATATGTTAAGGCTTTCACTATTGAAATACGAATATTTGAGGAGAAATTGACATTTAACATGAACACATGGGTTTGCGTAGGGTATTTCAAAAAATATATTTGCTTTAATTTGAAATATAAGAGGATACTTTTCACTGGGTTTAATGTAGGAAAAGATCTTCTTCCAGTACAAAAGTATGGAACTGCAAGGCACAAAGTGAAAAAGCAGTGATCGATACCAATAATCAGAACGAATGTGATTATTAGAGACAGCCGAAGCCACTTGATATTCAGAGCAGGTGTTCCCAACGCCAGCGACGCCAGTGAATGATTTCTGCCCCGATGGACCGCTAGAGGCCGTACAATCCACCTCATTCTATCAAAATGTAGCTTGAGGGACGACGTGGTCTACTAGCACCAAGACCCTTCAAATTTTACAAAATGTTTAGAGTCGGGCTTTGGCCTTCCGTGGTGGACCAGCACCAGAGAGATCCACCAGCTACGTAACGAACAGTATCTCTCGCATAAAGTACGGGAAAACGCGACTGCCACTTTTTTTCCTTTACAGATCGACGACTTACGACATCTTATCCGACAGTAGGAAAATGTGGATACTGAACATCGTGTGCCAAGGCACCGATACCCGAGCCCTTAACAACTAATTAGACACTATACCCACTTACGTAACTAACATTTGAGATCAAATTTTAACCACTCCTCAAGTAGGTCGTATCCTCTAATGTACTTCATCTTCCCAGAAGTGAAGAGAAGCCGTTTGAGCCTCAACTCTCCTCTGAAATGTTTCTGTGCACTCTATCTCGGACGTGCAGAACTTCGTGAAAGTTTCATTGTGAATAGGAGGAGATTTTGATTTCATAACAAAGTTGTAGAAGCTCAGAGAAGCACTCAGTTTCTGTTAACTGTTTTCTGTAATACAGTACTAGTTAAATACTTCATGTCAGTTTTAATAGCGAAGAACTTTCGTTGGGAGTGTGACAAGCTTTTTCAGTATAGAATTAACTTATTAAAGAAATTGATGGATACCGTTTATATCTTCCTTTAAAGAACTTAACGTAACTACTCTTTGGCGGAGGAGAAGATGGAGTTCGAGGCAAGACACTTGGAAGCAGTTTTCACTAGGAAGTGTAACGTAGCAAGTTATTACAAAATGACATTCGTTGTAGTAAGGCACACAGCCGTTTGGCACGGTGGCTGCAGGATGGCCATGTTTGTTGTCGCTTTACTCACAGCGCAACTGACGGTGCTTGCCGTGAGAACTGCATAGCATGACAGTCAGTCAATACGAAGGTTCATACCCTCTACGAATCTAAATAACCCATATTAGTTATTATCCGATTTTGTTCAAATTTGGTACACAGCCTTTTGTTATTAATGGAATGAGGCTGTCAAAATTTCAGATTTTTATTTATTATAGTGCTGGAGATAAAGAAAATTACCTAAAAGTCCTAAAACCAATGCTTGTTTTTAAAACCATGTTAGCAACAAATACAGATTGACTTTCATTATCATTTCAAGTTAGTTGTGCATAAAAATAAATTAATTAGAATTTTCCATTTTAATACCATGGTAACTGAGCATTATGTAACATAACAATGGGTCAAAATTATTATTTGATTATATTTTGTTGTGTGAGTGCGTACGAATGATGTAGAGAGTATGTGGGACATACATTAAAACTTGGTGTCATTTTTCATAAAACCTTATACAAATAGACCGTGGGAAAGTTATGGTGCAACCATGATTCAGATGACATATGGCTTTTGTATAAAAGCAGCCAGAATAAAAGTTAGAGAAGGAATAAGTTTATTTATCAGGTTGGAGTATAATTCATACCTCCCTAATTTTGATTAAACAATATACTAGAAACTGAAGTTTTAATGACGTTAATTACTATCAGATTATTTATTGGATAAGGCAAGTATCGCCGCGAGAATGATCTGGAAGGAACATTCTGATTGGTCGTTTAGATCAACAGCCAATCATAATTAAGCTGTTCCGTCGCGAATATAGAGCGGTGGGCAGTGAGTAGAGTAATTCGAAATAGTCGCTTGCTAACCAGCCTACGGATGACATGTTGGATAGCTCTGTAAAAATACTCTGAAAAATGAAGAAATAGTGAGTTAATTGTGGTTAGAATACCTCGGGACTAAAGTGACTACTGAGCGAGGTGGCGCAGTGGTTAAACACTGGACTCGCATTCGGGAGGACGACGGTTCAATCCCGCGTCCGGCCATCCTGATTTAGGTTTTCCGTGATTTCCCTAAATCGCTCCAGGCAAATGCCGGGATGGTTCCTTTCAAAGGGCACGGCCGACTTCCTTCCCCGTCCTTCCCTAATCCGATGAGACCGATGACCTAGCTGTCTGGTCTCCTTCCCCAAAACAACCCAACCCAACTAAAGTGACTGGAGGTACGAACGTTTTTATGATAGTTGGTGTTTCTAAATTAAATAGTTTGAGAGTTAATGAGAGCTTGAACTTTCTGGTCGTAGTAACAATTCCGCGTGCCATGTTTCGTGCTCTGTACGGAATACTCTGGCGAGCACTTCTTTCGAAGAAGACCACTGAAACGACCGAATGTTTAACTCGCGAATAGTTGCGGATCGGTACCTGGTAGAACGTGAAAATTAGTCGGGCCGGACTTGCAAAAATTCTGGCTGCTTTTCGAGTGAAACTATGTTGTAGAGACAGTGAACTTTCAATGACAGAGCGTTACAATTTTAAATACTGACTTGATAGCCATTTCATGTGTTTCCATATGAATAAAAAGTACATTGAATCTAATTTTGGAATTCTCTCTGCGCATAGACTGCATCCTCCGAACGCCCGATTTTTGAAAAATGATCTTTCAGGAACTGACTTTCAACTCGAGTTACGCCGGCTCTGGGTCGTAGTTATTAGGTAGTGGTTTCATCAACGCTGCTTTACACTGCCTAGCACGTATCCGCTACTACAGAGTGAAGCGACGTCGGAAAGAAGCATATCGAGGTACGTGGACTTCCGGTAAGTGGAAGAGAGATTGCAGACGACCGACCCCGCCCCGCCGCAGAAGTTGTACGGAAACGCTGTTTCCTCCAGTACGTATGAGCTGGTGTTAGCAGATGTACGTGCTGAAATTGTGGAGTGGGAAGCAACAGTGAGTTTGCAGCTGGAAGGCAGTGAGCTGACAAGTTACTAGTTGAAAGAGACCCATAAACTTCGCTTGGCCTGAGGACTGAACAAACAGTATTTCATCTTTTCTTTTCTCCGAAATCCGGCTTTTTCATGCATACCCGCTACGTGAAAAGCCATGTTCCAGCTCAAAGTAGTATCCGATGTTACATGGCACCGATAGCGTTTCAAGTGTCATCGATGATACAAAAGATGACATCAGCAAGCAAATTTTTCTAAGTGAAACACATCGATATTCTGCACACGAAGTAAGGAGAGAACGATGTCGAAAAAAGCGGGATCCAAGTGCTTAGAAGTAAACTGCATACAATAAATATCATATTGATGATGTGGACAAGGGTTTTATTAGGTGGCGTGTTCGGTGATACTATGAACGATGTGAGGAAATAACCCCTTTGCAAAAACTACACGGCTTTTGTTGCACAGAACCGGACCTCATGACTAGTACGTAGCTATGACCGTGCCCATGTCTTCAACACTATCTGCTGCATACTACCTGCAGTTCTTCATACCGATATTAAGATTAATTTCATTGCGGGCCGATGTGGCCGAGCGGTTCTAGGCTCTTCAGTCCCGAACCGCGTTGCTGCTACGGTCCCAGGTTCGAATTCTGCCTCGGGCATGGACGTGTGTGATGTCCTTAGGTTAGTTAGGTTTAAGTAGTTCTAAGTCTAGGGGACTGATGACCTCAGATGTTATGTCCCATAGTGCTTAGAGCCATTTGAACCATTAATTTCATTCGGTAGTCTCGACCTGATAACTTTGTAAATTTGAGGGTAACAGTTTAAAACCCATGAAATAACGCTTCTGATACCATAAATGTTACAAATAAGTTACGGTATCTCACTTTATTGCTTTTAGTTATACAAGAAAATTGATAATAAACCGTCAGAAAAAGTGGAAACCTGATCCTCATGGGTTCATGAGGGGGTGTGGCAGGGTGGAGGGGGCATTATACAAGCTCAGGCAGCCCACGTTGGTATCATATTTAAAATAAATGATTCGTAAATATGAGCGTTGGGTAATTATCCGTTGCGCAGCTCTAGATGTTCAGCCACCTTTGTCTGATAGTTTTACTTAATTCACAAACCCTGTGCATCTGATCTTTGAATACCATTTGTAAAATGTAACTCTCTTGCAATCAGTGGCTCCAGTGAGAGCACATCTTTTACGCGAATGCGTATAACGGGTTCACAGAACTTAAACGTGTCCATCAGATACAGATCGTGATGAATGACATGACACACCCCAAATGCAAAATTTCTGGGAGATGTTAAGGATCTGATACATTGTCAGAACTTTTTGGTGGAGCACTGTCTGGTGGAAGCCTCGTGCGACCACCAGCTCTGCCTCTGTTGTAGGCCACATGCGGGTGAGAAATAATTTTCCTTCCACGAAATTCTAATTTCACACCTTCTCTCCACACGACGTTGCGCGTTGTGCCTCCGGCTATACAGCCGAACGACAGTCAAATCGCTCAAAATGGCTCTAATGGCTATGAGCACTATGGGACTTAACATCTGAGATCATGAGTCCCCTAGATCTTAGAAGTACTTAAACCTAACTAACCTAAGGACATCACACACATCCATGCCCGATGCATGATTCGAACCTGTGACCATAGCGGTCGCGCGGTTCCAGACTGAAGCGCTTAGAACCGCTCGGCCACAGTGGCCGGCGAACGACAGTCAGACAAATTACACGAGGTTCACGTGCTGTGCACTAGCGCAGTCTGCGGCCTGAGGCAGAGGCACGCCTGTTTACTCTTCTGATTACCTACCACTCATTAGAATGCTGAATTAAATCGTGGCTATCGGTCTCGTTTATAGGAGAATAAAGCGTGCCGCCGCAGCAGCCTGAGTGGAACGTCTACCTGTGAGGAGTGATTACTTCCGCCCGGTGCCCGTGTCGTGTGTCGAGTCGCGGCCTTAAAATTGGGCCCTTCCCCTTCTCCTTCTCCTTCGCGGTAGCATGTGCAGGCACGTGGCAAGGTCGACAGGCGCCAAGTTCAGCGGTCAACTACAACCAGTAGTTCAGTGAGTGGAAATTTCAAGAAACTTTGAGACACCGGGCGCCCATACATTCCACAAATTAATTACCATCTCCTTCAGTGGAAAATTCGTCCCTAAGAAGGGCGTTGTGAAGTTCTTTTCTACCCAACATGTTAGCTTTTTATGAGCGCTAAGTGTTAGTAACGTATAGATTTATTCATAATTTTCATCTATTTACATATAATAGAATATCATTACAAGATCGTTTTTCAACTTGTTACATTACGTATAGGTAAATTCTGTTGAAACAGAGCTCACTAATGAGACGACATACTGTGAAACAATATTAAATAGTGCCCCTGAAAACTTCGAACATATAGTTCGGAACCCCAACCATATATGTGTACCGGATGATCAAAAAGTCAGTATAAATTTGAAAATTTAATAAACCACGGAATAATGTAGATAGAGAGGTAAAAATTGACTCTCATGCTTGGAATGACATGGGGTTTCACTAGAAAAAAAAAAAAACAAAGTTCACAAAATGTCCGACAGATGGCGCTGGACAGCAAAACGTCAGTGTCTGCGCGTGACAACCGTGTATAAAGGGAGCTGTAATGAGAGAGAGAATCAGATACGCCAGCAGTCGCAACATGTTGACGTCACCTGAAATGGCGCTTTTAGTGAGGCTGTATTATCAGAATGTGGAATGTGCTAGTTCATCGTTACGATCCTATAGCCATAGGAAGGGGATTCGAACGGGTAAAGGTCCGTTGACAAATGAAGCTGTGGCGGGAATGATTTCTAAGTTTGAAGCCACGGGTTGTTCAGACGATAGACCCCGTAGTGGCCGACCAAGCACAAGGCGTAATGCAGCTGAGACAGTTCAGGAAGAAATGGAGACTGTAGAGGGTTCGTCTCTGCACGGGGAAGTCAGCGCTCGTGCAGTCGCACGTCGCACCGGCATTCCATACGCTACTGTTTGGTTGGCACTTAAGCGTACCCTCCGGTGATATCCGTACAAAATCCATCGGCATCATGAACTGTTTCCTGGCGATTTAGTGAAGCGGGCGGCATTTGCGGTGTGGGCGTTTCAAAAGATGGCGGAAGATGACGATTGGTTGTGGACCGACGAAGCTCATTTCACGCTCCGAGGGTCTGTCAACGCCCACAACTACAGAATTTGGGCTACCGAAAATCCTAGAACTGTCGTGGAAACTCCATTGCACGACGAGAAAGTCACAGTATGGGTTGGATTTACCACATCTACCGTTATCGGGCCTTTTTTTCTTCGAGGAAATGCGTGATTCTGGTTTTGTAACTGCTACCGTGACGGGTGAGAGGTACGCCGATATGTTACAGAATCGCATCATCCCCAGCCTGGCTGATAAACATCTGCTGGAACGTACGATGTTTGTGCAGGATGGCGCTCCACTCCATATTACTAGACGCGTGTAAGATCTCCTGCGCGCGTCGTTTGGTGATGATCATGTGCCCAGCCGCCACTTTCATCATGCTTGGCCTCCCAGGTCCCCAGACCTCAGTCCGTGCGATTATTGGCTTTGGGGTTACCTGAAGTCGCAAGTGTTTCGTGATCGACCGAAATCTCTAGGAATGCTGAAAGACAACACCCGACGCCAATGCCTCACTATAACTCCGGACATGCTTTACAGTGCTGTTCACAACATTATTCCTCGACTACAGCTATTGTTGAGGAATGATGGTGGACATATTGAGCATTTCCTGTAAAGAACATCATCTTAGCTTTGTCTTACTTTGTTATGCTAATTATTGCTATTCTGGTCAGATGAAGCGCCATCTGTCGGACATTTTTTGAACTTTTGTATTTTTTGGTTCTAATAAAACCCCATGTCATTCCAAGCATGTGTGTCAATTTGTACCTCTCTACCTATTCCGTGATTTCTTCAGTTTTCAAATTTATACTGACTTTTTGATCAGCCGGTATAATAGAATATCATTACATAATCGTTTTTCTACTTGTCACATTACGTATAGATAAATTCGGTTGAAACAGGAGCTCACTAATGAAACGACATACTGTGGAACAACATTAAATAGTGCCTCTGAAAACTTGGAACATATAGTTCGGAAGCCCAAACATATCATATGTCTATGAGATCTCAATGCAGCTGACAGACTGCACCTCTGTTAGGTTGTCAGTACTGAAACTGGTATCAGTAGCCATGAGGTAGTTCCCGTGGAAAGATATACATTTTCAGTATGGTACATGAATCATCTGGGTGCAAGTGACACCTCCGCCAATGTACTGCCGTTTTATACTTGTGTACACGATACTGATGCCATCTATATAAGTGCTTCCCATGACTGTCACGTCTATGTATCATACAGAGTATCGCGTACGCAAGTATAGAAGGGCAGTGCATTGGCGGAGCTGTCAGTTGTATCCAGGTGGTTCACACGTGAAAAGGTTTCAGACGTGATTACGCCGGACGACGGGAATTCACAGACTTTGAACGTGGAATCGTAGTTGGAGTTACATGCGTGGAACATTCCATTTCGCAAATCGTTAGCGAATTCAATATTCCGAGTTCCACAGTGTCAAGAATATATCGCGATTACCAAAATTCAGGCTTTACCTCAACGCAGTGGCCAATGGCCTTCACTTAACAACCGAGAGCAGCAGCGTTTGCGTGGAGTTGTCACTGCAGACAGACAGGCAACACTGCATGCAATAAGCGCATAACTTGAAATGGTACATACGACGAACACATTCAGCAGGAGAGCGCGACGTAATTTGGCTTTAATGGGCTATGGCAGCAGACGACAGATGCTAGTGTCTTTGCTAACAGCGGAACATCGTCTGCAGCGCCTCTCCTGGGCTCGTGACCATATCGGTTGGAACATAGACGACTGGAAAATCGCGCCCTGGTCAGGTCAGGTGAGTCCCGATTTTATTTGGGGAGAGCTGATGGTAGGGTTCGAGTATAGCGGAGAACCCGCGAAGGTATGGACCCAAGTTGTCAAAAATGCACTGAGGGAGCTGGTGGTGGTTCAATAATTGTGTGGACTGTGTTTACATGGAATGAACTGTCTCCTCTTGTCCAATTGAACCGATGATTGACGGAAAACGGTTATGTTCGGTTACTAGGAGAATATTTGCAACCAAACAACGATGGAATTGTTATGGAAGACAACGCGCCATGTCACCATACTACGATTGTTCGCGATTGGTTTGTAGAACATTCTGGAAATTCGAGCGTATCATTTGGCCACCCTGATCGCGCGACATGAAGACCGTCGACCATTTATGCGACGTATTTCTTGTGTCTAGACAAGACAGCCTAGACACAATGAGAGGAAGCCGAAAGGCACGCCCTAAGCTAAAGCAGGGTGGCGTGAGGTCTGAAACAGGATACGTAATGAATGCTATAAAGAAAAGTACGTAGCTTCTGGAATACTTAACTTTAATCCATCCTTTTGGTACATCTGGAGATTGTGGCGATACAAGTGAGACTCTTTAGATATATGCAATGTTACTAATGGCGCCTTGCTAGGTCGTAGCCATTGACTTAGCTGAAGGGTATTCTAACTATCTGCTCTGCAAATGAGCGAGGCTTCGTCAGTGTGCATCGCTAGCTACGTCGTCCGTACAACTGGGGCGAGTGCTAGTCCGTATCTCGAGACCTGCCTTGTGGTGGCGCTCGATCTGCGATAACACAGTGGCGACACGCGGGTCCGACATGTACAAATGGACCGCGGCCGATTTAAAACTACCACCTAGCAAGTGTGGTGTCTGGCGGTGACACCACAGTATTCAAGGTTAATTACAGTGGCGTAGGGGCTCTGGCACTGTAGCTCAGCATGTTCTGGCGGAGGGTTAGCTGTAATAAAAAAAAGAGTGAATGGAACAACGATGAACTTGAAAGGGTGTTATGGTGCGTCCGCCCCGAACAAATGCAATGAACAATAACAAAAAAAAACAAGATCAACAAAAAAGCGGTAGCAAATTTGATTAATAATCGATATGTCCTCGGTCCAGGATTCGAATACTGCCGTCGCCTATATTTTGAACAAAAATCAACATTGGCGGCCGAAGACTCCTACCAGGAGACGTCACCCTCATTTTCCAACGGCCTTGTAAAAGAGGGTGGAGGATTGAACAGAGTTTCAGCACACTGTCTTGCTATGGGGTGCGACACTGCCCCTAAAGGCGGAAGAATCAACCATGATCAAGGGCATGAGAATGCAGAAGCAATGCGAGCCACTGGATTACAGACGTGTGGCCTGCAATTGAAAAAGTGACACGATGATTCGTTCATCGGCAAAAGATTCCAGAGAAGTCCCCCGGTTGGCTCTGAGCACTATGGGACTTAACTTCTGAGGTCATCAGTCGCCTAGAACTTAGAACTACTTAAACCCAACTAACCTAAGACATCACACACATCCATGCCCGAGGCAGGATTCGAACCTGCGTCCGTAGCTGTCGCTCGGTTCCAGACTGTAGCGCCTAGAACCGCACAGCCACTCCGGCCAGCCAGAAGTCCCCCATTCGGACCTCCTGGAGTGTACTCCAAAGGGGAGGTGACCATGAGAAAAGGATTGAATAATCAACGAAAGGATAACCTTCTACGAATCGAAGAATGAAATGTTAGAAGCTTGAACGTGGTAGGGAAGCTAGAAAATCTGAACATGGAAATGCAAAGACCCAGTCTAGACATAGTCACAGGAGTGAAATGGAAAGAAGACAGGGATTTCTGGTCAGATGAGTACAGGGTAATATCAACAGCAGCAGAAAATGGTATAACGGGAGTAGGATTCGTTATGAATAGGAAGGTAGGGCAGAGAGTGTGCTTCTGTGAAGCCGGCCGGTGTGGTCGAGCGGTTCTAGGCTCTTCAGTCTGGAACCGCGCGACCGCTACGGTCGCAGGTTCGAATCCTGCCTCGGGCATGAATGTATGTGATGTCCGTAGGTTAGTTAGGTTTAAGTAGTTCTAAGTTCTAGCGGACTGATGACCTCAGATGTTAAGTCCCATAGTGCTCAGAGCCATTTGAGCCATTTTTTGCTTCTGTTAACAGTTGAGTGATAGCGTTGTTCTTATCAGCATCGACAGCAAACAAACACTTATAACGACAGTTCAGGTATACATGTGGAAGTTGCAAGCTGAAGATGAAGAAATAGAGAAAGTATATGACGATATTGAACTGATAATTCAGTATGTAAAGTGAGATGAGTATCTAGTAGTCACGGAGGACTGGAATGCGGTTGTAGGGGAAGAAGTAGAAGAAAAATCTGCGGCAGAATATGGGCTTGGGAAAAGAAACATGTAACACGTCAGCCTCGGTTGCAAATAGAAACCCATCTTTACCCAGGTTTCATTCAAAATAATTGGCCTTTTTCAGAAGCCAGTGACACTAAATTATTGCATGCCAAAGTTTGGCAGTAAGGAATAGCTCAGTATCCAGTATACTTGAAGAAAATTGGACATCTGTAAAAAGGGCAATCACAGAAGTTGGAAAGAAAAACGTAGGTACAGAGAAAGTAAACGCGTAGAAACCATTTGTAAAAGAAGAAACATTTCAGTTGATCGATGAAAGAAGGAAGCACAAAATTCAACTCGCTGATTAATGAAATAAATAGGAAGCGGATGGAAGCAAAGACGAAATGGCTGCACGAAAAATATGAGGGAATCGAAATGGAAATGTCTAAAAGACTGACTCAGTGTAAAGGTTAAGTCAAAACAACCTTGTGTAAAATTAAAAGCAAGGATGGTTAACACAGAGTGCAACGGGATTCCCACTATTAAATGCAGGCGAGAGAGCAGATAGGTGGAAAGAGTACATTGAAGCCTCTCTGAGGGGAAGATTTGTCCGATGTGGTAGAAGAAAATGTAGATCAGATAGGGGATTAGAATCAGAATTTAATAGAGCTTAGGACCTCTGAAGGTGAAATAAGAGAGGAGAGGTGGATAACATTCCATCAGAATTTCTAAAATTATTGGGAGAAGTGGCAAGAAAACGACTACTCACGTTGGTGTGTAGAATGTATGAGTCAGGCTATATACCATCTGGCTTTCGGAAGAACGTCATCTACACAGTTCCGAAGACTGTAAGACCTGACCAGTCCGAGAATTATCGCACAATCAGCTTTGAGGGCTCATGCATCCATATTGTTCACAAGAAAAATATACGGAAGAATGTATAAGGAAATTGACGATGTGTTCGGTGACCATCAGTTTGGCTTTAGGAAATGTAGAGGCACGAGAGAGGCAATTCTGATGTGGCAGGTTATACTGGAAGCAAGACTAAAGAAAAATCACGACCTGTTCCTAGGATTTGTCGACCTGCGAAAAGCGGTTGACAATGTGAAATGGTGCAGGATGTTCGTAATTCTGAGAAGAATGTTGGTAAGCTACATGGAGAGACGGGTAATACACAACAAGTACAAGAGCCAAGAAGGAATAATAAGAGTGGAAAACCAAGAACGAAATGCTCTGATTAAAAAGGATATAAGACTGGGATGTAGCCTTTCGCTCTGCTTTTCAACCTATACATCGAAGAAACAATGATGAAAATAAAGGTTCAGGAGTGGAATTAAAATTGAAGAGTTGTAGCCGGGAGTAGAGAAACATGTTTAATCTCTCATTTGAAGTTGACACGAGATCTGAATAAAACACTGTCAGAGGGAATTGAAAACCGAGTCCCTATCACAATCATACAACACTGTCATTTCAAGTCTATATATGTGCTCAGTTACAAGCGGTGAGTCCAAACACTTTTAGCGAGACTGCAGCCTGACTTCGCATTGCCGTGCGCGGCGCGGCATTCGCTTTTATCTAGTCTGGGCGCACAGGAGTACACAGGCCACCGACCAGCCCGCGTTGGTGTGATTGGCAAATAAACTGTAGCCATCGGTTAGAGGAAGCTATAGGTCGCACCCGTCCTGAAGAAAAATGGCTTAAGTGACTCACGAAACTGGCGTCCAATATCATTCAAATCATTTGTTGTGGAACCTTATTTTGAGAGCTCGAAATGAATTTCGAAACATCAGTCACGCGAAACAGTGCATGTGCATTACTGAGATGACATCCTGAAAGCTATGGATTAGGACAGTTAGTGGTTTTCTCACGTGACTTTCGGGAAGCCAGATGAATGCAGTATTGGCTGCCTTCCGAGAAATATTTGCATCGTACCTCAACAACGTGGTTTTACGATTGTAGTATCGTAAGGGGTCCAACAAATTTGATGGATGTTCATCAACGGACGTAGAAGTACAGGGGTTGGATAAAAATTTGTAAACACCACGAAAATTGCATGCTTGAACATTCATGCTGATGCTAGCCAAGCTGTTGTATGTGATCACGAGCGGCACTTGTGAAATGCCCTCAATGCGTTACAAGTTCCAGCCGTGCTCAGAACAGTGTTCCATGTAGCCATGTAGTTGTGAGTACTCTATGTCGCAGCAAAGAGGACTCGAACATGTGCAAGCTGTTGGTGCTCGTATGACGGACGCTTCTCTAACCAAGGTAACCAAAGTGTTGCATGTTTCAGGGAGCACCGTAACGAAAATTTATGCCGCATACCGGGAAATTGGAAAAACAACATCCGGGGTCATTCAAGGGCATTGTGACGAAAAAAGAGGACCATAGATGCAAAAGTCACTGCAGCAGTGAACGTCGCACTGTTTAACCATGTCAGCACCAAAACAACACGAATGGAGCTCCATAAGCAGGAACTGAAGGACTAACTGGAATTCCAGAACCACGTAGCAGTGATGTATATGCCTGTAACATGAAGACGTTGTGCCGAAGCCTTAGAATTTGGACTGTATAGGCGTGGAAGAATGTCATTTGCTCGAATGAGTCTTGTTTCACACTGTTTCCAACTTCGGGCTGATTTTACGTCTCAAGAGTGAAACATGGCAGGGCTTCGGTGACGATTTGGGCAGCCATACCGTGGCATCCCAAGGGCCCTTGATTACTTCGCAAGGTCCCATTACTGCCAAGGATTATGTGACCATTTTGGGTGATCAGATCCTTCCCATGGTACAGTGTTTATTCCCCAATGACGATTATGTGTTCTAAGACGAGAAGGCCCTTGTTGACACAGGACTGGTTTTGTGAACACGAGGATGAAGTGTTGCAACTCCTCTGGCCACCAGGGACGTCAGTACTGTAGAGCCTTTGGAGTCTACTTTGCAAGGAAGCATGCGTGGTCGGGATACATCTCCATCATCGTTGGCAGGACTTGTCACTGTTTAGCAGGGAGAATGGTGTAAGATCCCTTGAAAACTGTACAGGACCTGTACTTGTCCATTCAGAGACTACTGGAAGCGTTTTACCTACACCGCATTTGGCATGTCATTGTCTTGTGTTCTGGGTGTTTCCATATTTTTGTCCATCCTCTGTTTCTTCCTTCTTGTCCCAGCGAAATGTGTGGCAACTCCTGCTGTACATCTTCCATATTGATGACCTGGCAACAGTACTAACCTCAGTCATTTTGCAGAATATGCACTTATATACAATAATAAACCACTGTCAAATATCGAGTCAGATCTTTATAAGATTTTAAATTGGTGGAACGTATGGCAACTTGTTTAAACGACAGAAATGTAAAATCGTCGTTTCACGAACGGAAGAAGATGGAATCCTACGAATACTATATCAGTTACGCGCCACTGAAATAATTCAACTCCTACAATTACTTCGGTGTAATAATTTCTATTGATATGAAGTGGAATGATGACATAGGCTCAGTCGCAGGTACAGAGGGTATCTGACTTCTGGTCTTCGGGAGCATACTAGGAAAATGCCGTGACTCTAGATAGAAGACACTGCGCGTGCCATTTAGATTACCGCTCAGATGTTGAGGACCCACACCAAATACGACAAACATGGTGTGTTGAATGTATATGGAAATAAGCAGCACGAATGGTCGGAGTTTTGTTGGACTTACGGGAGAGCAGCACGGGATGCCGAGGAATCGGAAGTAGCATACCATTGGAGATAGACGGCAAGTATCCTGTAAAAAACATACTTCGCGCCCCCTACGCATTGATCCCCTGTGGACGGGATTGACTAGCTTAGACTAACTAGAGCGCGCACGGAGGCATTCATGCACTCATTATTAACATAGTCTATACACAACTGGAATGGGAAGGAACGGTAACATATGATACAGTACCCTCTGCCACGCACTGCTGTTTGCCAAAGTGTGGACTTAGATGTCAGCATGGGCGTTATAAAATGGATGTGGTAACAAAAAAAATGGCTCTGAGCACTATGGGACTTAACATCTATGGTCATCAGTCCCCTAGAACTTAGAACTACTTAAACCTAACTAACCTAAGGACAGCACACAACACCCAGCCATCACGAGGTAGAGAAAATCCCTGACCCCGCCGGGAATTGAACCCGGGAACCCGGGCGTGGGAAGCGAGAACGCTACCGCACGACCATAAGATGCGGGCTGTGTGGTAACAAATTATAGATCTAAAATAATGAAATTAACTCTAAAAGTAAAGTTTTAACTGAAAAGGAAATGCAGTAGTGTACGCTAAACAGATAAAATTTAGCTTCAAAATAGTGTTAGGTTCATATGTGGAAAGTTTACCCAGCAGCACTGTTAGCAGATGTAGCTGTATACGAGGAACGCTCAATAAGTATTGCCACTAATTTTTTTTTTCAACCAGTTTCGATTGAAAAAAAATGTGGAATTTGTTGTGAGACTTCGTGGAATATTCCCGTTTCAGACCCTTTAGTTTCATGAAGTTCGCGTAGGTGGCTGCGCTATACATTGCTTTCAAAATGGCTTCTGCAACGGAAGTGCATTCCAGGCAGAAAACTGTCACTGAGTTTCGTTTGGCGGACACCAGAGCATCGCAGATATTCATGGGCGTCTGCAGAATGCCCACGGAGAACTGGCAGTGGGCACCAGCACGCTGAGGCTTGGGGCGAGGCGTCTGTCATCATCGCAACCAGGTCGCGCAAACCTGTCCGATTTCCCGTTTGCCGGCCGACAGCACACAGCTGTGACTCCTATAGTGTTGGAACGTGCGGACACTCTCATCCGAGGTGACTGACGGATCACAATCAAACACCGCGCTGCTCAACTGGATGTGTTGGCAGTGCTGGCGCCACCGTCCACCAGCCGGGATACTCAGTGGTGTGTACCTGCTGGGTTCTTCGCCGCCTAACAAAGACCGTAAAGAGCAACGAAGTACCATCTGTTCGGAATTGATTGAGCGTTACGAGGCTGATCATGACAGTTTCTGTAGAACATTGTCAAAGGCAATGAAACAAGGGTTCATCAAACTTCCTGGCAGAATAAAACCGTGTGCCGGACCGAGACTCGAACTCGGGAACTTTGCCTTTTGCGGGCAAGTGCTCGACCATCTGAGCTACCCAAGCACGACTCACGCCCCGTCCTCACAGCTTTACTTCTGCCAGTACCTCGTCTCCTACCTTCCAAACCTTACAGAAGCTCTCCTGCGAACCTTGCAGAACTAGCACTCCTCAAAGAAAGGATATTCCGGAGACATGGCTTAGGCACAGCCTTGGGGATGTTCCCAGAATGAGATTTTTACTCTGCAGTGGAATGTGCGCTGATATGAAACTTCCTGGCAGATTAAAACGGTGTGCCGGACCGAGACTAGAACTCGGGACCTTTGTCTTTCGTGGGCAAGTTCTCTACCATCTGCGCCACCCAAGCACGACTCACGCTCCGTCAGGCAAAGGTCCCGAGCTCGAGTCTCGGTGCGACACACAGTTTTAATCTGCCAGGAAGTTTCATATCAGCGCACACTCAGCTGCAGAGCGAAAATCTCATCTGTAAGGCTTCATCACTTCGAACCGGAAACAAAATGGTAATCCATGGAATGGCACCATTCCACGTCTCCTCCGAAGAAAAAAATCCAAAGCCGCACCCTCGGCCGATTAAGTCATGGCGACGGTGTTCTGCGAATCTAAAGCAGTTATTCTGTTTGATGTCGCCACAAAAATGCAAACGAACTTCCGCTTCTCCATAACAACGCAAGGCCTCACACGACACTGCGCACCCGAGAGGAGCTAAGAATTTCATTGGACTTTTCTTCCTCATCTACTTTACAGGCCGTAACTCGCACCTTCATACATCCATCTGTTTGTCCCAATGAGGGATGCACTTCGCGGAGAGCAGTTGTGGATAATGGGCAGGTTACTGATGTGGTGAGACGTTGGCTCCGACGTTGTCCATTAGAGTGGTACCATGGGGGCATGCAGGCCCTCACAATAGGCTAGTGTAAGACTTTCGCTTTATGTTGGAAAATAGAATTTTGTAGCCTAAAGAGTGGGAATTGTTGTATTGGAATCCTAAGTAAAACCAACCTACATTCAGACAAAAGTGGTACATTAATTGCTGAATGTTCTTTGTATTATTCCATTTTCTGTCATACCGTTTTCACATTACACGTGAGTATGCAGTGGTAACTTGCGACATATCTCACGTGCTCCAAATAGAATGAGATACATCACGAATATCACGGGAGAGTAACAGGGTTTTTTCCGCCTCTGTTCATCTTCGGCTCAGGTTCGCTAAGGTTATTAACCGGATTTGGCATGTTTAATTCAACATGTGGCCGGATGCACTTCTTGTTGCCACCTTGTTACCAGTCGGTACGGAATAATGTACCAGAACTGTCTGCGTGTAGAATTTATTGGTCATGTGCAGGCCGACCCTCGTCGTTAAGCCCCCGGGCGGATTCATGCAGGGCCGGCGCATTTTCCCGACCCTCAAATCGCTCTTCAACACGCATGGATATCCGTGCGGGTTCTCGAATTAGTCACATTGAAAGGTGATTCCCGTTAGGTACATAAACGACTGTTAGTCAATACGCACTGTTTGTTCAAAGAACGTGTGTTAGTCGGCAGCCTGTACGTGGAACTCTTTGATACATTTACGAAGCAAGTGGACTGTGAGGCATACATTTACGAAGCAAATAGGCTGTGAGGCAAGAATCTTACTCAGGTAGTTGAATACTGTAAATTGTGGAAGTTGACGTTCAGTTGTGCATCTGGTTTTGTCACATAACATCTTAGGATAGTCTTTCATCTTCATTTTGTATATTATGACTCATTACACTACTATACACTAATACGATCTATTCTTGAGTACTGCTCGAGCGTTTGGGATCCCTATGAGGTCGGATTGAGGGAGGACATAGAAGCAATTCAGAGGCGAGCTGCTAGATTTGTTACTGGTAGGTTTGATTATCCTGCGAGTGTTACGGAAATGATTCAGGAACTCGGGTGGGAGTCTCTGGAGGAAAGGAGGCATTCTTTTCGTGAATCGCTACTGAGGAAATTTAGAGAACCAGCATTTGAGGCTGACTGCAGTACAATTTTACTGCCGCCAACTTATATTTCGCGGGAAGACCGCAAAGATAAGGTACGAGAGATTAGGGCGCGTACAGAGGCATACAAGCAGTCATTTCTCCTTCTTTCTGTTTGGGAGTGGAACAGGGAGAGAAGATGCTAGTTGTGGTATGAGGTACCCTCCGCCACGCACCGTATGGTGGATTGCGGAGTATGTATATAGATGTAGATGTTCTTAAGAAGGTGTGAGGTAGCGGTACCACAGGAACAGCTGGTTCACTTCTTCCAAGAAGACCCTAGATGACGCTCTCACTCTTTCATCGCCAAAGTCAAATAAACAAAAAAAAAAAAAAAAAAAAAAATTCTGCACACTTATTTTCGGAGTTGACAACGAAACATTATAAGTACTTATTAAGTTCCGGAAACTGTAGGAATCCGGCACAATGTGCAAGTATCGAGGCAGTTTTCACGCACAATACAATTATCGAATACCAAGTCCGCATTCTACGCAGAGAACGCATTAGCCTACCAGGCTAAGAAATATCTGGCGTCCATTGATTTGCCCGTACCGCATTATTGACAACAATTTGTCATGTCTTCAGTAAGGGTATCTTATACTAGTGTGAGTAACTTAAAGACGAAAATATAAGGACGAAAGTCATTGCCGAGTAACATAGCTTGATGAAACCTACACCATACGTAGAAAGGACTACTAGAGTGTAGTATAGAAGTTAGCTGAACGAAATATGAAATGAGACGAACAAAATGACACTTTCATCCAAAGGCAATAATTACACTGCAGTAACCGCAACTGATGATATCCCCCTGATTATTACAACAGCTGATAAATGGTTCGTAATAGAGTGTGTGATCACTACGGACGGCATTGCATGGTCTCTAAGTACACCACGTTGGACACGAGATCGCTAAGAAGTTCTCATGTTACGACGTTCCATTCCTTCACAACTGCTAGATGGTCGTTGGAGAATGCGAACGTGCTGAAATACGTCCTCCTAACGCATCCCCCACGTACCCAGTGGCATTTAAGTAGAGGAAATGGACAGGTCATGCCATTCGCTCGCATGTCCTCTCCTTCCAAACTCTCCTTCACCTGCACTGATCGACGAGGTAGCGCAATGTCTTCAATAAGAGTGAAATAACGTCCGAAAGCACCCGTGAAAAGTCACGCTTGGGGATGAAAAGACGCACATTGGGAGGAAGTACAGTGTACAGGAGCGTTGACCGGTGAAAGTACCGTGTTCGACGATTTGTAGGTCAGTACGACAAAGCAACATTATGCCTCAACACACCGTTACACATGGTCCA
This sequence comes from Schistocerca serialis cubense, assembly GCF_023864345.2. Taxonomy (NCBI): domain Eukaryota; kingdom Metazoa; phylum Arthropoda; class Insecta; order Orthoptera; family Acrididae; genus Schistocerca; species Schistocerca serialis. The sequence continues at coordinate 61,433,430 of NC_064644.1, read as the reverse complement.
CCAAAACGATTATGTTCGACGATGTTCCTGCGACAGTATCGTGTTCCCACCTCTTCCTGTATGAGGGTACGTCCAAAATCACTAGTCAGATTTTATGTGCACTCATCCGAGAACAGTAGGCGACCCATACTTTGGTTGGTCCAGGTCCTCTGCTCCCGTCATCATCACAAACGGTGTCGCCCGCCGATGAGTGAGACTCAACGGAACACTACGTGCTGTTCGTCCGGTAGAGAGGCGATACCATGTGACGTCCAACTTTCCCTTCCTTTCTATAAACGACTGGGACACCTCTGGTAACAAGCTCATGCATTTTCATTCGTTTCAACCATCTTGCTAACACATGATTCCTAAAATAAAGAAGTTCCGGTACTGCGACCATGTGGGTGGTGTTTTGGAAATTTAGGCTTCTTAAAACGTTAACTTAAGGCTGTTCTGGTCATTTTAAAAGTGTGGATACGATTACTTGTACTGATAAATAAGAAAACTCTTGAGCATACAAAATCTTTTTTATACGATTTCTCAATTAATTTAATTATTTTTTGTCATTTTACGATGTGTTACAAAAAAGAAATTGCAGTAAGATGAAGACACATCAATTTGAAGGTAGTGAAAAAGGAAAATAAAACGTCTTATGTACGACGTCTCAAAGTCTGCAATTCTTTTTTTTTTTCGTCAGAGGCACTGGTGCGCAGCGTTACAAATCGAGCACAATATGTTACCCAAAACAATACCCCCAACCCCCAGTCATGCTGGGTTCGTTATTGCCACTGAAGGTACGGGATCCAGCTAATTTTGACCCGCTGCAAACGATTCTGTTCATTGCACGTGAAAACCGTTGTTGATGGCAGGTTACACTTGGGGCCCGAAGATGACGCCGTTTGGTGCCGAAACTTTTTTTTTTTTTGGTGGTGTTTAAGGGCGCTCAACTACTGAGGTCATTAGCGCCCAGTCACTGTTGTTAGAGCGCATGGAATCTAATAAAACTCAAGGGGAGGGGGGGACACCAGAAAGACCTGACAAAGATGCAGATAAATTAAGTAAAAAGGTTAGATGTCTTTGGACAAACCAGTCAAAGTTATAAAACGCAGAAAACGAGCAGCTGCTCGAGCGTCATCAGCTAAAATATCCGGTAAAGTAGATGGCAGGGACAGGACAACACGAGATTGACTAAAGCGGGGACACGACAATAAAACATGGCGCACTGTTAATGCCTGACCACAAGGGCACTGCGGGGCTGGGTCACCAGAGAACAGGTAGCGGTGGCTAAACCGGCAATGCCCAATCCGCAACCTGGTCAGAAGGACCTCCTCTCGCCGAGACGGTCGGGAGGAGGTTGTCCAAGCAGTTGGGAGCGGTTTTACTGCCCGGAGCTTGTTTCCTTGGAGGGATGACCAAGCATCCCACCACAACGACACAAGCCTCTTACAAACATCCCCACGAACGTCAGACGACGGGGCACAATGGGAGGCTGGCCGAGGCAGTAGGACTGCATCCTTGGCTGCAGCATCCGCAACCTCATTCCCGGGCACTCCTACATGTCTGTTAACCCACAGAAAGCTGACCAGAGAACCATTATCAGCAAAAGAATGGAGGGACTGCTGTATCCGTTGAACCAAGGGATGGACCGGATAGGGAGCTCCAAGGCTCTGAAGAGCACTGAGTGAGTCAGAGCAGAGTACATACGATGAATGGCGGTGGCAGCGGGCGTATTGAACGGCCTGATGGAGAGCAAAAAGTTCGGCCATAAAGCTGGAACATTGGTCGAGGAGCCGGTATTTAAAGGTGGCGGCCCTGACGACAAAGGCACAGCCGACCCCATCGTCAGTTTTGGAGCCATCGGTGTAAATAAAGGTGTGACCGGCAAGTCGAGCACGAAGTTCGACAAACCGTGAGCAATACACTGCAGCCGGAGTACCCTCCTTCGGGAGTGAGCTGAGGTCGAGATAAATATGAACCGGAGCCTGGAGCCAAGGTGGTGTCAGGCTCTAACCCTCTCTGAAGGTGGTAGGGAGGGCAAAATCCAATGGTCGTAGCAGGCGACGGAAGCGGACTCCGGGGGGCAGCAGGGCAGACACATACAACCCGTACTGACGGTCAAGAGAATCGGCGAAGAAGGACTGGTAAGAGGGGTGGTCGGGAATAGACAACAGCCGGCAGGCATACCAACACAGCAGTACGTCGCGCCGGTAGGTCAGTGGTAATTCGGCAGCTTCAGCATAAAGACTCTCGACGGGACTAGTGTAGAAGGCTCCGGTCGCAAGACGTAACCCTCGATGGTGGATGGAGTTGAGACGGCGTAAGAGGAATGGCCGAGCAGACGAGTAGACGAAGCTCCCATAATCCAGCTTCGATCGGTCTATGGACTAATACAAGTGAAGCAGGACAGTGCGATCCGCTCCCCAAGATGAACCACTAAGAACTCTGAGGACATTAAGGGAACATGTATAACGGGTCGCCAAATAAGAGACATGCAGAGACCAACACAGTTTCCTGTCCAACGTGAGCCCTAGAAACATAGTTGTTTCCATGAATGGGAGAACAATGGGACCGAGATGTAAGGATGGCGAAAGGAACGCTTCATATCGCCAAAAGTTGATACAAACCGTCTTCTCTTCAGAGAACCAGAAGCCATTTGCCACACTCCATGAGTATAGGCTGTCTAGACAACGCTGAAGGCAGCGCTCCAGGAGGCATGTTCTCTGGGCATTGCAGTAGATCGTGAAGTCATCGACAAAGAGAGAGCCTGAGACAGTAGGTGGAATGCAATCCATAATTGGATTGATCGCAATGGCAAAAAGGGCTACACTCAAGACGGAGCCCTGAGGCACTCCGTTCTCCTGGAGGAAGACATCGGACAATACGGAACCCACACGTACCCTAAACTTTCGATCCGTTAAAAAGAAATCAATAAAAAGGGGCAGGCGACCGCGTAGGCCCCACCTGTGCATAGTGCGGAGGATACCTCCTCTCCAACAGGTATCATAAGCCTTCTCCAAATCAAAGAACACGGCTACCGTTTGGCGCCTTCGCAAAAAGTTGTTCATGATGAATGTCGACAAGGTCACAAGGTGGTCAACAGCGGAGCGGCGGCGACGAAAGCCGCATTGGACATTGGTAAGTAGTCATCGAGATTCAAGAATCCAAACTAACCGAGCATGAACCATGCGCTCCATCACCTTACAGACACAGCTTGTAAGAGAAATGGGGTGGTAACTAGAAGGAAGGCTTCTATCCTTCCCGGGTTTGGGTATAGGAACAACGACGGGATCACGCCAACGCATGGGGACCTGACCTTTGGTCCAGACGCAATAGTAGGTACGAAGAAGGAAGCTTTTGCCCGCCGGAGAAAGGTGTGCCAGCATCTGAACGTGAATGGCATCTCGCCCCGGAGCAGAGGACCGGGACAGTGCAAGCGCACGTTCGAGTTCCCGCATAGTAAAGGGGGCATTATAAGTTTCCACATTCGGCGAGTGGAAGGAAGGTCGCCGAGCCTCTTCTACCTCTTTCCTGGGAAGGAAGGCAGGGTGGTAATGGGTGGAGCTTGAAACCTCTGCAAAAAGCTGGCCGAAGGCGTTGGAGACAGCCACAGGATCAACGAGGAATTCATTACCTGAGGTCAGGACAGGTACCGAGGAGTAGGCCTTAAAGCCCGACAGCCGGCGCAGGCCACCCCAAACGACGGAAGAGGGAGTAAAACTGTTAAAGGAGCTGGTGAAAGAGGCCCAACAAGCTTTTTTGCTGTCTTTGATGACTCTACGCCATTGCGCCCGGAGTCGTTTGTAGCCAATACAATTCGCCAACGTAGGATGGCGGCGAAAGCTGCGTAAAGCACGTCGTCGAGCACGGATAGCGTCTCTACAAGCCTCGTTCCACCAGGGGACGGAAACGTGACGTGAAGAAGAGGTGGTATGAGGAATGGAACGTTCGGCAGCATTGATAACAGCCGTGAGGTATTCGACCTGACTGTCACAACTGAGAAAATCGTGGTCTGGAAAGGTCGCCAGGGAGGAGTAAAGTCCCCAGTCTGCTTTCGGTATGTTCCAGCTCGAAGGAAGTGGGGATGGGGTGTGGTGCAGGAGACGAACGACACAGGGGAAGTGGTCGCTCGAATAGGTGTCAGAAAGGACATACCACTCGAACCGACGGGCAAGAGTGGTAGAACAAATCGAGAGGTCCAAGTGGGAGTAGGTATGAGTAGAGTCCGAGAGGAAAGTCGGGGAGCCAGTATTGAGGCAGACAAGATTGAGATAGTTGAAGACGTCCACCAAGAGTGAGCCTCTTTGACAGGATGCAGGAGAGCCCCAAAGGGGATGATGGGCATTGAAGTCGCCAAACAATAAAAACGGCGGGGGAAGCTGAACAATCAGGTGCATCATGTCAGCCTGACTAACAGCGGATGACGAGGGAGTGTAGATGGCACAAACTGAAAAAGTAAAAGCAGAAAGAGTAATACCGACAGCTATTGCTTGGAGTGGGGTGGTCAATGGGATGGGATGGTAATAGACATCGTCCCAAACGAGCAACATGACACCACCGTGAGCTGGGATACCGTCCACAGGGGTGAGGTCATACCGCTCCGAGGTATAGTGGGTAAAGGCAATACGGTCAGTTGGGCGCAACTTGGTTTCCTGGAGACCAAGGACGAGTGGACAGTGCAGGCAGAGGAGCAGTTGTAATTCCTCCTGATTGGATGGAATACCTCTTATGTTCCAATGTAACAATGTAACAAGGCCATCGCTAGTCAAAAAAGAGGGGGAACGAGACGGGGGAAGAGCTGGTCACCTCGACGGCCGCGGAGGGCCAGGTTTCAAAGGAACAACGCTACAACCGGCGGGAGGCGGATCCTGTTCCATCGAGTCGTCACCAGCTGCGGCCGCTGTCCCTGGTGTAGGGGGGGCATCATCATTTGCCAACGAGAGGCCAGCTGAGCGCCTGGCAGCAGAGCATCCCGGCGAAACTGAGAACAGCCGAGAGCAGCGACTCACGGATGGAGCGTCAGACGAAATGTGCCGGAGTGGAGAGGGGGATAGAGACTTTTTCTTGGAGGCCTTCTTGGAAGTCCGAGCACAGGGATGGTGGGCTGGACCCGAAGAAGGTCCTCATGCACGGGGTCCATTTTGGAACGATGGACCTCGGAAGCTGGGGTCTGGAAAGTTTCCCAGATGGACGCCTGAGAAGAGGATCGCTTCTCAAGCGGCGGGTGGGGGGGAGGAGGAGGAAGGGTGGCCCCTGGGGCAGACGGGCCAGGGGCCGCGGGGGACGAGGATTTGGAAGGGAGGGATTTGGGAGGCGGAGGCAGAGACCCCGGATGGGGGGAGGAGGCGGATGGGGGACAGGATAGGGGTGGGGATACCGCGGAAGGAGTGGACAAAACTGAGGCAAACGAAGTGGTCAATGGCACGGGATGGCGGTGCTCATACTTCTTCCTGGCCTCAGAATAAGAGAGACGATCCAAAGTTTTGAGTTCTTTTATCTTCTCCTTCTGATATGCCGGTCAGTCTGAGGATCTAGGCGAGTGGATGCCAGGACAATTAATGCACCAAGGTGGTGGGGTGCACGTATGTTCCTCATGAAGAGGACGTCCACAGTTGCCACAAAGGGGCTCAGCCTCACACCGTGACGACATGTGCCCAAAGCGCAAACACCGAAAACAGCGCATAGGAGGCGGGACGTAAGGTCGCACATCGCACCAGTAGCACATCACCTTTACCTTCTCCGGGAGAACGTCCCCCTCGAAGGCGAGGATAAAGGCCCCAGTGTCGATGCGACAGTCTTTGGGGCCGCGCTGGACTCGCTGGACGAAATGCACGCCTCGGCGCTCCAGGTTGGCCCACCGCTCCTCATCAGATTGCAGCAGGAGGTCCCAATGAAAAATAACCCCCTGCGTCCTATTTAGTGCCAGATGCGGGACAATGGACACTGGGATGTCCCCTAGGCGGTCGCACGCCTGGAGCGCCGCCGACTGTGTGGCGGAGGTGGTCTTTATAAGAACGGACCCTGAACGCATCTTGCTGAGAGCCTCGACTTCCCCGAAGATGTCCTCAATGTGCTGAACAAAGAACATGGGCTTGGAGGTGGCGAACGTCCCCCCATCGGTTCGAGAACAGACCAAATAGCGGGGGAAGTACTTCGCCCCAAGCCGGCGGGCCTGTCCCTCTTCCCAGGGAGTGGCCAAGGGGGAAAGGGCAGGAGAACCAGAACTAGAAATAGTACCTTTGCTTTTGAAAGACTCGGCCGCAAAGCGACCTGATACGTGTTGACGTTTCATCTGCAAAACGTCCGCCCCGATACCACCCACTCCGACCAGGAGCTCTCCCCACGGGCGCCACCCAGCCTCAGCAAGGGCCACCTGGCAGGATGACCGTTGCCGGGAGTCCTGATGCCCCAAGGAGACTGCCCTTGGCCGACGTGGGGAGGGTGCAGCTCAGGTATTGGCAGTACGATGCCTGTGTTGTCAGGGGGCTACAACCTAGAGGGTACATGACGACCCCACCACAACGGGCTGGCTACCGTGCTGGATTTCTGGTGCCATGGAAAGCCCATCATGATCGTAGGTGCAGATGGGGACGCACTATGGGCGTAACTTGTACATCCCATCAGGCGTTTAGGCTCAATTTGAGGAATAGTGGGTATGGTTACAACGCCAGTACAATGCTGAGTGCCAAGGTCTTAGTGCACTGAGGAGCAGTGGTACACCACGTAAGGCGTCCTTCCCCAAAAGGCTCGTACTTCTGTAGAATTTTGAAAAATGGAGGTCAAACCCCAAGGGGGACCATCACATGGAACGCCGAAACGGTTGAAACTCCCTTTACTCGCCTCTTACGACAGGCAGGAATACCTCGGGCCTATTCTTACCCCGGACCCACAGGGGGTAGGTGTCGAAACTGATAGCATGTTTTACAAAGAGTGAACGACGTTGGATTCACATACAGCCGCTGGTTTTGTTGTTATTACTCAAGTATTTAGAATGAAATACCTTTTCTATGACATTCCCAAAACCTCTGCAATGGGCAGTACATTAGCAAATTTCGGTCACAGGCGTCGATTTGTAGCAAAATACCTTTCACGCGAAATTCTTAAACGTACCAAAATATTCAAAATATATTTAACACTAAAACTTACTGTAGTCATTAAATAATAACAAGGAAAAGTTCCAGACAGCACTTTTTAGTTTGCACGCAGGGAGTTGGCCTGTAGATTTGCCTGTTGGCCTATTCGCTGAAGCACAGACTTCCACCTGCACACATCGAAGAAAATCAGGAAGACTGCTGAAAGTCCGAAAGTATTTTCTTTTTCTTTTTTATTATGACCAGTCTTCTGATTGGTTTGATGCGGCCCGCCACGAATTCCACTCCTGTGCCAACCTCTTCATCTCACAGTAGCAACTGCAACCTACATCCCCAATTATTTGCTGGATTTATTCCAATCTCTGTCTTCCTCTACAGTTTTTGCCCTCTACAGCTCCCTCTAGTACCATGGAAGTCATTCCTCATGTCTTAAAAGATGTACTATCATCATGTCCCTTCTCCTTGTTACTGTTATCCACAAGTTCCTTTCCTCTCCGATTCTGAGCAGAACCTCCTCATTCCTTACCTTATCAGTCCACCTAATTTTCAACATTTCTCTGTAGCACCACATCTCAAATGCTTAGATTCTCATCTGTTCCGGTTTTCCCACAGTCAATGTTTCACTACCGTACAATGCTGTTCTCCAGACGTACATTCTCAGAAATTTCTACCACAAATTAACGCTTATATTTGGTGATCTTGGCCAGGAATGCGCTTTTTGCCATTGCTAGTCTGCTTCTAATGTACTCCTTGCTCCATCCGTCGTTGGTTATTTTACTGCCTACGTAGCAGAATTCCTTAACTTCGCCTATTTCGTGACCATCAGTCCTGATGTTAAGTTTCTCGCTGTTCTCATTTCTACTACTTCTCATTACCTTCGGCTTTCTTCGATTTACTCTCAATCCATACTCTTGTACTCACTGAACTGTTCATTCCGTTCAGCAGATTTTGTAATTCTTCACTTTCACTCAGGACAGCAATGTAATAGCGAATCGCATCATTGGTATCCTTTCACCTTGAATTTTAATTCCCCTCCTGAATCTTTCTTTTATTTCCATGATTGCTTCCTGGATGTACAGATTGAACAGTATGGGCGAAAGGCTACATCTTTATCTTACACCCTTTTTAATACGAGCACTTCGTGATTGGGCGTCCACTCTCATTATTTTCTCTTGGCTGTTGTGCATACTGTATATGACCCGTCTCTCCCTATAGCTTACCTCTTTTTTCCCAGAATTTAGAACATCGTGCACCATTTTCATTATCGAACGCTTTTTCCAGGTTTCAAATACTAGGAATTTTTCTTTAGCCTTGCTTCCATTATTAACCACAATGTCAGAATTGTCCCTCTCGTGCCTTTACCTTTCCTAAAGGGAAACTGATCGTTATCTAGCGCGTCTTCAATTTTCTTTTCCATGCTTCTGTATATTATTCCTGCCAGCAACTTGGATGCATGAACTGCTAAGCTGATTGTGCGGGAATTCTTGCACTTGTCTGCTCTTTCCGTCTTCGGAATTGTGGATGATAATTTTCTGAAAGCCAGATGGTATGTCGCCAGAGTCATACATTCTACACACCAACGTGAATAGTCCTTTTGTTGTCATTTCCCCCAATGATTTTAGAAATTCTGATGGAATGTTATCTATCCCTCCTGCTTTATTTGATCTTAAGTCTTTCAAAGCTCTGTTTAGTTCTGATTATAGTACTGGGTCGCCTATATGCTCTAAATGGACTCTTATTTCTTATTCTATCACATCAGACAAATCTTCCCCCTCAGAGACTTTCAATGTACTCTTTCCACCCATTCGCTCTGTCCTCAGCATTTAACAGTGGAATTCCCGTTGCACTCTTATCACCTTTACTTTTAATGTCACCGAAGGTTGTTTTGACTTTCCTGTATGCTGAGTCTGTCCCTCCGTCAATCATTTCTTTTTCGATGTCTTCACATTCTTCCTGCAGCCATTTCGTCTTAGCTTCCCTGCACTTCCTATTTATTTCATTCCTTCCCAACTTCTTTGACGGCCCTTTAGAAATATCCATTCCTGTTCAACTGTACTGCCTACTGAGCTATTCCTTATTGGTGTATCAATAACCCTAGAAACGTCAACCGTATCTCGTCATTCGTTGGTACTTCCGTAGCCCATTTCTTTGCGTATTGATTCTTCTTGACTAATGTCTTCAACTTCAGCCTACTCTTCTTCACTACTATGTTGTGATCTGAGTGATCCTGGGTACGCCTTACAATCCAGTATCTGATTTCGGAATCTCTGTCTGACCATGATGTACTCTAACTGAAATCTTCCCGTATCCCCCGGCCTCTTCCAAGTACACATCCTCCTCTTGTAATTCTTGAATAGAGTATTCCCTATTACTAGCTGAAACTTGTTACAGAACTCAATTAGTCTTTCTCCTCTCTCATTCCTTTTTCCAAGCCCATATTTTCCTGTAACCTCTTCTACTTCTTCCCCTACAACTGCATTCCCGTCGCCCACCATTATTAGATTTTCATATCCCTTTACATACTGTATTAGCCTTTTAATACGCTCATACACTTTATCTCTTCATTTCCAGCTTGCGACGTTGGCATGTATACCTGAGTTATTGTTGTCGGTGTTGGTTTGCTGTCGGTAGTGATACGAACAACCCTATCGCTAAACTGTTCGCAGGAACACACTCTCTGCCCTACCTTCCTATTCATAACGAATCCTACTCCCGTTATACCATTTTCTGCTGCTGCTGATATTACCCAGTCTCATCTGACCAGAAATCCTTGTCTTCTTTCCACGTCACTTCTCTGACCCCTACTATATCTAGATTGAGCCTTAGCATTCCCTATTTCAGATTTTCTAGTTTTCATACCACGTTCAAGCTTCTGACATCCCACGCCCGGACTGGATGAACGTTATCTTTTCATTGATTATTCAATGAATTTCTCATGGTAACCTCCCTCCGTGGCAGTCCCTTCCCAGAGATCTGAATGGGGGACTATTCTGGATTATTTTGCCAATGGGGAGATCTTTATGACACTTCTTCAATTACAAACCACATCTCCTGTGGATACACGTTACGTGTATTTAATGTAGTGGTTCCCATTGCCTTCTGCATTCTCATGCCGTTCACTTGTCATTGCTGATTTTTGCGCCTTTATGGGCGGTTTCCCACCCCATGCACAAGAGAGTGCCCTGAACCTCTGTCCGTTCATCCGCCCTCTCTGAGAAGGCCGTTGGCAGAATGGGGGTGACTTCGTATGCCGGGAGGCTTCGTCCACCAATGCTGATTTGTAATCAAAATTTAAGCAGTGGCTGGATTTGAACCCGGGACCGAAGACTTTTAGAGTATGAATCAAAGACGACCCCTATAACTCTTTTCTTTTGCATTTTATTCGTTGTGGATTGATGTGTTTGGCTGTTGGGAACGTCACATTACATCCGGTCAAGTTCGTTTTTTGATCCTTCCACTCAGTTTTTTATTACAGAGACCAACCAGCTCTCTGACCGAACACGCTGAGCTACCGTGCCGCCGAACTCGTGTGTATAGACAGCGGAAAATATGCTTAAATTTTCAAGTAATATTCGCACTCGTCAAATTTCTACATAGCGTTGACGAACGTGAAAGCTGTATCTTCGTTTAATCTACCAGAAAGCGTAAAAAACGAGGAGTGTTCTCGCACCACATCTTGCCGTCTTAGCTGGATAACCAATTAACTAGCGGCAACGTTCAAAAATTAAACACTCAAAATTTTACTAGAATTATTCTTTGGGGTCTCTCTATCAGTTTAAATAACCGAAGGAAAAATGAAGTTCTTCAGCTCTCTTCAGAAACATACCGTTTGTCTCACTCAAAGATTTTTACTTTCTAATAAGAGATGTGAATTTTCGATCATCATGTTGTACGGATTGTTATTTGTACTATGCCACGGTAGTGTGTATTCCTTTTTTAGGAAAGAAATTATTCTAGAAGAAGCTGTTATTATGCCGTGAATTACCCCAGCGAGCAGTTTCCCCAGCGTCAACAAGACAGCCATTTACGTTGCCCATTTGTTTTTTATTGCATATTTATTTATTCAGAACCAGTATGCATATAAATTACGCGCCTGGGAACATCTGATTAATTTGCGAAGTGCAGTCTGCTCATATCGGCGGTAGCTCATGCCATAGTGTAAAATATAAAGCAAGAGTGCGTCTTCTAATTAACGTTTCTTTTCGTAATCCCGTTTCGCAGTAACGGACCCACCTTATCCTCACCGATTCCGACCAAATCTGTGGTGTCCGCAGAGCTCGGCCAGAAATGGAAGCGGCACAGAGGGGAGCTGCAGATAGCCAAGATTGTAGACAAAAATAGCATTTCTGCCGCTGGTCGGGCCAGGGATTAGCCATTTAAGTTATCGAGGTTTCCTGAGCCATCGGTTTGCAACAGTGGAAACAGGAGAGACCGGCAATCCGAGAGTCGTGCGGTAGAGTGCCTATGCGGAAACTTTCCTTTTAATTTCAAGTTTTGAGAGTGAATATCACCTCAGTACGTGTAAATGGTCAACTGCAAGATAGTAAAAGTATTTAATTTTATATAGAAAGTCTCGGCAGCGCGGGGTAGCCTTGTCACGGTCCGTGCGGCTCCACCCGTCGGAGGTCCGGGTCCTCCCTCGTGCATGTGTGTGTATGTGTTGTCCATGGTTAACTTAGTTCAAGTTAGATTAAATAGTGTGTAGGCTTAGGGACCGATGACCTCTGCACTTTTGGCCCATAAGACCTTACCACGCATATCCACTTCCAATATGCATTAAAAGCCGATCCTGAATATTTGTGTCAGTCCCTAATTTTCCATTTCCTTTACTTCTCAAGCCTGTTACGAAAATGTAATATGCGAGACTTATTGACAATTATTTCATTTTATTTGCGGTATACAGGGTGTTACAAAAAGGTACGGCCAAACGTTCAGGAAACATTCCTCACACACAAAGAAAGAAAATATGTTATGTGGACATGTGTCCGGAAACGCTTACTTTCCATGTTAGAGCTCATTTTATTACTTCTCTTCAAATCACATTAATCATGGAATGGAAACTCACAACAACAGAACGTACATTGTTGGATGAACCATTCGCAGAAGTGTACCCGTGGAGGCCAATCAGCTGCTGATAGTGCCTGCACACGCTGTACATGGTACGGAAACAACTGGTTCTCCCGTAGCACACTCCATACAGTGACGTGGTCAACGTTACCTTGTACAGCAGCAACTTCTCTGATGCTGACATTAGGGTTATCGTCAACTGCACGAAGAATTGCCTCGTCCATTGCAGGTGTCCTCGTCGTTCTGGGTCTTCCCCAGTCGCGAGTCATACGCTGTAATTTTCCGTGCTCCCTAAGACGCCGATCAATTGCTTCTAACGTCTTCCTGTCGGGACACCTTCGCTCTGGAAACCTGTGTCGATACAAACGTGCCGTGCCACGGTTATTGCCCCGTGCTAATCCATACATCAAATGGGCATCTGTCAACTCCGTATTTGTGAACATTGCACTGACTGCAAAACCACGTTCGTGATGAACACTAACCTCTTGGTGCTACGTACTGATGTTCTTGATGCTAGTACTGTAGAGCAATGAGTCTAATGTCAACACAAGCACCGAAGTCAACATTACCTTCCTTCAATTGGGCCAACTGGCGGTGAATCGAGGAAGTACAGTACATACTGACGAAACTAAAATGAGCTAATGAGATCTAACATGGAAATTAAGCGTTTCCGGACACATGTCCACATAACATCTGTTCTTTACTTGTGTGTGAGGAATGTTTCCTGAAAGTTTGGCCGTACCTTTTTGTAATACCCTGTATACAACTTAAAATTGATGATAAAGAAGTCCCCGCAAGTGGACTCGACTGCTTGACTCACGGATACCTTTCCATACTCTTCCCGCTGCGGCAACCACTGCCTGAATAAAAGTCTAACGTAAGTGGCGCATGCAGGTATTTTCTAAGCGCTTGGACGCCTGTAGCTCCCATTTCTGTCACTTCAATTTCTGGCCAAGCTCTGCGTATAGCATGAACCTGGACCTAGTCGATGACGAAGGCGAATAGGCACGGTCTCCTTGTAAGCGTAATATCTAACTTTGCATGCAATTCTCCTAAAAAAGCTCAAGCGTAAACAGAAATTAAGATATATCTACAGAAAAAGAAAGCTTTACAGGGGGAAAAAAGATATGAGAAACATGCAATATGAAGCGAGCGAGTTATTAACTGTATTTTCCGATCAATCAATACCACTGCCAATACCGGCGGTCTCGTCAGCCAATAATTTTACAAGGCACATTGTCTCAACCGGAAAATGCGGAGATATATTTAGAGGAAAGCGATAACATCGGTGTAATTGCTGGAATACCAGCGATTATCTCTAATCCAGGCCGATATGAGGCCAGGTGGAAGCACGCTGCACCCGATTGCTCCAACACACACACACACACACACACACACACACACACACACACACACACACACGTACAATCATGCGTGCCTATTACGTAACCTGCAAGTAAACACACACCTTGCGCCAATGCTCGAATCTCCGGAAAATAGTGGAATAATAAATTATAAATTATTCATAACGCGTCGCTATGATATGCGATGTCCTACTTCTCTCTTGTATTAAGAGCCTGTTGTACGTCAGACTAGTGGTGCCGAATACGGCAATCTGCCATTTCAGCTGAGCGTGACTTTTCGAGCTGTTTGCGAAATGCGTTCGGCTTTACGTAATAGGCTGCAGTTCAGGGCTGCTGACTTCTGCAGCGCGCTGAAGGTATGTGGACACTAAGTAGAAGGCATCGCAAATTCCACGAGATGGACTGCGCGTAAATAATAATCTGAATAGCAATGCCGTGTTCCAGATCTCATTTGTGAACGCTTCACAACGGATCAGAGGGGCCGGCACGGTAGCTCAACGTGTTCTGTGAGAGGTATTGCGCCCATCTAGTAAGACAAACTGAGTCAAGGAATCGGCGATGACCTTGAACGGGTGTCATGTGACCAAATGCCAGCAACAAAATGGAGGGGAAGAAAGTAGGTTTAAGCTTTCAGTAAGGAAGCCTAAATTTTGATAAATAATCAGCATTGGCGGCCGAAGACTTCCGGCATAATAAGTCAACCTCATTCTGCCAACGGCCTTGTCAAAGGGTGCGGAGGAGCGGATAGAGGTTCAGGGCACTCTCTTGTCCTAGGGGTGGGAAATTGCCCCTAAAGGCGGAAGAATCAGCAATGATCAACGACATGAGGATGCAGAAGGCAATGGAAACCACTGCATTAAAGACAATTAACGTGTATCCACAAGACATGTGGCCTGTAATTGAAGAAGTGTCATGATGATCTCTCCGTTGGCAAAAGATTCCGGAATAGTCCCCCATTCGAATCTCCGGGAGGGGACTGCCAAGGGAGAGGTTTCCATGAGAAAAAGAGTGAATAATCTACGAAAGGATAACGTTCTACGAGTCGGGGCGTGGAATGTCAGAAGCTTGAACGTGGTAGGGAAACTAGAAAATCTGAAAAGGGAAATGCAAAGGCTAGATATAGTAGAGGTCAGTGAAGTGAAGTGGAAGGAAGACGATTTCTGGTCAGATGAGTATCGGGTAATATCAACAGCAGCAGAAAATGGTGTAACAGGTACAGGATTCGTCATGAATAGGAAGGTAGGAGGGTGTGTTACTGTGAACAGTTCAGTGACCGGGTTGTTCTAATCAGAATCGACAGCAGACCAACACCGACAACGATAGTTCAGGTATACATGCCGACGTCGCAAGCTGAAGATGAACAGATAGAGAAAGTGTATGAGGATATTGAAAGGGTAATGCAGTATGTGAAGGGGGACGAAAATCTAATAGTCATGGGCGACTGGAATGCAGTTGTAGGGGAAGAAGTAGAAGAAAAAGTTACAGGAGAATATGGGCTTGGGACAAGGAATGAAAGAGGAGAAAGACTAACTGAATTCTGTAACAAGTTTCAGCTAGTAATAGCGAATACCCTGTTCACAAGAGGAGGAGGTATACTTGGAAAAAACCGGGAGATACGGGAAGATTTCAATTAGATTACATCATGGTCAGACAGAGATTCCTAAATCAGATACTGGATTGTAAGGCGTACCCAGGAGCAGATATAGACTCAGATCACAATATAGTAGTGAAGATGAGTAGGCTGAAGTTCAAGACATTAGTCAGGAAGAATCAATACGCAAAGAAGTGGGATACAGAAGTACTAAGGAATGACGAGATACGTTTGAAGTTCTCTAACGCTATAGATACAGCAATAAGGAATAGCGCAGTAGGCAGTACAGTTGAAGAGGAATGGACATCTCTAAAAAGGGCCGTCACAGAAGTTGGGAAGGAAAACATAGATACAAAGAAGGTAGCTGCGAAGAAACCATGGGTAACAGAAGAAATACTTCAGTTGATTGATGAAAGGAGGAAGTACAAACATGTTCCGGGAAAATCAGGAATACCGAAATACAAGTCGCTGAGAAATGAAATAAATAGGAAGTACAGGAGGGAAGCTAAGACGAAATGGCTGCAGGAAAAATGTGAAGACATCGAAAAAGATATGATTGTCTGAAGGGCAGACTCAGCATACAGGAAAGTCAAAACAACCTTTGGTGACATTAAAAGCAACGGTGGTAACATTAAGAGTGTAACGGGAATTCCACTGTTAAATGTAGAGGAGAGATCAGATAGGTGGAAAGAATACATTGAAAGCCTCTATGAGGGTGAATATTTGTCTGATGTGATAGAAGAAGAAACATGAGTCGATTTAGAAGAGATATGGGACCAGTATTAGAATCGGAATTTAAAAGAGCTTTGGAGGACTTACGGTCAAATAAGGCAGAAGGGATAGATAACATTCCATCACAATTTCTAAAATCATTGGGGGAAGTGGCAACAAAACGACTATTCACGTTGGTGTGTAGAATATATGAGTCTGGCGATATACCATCTGACTTTCGGAAAAGCATCATCCACACAGTTCCGAAGACGGCAAGAGCTGACAAGTGCGAGAATTATCGCACAATCAGCTTAACAGCTCATGCATCGAAGCTGCTTACAAGAATAATATACAGAAGAATGGAAAAGAAAATTGAGAATGCGCTAGGTGACGATCAGTTTGGCTTTAGGAAAAGTAAAGGGACGAGAGAGGCAATTCTGACGTTACAGCTAATAATGGGAGCAAGGCTAAAGAAAAATCAAGACACTTTCATAGGATTTGTCGACCTGGAAAAAGCGTTCGACAATATAAAATGGTGCAAGCTGTTCGAGATTCTGAAAAAAGTAGGGGTAAGCTATAGGGAGAGGCGGGTCATATACAATATGTACAACAACCAAGAGGGAATAATATGAGTGGACGATCAAGAACGAAGTGCTCGTATTAAGAAGGGTGTAAGACAAGGCTATAGCCTTTCGCCCCTACTCTTCAATCTGTACATCGAGGAAGCAATGATGGAAATAAAAGAAAGGTTCAGGAGTGGAATTAAAATACAAGGTGAAAGGATATCAATGATACGATTCGATGATGACATTGCTATCCTGAGTGAAAATGAAGAAGAATTAAATGTTCTGCTGAACGGAATGAACAGTCTAATGAGTACACAGTATGGTTTGAGAGTAAATCGGAGAAAGACGAAGGTAATGAGAAGTAGTAGAAATGAGAACAGCGAGAAGCTTAACATCAGGATTGATGGTCACGAAGTCAATGAAGTTACGGGATTCTGCTACCTAGGCAGTAAAATAACCAATGACGGACGGAGCAAGGAGGACATCAAAAGCAGACTCGCTATGGCAAAAAAGGCATTTCCGGCCAATAGAAGTCTACTAATATCAAATACCGGCCTTAATTTGAGGAAGAAATTTCTGAGGATGTACGTCTGGAGTACAGCATTGTATGGTAGTGAAACATGGACTGTGGGAAAACCGGAACAGAAGATAATCTAAGCATTTGAGATGTGGTGCTATAGACGAATGTTGAAAATTAGGTGGACTGATAAGGTAAGGAATGAGGAACTCCTATGCAGAATCGGAGAGGAAAGGAATATGTGGAAAACACTGATAAGGAGAAGGGGCAGGATGATAGGACATCTGCTAAGACATGAGGGAATGACTTCCATGGTACTAGAGGGAGCTGTAGAGGGCCAAAACTGTAGAGGAAGACAGAGATTGGAATACGTCAAGCAAATAATCGAGGACGTAGGTTGCAAGTGCTACTCTGAGATGAAGAGGTTAGCACAGGAAAGGAATTCGTGGCGGGCCGCATCAAACCAGTCAGTAGACTGATGACCAAAAAAAAAATCTAGTGGTAGGTGACAGGTATAAGCTTGGCAACGGAAATGTAGTTCATTTCATATTTGGATTGAAGAAGAGTAAGGTCAGAGTTTGAGTACCATGATTTTTTTATAAAAAGAGTCGTCGTAGTTTCAGGTTCGCCTATATAAAATGCTTAGTACCGTTATTAATTTTACTCATGTCAGTCGCTACGATGACAAAATTATTTTACTTTGAGACCATTAAATTTCAGAGCTGTAGCTGCTAATGTACAGTACGCGAATGTAGAGCTCACATTTTTTTTATCTTATGCGGTATTCAGAAATGGAGTGCCCATAATATTCGATGGCGCATTACATTCGAGTGCAAACTTGATTCCATCGTTCACCAGCAATATCATTTAAATTTAGGTGTTGTTACTTACATCACAATACACTGCTGGAAATCTCACCTTCGTTACATTACTATTGTCCTATTAATGCTTAGTGGGTTTGCATTGCGTTGTCAAGAAACCAGACTCAGCAGACAAGCTTATTCCTAGCGTAAAGTAATTCTTCATACTGAAAAATATCGTAACAGGAGGTCGGGACGATATAACTTTCGCTTCCAGAAGAAACAGAAATTGGCATTGTTCAAATGTGTGTGAATTCCTAAGGGACCAAACTGCTTAGGTCATCGGTCCCTAACTTACACACTACTTAAACTAACTTAAGCTAAGGACAACACTCACACCCATGCCCTAGGGAGGACTCGAACCTCCGGCGGGAGGGACTGCGCCTCGCATGACGCCTCAAACCGCGTGGTCACTGGCATTATTTTGAAACTGCACTAATAGAAAAATCTCTCACGCTAGCAAGGGAAGACATACTGACGCTGAAGTGACAGTTTTAGAGTTCGTCTGCGAAAGGACAAACATAGTGCAGCCTGTGGCTAGTAACACCACAGGAAACAGAGCGGTTCTTACCGTACCGAGGCCAGAGTTCACGGCTATCGGTGGATGGATTGATCGCTTTACGAAACAGCCGGCCTTATCGCTACAACGCCGTACGACAGTAAGCCGAAAGCTTCCACTGGATTTTGAGAAAGAAATTCAAGAGTTTTAGTGGTATGTCATCACACTTCGGAAAGAGAAGAATTTTTCGATGGTTCCAATAGCCAAGTCTGATGAGACGCCAGTTGAGTTTCACATGCCACGGAATCACATCACTGATGTGAAGGGAACAGGGGAAGCTACCATCAAAACATCAGGGTTAGAAAAACGGCGCGCAACTGCAGTGCTGGCAGTCACAGCAGATGGGCGCAAACTTTCACCTTTCTTCATCTTAAGACAAGTGAAAAACAAGCGCCAAGACCCGTAAAAATGAATATTGTTCTCTGTTGATGTCATTGTTCGAAATCAAGAGACGGGATGGGAGTCCGAAATTTTAATGTCTGACTGGCTCCGAAACGTATGGGAACTCCGTCAGGTGGGCTTTCCAAACTACTGTCAATGCTTCGTCTTGACAAATTTCTCTGTCATCTCACTGAGATGTAAAAAAGAAGATCCACAGCCTAGCCAGTCACCTTTCTATTATTCCTGGAAGGATAATTTCTGTGCTGCAACCCTCGGATGTTTGTATTACTGAACCTTTATAAGGTTACGTTCAGGAACAGTACGAAAAATAGTTTTGGGAACCAAACCGTGAACTGACTCTGACGGGAGAAACCAAGTGTGCTGCATAGCACATTATTGAACACTGGATTTCGGCTGCCTGGAAGAAGATCGAAGTACCAGTGATCGTAAAATCATTCAAGGAATGCCGTATTTAAAATATTCTGGACGAAAGTGAAGACGTGCTCTGGAACGACACCGAGGATGATGGGTAAAGAGGAAATTGACTCTGTTCCTTACTTAGATTCCTCCGAGGATACCAGTAATGATGACATTAGTTGAACCGTCAATTACGGCGGTTCACAAACAACAACTCAAGTACACATGTTATTCCAAAAACGTTATAGTGGAAGTAGGGGCCAGGAGGTGCTGGTGAAAAAACACACACTGCTAAGGTTATCTTTTTATTTTGAAAGGCTTTCTGAATAATAAATTTTTAAATCTGTCATTTAAAAAAATTTCAAGAACAATTTCGAATAGCTGACAAATTTTCTTTATGAAAAGGAGATTGCCAGGTATGACGTTAACATCTTCCCACTAATAAGATTTTAAACTTGTTATATCTATAAAAGAACAATTCCTTCAAAAGCACCTTTAAGTAGCTGGATTGTACTAAAGCGAAAATAGTTATCTCTCGCCAGTTAAATAACTTATATTACAACTGTCAGTTGTTACTCGATAAATGTGGATAAGTCAGCACACAAACCTTCACATTAAAGGCAGTTCCCAAAAAGAATTTTCCTTAGCTCGGTGAGGGAGTGACACGTGTAAAGGGGCCGAAATCACAATAGTCGGAATAGTTGCTGGTGGTGTACAGGGCCACAGAAAGATCAGCCCGAAAACTTCCATTACAACCCACCACCTCCCCGAGTTACCCAAAACCAGAAGATGTAGCATGGTCAGTGCCTGCACAGCCTTCGAACCACAGAAACACGCGACACCGACCCTAAATCACCCAAACGATGTGTGAATGTAACGGCCCGACCAAGAACCATTTACCACATTCCCGCGGACCGGCTGACGAAAACTGTGGTGGGAAGACCCCAACAAAACCACTGGTGAAAAAACTCATACACTTCACTAGAACTTGAAAAACTCTGTTACTTCCAAATGCTCGTCAGAGCCAACCGCTGCCAGTGGTCCCACAAGCTGATCTCCTGCACCACGGCTTCTAATCTACATTAGCCACGTACATGCGGGTAAGGCAGACTCAGCCCCTGACAGCCAAGAGGTCGGCCAAAGCACGTTGCGAGCAGTTGACGACCCCCAACAGCAGGGCCCCGCTCGCGCCACCACCTCTCTCGGTCACAGCCCAGAAGGTACGCCTCGATCGTCACGCGACCGTGCACTCGCTCCACCTCCCGCCAAAGGGCGGTAGCGATCCAAACAGCGCGCCAAACCGAAAGCGCCACCACAAACACTAGACGCGAAGCGAAAGCACTCCGCCTGGCGCGCGTTTCGAAGAACCAGACACAACTACGGCTCATTAGTCAATAGCTCTGAGTAACGCCTCTATGTTTGTTTGCATATACGTAATCAATCTAGGCGCTCTTTATTTAATAATGACTGTGTTATTTAATAGAAGATCACTTAAAAATGTTGTTTTGATAGCTCACGTATATATTTATTGTTGTGTAAAATAAATTTGGCCTACTAGTGATGAACCAGAAATCTTTTTTATTATTCTAAATTTTAAAATTGGTGTACGCATTACATTCAATGGCCCATTAGACTTGCGTAAACACGGGAACTACCTGGGTCGCCATAATCCGGCCCGTTATAGAATCTCTGTCTTTTCAGCCATTTACCTGGCGCCGGTAGTGGAGCAGAGATGTTCCGAACTGGATATAGATGAGAGGGGTCAGCACTTTTGGCATTTGCCTGACAACCAATGGAAGCCTCCCGACGACATTGGTCGGACGGACGAGTTGGAACGATATTACTCGTGGAACAATGCTAACGATGGTACTGGACAACACAAAATTTCTGGTTGTGTGTGGTATGTGTGTTAGTGTATGTGTGTACTTATATAGGAAGGTTACTAGTGTATGTCGTGGGAGTGAATACGTCGTGACAGAAAAAGCTTCAAAAATTAAAGAGCCCTGAAAATTAAATCTTAGGGATTAGGGTATTAACTGAGTGACGTTAAGTACACTGTCTTACAAAAGAAGTCAAGCACCCCGAAGGACTGGACGAAACGACATGAAACTCCACGGGTTGAGAGTGTTGCTATTTCAGTTATCGAAAGTTCAAGAAAAATTTACAAAGAACTTGGCAATATGAGCCCACTTATTAATATAACAACGCGTCCTTTGTGGCCTGGAATGCATGCACTAATTCGTTTGGGAAGGGTGTCATGAAGCCATTAAATCAGTACCTGAGGCATGCTAGCCCAGAGCTGTTGTAAATGGTCTGGCGCTGGGATAGAGTTCACGTCCTAGCTTGTCCGACGCATGTTTTATCTGGAAAAGATATGTGGGTCTTGCTGGCCACGGGATACCTCAGCATCATGCACGACTCATAGAGACACGTGGGATGTGTGAACGACCATCTGCCTGCTAAAATTGACACCACACTATTGTCACATTAGACCAACACTTGAGAACGCAGGATGTTTGTGATGCTCCACTGTACCGTCAGAGTTTTGTCAGCCGCGACCTCACGTCATACCCGATGGTTTGCCACATCATGACGCCTCGAGAAACACCATTGGGACTGTTCAAAATATTGGATGAATAGGACCTTTCCCCAAGCCACCGCCATACTCGCAGACGATGGCCGTTCACGATTGTGCAGACCTCGAGTCATTGCTGCACACAATTTGACGCCATTCACCGACAGTCCATGGTTCCCCGGTTACAGCACCACTTTAGATGCAGCCGTTTATGTTGTTGTGTTAAGAGCACCCCAAGCATAAGACTAAACTTCCCTGGTCCGGCTGCTAGCAGAGAATCGTTTGCTGGCCTGCGGTGGGGAGGTTCGTATGTGAAGCACCTGTTGTACAATACGGCGGCCCGCTCTCGTTGGTGATCAGACATGACGCTCTGGAACCTTTACGACCAGTATTCCCGCCCTCACCTTCCCATGTAGTTCAACACGGGGCGACTGTCACAATCGAATGCCCCACAAATCTTGACATTGCGCGATCCGACCAGCTGGACAGAAAAGATCTACAATGAAGCCCACTGTAGACGATGTCAGGTGTTGCTAACGGTGTCTCAGCATCTCGTGACCTTCAGAGTAATCACACAACATCTGACGCCGTCCGTGCCTTTGGTAACATTACTGAACACAAACAAACTTACCGGTTTCTGTTGGCGATTACACCTATCACAGGCAATTGCAACTCTAAAATCTTACACATACGTCGATGTTGTGTATGGGTACGGAGTTAATTAACATCCGACAACGTACTCTACGTGCCTCACTTTTATTTGTAAGGCAGTGTATCCCTGCTTATCGTGTGGTACCTCCAGGAGAACAAAGTCACTACTTTTTCTACTAGCGTTTATATAATTCGCCAAAAATTACTATATGGCCAGGTCCTAGGTTTAGCTGCAATGAAAATTCGAAGAGCAAAGAAAAAGGTCCGTCGCCTCTTTTGCCTCTATTCTCAGTTAATATCTGCTACTCTAAGAAAAAGAAATCAGTCTCATTTCTGTCATTGGAAGTGTGTAAAGTACAATCGAACTAGAATTCATTTACCAGCACTGTTTCATCTCTGTGAAAACTTGGTAACTTTAGGACAGTACTAAAGCGTCTTCTGCTTTCCCTGCTTGGAAATTATTAATACAAACGGTTTGGTTCGCAAAACTGTTTTATAACTGTTCCTGAACGTAATCTTTGAGCGGTTTATTGGCGACCTCTGGCCAGTTCAAATACAGTAAGGTAAATTAATTTCAAAGTATAGGTAATTTTGCAGCATTCTTTTATTAGATCATCCACAGATGGCAGGATAACATTTTCTGGAATTGCGCTACAGCCGCGCTTCCCGCAGTCAGTGGAATGGAATGAGGAAACAAGCAACTGTTGTGTGACACATCACATTGTGGACACATCTAAATCTACATCCACATGGATACTCAGTAAATGACATTTAAGAGCCTGGCAGAGGGTTCATCGCCGGACGGTGTGGTCGTGCGATTCTAGGCGCTTCAGTCTGGAACCGCGTGACCGCTACGGTCGCAGGTTAGAATCCTGCCTCGGGCATGGATGTGTGTGATGTTCTTAGGTTAGCTAGGTTTAAGTAGTTCTAAGTTCTAGGGGACTGATGACCACAGATGTTAAGTCCCACAGTGCTCAGAGCCATTTGAACCATTTTTAGAGGCTTCATCGAACCACCTTCACAATTTTCTACTATTCCAATCCCGTACAGCGCGCGGAAAGAACGAACATCTATATCTTCCCGTACGAGCTGTGATTTCCCTTATTTTATCGTGGTGAACGTTCCTCCCTATGTAATTCGGTTTCAACAAAATATTTTCGCATTCAGAGGAGAAAGCTGGTGATTGGAATTTCGTGAGAAGATTCCGTCGCAGCGAAAAACGCCTTTCTTTTAATGATGTCCAGCCCAAATCCTGTATCATTTCTGTGACACTATCTCCCATATTTCGCGATAATTCAAAACGTGCTACCCTTCTTTGAACTTTTTCTATGTACTCCGTCAGTCCTACCTGGTAAGGATTCCACACCACACCTCGCAGCAGTATTTTAAAAGAGGACGGACAAGTGTAGTGTAGGCAGTCTCCTTAGTAGATCTGTTACATTTTCTAAATGTTCTGCCAATAAAACGCAGTCTTTGGTTAGCCTTCCCCATAACGTTTTCTATGTGTTCCTCCCAATTGCCTCCCAATTGGTTTTCTCCTTCGTAGTTATCAACCCTTTTTAGAGTAGCAACAAGCAAGTTATCTACGTTTTATTTACTGTAGGTAATATGAGATCTATAGATTTAAATAAATAATTTTATTTGTTTATTTTGTGAAATATGTGCGGATGGACCTTAGGAAGTCAGTGCTTGGTGTTACGATAATCGGACTCCATTCTGGATCCCTCAGTTGGACGACGTTTGACCTTGCTCTTACAGTTGTTCTACGCATTTCTGCAACGTGTCTATTGTAAATATACCTGAGCCAAGTATTCAAATCGTAAGAAGGAAAAAATTGAATTTCAGACTTTCCAAATAACCTTACTTAAAGTTCCTAATTATCTTGCCTTACAGCACAATAAAAATATTTATTAAATGAATTTATACGTTTCGTGAGACATTTTCAACTCTCAAACATCTATGAACATTCGGACTGAAACGACGAATGAAAGTTTTTACCAGGGGGGATTCGAACCCAAGTCTCCTGCTCACTAGACAGATGGACTAATTACTACACCACCCTGGCACTGCGGGTATGCACAACTGCACAGGCTACCTAAGCATACCTCCCTCCTTAATCCAAATTCCCATTCACGCCTCAATCCACTAGGTAAACCAAAAACCACTCTCTACAAACACTCGTCGTTACATTCATCCACACGACACAGGTACACACTTGTCACTTCAAGACAGGTCGAAGAAAGGCGACAGCAGATCACCTCCACTAGGATTTCGCCATGAGCGGTCATGGAAATTTCTTACACCTGCTGCCCCTGCACTGATTCCCAGAGTATGGGACTATACTTATTTGTCTATACATACCACTGTGAAACATCAATGAATTTTGGTATGCTGTTTAGTCGTTTATGAATAATACGCATTTTTATCCATCTGATTTACTGTTTATCTTCCAGTGATGATGATTCTAACAACCGAAAACGGTAAAGAATAAAGTTGAATGATACTTAACAGCAATACCTGTTTACCGATATTAAGTAATAATTACTGATGAAGTTCATGGAACTACCATTTGGGAGACTGTAGAACGATTGTACATTTCATTTGACTCCTACGAAGCTAGGGCTCTTACAGAGTGAGTGCAACAGGAAAGGGAATGACTAGTTGTGGTACAAGGTACCGTCCGGTACACACCGTATGAAGATTCGTGGACTGTATATGCAGCTGTAAATGTACGAGGGTTATTCCAAAAGTAAGGTCCGGTTATAAAAAAAAATCAAAACTAAAATGTTTTTTCAAAACAATTGTTTTATTTACATTCCTTACATCTTTATCTATTTTTCTACATAACTTCCATACTTATTTAAACATTTGTCACATCGTTCAACAAGCTTTTGAATGCCCATGTTATAGAAATCGGCCGCCTGTGACGATAACCAGTCCTTAACTGCTTCTTTCACTTCATCATCTGTGTCGAAGCGCTTGCCGCCGAGAAACTCCTTTAAGTAACGGAACAGGTGGAAATCACTTGGCGCCAGGTCCGGACTGTAAGGAGGATGGTCCATCTGTTCCCATCCAAATTTCTTGATCAGAGCTTGCGTTTCATTTGCAGTGTGGGGTCTGGCATTGTCATGCAACAACAAGATTCCAGACGACAAAAGACCACGTCGCTTATTCTGGATTGCACGTCGAAGTTTAGTCAGGGTAGCGCAGGAGGCGGCTTTATTAATCGTTGTTCCTCTCTCCATAAAGTCGACTAACAATACTCCACGTCTATCCCAGAACACAGTCGCCATAACCTTACGTGTTGAGATTGTCTGCTTTGCCTTGACCTTGACTGGCGATGACGTGTGACGCCATTGCACTGACTGACGTTTAGACTCTGGAGTGATGTGAGAAACCCATGTCTCATCCCCTGTGACAAAATTGTCTAAAAGACTGTCACCTTCCTTATGATATCGCTCCAAAAAATCAAGAGCAAAAGCCATTCTTTTCATTCGTTGGGGCTCAGTAAGCAGCCTGGGAACCCAACGGGCACACAATTTGTGAAACTTCAAATGTTCAGACACAATTCTGTACAAAGTTGTTCTACTCACATTCGGAAAATGCATGTCTACGTCTGTAATAGTGAATCGGCGATCTTCACGAATTTTTTTGTCAACCGCATTGACCAAATCGTCTGAAATCACTGATGGTCGGCCACACCGTGGTTCATCGTGCACATTATCCCGTCCTTCATTAAAAGCTCGCACCCACTTGCGCACTTTACTGTCGCTCATTATGTTAGGACCGTACACTTCAGTAATCTGCAGATGGATTTCCGCCGCTGAATTGTTTCTTGCAGACAAAAACCGTATCACTGCCCTTACTTCACAATCGGCGGGCTGATCAATTGTCTTAAACATTGTAAAGTGACACTGTGAACTACACTCAGCAACAGTAACAAAGCGAATGGCGGCGTTTGACGCGCAAGGCTTGCCGGGAGTCGGCGCGCATGCGTGTTTTGTCATTGGCGCCAAATTTCAATAGTTACGGCGAATCGGACCTTACTTTTGGAATAACCCTCGTAGATGAAAGCAGTACTACTTCATAACGGGAACAAATTAACAGGGTACTTATAATTAAAGTGCAATGTCCAGTGCTGCCAAAACAAACTAGTTTTTTTCCAGCCTAAATCGGTTCTGCACTATCGCAGTTTCACTTGCCGTACTGTAATTACAGCCTAAATTGCTGCACTTTAGTTATAACCTCCCAGTGCTTCCGACTGCCCATTAACTTAATATCGAGGTGACATATAAACGATTTAAACTACTATTCACACATATTCAGAA
Source organism: Schistocerca serialis cubense (assembly GCF_023864345.2). Classification (NCBI taxonomy): domain Eukaryota; kingdom Metazoa; phylum Arthropoda; class Insecta; order Orthoptera; family Acrididae; genus Schistocerca; species Schistocerca serialis. The sequence continues at coordinate 61,406,776 of NC_064644.1, read as the reverse complement.
TGAGAAGTACGAGTAGAAGTTGCGGATGAATGGGGGTCTCAGGTTAACAGAAATTCTTCTTCGACGTGCAACTTGAGTACGCGAAGAACTGCAGCTTACAAGGCTTGTTGGACAGTAGAGACAGATGAAACCAGTATTATCGGGAAAATGGCACGGAATAAAATACTTTGCGAACAGAAGAATGTGATGAACACACCTCTTCTTGATAACAAAAAACATGTATCTGCCTCTGCTGCTCGTAAAATTGCGTCTTGTTGAAAACTTTAAAAAAGCCGTTTACAAATCTTTAAGTTGATTCGTGCACTTAAGATAAACTTTTCTAAGGATAACTCAGTCAAAGATAAAAGAAGACATATTTGTAGGAGTGCAGATTAGGGAATTAACGTCTGATTCAAAAATGTTCAATTGTGTCTGAATTCCTAAGGGACCAAACTGCTTAGGTCATCGGTCCCGACTTACACATTACTTAAACTATCTTATGCTAAGAACAACACACACACCCATGCCTGAGCGCGGACTCGAACCTCCGGCAGAAGGGACCACTCAGTCTGTGACATGACGCCTCAAACCGCGCGGCCGCTCCACGTGACAGTCTGATTCACACATACGTGATTTGCTGAGTGATCTTGACTTGTTCAAACAAAACATAAGAGTAATTTAAAAAGACCAAGGGAACGTGCAACGGTTAGGCAAAGTTCAGGGAAAGCATCTTTGAACTTTTGGTAACGCACTTCATTTAAATAAGCCAAGATTTTTGGACTACAAATTTCTCGGACTTGTAAGAAACGTAATTTAAATAAAAACAAGTAACCGAACCCACACCTTAATTAAAGATCTTGAGGAAGGTTCACAATTACCCAATTCTTAAGAAAAACGATAACCATTAAATTTACACCTTTCTGCAATTTCAAAGCAACAACGTTTTTGAAAACTGTTCCAAGCATTTAACAGAAAACAGCCACTTCAGGGACCAGCCACATATACATTCAAGGCAAGCTTCAGTTATGTACGATTGCCACGATATTAAAATCATATAACTCCTTTCAGTTAAACAACAAGAAAACTGCTGAAATCTTAATGACGTGAGCAAAGCAGGAAAAAGAAACATTTGAGAGACCTGGCCAAGGTACACCAAGGCAAGCCTTTAACTGTGTGTAATGCTTCACATAAACTCTTTACTGGGGGAGCCGTCTGCCGACCCACCGTGCTCCAACCCCGTCAGACCGGCGTCGCCGTCTACTAGGTGTGGGCTCACGCCGGCAAGACTAGAACACACTAAGGCGTGTGTTAACGGCCGGTTCCATACCACTGGTTGCCAAGCAGTTCCAATAAACACACACACAGGAGAGAACTACAAGTCCGTTGCAAAACAGCACAGTGCCTCTGCAAAACCCCAATCAATATGGAAATGCCAGGCTAATAGGGGCTCAAAGGCAGTGGGCGGAAACCAAGGCCCGCAACTCAACGAAAACACCGCAGAGATGTTATCGAAACGCAGAACGACTCAAAAGGTGGCTGACAAATGGTTCAAATGGCTCTGAGCACTATGGGACTTAACATCTGAGGTCATCAATCCCCTAGACGTAGAAGTACTTAAACCTAACTAACCTAAGGACACCACACAAATCCATGCCCGAGGCAGGATTCGAACCTGCGACCTCAGCAGCAGCGCTGTTCCGGACTGAAGCACCTAGAACCGCTCGGCCACAACGGGGTGGCTGACAGATTCAAAGGTTCAACCAAACCATACCGAAAGTTAGGTAAACTCGAGGAGGCAGCAACTTTTACAGTGCACGGGTGGAGTTAACGAAGATGTCGAGAAGTATCCACAATAGAACGCCGGGTGGCCTGCAGATTAACTGGATAAATATAACAACTGCCAGCAAAGCCAAACTGTCCACGCGTATTCTTCCAGGAATACACGTAAGCAAACAACTAAGCCGTAAATCAAGTTTTTTACTTGGAACCAAATTCGTGTCCGGGATCACAGCACTACGACAACTTCACCAAATAAAGGAAGCTGAAGGTCACTAAGTAGTGGCAACACGACCGGGACGAGCGATGACCCCTTGCACCAGACACCTGTGATCCGCTCGTTCTGAAAAATGATGGGGCCCTCTGTCTGTACTGGCGGTCGCTTCCGAACTCCTCTTGCCACCTCCGTCCGGCCAGAATTGCTCCACCCGACTGCCCTGCATCGATAGCGCTCTCTCGTGGTCACCGTTGCAGAAATCGAGCTGCGGTCGCGAGGCGGGCGTCTCCATCAGAACACGCAGAAAAAAAGAGGACAAACTTGCCCCGGGAATACGAAGGAAACTAAGTCACGCGGCTCAGATATTTATATCATTATGGATGTCAGCTACGAAATGTCTTTATGAAACCCCATGAAGCTATCTAATAAAATACAGGTATATCAATGAATAAATACTGCTACTGTAATAGTGCAGGAATCCCTGTTTTCTTTTCTTGTGAAATATATATATATATATTTGCTGACCAAAGACATCCACTGGATCTTGGAAGACATCTGGAAGACCATGAAAATTCCTGACGACTGGAAAACTGCCCTGATACACCTACTACACAAAAAAGGTGACAAGACTGACCTGAACAACTACCCATATCCCTACTACCGTTCACATACAAGATCCTCTCTAAAGCTTTACTGAACAGACTAGAATGCCAGACCGACCACTTGATTGGGGAATACCAAGCAGGCTTCCGTAAAGGGCGGTCTTGTGCGGAACAAATTTGGAACCTGAAAATGATTTTACAACACAAACAGAACCTGATCATTACCTTTGTTGACTTCAAAAAGGCGTACGACTCTATCAACCGGAAAACTCCCTTCAAAATTCTAGCAGAATACAAAGTAGACAACAGAACACGGGCTATCATAGAGCAAACTTTAACAAACACGACCTCTAAAGTAAAGTTCTTTGGGGAACTATCAGAGCCCTTTGAAATTCGCATAGGTGTCCGACAAGGCGATGGCCTCTCACCTCTCCTTTTCAATCTGGTGTTAGATAAGGTCATAACAGAATGGGAAACATCACAACAGGGAATAACCTTATGAAACCAACAGATTAAATGCCTGGCTTTTGCAGACGATTTGGTGATTGTCACGAAAGGTATAAAGAAAACAAAAGACGCTATTGAAAAACTGCACGAAATCGCTTCCAAAACTGGGCTACAGATGTCTTACAAAAAGACACAGTTTATGAGCACAAAGAAACTCTCATCTCTGAACACAAAGTATTGCACGATTTACAAAACGGCAAACTTCAAATACCTCGGTGAAACACTACAAATCAGTGTACATAACAGAGACTCAAACGAAGAAAGAAAGACTAAACTGGACAAGGCATACAAAGTAGTGTGGAATCATTACAACAAGAAGTCTATCTCACAAAAAGCCAAATTACGCCATTACGACACGGTGGTGCTCCCCGAGGCACTATATGCAGCACAGACCACACGAATCCTAGGGCATACACGTATCAGACAATTAGAAAAAGTAGAACGGAAAATACTTAGGAAAATATTTGGCGCAACTAACAACAATGGAATATGGATCAAGAAACCTACATAGGAACTGTACAAACATACGGAGACAATCACAGAAAAGATTAGAAGACGCAGACTACAATTCTATGGACACCTATACAGAATGCCATCACACAGGCTGACCAAACAGATCTTTGACTGGGTAACCACTAGAAACAACAAATGGGTGGCAGAGGTAGAAAACGACCTGAACCAACTCAACATAACAGCAGACACAATAAACGACAGAATAAAATGCAGAAACATCATTAAGAAAAGTAAACTACATGAGATACAATGTGACAAACGAACAGGCATAAAATGGACCGAAGAACGCAAGCAAGATCACAGCCAGAAGATGAAAGAAATATGGGCAACCAAAAAGGCAATCAAGATGAAGCCGAAGACACAAAGCCGACAAAAAGCATGGACAGAGGACCGGAAACAGAAACACAGCGAGCGAATGAGGGAAGTTTGGGCAACAAGGAAGGCAGCAAAAGGAACTGGCCATGTAGTTTAGTTCAAATGCGCTCTTTAAGGGCAAAACACCAATAATATATATATATATATATATATATATATATATATATATATATCTTCTTCTTTCTTCTTAAGTTGCCAATCCTAAGATTGATTTGCAGCAGCTCTCCATTCAGTGCGATTGTCCGCCAGCCTCTTCAATTCCGTGAAACTTCCGCATCCTAGGTCGTGCATTATCTGGCTTACGTACTTTCTTCTAGGTCTGCCTCTTGCCCTTTTGCCCTCCACAAGGCCTTCCGTTATAGTGTGGAGAAGACTTTCATGTCTCAGAATGTGTCCCATCCATATATCTCTCCTCTTCTTGACCGTCTTCCAAAGAACTGGAACTTCCTCCGCTCTCTGCAGGACTTCTTCATTTGTCATCCTGGCCGTCCATGGAATTTTTAACATCCTTCGCAGACACCACATTTCGAATCCTTCAATCCTTCTTCTTTCGTCCTCTCCAAGTGTCCAGGTTTCGCTGCCGTAGAGAAGCACACTCCCAACAAAGGTCTTTATGAACCGCTTCCTTTGCCTGATTTATTCTACTTATTACATCTTTCTAACTACGACCATCTGATGTTATTCTGCTTCCCAAGTAGACAAAGTCTTGTATTTCTTTCAGCTTCTCTCCATTCAGCCTTATATTCGTAATTGCTTGATTATTTTGTTTGCTTGCAACTAAGATTTTTGTTTTTGACTTATTCATTTTCATGTTGTACCGTGTAGCAAGAGTGTTTTCCATTTCCTCCAACACTACTTGTAATTCTTCCTCATTTTCCGCTAGGACAGCAATGTCATCCGCAAAACGCAGCATATCAACTATTTTTCCCTGGATACTGATTCCATTAGCTTGTCCTAACTTTTCTCTGACCTCGTCCATTGCATATTATGGCTGCTGATACTTGAGAAATCTAATTAGATCTTTAATGAAGTGGTTTCTCCTTGCCTTCTTCATTCTATGCCGTTGGCCATCATATGGCTCTTCCGCCCTTAGGGACAGTTTCCCATCCCAAGGACAAGAGAGTGCCCTGCCTCTACCTGCTCATCCGCCCTCCTAGGTGGCCGTTTCGCTTGGTAGAGGGTGTCTCCTTATTCCGGGAGATACTCGGTCGCCATATCCTCGTTAGTGGTAACAGGGTGTACCGTGCAGCAATCCTTGGCCGCAACTCGTGAAGGTGAGGTTGGCATTTGTATGGAGAGGCTGTTTGAGACGCATCACATACATTACACCCCATATATATATATATATATATATATATATATATATATATATATATATATATATACACTCCTCGAAATTGAAATAAGAACACCGTGAATTCATTGTCCCAGGAAGGGGAAACTTTATTGACACATTCCTGGGGTCAGATACATCACATGATCACACTGACAGAACCACAGGCACATAGACACAGGCAACAGAGCATGCACAATGTTGGCACTAGTACAGTGTATATCCACCTTTCGCAGCAATGCAGGCTGCTATTCTCCCATGGAGACGATCGTAGAGATGCTGGATGTAGTCCTGTGGAACGGCTTGCCATGCCATTTCCACCTGGCGTCTCAGTTGGACCAGCGTTCGTGCTGGACGTGCAGAGCGCGTGAGACGACGCTTCATCCAGTCCCAAACATGCTCAATGGGGGACAGATCCGGAGATCTTGCTGGCCAGGGTAGTTGACTTACACCTTCTAGAGCACGTTGGGTGGCACGGGATACATGCGGACGTGCATTGTCCTGTTGGAACAGCAAGTTCCCTTGCCGGTCTAGGAATGGTAGAACGATGGGTTCGATGACGGTTTGGATGTACCGTGCACTATTCAGTGTCCCCTCGACGATGACCAGTGGTGTACGGCCAGTGTAGGAGATCGCTCCCCACACCATGATGCCGGGTGTTGGCCCTGTGTGCCTCGGTCGTATGCAGTCCTGATTGTGGCGCTCACCTGCACGGCGCCAAACACGCATACGACCATCATTGGCACCAAGGCAGAAGCGACTCTCATCGCTGAAGACGACACGTCTCCATTCGTCCCTCCATTCACGCCTGTCGCGACACCACTGGAGGCGGGCTGCACGATGTTGGGGCGTGAGCGGAAGACGGCCTAACGGTGTGCGGGACCGTAGCCCAGCTTCATGGAGACAGTTGCGAATGGTCCTCGCCGATACCCCAGGAGCAACAGTGTCCCTAATTTGCTGGGAAGTGGCGGTGCGGTCCCCTACAGCACTGCGTAGGATCCTACGGTCTTGGCGTGCATCTGTGCGTCGCTGCGGTCCGGTCCCAGGTCGAGGGGCACGTGCACTTTTCGCCGACCACTGGCGACAACATCGATGTACTGTGGAGACCTCACGCCCCACGTGTTGAGCAATTCGGCGGTACGTCCACCCGGCCTCCCGCATGCCCACTATACGCCCTCGCTCAAAGTCCATCAACTGCACATACGGTTCACGTCCACGCTGTCGCGGCATGCTACCAGTGTTAAAGACTGCGATGGAGCTCCGTATGCCACGGCAAACTGGCTGACACTGACGGCGGCGGTGCACAAATGCTGCGCAGCTAGCGCCATTCGACGGCCAACACCGCGGTTCCTGGTGTGTCCGCTGTGCCGTGCGTGTGATCATTGCTTGTACAGCCCTCTCGCAGTGTCCGGAGCAAGTATGGTGGGTCTGACACACCGGTGTCAGGAGTGTATATATATATATATATATATATATATATATATATAATCACGTATTTAAAACCAATACAGTGACGCATGGGCAGAGACTTTTGCTAATGATGCCAAATGGAGAGGAATTCCGTGTATCTTTTTCTTTAAAACTAATGAAATACTGTACTTCATATATTCCCACCATATTTATACACCGCCGGCCGGTGTGGCCGAGCGGTTCTAGGCGCGTCAGTCCGGAACCGCCCGACTGCTACGGTCGCAGGTTCGAATTCTGCCTCGGGCATGGATGTGTGTAATGTCCTTAGGTTAGTTAGGTTTAAGTAGTTCTAAGTTCTAGGGGACTGATGACCTCAGATGTTAAGTCCCATACTGCTCAGGGCCATTTGAACCATTTTGAACTTAGGCACCTGTTGTAAAGCAAGCATTCATGTTCGTATGTACCGTAATTTTGAATTAAATAGAGAGTACTGTTATTACTGTGTATGTGGAATTCTTTTAGTAATATTATACCCGATTAACTCCCACACTAATAACCATACATTGTAATAATAGACTTCGTACGGATTTTTTGATTTTTTAGAGGATGCAAAGAAAGGGCTGGTTTCGAATTGTTCGAGGGTATAAAAAACGAACACATTACGTGTTCTTTCGTTTTTCATGGTGTATTCCTAAGCAGAACCTCCCTGAGACTGCCGGCCCGGGTGGCCGAGCGGTTCTAGGCGCCACAGTGTGGAACCGCGCTGCTGCTACGGTCTCAGTTTCGAATCCTGCCTCGGGCATGGATGTGTGTGATGTCCTTAGGCTAGTTAGGTTTAAGTAGTTCTAAGTTCTATGGGACTGATGACCTCAGAAGTTAAGTCCCATAGTGCTCAGAGCCATTTGAACCATTTTTGAACCTCCCTGAGACTGACAAGCCTATAATTTCTTTCGGTTCTTTGCGTGTATTTTTGAAGTAAGAACTTCCTTTAGGTTGATCAGCCAATTACCTTCCAACGACGGCGTCGGCAGTCGCTTCGCTAGCTTGGTGTGTATAGTTTCACAATAAGAACGTACAGTGGCGCGACGTATTACGCTAATGCGTAATTATCTGATATCAGGAGCAGTTATTATTTCCCTTTGTCTAAAATTCTGGATCAGGTTCATCGTCATTGGGGACTTCTCTCTCCTGTCACAGTATTATATTGAATTCAGTGCTTTGACGACCAAATTTCATAGTTGCGTGACTTCCTAAAAAAAATTCATTTTAAATTCCTCATGTTTGTCTTCGTTACTGAATAATTTGAGAGAGAAACACTTGATGTTAGCGTGGTTGTCTTTTTAGGGAACAATAGAGAAGATAGCAACCGCGAGACTGGCACCGTTCGCAAACAGGTGAGATCATACCATCCTACGCGAAGTAATATGTCAATTAAACTACGTTTCTTCATTGATCATTTGGACTTCTTCATCAGTAACCTCGGGGCCGTTAGTGAGGAAGTTAGAGAACTGTTCCACCGGACACTTCCTAAATGGAAAAGTGCTGCCGAGGCAAACGGAGTACCGCCATGTGCTGGTTCTTACGAAGTGACATTTGTGACGCGAAGTATCGCTGAAAATCTCGAGAGAAATATTTTTAGGTGTGGCTCTTTTTTTCCATTACTCTTATTTTACTCATTTCTTTGATTCTCTTGTGTTAACAGGTATTTTTCTGTTTGCATGTGTAAGTCTTGTTACGATAGCATGTCATTTTTCTAGATGCATATAATACACAGATTGTCGTAACCGTTTCTAGAAACCGTTATTACATTACTGCTGAGACCAGTACAGAAATTCTGAAATTATATTTGTACGTCTTCCAGAAACAGTGTGCTGAGTCTTACAATTGGAGCAGCGATTTCTTTTTTCTTGACGAATTCGACAATACAACTTAATACTGCACAACATAATGTCAGGTGTAGCGCCATACTAGAAGTTTTTATTGGTTGTTACTAATGTGTTACAACTGTAATAATAATTATTATAACCAATATTAATTTCGCCTTTAATGTTACTTCGTTTCAGGATCAGCGAAAGCATTAAGCTACGTGAATGAAGGTAGGGAAGGCCTTCTGCTTGTGAACCATGTAGTGTCATTTAAATGTCTGCTGGTATTCTAAGAACACAGGTTTATATTAATGGACTTTCTAAACAGATAACACTCTGACCTCACCTCCATTTCCCCCTCAACAGTCTTTTCTCACATTGTAAATATCCAGTAATGAACAAACTACGTCGAACTGTTAAAATGAAACCCATAATTTGTGTATGACAGCACCCATTCGTTGGTCATTTACCATTAAGTACAGATATTAGTTTGCAATTACCGCCTCAGTCCATTCAAGCAAGTTGCGTATATCCTCTCCACCTGGATTTATCTCTTCATCTCGGTGTCTACCGCAACTCCTCGTAACTCAAATGATAGCATTAAGGCTGGAAATGAAGTTTCCCTCTTTACGTTCACAGCTGAACGGAGAAATGGTTTATTATACGCCGTTTACTGTTTCCTACTTGTACAATAATCAGTTGGCCGCAGTAGACTTCTATACTTCTCATTGAGAACCGGTTCTCAGACCTCTCGACGCAATATTTAACGTCATCGCGTGTAGGACGCGGATATAACACAAGTTATTGTCTTAATCGTCTAGCAAAGCTGTCTTTCTAGTTACCATTCCCATTACTGTTAAGTGAGTTGCGTATTAATGCCATAGTAGTGGGGAACCAAGAGCTGAACAGAACTCCTTTTGCGTTGTATACGGCTATGTGGTCGAGCGTACTAAATACATATTTAACAAAAAAGTATTTGCAATGGCTGGAAGACGGCACATTTCGAACAGTCCTCAAGAAAGAGGAAATAGCCGATATAAAAACAAATCTATACCAGTACTTCTTAATCGTAACCCTGAAAAATACTCGGCATTCAGAAACATTACGATGATACCTTTGGACGGTCTAGACTATACGTTAGAACCCATACTCCTGTGCTCGCCTGATTACCAGTGAAAGACCCTAAAAACAGATAAACAAAGTTGTGAATGACTCGAAACAAAACAACTGGTCTACATGATTAATGGGTCACAACTAGCAAGTTTGGCATGGAAACGCTTAGGGATCAAAATCAATTGAGATATGTAATGGCTTAGAAATTCATTCGGAAGGAAAACACGATATAGAAACCTTCGATTCACAGGTAAAATACTGGAGTTTTCCTATTCTTTTATGGTAAGAATGTGACTTTTTGCATCTGCGCCTGGTAGGATCAACATTTGATATCAGCTGACGCAAGTGAGGTCCCAACTAATAGCTGAAGACTTTGTAGACTTGCAGAAAGATGTGACTGAAATGCTTCCTGAACTGAACTGGAAAATTTCCCAAAAGTGAAGCCAGCCACTTAATAATAAAGTACCGAACGCGGAACATTTCAAGAGGCGATGGACAAGGAACAATCTAAGCCTTACATGTTGCTGGCAAAGAGATCATGGCACTACGAATAAATTACACCTCTCTTAAAAGTATAAAATCAGAAGACATTTTGGATTTAGCTAAAATTACAAACATTTTTACCTGTGTTCAACAGAACGTTCAGTATGGAACGAAGATAGATGGCAACATTGCTATATCTCTACACGTTTCTAATATATCCGAAGTATAGAGATACACACAATCTTATCTACATATAACCGTTGTTGTGGTTTTCAATCCGAAGTCTGTTTTGGTGGAGCTCTCCATGTTACTGTATCCTGTCAGAGATTCTTCACCTCTGAATTAGTGCTACAGCTGACAGACTTCTGAATCTGTTTAATCTATTCGTATCTGAGTCTCCCTCTATGATTTTTATCCCCCCCTCCTCGCCCTCACCCCCTTCCCACCCCCCACCCCCACACCCGTCCATCACAAACACATAAACGCTTCCCTCCAATAACAAATAAGTGTTCTCATGAAGCCTCAGAATGAGGCCTATCAACAGATCCCTTCTTTTCTCTCCAGTTCCCTTCAGTGCCTCCTCATTACTTACAAAAACTACTCAACTACTTTCAGCATTCCTCTGTAGCTCCTCATTTCAAAAGCATCTATTCTCTTCTTCTTTAAACTGTTATTCGTCCATGTATCACTTCCTTGTATGGCTTCATTCCACGCAAATGCTTTTAGAAAAGACTTTCTATCTCACTAAATCTATATTCAGTGTCAACAAATTTCTCTTCTCAGAAACGCCTATGTTGTCATTGGCAGTCTATATTTTAAATCCTCTCTAGTTCCCCCATCATAGTTATTTTTCCGATCAAAGAGCAGAACTCATCTACTACTTTAAATGTCTCGTTTCTTGGTCTAATTCCCTCAGCGTCACTTCATTAAATTCGTCTACATTCTAAAATTCTCGTTTTCCTTTTGTGGATGTTCTTCTTACAGCCTTCTTTCAAGACACTCTCTAATCCGGTCAACTGGTTCACTGCCTCCGACAGAATTACAACGGCGTCGGCAAACTTAAAGTTTTTATTTCTTTTCCCTAGACTTTAATTCCTACTCCAAAATTTCCTTTGATTCCCTTTACTGCTTGCCCAGTCTACGGACTGAATGATACCGGGCACCTGCTACAACTCTGTCTCGCTCCCTTCTCAACCGGAATTTCCCTTTCATGGCCCATCTGGTTTCTCTAGGAGTTGTAAAAAGCAATTTGGTCCCAAAACTTTACACCTGCTACCTTCAGAATTTCAAAGTCAACATTCTCAAAACTTTTCTCTATGTCTACAAATGTTATACATGTAGGTTTTCCTGTCTTCTAAGAGACCTCACGTGTTCCTACATTTCTCCGGAATCCAAATCAATCTTCCCCGCTGTCGGCTCCTACCACTTTTTCCTTTCTTCTGTAAAGAAATAGTGTTATCATTTCTAACTATGATTTATTAGGGGTAGCGTCTTTGATTCATAACCAAAAATGTCTTCGGTCGCGGATTCGAATCGCAACGCTGTTTAAATTATGATTAATAATCAGCATTGGTGGCCGAAGACTTCCAGCATAAGAAGTCACCCTCATTCTGCCAACGACCTTGTCAAAGTGGGCGGAGGAGTGGACAGAGGTTCAGGGCACACTCTTGTCCTAGTGGTGGGAAACTGCCGCTAAAGGTATAATAATCAGCAATGATGAACGGCATGAGGATGCAGAAGGCAATGGAAACCACTGGATTAAAGACACGTTACATGTATCCACAGGACATGTGGTCTGTAATTGAAGAAGTGTCATGGTGATCTCTCAATTGGCAAAAGATTCCGGAATAGTCCCCCATTCGGATCTCCGAGAGGGGGCTGCCAAGGGGAAGGTTACCATGAGAAAAAGCTCTAATAACCAAAGAAATGGTAAAGCTCAATATGGATATAGAGGGCGTCAGTGAGGGAAATGGAAATAATACAAGGATTTCTGGTCAGATGAGTACAGGGTAATATCAACAGCGGCAGAAAATTGTATAACGGGAGTAGGATTCGTTATGAATAGAAAGATAGGGCATAAAGTGTCTTACTGTGAACAGTTCAATGACAAGGTTGTTCTTATCACAATATACAGCAAACCAACACCGACAACGATAGTTTAGGTATACATGCCGACGTCGCAAGGTGAAGATGAAGAGACAGAGAAAGTGTATGAGGATATTGAAAGGCTAATACAGTATCTAAAGGGGGATGAAAATCTAATAGTCATGGGAGACTGAAATGCAGTTGTAGGGGAAGGAATAGAAGACAAGGATACAAGGGAAAATGGACTGGGGACAAGGAATGAAAAAGAAGAAAGTCTAATTGAGTTCTGTAACTAAAAAAATGGCTCTGAGCACTATGGGACTTAACATCTATGGTCATCAGTCCCCTAGAACTTAGAACTATTTAAACCTAACTAACCTAAGGACAGCACACAACACCCAGCCATCACGAGGCAGAGAAAATCCCTGACCCCGCCGGGAATCGAACCCGGGAACCCGGGCGTGGGAAACGAGAACGCTACCGCACGACCACGAGATGCGGGCAGTTCTGTAACTAGTTGCAGCTAGTAATTGAAGAATAACCGGAGGAGGAGATATACTTGGAAAAGGCTGGATACTTGGAACAGGCTGGTTGATACGGGAAGATTTCATTTACACTACAACATGATCAGACTGAGGTTCCAAAATCAGATACTGGATTTTTAGGTGTACCCAGCAGCAGACATAGAGTCAGATCACAATACAGTCGTGATGAAGAGTGGCTGAAGTTTAAGACATCAGTCAGGAAGACTCAGCAAGCAAGGAAGTGGGATAAGAGAGTACTACGGAATGACGAGATATGGTTGAAGTTCTCTAAGGCCATAGATGCAACAATAAGAATAGCTCAATAGAGGAATGGACATCTCTAAAACGGGTCATGACAGAAGTTGAAAAGGAAAACATAAGTACAAAGAAGGTAACTGCGAAGAAACCATGGGTAACAGAAGAAATACTTCAACTGATCGATGGAAGGAGGAAGTACAAAAATGTTCCGACAAACTCAGGAACAGAGAAATACATTGCGCTGAGGAACGAAATAAATATGAAGTGCAGGGAAGCTAAGACGAAATGGCTGCAGGAAAAATGTGAAGACATCGAAAAAGAAATGATATTCGGAAGGACAGACTGAGCATACAGGAAAGTCAAAACAACCTTCGGTGACATTAAAGGCAAGGGTGATAACATTAAGAGTGCAACGGGAATTCCACTGATAATGCAAACGAGAGTGCTTATAGGTGGAAAATATACATTGAAAGCCTCTATGAGGGGGAAATTTGTCTGACGTGTTAGAAGAATTATCAAGTACTAGAATCAGAATTTCAAAGAGCTGTGGAGGACTTCAGGTCAAATAAGGCAGAAGGAATAGATAACATTTCATCAGAATTTCTAAAATCATTGGGGGAAGTGCCAACAAAACGACTATTCACGTTGGTGTGTAGAATATATGAATCTGGCGAAATATCATCTGACTTTCGGAAAAGCATCATCAACAAAATTCCGAAGACAGCAAGAGTTCACAAGTGCGAGAATTATCGCACAATCAGCTTAACAGCTCATGCGTCCAAGTTACTGTCTAGAGTAGTATATACAGGAGAATGGAAACGAAAGTTGAGGATGCCCTGGATGACGATCAGTTCGGCTTTAGGAAAGGTAAAGGCACGAGAGAGGCAGGCCTGACGTTGCGATTAATAATGGAAGCAAAACTAAAGAAAAACCAAGACACTCTCATAGGATTTGTTGAGCTGGAAAAAGCGTTCCACCATGTAAGATAGTGCAGGTTGTTCGAAATTCTGAAAAAAAGGAGCCGTAAGCTATAGGGAGAGACGGGTAATACACAATATACGGGGTGTTACAAAAAGGTACGGCCTACTTTCAGGAAACATTCCTCACACACAAATAAAGAAAAGATGTTATGTGGACATGTGTCCGAAAACGTTTAATTTCCATGTTATAGATCATTTTAGTTTCGTCAGTATGTACTGTACTTCCTCGATTCACCGCCAGTTGGCCCAATTGAAGGAAGGTAATGTTGACTTCGGTGCTTGTGTTGACATGCGACTCATTGCTCTACAGCACAAGTATCAAGCACATCAGTGCGTAGCATCAGCAGCTTAGTGTTCATCACGAACGTGGTTTTGCAGTCAGTGCAGTGTTTACAAATGCGGAGTTGGCAGATGCCCATTTGATGTATGGATTAGCACGGGGCAATAGCCGTGGCGCGGTACGTTTGTATCGAGACAGATTTCCAAAACGAAGGTGTCCCGACAGGAAGACGTTCGAAGCAATTGATAGGCGTCTTAGGGAGCACGGAACATTCCAGCCTATGACTCGCGACTGGGGAAGACCTAGAACGACGAGGACACCTGCAATGGACGAGACAATTCTTCGTGCAGTTGACGATAACCCTAATGTCAGCGTCAGAGAAGTTGCTGCTGTACAAGGTAACGTTGAGCACGTCACTGTATGGAGAGTCCTACCTACGGGAGAACCAGTTGTTTCCGTACCATGTACAGCGTGTGCAGGCACTATCAGCAGCTGATTGGCCTCCACGGGTACACTTCTGCGAATGGTTCATCCAACACCGTGTCAATCCTCATTTCAGTGCAAATGGTCTCTTTACGGATGAGGCTTCATTCCAACGTGATCAAATTGTAAATTTTCACAATCAACATGTGTGGGCTGACGAGAATCCGCACTCAATTGTGCAATCACGTCATCAACACAGATTTTTTGTGAACGTTTGGGCAGGCATTGTTGGTGATGTATTGATTGGGCCCCATGTTCTTCCACCTACGCTCAATGGAGCACGATATCATGATTTCATACGGGATACTCTACCTGTGCTGCTAGAGCATGTGCCTTTACAAGTACGACACAACATGTGGTTCATGCACGATGGAGGTCCTGCACATTTCAGTCGAAGTGTTCGTACGCTTCTCAACAACAGATTCGGTGACCGATGGATTTGTAGAGGCGGACGAATTCCATGGCCTGCACGCTCTTCTGACCTCAACCCACTTGACTTTCACTTATGGGGGCATTTGAAAGCTCTTGTCTACGCAACCCTGGTACCAAATGTAGAGACTCCTCGTGCTCGTATTGTGGACGGCTGTGAGACAATACGTCATTCTCCAGGGCTGCATCAGCGCATCAGGGATTCCATGCGACGGAGGGTGGATGCATGTATCCTCGCTAATGGAGAACATTTTGAACATTTCCTGTAAAAAAGTGTTTGAAGTCATGCTGGTACGTTCTGTTGTTGTGTGTTTCCATTCCATGATTAATGTGATTTGAAGAGACGTAATAAAATGAGCTCTAGCATAGAAAGTAAGCGTTTCCGGACACATGTCCACATAACATATTTTCTTTCTTTGTGTGTGAGGAACGTTTCCTGAAAGTTTGGCCGTACCTTTTTGTAACACCCTGTATATACGAGAGCCAAGAGGGAATAATATGAATGGACGACCAAGAACGAAGTGCTCGTATTAGAAAGGGTGTAAGACAAGGATGTAGCCTTCCGCCCCTACTGTTCAATCTGTACATCGAGGAAACGATGATGGAAATAAAAGAAAGTTTCAGGAGCGGAATTAAAATTCAAGGTGAAAGGATATCAATGATATGCTTCGTTGATGACATTGCTATCTTGAGTGAAAGTGAAGAACTACATGATCTGTTGAACGGAAAGAACAGAGTATGGACTGAGAGTAAATCGAAAAAGAGGAAGGTAATGAGAAGTAGTAGAATGAGAACAGCGGGAAACTTAACATCAGTTAAAAAATGACGACATTCCTCGAGCTGTATTTGGTGTTGGTTACATTGGCGACTAGTTTCGATGTTGTTACAATATCATCTCAAGGCCCATACTTGTTGACAGCAACTGTATGTGTCTAACACTATTAGTCATTGGTGAGATAGGCGTGTTCCAGGATTGATGGTCCCGAAGAAGGCGAAGTAGGCAGTAAAATAACCAGTAATGGACGGAGGAACGAGGACATCAGAAGCAGACTAGCAATGGCAAAGAGGGTATTCCAGGCCAAGAGAAGTCTACTAACATCAAATTTCGGCCTTAATTTGAGGAAAAATGTACGACTGGAGCGCAGCATTGTATGATAGTGAAACATGGACTGTGGGAAAACCTCAGCAGAAGAGAATCGAAGCATTTGAGATGTGGTGCTACAGACAAATGTCGAAAATTAGGTGGACTGAAGGTGAGGAATTAGGAGGTTCTGCGCAGAATCGGAGAGGAAAGGAACATGTGGATAACAGTGATAAGGAGAAGGGAGAGGATGATAGGACATTTGTTAAGAAATGAGGGAATGACTTCCATGGTACTAGACGGAGCTGTAGAGGACAAAAACTGTAGAGGAAGACAGAGATTGGAATTCATTCGAGCCGTGTCAAACCAGTCAGAAGACCGATGACAAAAAAAAAGTTCGGTAATGTTCACACCTGTCAGCGTTTGATTTTCATGAGATTGGAATTACTACTGAAGTATGAGGTGATTTCCCCAGACTCATACATCATGCACATCAGATGGAGGAGCTCTGTCATAGCCGACTCTCCCGAGGCTATCAGTAGTTCTGACGGAATGTCATCTACTCCCAGGGCCTTGTTTCGACTCAGGTCTTCCAATGCTCTGTCAAATTCTTCTCACGGTATCTTATTTTCCACCTCTGTAGACCCTTTATACATTGCTTTCACATTTAAGCTTTCCGTTCTTTGCTTAGGACTGGGTTTCCACCTGAGCTCTTGATAATCATACAAGTGCTTCTCTTTTCTCCAAAGGCCTCTGTAATTATTTGCAGTAGGTGTCTATCTTTCCCTTAGTGATACATACTTCTAAATCTCTACATTTGCTCTCTAGTCATTCCTGTTTAGCCAATTTGTACTTAGACGTTAAGACCCGTTATCGTTTTCTGACAAAATTGCTATAAAACGTCACATCATTTAAATATCAGACAGCTTGCGTTCGGCGTGATTTGGAATGAATTACCACATAAAACTAATCGTTGGAATGGCAGATGCCAGACGGAGAGTCACTGAACGACTCCCAAATAGAGTTGAGTGAGGGAGGTGCCTCGGTTGAAGACAAACGGGCTCACGTTCAGGTGGACAAAGGTTCAGCCGTTCAAATTGCCGTGATTTACTTAAACTGGTCTTCGCCGAATGTCAGGATGGTTCCTGTGAAAGCGCACGGCCGATTTCCTACTTCGTCTTTCTATAATCCAGGCTTTTTCTCCGTCTATAAAGACGTGACGTTAAAATCTTTCTTACTTTTTCTTAGGAAGGCGGTTGCTTAAAAAACACTCATTCGACTGATACAGGGATATTGAGCTTAGTCTTTGACTTATACCTGATAATACTGAATAGATGAGATTGAAAGAAGAATAGCGCTTTATGTTGCGGTTGAGTGTTTCAGGACGAATGGGTCACGGTAATGCTCCTCCATCTCCAGCGATTGCAGCTACAAAGGCGACGTTGTGCATCACAGAGAAGTTTGGTATCAAAACTCTCAGACCGTGTGTTGTTTGAAGAGTCAATCAGTATATTGCTTCCTCCTGCAAAATATCTCTCGAAGAGAGACCACGAAAGTGAAATTATACGGATTCAAGCCCTCACGGAGGTTTAACATTTGTCGATCTTCGGGTGCATCGTTTACGTTTGGAATGGGGCAGGGCGTAAATATCAGTGGTACAGGAAATACCCTCCTCTACTCACCGCTATGTAATGATGTGAGTACTCATGTGGATGATGACAGAGATACCTCAATAGCCATCACTAAGCTGGACTGTTCGACGTGTCATTCAGGAGAACAATGTATTTGATTTCATCATCTCTGTCATGCTGCATCAATAGCAAAGAAATTCTGTATTCCGATACGAATATATGCTGCCTATATGTGGTGGTGGAGGCGTGTGAGATTAGAACACATTCTGAATGCAAAACAGTTTGACTGAAGTCAAGTGTTAAAAGTGGATCAAAAACGGTCATCGGACGCTCTTATAGTTCCTGGTCAGGTTATAATTGTAGACGGAGATTTTAACTTACCTGCTATCGCCTGAAGTCTCAAGTGAGTAGGACGGGTAGCAGGACGGGAGATCGTGTGAAGTTGTTCTAAGAGCTTTATCCGAAAATAATATTGAGCAGTTAATCACGGAACGACTCGCGAAGACATTTTAGACCTGCTGGTGACAAACAGATCCGGACCTTTGTACTCCGCGCAGAACACGGTATCAGTGATCATAGACCGTTACAGAGTCACTGAACACGGCTGTAAATAGAGATACAAAGAAAGCCAGCGAAAAGAAACAGATTTCACATTAAAAACATTTCATCCTCAACAATAACATAGGCCATTATCAATACGGCAAGTCTGAAAGCATTTTACGAAACACTTTAAGAAGGCAATGTCAAACGGAGCCACAATTAGCCTAAGGAGATCCATGCATGAAGTCTTCAAAGAATTCTAAATTAAAATTCTGTCCACAGACTTGGTAGAAAATCCTAAGAAGTTTTGGTGTTATGTTAAATCAGTATACGCATTGAAGCTATCTGTCCAGTCACTCTGTGAGCATAATGGCAGTGTAACAGATGACGACACAGAGAAGTCAGAAATACTAAATGTCTTATTCCAAAAAACTGTTTCAGAGAAGCAGTGTAGCGCCACCTGCAAATCGTCGCATGAACAAAAGAATGGCTGATATCGAAATAAGTGACCATGGGACAGAAAAGCAGTCGAGGGGCCACTCGACATGACAAATACGATCCCACATAGATTATGCGAAAGAACTTGCCCCTCTTCTAACAGCAGTGTACCATAGGTCCTGGACGAGCAAAGTCTTTCTGGTGATTGGAAAAAGCGCTGGTCGTTCCCATTTTCAGGCAGGGTCGTCGGGCGGACGCACAGAACTACAAGCCTATATCTGTGATGTCGGTCACTTGTAGAATTTTGAAACACATGCAATGCTCACTTAATATGACAAATCTGGAGGCGGGAAATCTCCTCTGTAGGAACCAAAATGGGTTCTGAAAACAACGATAGCGTGAAATCCAGCTCAGTCCGTTCGTCCGAGAGACCCATAAAGCAGGAGGCCAGAGAGATGCCCTGTTCCTTGATCTTTCGGAATGCATTTCATACAGTTCCGCACTGCCACCTAATGAATAAAATACGAGAGAACAGAATACCAGACCAATTATGTGATAGGACTGAAGAGTTTCTAGCAGACTGCATGTCACTGTGAATGGAGAGAATAAGTTCCGGCGTGCCTTGGACGGGGGTAGGGGGAGGGGGGGGAGGACGAGTTTATAGGACCATTACTTTTAAAATCGTAACATATAAATGACCTAGCAGATAAAGCCGGAAATTCCATGAGGCGACGGTAGAAAGTTGCATTGAAATGCAGAAAAACTGCACAGGATCGGCACTTGGTGTAGGAAGTGGCTATTGACGCTCAACGTTAGCAAATGTGACGTA
Source organism: Schistocerca serialis cubense (assembly GCF_023864345.2). Classification (NCBI taxonomy): domain Eukaryota; kingdom Metazoa; phylum Arthropoda; class Insecta; order Orthoptera; family Acrididae; genus Schistocerca; species Schistocerca serialis. Next base: position 61,387,045 of record NC_064644.1, on the reverse strand, counting down.
TTGCGAATAGATAGACTGAAAGGCCCTTTATTGTATAATTATGCGATCGCAGAACAATCACTGGGAGCGGTAACTTCCATAAAATATCGAAGAATATGAATATGAAGCTACTTGAAATGGAGCGGCGACATAAAATTAATCGCCAGTAAGGCAGAAACCAGACTAAGATTCATTGGAAGAATACTCAGGAAGGAAGTGGATTACAAAACATTCATTCGACAAATACTTGAATATCGCTCTTCAGCGTGGTATCCGTATGAGGTAGGACTGGTAGAGGAAATAAGAAGATCCTAAGGAGAGCAGTGCCTTTTGTTACAGGTTCATTTAACCATGACGAATGCGTTACAGAGATGATGAACCAACTCCAATGGCCGGTGCTGCAAGAAAGGCGATCGGCATCACTGTGTGCTTTATTGTTATAGTTCCGGGAGCTTACGTTCTTAGAAAAGTGAACGTATATATCCCTTCCTCCAACGTATATCTCGCGGAAAGACAATGTAAATAAAATCAAGAGATATTCGACACTACATGGAAGCTTACTGGCAATAGTTCTTTCCGCGAATTATTCGTGACTGGAACAGGAAACAGGGGAAGCAACAGTGGTACATAAGGTATCCTCCGCCAGACACCTCACGGGGGATTGCGGGCTATAGGAGTAGATGCAGATATCTTGAATCAACGCTTCATAAATACGTAATGGAATTTCACTATTGCTGGAAGTGGAACACTCTCTCCAACTCAGAACTCTGTCGTGGTAAATTTAATTTCCCTTAGTTATAGTGCTTTAGCGAAGTATGTAATCATTTTCCACTGACATTCAACGTCCGCATGGGCCTCTGAGAAAAAACTCTATGGCCTTCTTACTGCATCAGTCTCTTGTGAATGGCTTGTCAATTTAAGACAATTTATGAAGTGAGTTGGAGTCTATAAAATATCAGGCTTTCAGATATTCGTGATCTCTGCTCCCGTCGAAATTTTGCTCGGGTTGTCCTTGTCACAGACAAAGTGTCTTCCTCAATCAGGATACCTGTCATTTATGGCTGAGACTGACGATATACCGTCAGACTTTCTGAAAAACATTGTCACAATTACGAAGACTGCAAGAGCCGACAGGTGGGAGAATTAAAGTACAACCAGCTTTACAGTTCATTCATCCAAGATGCTGACAACAATAATATACAGAAGAGTGGAGAAGAAAATTGAAGATCTGTTAGATGACGATAGGAAAGGGATCAAATGGTTAATAACACAAGCAAGACGAAGAAATATCAAGACACGTTTATAGGAACTGTCGACCTGGAAAAAGAGTTTGACAAGGCAAAAGAGTGCTAAATATTCGACATTTTGAGAAAAAAAGAAGGTAAGCTATAGAGAAAGACGGGGACATACAATATACGAGGGCCGTTCAGAAAGTAAGCTCCGGTTGATTTAAAAAAATACACCAAGTTAAATAAAAATATTTTGATATATACATCTTACAACTACATCTTTGCACTATTTTTCTACATGGTCTCCATAGCGATTGAGGCACTTATCGTATCTCTTCATAAGCTTTGAAATTCCTTCTGCATAAAAATCACCCTCTTGTGCCTGTAGCCAGCCTGTGACCGCATCTTTGAGCTCTTCGTCGTCATCAAACCACTGTGACCCGAGCCATTTCTTCAAATGCATGAAGAGGTGATAATCACTTGGCGCCAGGTCTGGGCTGTAAGGTGGATGGTTGATAACGTCCCACTTGAAGGACTCAAGAAGGGCCGTTGTTCTGCGAGCAGAGTGAGGACGGGCGTTATCGTGCAAAAAACGATACCGGAAGTCAGCATACCGCGGCGTTTGTTCTGTATAGCCCGTCGTAACTTTTTTATTGTTTCACAGTACACGTCTTGATTAATGGTCGTACCACGTTCCATGAATTCAACCAACAACACCCCTTTGGCATCCCAAAACACCGTTGCCATCAGTTTTCTGGCAGAAAAATCTTGCGAGGCTTTTCTTGGTTTGGTAGGCGAATTTGAATGTGACCACATCTTTGATTGTTCTTTTGTCTCAGGGTTCACGTACTTAATCCAGGTTTCGTCACCGGTCACGATTCTGTTTAACAATGGTTCTCCTTCGTCCTCATAACGTGACAGAAAGTCTAATGCAGAGGCCATTCTTTGAGTTTTGTGGTGGTCGGTAAGAATTTTGGGCATCCATCGTGCACAGAACTTACGGTAACCCAATCTTGCTGTCACTATCTCGTACAAGAGAGTCTTAGAAATCTGTGGAAAACCAGTAGACAACTCCGACATTGAGAAACATCGATTTTCACGAACTTTTGCATCAACTGTCTGAACGAGTTCGTCAGTCACCAATGATGGTCTACCACTCCTCTCTTCATCATGAACGTTTTCTCGTCCACTTTTAAATAAACGTACCCATTCATGGACAACTCCTTCACTCATAACTCTTGGTCCGTACACGGCACAAAGCTCATGATGAATAGCTGCTGCAGAATATCCTTTGGCTGTAAAAAACCTTATGACAGCACGCACTTCACATTTGGCGGGGTTTTCTATTGCAGCACACATTTCAAACTGCCACAAAAACTAAACTAGCGCAGGTACGACGTTCACTCGACCACGGCTTGATGCCGACTGACCTGTTGAGTGCGTGAACGCACAGATGGCGTCGCTACTCCCCCCACAACCCGCACTGTGACCAATCGGAGGCTACTTTCTGAACCGCCCTCGTATAAAAGAGCGAAGAACGAAAAATAACAAGGGAAGACCAACTACAAAGTACTCTCACTAAAAAGTTATCCTTCACCCCTAATATTCGGTGTATACGTCAATGAAGCAATGACGGAAGTAAAAGAAAGGTTCAAGAGTAAGTTTAAAATTCAAGATGAAGGGATAGCAGTGCTAAGGTTCGCTGATGGCATTGCTAATTTCAGTGAAACCGATGAACAATTACAGAATTTGTTGCATGAAATGAACATTCCAACGAGTACAGATTATAGATCGAGATTAAATCTATGGAGGACCAAAGTAATGAGAAGTAGCAGAAATGAGAACAACGAGAAAGTTAATATCTGAATTGGAGAAATGAAGTACATTAAGTTACTGAATTCTCCTACCTAGGCAACAAAATAACCAATGATGGACGGAGCAGGGATGACTTAAAAAACAGACTTGTACCGGCAAAAGGGGCATTCCTGGTCAAGAGAATCCTACTGGTATCAAACATAGGCCTTAATGTGAGGAAGAAATTTCTGAGAATGTACGTTTGGAGATCAGCATTGTATGGCAGTGAAACAAGATGTACAGGGAAACCGGAAAAGAAGAGAGACGAAGCGTTTGAGATGTGGTGCTAGAGAACAATTTAAAAAAATTAGGGTGACTGATAAGTTTAGGAATTGGAGGTTGTGCGCAGAATCAAAGAGGAAAGAAATATGTGGAAAACACCGCCAAGGAGAATAGGACATCTATTCAGACATCAGGGAATAACTTCCATGGTACTAGAGGGAGCAGAGATTGGAACACATGCAGCACATATTTGAGGACGTACTTTGGAACTACTACTGTGAGATGAAAAGCTTAGCTCTGAAGAGGAATTCGTGGCGGGTAGTCTCAGACCAGTCAGAAAATAGGTGACTAAAAGGAGAATCTTTCATTCCCCAAATAATTAGTAGCGAGACGCACTTACAAGCGATCCCGCATATTGTATGTCGTGAAAGAATTTGACCATGGTTTGATACCTAGTTGTTTAGCAGCCTCTCCCTGTGTACAACCAGGCACTATCGAATTGGATCAGGTTCTGTAAATCGTCAGTGACATCAGCAACTGTATTAACATCGAACTTGACAATTTTATTACTAGGTCAGAAGGTGGCCCATAAACATTCAGCTTGACTACTTTACAAATAGTGGAATGTTTGATGAAGAGGTTTGATTTCTTTCAGTTTTATTTATTTCCTTACACGTCTACTTCCGAAGGGCCAAATTCAGGAGCAAATCTCCAAGTTCATGGAACGTGCCAGTACATGAAATTACAACATAAAAGTAATAGCAGATAAAATAAATATTTATGAACCCGAAAAAAGTCAGTCCATTAGTTTAAGTAAACGTAATAATTAATACAACAAGAATCAGATTAATTTTTCAAGGAACTCATCGACAGAATAGAAAAAGTGACCCATGAGGAACTCTTCAGTTTCGATTTGAAAGCGCGTGGATTACTGCTACGATTTTTTAATTCTTGTGGTAGCTTAGTGAAAATTGATGCAGCTGTATACTGCATACCCTTCTGCACAAGCGTCAAGAAAGTACGATCCAAATGCAGATAGGGTTTCTGCCGAGTATTAACTGAGTGAAAGCTGCTTATTCTTGGGAATAATAAGATCCTGTTAACAAGAAATGACAGTAAGGAATATATGTATATGTATTGAGAGGCCAATGTCAAAATAGCCAGACTCGTGAACGGGGGTCGACAAGAGGTTCATGAAATTACACCACCTATTTCCCGAACCGCCCATTTCTGAGACAAAAATATCCTATACAATGCGAAGAGTTACCCCAAAATATAGTACCATACGATATAAGCGAATGAAAATGAGCAAAGTAGACTAATTTTCGTGTCGAACGATCACTCACTTCAGATACCGTTCGAATTGTAAAAATGGAAGTATGAAGTCTCTGAACAAGAGACTGGGCGTGGACTTTCCACGACAGTTTACTGTCTATCTCAACACGCAGAAATTTGAACTGTTCATTTTCAATAATCATATGACCATTCTGCGAAATTAAAGCTTTAGGTTTTGTTGAATTGTGTGTTAGAAACTGTAACAACTGTGATTTGGCGGTAGTTTATTTTCTACCAGCCATGAACTTACGTCATGAATTGCACTATTTGAAACTGGGCCAATTTTGCACACAACATCCTTTACTACCAAGCTAGTGTTATCAGGAAACAGAAATATTTTAGAGTTACCCATAATACTAGAGGGCATAACTCTAAAATATTTCTGTTTGCTGATAACACTAGCTTGGTAGTAAAGGATGTTGTGTGCAAAATTGGCCCAGTTTCAAATAGTACAGTTCATGACATAAGTTCATGGCTTGTAGAAAATAACCTAACGCCAAATCACAGTTGTTGCAGTTTCTAACACACAATTCAACAAAAATATTTTAGAGTTGCCCATAATACTAGAAGGCATACCACGAACCTACTATGCTGTCATAGTAGGAGGAGAGGTGATACTCCTACGTGGCGCTTCCCAGGTGGTGGATAGGGAAGTCCTCACCGGTGTACTGGCGGACTTGAGTGAAATAAAATTGCTCTCGCGGACCAAACACGCCCTCTGCGGTTAACAACAGTAGTTGTAAATCGGAGCTTGCTCCAACTAAGGCTGACAACCTTCGAAAGTCAAAAATGGAAAGGTCTTTTAGGAAAACAATTCTACTGTCCTGCTCAAAAACGCAGGAAAAGGCTACATCGGATTCGGTGGTTAGTCAACTAGAAGACCGCAACGAATCGGAGCGTTTTCAACCATCCAAATGCACACTAAAACACAGAAAGAAGATTAAACATGAGCGAATAAATTATATATCAACACACAACATAAACTTACTACTTCAGACCGGAAAACTCAAGGAGCTCACGGATGAACTAAATAAACAAAAAATTTTAATAACAGGGATCCAAGAAATGAGAAACACCACATAGGACCCATTCGAATCACAAGGACACAGAATTTATAACGGGAAACCAGGACCGAGGGCAATGAAACAATGACCCCAGTTTGGAACAGGGTTTTTAGTAAGCACAAAAATAATAGATTCAATAACGGATTTCCAAGCAATATCACCAAGAATTGCGACTCTAAGCTTTAAAACAATGAATAAAACCTATGCTATAATAAATGCTCATGCCCAACAATTGAAAAAAATTGTCTAACAAAAACAAGGGAAGAGGTAGATAAATTTTGGGACCTTCTAGAACAAACTGTGAACAGAGTAAATAAAAAGAATGTAAAAATCTTATTGGGAGATTTCAATGCTCAGTTGGGAAAAGAAAGGAAATATAAAGATATAATTGTAAAATGGAGTCCACATAAATTTACAAACAAAAACGGTGAAAGACTTCTAGAACTCTGCAGAGAACACAACCTTATATCTAAATCAACGTACTTTAAGACGAAGCCAAGTAAACTTAAAACATGGAAATATCCAGACTGGTGGAAGGGCGAGTGGCAGCTAGACCATGTCTGTATTGACAAAAATTTTCATAAGGAGATCCACAATCTTATAGTACTGAGAGGAGTAGACACAGGCTCAGACCATTATATGGTTAAAATTAAAATCAAATTCACTCCATTAAAGAAGAGGACCAGAAAAACTAATAAAATAAAATGGAGGTTTGACCCACATCAGCTAATTAAAAGTAATAAGTACCAACAAATAACACAAACCATCAAATTAACAGACAATCTAGAATAACTAGTGCCTAATCTTAAAAAAGAAGCAGAGAATCTAGCTCCCTTGAACTCACGAAGGAAGCATGCATGGTGGACATCAGAATGTGACAAATTCCATGAAGATAGACACCAAGCATGGTTAAAGTTTCAAACACATAAAACTGAAGAAAATGCCATCAACCTAAAAATGAAAGAAAAAATTTCACACAAAATATTAGAAGAATCAAGAGAGGATTTCATAAAGATATTATAAACTCTATAGAAGGTAATTATCATAAAACCAACTCCAGGAACTACTAGAAAATCTTTGGGAAACAACTACAACAAAATGAAGCCCCTACACTAATACTGAAAGATGAAGATGGAAGAATGACACACAGTAACAAGGAAAATGCAGGAATCATGGCAAAAGCATTTAATAAAGTTCTGAATTGTGAGGAACCCAAAGAACCCTTACAAATCAACATAATACCCTAATAAAAACCAAACCTAACAAACTAGACCCTCCAACTTTCCAAGAAGTAGAAAAAATTCTTAAAGAACAAAAAAATTATAAGGCATGTGGAGAAGATCAAGTTTCTGTCGAAATGTGGAAATATGCAAGTGACACAGTCAAGACCTCCTTACACATGGCTCTAACAAAAATTTGTGTAACAGAACAATTTCTCAAACATTGAACCACAGCTATCATCCACCCACTACACAAAAAGGGAGATAAGAGCAACCCAGACAACTACAGAGGATGCTCTCTCCTAGATTGCACATAAAAATTTCTATCCAAGATCCTATATGAAAGAATCAAGGAGCAATTAGAACAGGAGTAAGGGGAATATCAGGAAGGTTTCAGACCATGGAGAAGCTGTGCAGAGCAGATAATTAGTTTAAAATTGATTATGGCATACTACAAGAAACGGAACAAACCTCTGGCAATAACATTTGTAGATTTTAAGAAGGCATATGACTGTCTCCACAGACCGTCAGTATTAAAAATTTTAAGAAATCTAGGACTCCATCCAAAACTAATGAAAATAATACAATTCACTCTAACCAACACCAAATCAAAAGTGAAGTTTAGAGGAGAAATTTCAGAACCATTTCTAATAAAAACAGGCTTAAGACAAGGTGACTGCCTATCACCATTACTGTTCAACTGTGCACTGGAATACATAATGAGAGAATGGTATAAGGACAATCCAAAGATGATAAGAACTGGAAGTGCAAAAGATGATATTAGCTTAAACTGCTTGGGATTCGCTGATGATCTTGCTCTCCTAGCCAACACCGTTCAAGAAGCCAGGCGACAAGTGAAATCACTACAAGAAATAGCAGAGAAAGTAGGCCATGGAATATCATTTGAAAAAAAACGGAGATTACGCTAACTGATCCACCACTTGCAAACAAAATTACAATAGGAGAACAGGAAATCAAAATAGTTGATCAATTTAAATATTTAGGCGAAATAATAACATACAATCTAAAAGAGAAGCCATCATGGCAGAACAGAATTAAAAAACTGAACTACGCAAATTACATTACCAAAACTACATACAAAAAAAGCCTATCTATAGATGCAAAATTAAAACACTAGAAAACAGTTACACAACCAGAAATAACGTATGCAGCTGAAACTATCTTCGAAACAACTAATAGAGCATAAATTGACAGAATACTAAAAATAGAAAGAAGAATAATTAGGACATGTATAAATAAACAGTATAAAATAAATGGTCATTGGGGAATAGCATCAAATGAAACAGTATATAAGAAAATAGAACCAGTCATGAACACAATCAGGAAGAAACGCATCTCATTCTTTGGACATCTGATGAGAACTCCAGAAAACAGAATTAGTAAAAAAATAATACAATAATTGTGGAATAGCAAGAGCGACATTAAATGGATCACAGAAATTAAGGAAGATATAAAAGACTTCAAATTACAGTAGATGACCTAAAAAACAAGACAGAGAAAACCAGAATACTGCAAGACCCGCAAACCAGACTACAAATGAAAATCAATAAAAGGAGTACAGGAAGAGTGGTCTCAGGTGAAGAAAGAAAGAAAATACCTGAAAGAATGAAGAAATATTGGGCAGACAGAAGAGCAAAACACCTTTCATACAAGAGTTGTTGTTGTTGTTGTGGTCTTCAGTCCTGAGACTGGTTTGATGCAGCTCTCCATGCTACTCTATCCTGTGCAAGCTTCTTCATCTCCCAGTACCTACTGCAGCCTACATCCTTCTGAATCTGCTTAGTATATTCATCTATTGGTCTCCCTCTACGATTTTTACCCTCCACGCTGCCCTCCAATGCTAAATTTGTGATCCCTTGATGCCTCAAAACATGTCCTACCAACCGATCCCTTCTTCTAGTCAAGTTGTGCCACAAACTTCTCTTCTCCCCAATCCTATTCAATACCTCCTCATTAGTTACGTGATCTACCCACCTTATCTTCAGCATTCTTCTGTAGCACCACATTTCGAAAGCTTCTATTCTCTTCTTGTCCAAACTGGTTATCGTCCATGTTTCACTTCCATACATGGCTACACTCCATACAAATACTTTCAGAAACGACTTCCTGACACTTAAATCTATACTCGATGTTAACAAATTCCTTTTCTTCAGAAACGATTTCCTTGCCATTGCCAGTCTACATTTTATATCCTCTCTACTTCGACCATCATCAGTTATTTTACTCCCTAAATAGCAAAACTCCTTTACTACTTTAAGTGTCTCATTTCCTAATCTAATCCCCTCAGCATCACCCGATGTAATTTGACTACATTCCATTATCCTCGTTTTGATTTTGTTGATGTTCATCTTATATCCTCCTTTCAAGACACTGTCCACTCCGTTCAACTGCTCTTCCAAGTCCTTTGCTGTCTCTGACAGAATTACAATGTCATCAGCGAACCTCAAAGTTTTTATTTCTTCTCCATGGACTTTAATACCTACTTCGAACTTTTCTTTTGTTTCCTTTACTGCTTGCTCAATATACAGATTGAATAACATCGGGGAGAGGCTACAACCCTGTCTTACTCCCTTCCCAACCACTGCTTCCCTTTCATGCCCCTCGACACTTATAACTGCCATCTGGTTTCTGTACAAATTGTAAATAGCCTTTCGCTCCCTGTATTTCACCCCTGCCACCTTCAGAATTTGAAAGAGAGTATTCCAGTTAACGTTGTCAAAAGCTTTCTCCAAGTCTACAAATGCTAGAAACGTAGGTTTGCCTTTTCTTAATCTTTCTTCTAAGATAAGTCGTAAGGTTAATATTGCCTCACGTGTTCCAACATTTCTGCGGAATCCAAACTGATCTTCCCCGAGGTCCGCTTCTACCAGTTTATCCATTCGTCTGTAAAGAATTCGCGTTAGTATTTTGCAGCTGTGACTTATTAAACTGATAGTTCGGTAATTTTCACATCTGTCAACACCTGCTTTCTTTGGGATTGGAATTATTATATTCTTCTTGAAGTCTGTGGGTATTTCGCCTGTCTCATACATCTTGCTCACCAGATGGTAGAGTTTTGTCATGACTGGCTCTCCCAAGGCCATCAATAGTTCTAATGGAATGTTGTCTACTCCCGGGGCCTTGTTTCGACTCAGGTCTTTCAGTGCTCTGTCAAACTCTTCACGCAGTATCTTATCTCCCATTTCATCTTCATCTACATCCTCGTCCATTTCCATAATATTGTCCTCAAGTACATCGCCCTTGTATAAACCCTCTATATACTCCTTCCACCTTTCTGCTTTCCCTTCTTTGCTTAGAACTGGGTTTCCATCTGAGCTCTTGATATTCATACAAGTGGTTCTCTTTTCTCCAAAGGTCTCTTTAATTTTCCTGTAGGCAGTATCTATCTTACCCCTAGTGAGACAAGCCTCTACATCCTTACATTTTTCCTCTAGCCATCCCTGCTTAGCCATTTTGCACTTCCTGTCGATCTCATTTCTGAGACGTTTGTATTCCTTTTTGCCTGCTTCATTTACTGCATTTTTATATTTTCTCCTTTCATCAATTAAATTCAGTATTTCTTCTGTTACCCAAGGGTTTCTATTAGCCCTCGTCTTTTTACCTACTTGATCCTCTGCTGCCTTCACTACTTCATCCCTCAGAGCTACCCATTCTTCTTCTACTGTATTTCTTTCCCCCATTCCTGTCAATTGTTCCCTTATGCTCTCCCTGAAACTCTCTACAACCTCTGGTTCTTTCAGTTTATCCAGGTCCCATCTCCTTAAATTCCCACCTTTTTGCAGTTTCTTCAGTTTCAATCTGCAGTTCATAACCAATAGATTGTGGTCAGAATCCACATCTGCCCCTGGAAATGTCTTACAATTTAAAACCTGGTTCCTAAATCTCTATCTTACCATTATATAATCTATCTGATACCTTTTACTATCTCCAGGATTCTTCCAGGTATACAACCTTCTTTCATGATTCTTGAACCAAGTGTTAGCTATGATTAAGTTATGCTCTGTGCAAAATTCTACAAGGCGGCTTCCTCTTTCATTTCTTCCCCCCAATCCATATTCACCTACTATGTTTCCTTCTCTCCCTTTTCCTACTGACGAATTCCAGTCACCCATGACTATTAAATTTTCGTCTCCCTTCACTAGCTGAATCATTTCTTTTATTTCGTCATACATTTCATCAATTTCTTCATCATCTGCAGAGCTAGTTGGCATATAAACTTGTACTACTGTAGTAGGCATGGGCTTTGTGTGTATCTTGGCCACAATAATGCGTTCACTATGCTGTTTGTAGTAGCTAACCCGCACTCCTATTCTTTTATTCATTATTAAACCTACTCCTGCATTACCCCTATTTGATTTTGTATTTATAACCCTGTAATCACCTGACCAAAAGTCTTGTTCCTCCTGCCACCGAACTTCACTAATTCCCACTATATCTAACTTTAACCTATCCATTTCCCTTTTTAAATTTTCTAACCTACCTGCCCGATTAAGGGATCTGACATTCCACGCTCCGATCCGTAGAATGCCAGTTTTCTTTCTCCTGATAACGACGTCCTCTTGAGTAGTCCCCGCCCGGAGATCCGAATGGGGGACTATTTTACCTCCGGAATATTTTACCCAAGAGGACGCCATCATCATTTAATCATACAAGAGTAGACACTAATAATTATATTACCTAAATATCATATTAAGTTATTGTTGAACCAAATTGTATCCCTGTGTAACAACTTGTTTACAACTTTGTATTTTTGACTAGAGTGGTCCAATGAAGGCCATAAAATAAATAATAAAAGAGAAACTAGAGGGCTTATCATTTAAATAAATAAGGAATAGGAGTGGCCCCATCACTGATCCCTGGGGCACCCCCCACCTGACCGTACCCCACTCAGACCCCACATCACAGCCATTATCAACACTGTGAATAATGATCTTTTGCTGTCTGTTGCTAAAGTAAGAGGCAAACGAACTGTGAGCTACTTCCCATAAGCCGTAATGGTCTATCTTCTGGAGCAATATTTTGTGATCAACACAATCAAATGCCTTAGTTGAATGAATAAATACGCCTGGCATTCGAAACCTTTTGTTTATCCCATCCAATACCTCACAGAGAAAAGAGAATACAGTATATCTTCTTCAGTTGTTATACGACTTCTAAAGACGAAGTGAACATTTGATATAAAATGATCAATTATCCGTACATTCACAGACTTTTCAATAAGTTTAACAAACACTGATTGCATAGAAATAGGTCTAAAATTGTCTACATAATCCCTTTCTCCCTTTTTATAAAGCAGCTTTACTGCTGAGTACTTTAATCGTTGAGGAAACTGACGATTCCTAAAGGAAAAGTTACAAATGTGGTTCAATACAGGACTAACATATGTAGCACATACTTTAATATTCTGCTAGGCACTCCATCATATACATGAGAGTCCTTAGTCTTCAGTGATTTAATTATTGACTCAATCTCCCCGTTGTCAGTATCACAGAGGCGCATTTCAGACATCAATCCCGGAAAGGTATTTGCCAAGAGAGTTTATTTAAATCACCAGTAATACTCGAAAATTATTGTTAAATACTGTACATATATTTCATTTATCAGTAACAGAAATATTTTTACTGCGAACTGACTTTATATCGTCGAGCTTGTGCTGCTGACCAGACACTTCCTTCACAACTGACCATATGGTTTTAATTTTATACTGTTAATTAGCTATTCTATTTGCATACCACATACTTTTGGCCCTACTAATAATATTTTTAAGCACCTTACAATACTGTTAATGGGCTACTGTAGCTTGATTGTGACTACTTCTAATATTTTGATATAATTCCTGCTTTGTTCTACATGATATCCTTATCCCACTAGTCAGCCACACGGGCTGCTTTTTACTGCAAGTACCCCGATTAGAACGTTCAAATGGAAAGCATCACTCAAAGAGTCATCTATGTTATTGGCAACTCTCAAAGAGTCATCTATCCTGCCACTCTTGTTCCTTGAAGAGATTTAAAAAACTCTATTGCTGTTGGATTAACTTTCTTCAGTAGTTTGTAATTATATGTGACAGTGCATGAACACATTAGCCTTTTAGTGTCAAAATTTGGGCATCTTGGTCTGAAAGGTCATTCACCCTTTTACTAACAGAATGCCCATCTAGTAATGAAGAATGAATAGAAACATTATCTATGGCTGTGCTGCTGCTCCCTGGCACTCTTGTTGGAAAAAACACTGTCGGCATCAGATCATATGAATTTAGGAGATCTACCAACATCCTTTTTCTTGCACCATCATAAACAAAATAATTATTGGAAACACCACACGTAACTAATTTCTGGTACTTCCTATAAAGTGAATCAATAACCCCCTCTAACTTGAGCAGAAATGCTCTGAAGTCAGAGTTATGGGACCTATAAATAACAATTATAAGTTTAGTTTCACTGAATTCAGCTGCATGGAGAGCTGCATCAAACCAGTCTCTGGAGTGAAGACCACAACAACACAAATTCAACTGCTCCTGCACAACATTGAAATATCTGCTCAGTGCAGTGCCATGTTGCGCCTATTGACTCAAATGAAATAGTTTTCTTTACGTACATGGCCACTCATCCACTCCGCAAGGAGCAAAACAGCCAGCTAATCTGTTTCCTAGTAAAGGAAGTCCCAGAATTATGAAATTATTTAATTGATGCTCCGATATACCAATAATTTCAGAGTCAACATCTATAAGCATTTGACTAACTTTAATACCTCTTCTGTTTTGATGAAATATGCTAATTCCTTCTCGGAAATATGACGTCCTCGGAAGGTGAGACCTTAGGTAGAGGGACTTCCTTTAAGCAGGTGTACCTATCAGCTGACTTTAGTCCGAAAAAGGTTGAGCTCAAACACTAGCTACTACAGGAATTTTTCCATGAGTGATCCCACCATCGCCCACTACACTGTCACCCATAAGCTTAGCCAGCCCCCCCTTCCCATACCTATCGAAGTGCATCCATGCCTAGTGAAACCCGGTCTACTGATAGACTCAACTGGCACCACTGAAATGTGACCCATGCCCTCTGCCATCAGTGTCTTCTCCAGCCACATGTTAAAGCGCCTAACAGCAGCATTAAGATGAGTCCGATCAGGACGCTGATAAGTTGCTCGAAATGCACATAAGTGCCACCAGTATGAGTAGCTATCTTTCACCACCTACATCATATTCCCCGTCGCTGCCAAGACTATTCCCTGTTCCACCCACTATCATTACCTGATAGTATGTGTGACATGTGAAGCTGTCACAATAATTTTCCACCGTGAAGATGATCAGTGATGGAAAATGGTTGTGAATAAAAATATTGCAAGGCAGCACAGTGTTTACCATGCATTTTTCCAAGTGAATCACCCTGTATTTCAAAAGTACAGCTTGGCGGCATGTGGCGAGGAAATGCACAAGTCTTCTTCGAAAACTGACGTCGACAACTGCCTCACTGACTGGCATGTTTAATGACAAGTCGTCCATCAAATATGGTCGTTCGGCAAATTATTCATCCTGGTCCGTCTGCAACCACTGTCGATGTTTTATGAGGGATGTGTCAACAAACATCGTGCCAGTGTTTTCCCAGAAGAATATTATCTTTGATTCCATACCAAGACATCTACAGGCTCAAATTGCAGCAGGTGACAGCATCACGACATATTGAATTCTAATGAAAGTGATTGTATAATAGCATAATTCTAATCTTTCGTGTATTGCCATGTCTGTAACCTGTCAAATAAATTTAATTGTAATCACATGTATGCTTCTTTGTGTCGTAATCTTCACCTACAGTAGTCTACATAAGCGGAGAAGAGACGACTGAGGAACCATTTAACCACAATATGGACGGTAAACGGCATAATCCATTGACGTAAGCGGTTTTTGCAAAGGGCGTGTTATTGGGACCCGGCGTCTGGAATCGAGCGTTTCATGAACGACGAAGCTGGTACGTTGTTCGTGTGCTATTCTTGCGAGCATCTGTGGAAACTGAAGGAAGTGAAACCTCGAGTAGGTGGAAATCTGTTGGACGCCTATGCCCCATCGTGGAAAGTGGAAGTCATTGGGTTGTCTGCCATGTAAAGCGGAATAGGTGGCCATCTGTGCAGGTTTGATGTCAGAGTACAGTACTGCCAAAGGTACAAGTGTTTCAAAGTGTTCACCACTGAACACGAGGCTCCACAAGGAGGCGACACCGCTACCCATATTGGCCCAATAACATCATCATTTACGTCAGTGATCACGGGATCATCGACATACGACCGTGTAACAACGGAAACGTGTCATTTGGTCGCATGGGTGGTGTTTCGTGTTATACCAGTATCCTGTCATTCAGCATTCGTCGTCATCCAACGAATGGCTGCTCGAAATATGCATCACGCCACAGACAAACCAGTGATGCAGGGTTGCGCTTCAGGGAACGATGACTCTGGACTCCAAGGGACCCATGTTGATAATAGAAGTCGCCATAGCAGCTGTGGACTACGTACGCATTAATGTGGACTACCTGCATAGCAATGTGGTTGATGACGTCCCTGACAGCGGTGACATCTTCCAGGGAGATAGCTGATCGTCTTACAAAGCCAGAATTGTGGCATAGTGGTTTGATGAGGATCACAGTGTACTCACACTGATGTCTTGGGCACCAGATACGCCAGATCTGAACTCGATGGAACACATCACGGACGCTTTATGTGCCATCTCCACGCCTACAAGATATCGGCACATAAGTTACGGGATTTGCGTCATCTGTTTGTAGAAGTGTGTTGCAACATATTCTGGAAGTGTACTAAGGACTTGCGTTCCTAAGGTGGACCAGCGCCCTGTTAAGCAGATAGTAGCAGTGTATGGATATATACTGTGTATTTCATCAGAATGTTCAGTAAGGAACTTAGTCTGTATACAGCCAGGACCAGATGAATAACCTTTATCCAAAAAGTCGTATGGTTACACCTAGTAAATCTGCCTTCAGTATTTTGAAATTCGCTGTTGTATTGGATTAAAGTTCTGGAATCCATGCAACAAGAATTTTTGTGGACAAATTTCAGTAAACCGTGTTCATTAGCATTGTTTCATTTTTTTAGTGGTTTTTACGTCTGCAACACTACCAGTTCTGTATCACAGTGGAGGTACTATACAGTACAGTCACATTAATGTGACTACCACCTATGTTCGACGTCAACCTGCAGTTATTACTAACAGATGGCAGTTGGCAGCACTAGCAGTGGAGAGCAGATAAAACTTGTCCGGGTGCGCGTAAAACTGCAGTTATTCTTATAGTTTGGAAACTGAGCGATTTATCTGATGTCCAAAAGTGCATGGGCTTCCGGTCCAAGATGGAAGAATTTCGAAAACAGCTAAGTCCATAAACTCTTCTCGAGTCGCCATGGTGAAAGTATAGTGTGCATAGCAACGTGCTGCTACCCAAAGCCGGACCTGTGGAAAACCTCCCGTATCCTGCTGTTCTTCAAACCCAACAAGCATCCATCTGATGCCTCTTCCTATCGTCCTATATGTCTCACCTCGGTGTTCAACAAGCTCTTGGAAACCATCCTCACCCGGCGCATCCATCACCACCTCCACTGAAACCACCTCATCCCCAACACCCAATGCAGCTTTCGACCTTCCTCCTCTGCCGATGTCCAACTCCTATGCCTCACTCATCTCTCCTCCCTCTGGCTTAACTCCCGTCGCTCCGCCATTTTTGTCTCCCTCGACCTCGAAAAGGCCTGCGATCGTGTTTGGCATCCCGGTCTCTTGTTTAAACTACAGACTTACGCCCTTACTGTCAAATACGTCCGTCTGATTGCCTCCTTCCTCTCCCACCGTCCCTCCTACATTACCATCCATAACGCTGACAATATAGTAGTGATGAAGAGTAGGCTGAAGTTCAAGACGTTAGTTAGGAAGAATCAATACGCAAAGAAGTGGGATACGGAAGTACTAAGGAATGACGAGATACGTTTGAAGTTCTCTAACGCTATAGATACAGCAATAAGGAATAGCGCAGTAGGCAGTACAGTTGAAGAGGAATGGACATCTCTAAAAAGGGCCATCACAGAAGTTGGGAAGGAAAACATAGGTACAAAGAAGGTAGCTGCGAAGAAACCATGGGTAACAGAAGAAATACTTCAGTTGAATGATGAAAGGAGGAAGTACAAACATGTTCCGGAAAAATCAGGAATACAGAAATACAAGTCGCTGAGGAATGAAATAAATAGGAAGTGCAGGGAAGCTGAGACGAAATGGCTGCAGGAAAAATGTGAAGACATCGAAAAAGATATGATTGTCGGAAGGACAGACTCAGCATGCAGGAAAGTCAAAACAACCTTTGGTGACAATAAAAGCAACGGTGGTAACATTAAGAGTGCAATGGGAATTCCACTGTTAAATGCAGGGGAGAGAGCAGATAGGTGGAAAGAATACATTGAAAGCCTCTATGAGGGTGAAGATTTGTCTGATGTGATAGAAGAAGAAACAGGAGTCGATTTAGAAGAGATAGGGGATCCAGTATTAGAGTCGTAATTTAAAACAACTTTGGAGGACCTAAGGTCAAATAAGGCAGGAAGGATAGATAACATTCCATCAGAATTTCTAAAATCATTGGGGGAAGTGGCAACAAAACGACTATTCACGTTGGTGTGTAGAATACATGAGTCTGGCGACATACCATCTGACTTTCGGAAAAGCATCATCCACAAAATTCCGAAAACAGCAAGAGCTGACAAGTGCGAGAATTATCGCACAATCAGCTTAACAGCTCATGCATCGAAGCTGCTTACAGGAATAATATACAGAAGACTGGAAAAGAAAATTGAGAGTGCGCTAGGTGACGATCAGTTTGACTTTAGGAAAAGTAAAGGGACGAGAGAGGCAATTCTGACGTTACGGCTAATAATGGAAGCAAGGCTAAAGAAAAAACAAGACACTTTCATAGGATTTGTCGACCTGGAAAAAGCGTTTGACAATATAAAATGGTGCAAGCTGTTCGAGATTCTGAAAAAAGTAGGGGTAAGCTATAGGGAGAGACGGATCATATACAATATGTACAACAACCAAGAGGGAATAATAACAGTGAACGATCAAGAACGAAGTGCTCGTATTAAGAAGGGTGTAAGACAAGGCTGTAGCCTTTCGCCCCTACTCTTCAGTCTGTACATCGAGGAAGCAATGATGGAAATAAAAGGAAGGTTCAGGGGTGGAATTAAAATACAAGGTGAAAGGATATCAATGATCGATTCGCTGCTGACATTGCTATCCTGAGTGAAAGTGAAGATGAATTAAATGATCTGCTGAACGGAATGAACAGTCTAATGAGTACACAGTATGGTTTGAGAGTAAATCGGATAAAGACGAAGGTAAAGAGAAGTAGTAGAAATGAGAACAGCGAGAAACTTAACATCAGGATTGATGGTCACGAAGTCAATGAAGTTAAGGAATTCTGCTACCTAGGCAGTAAAATAACCAACGACGGACGGAGCAAGGAGGACATCAAAAGCAGACTCGCTATGGCAAAAAAGGCATTTCTGGCCAAGAGAAGTCTACTAATATCAAATACCGGCCTTAATTTGAGGAAGAAATTTCTGAGGATGTACGTCTGGAGTACAGCATTGTATGGTAGTGAAACATGGAGTGTGGTAAAACCGGAACAGAAGAGAATCGAAGCATTTGGATGTGGTGCTATAGACGAATGTTGAATATTAGGTGGACTGATAAGGTAAGGAATGAGGAAGTTCTATGCAGAATTGGAGAGGAAAGGAATATGTGGTAAACACTGATAAGGAGAAGGGACAGGATGATAGGACATCTGCTAAGACATGAGGGAATGACTTCCATGGTACTAGAGTGAGCTGTAGAGGGCAAAAACTGTCGAGGAAGACAGAGATTGGAATACATCAAGCAAATAATTGAGGATATAGGTTGCAAGTGCTACTCTGAGATGAAGAGGTTAGCACAGGAAAGGAATTCGTGGCGGACCGCATCAAACCAGTCAGTAGACTGATGACAAAAAAAAAAAAAAAGTTGAGGCACGAGAGAGGTATGCCCCAAGCGCCCCCCCCCCCCCCCTCCTCCAGTACACCTCCTGCAGTATGCCGATGACACCGCATTACTTGCCCTTGCTCCTGCCCTCCAACGGTCCCAACGTCTTCTCCAGAATAACCCTGTCTTTTTGCAGCATAGTGTAACCAGTGGCTCCTGAAAATCAACCCTTCTAAGACCCAGGAAATCATCATAGGTCATAACACTCACTCCTTCCAGCTCCGTGATTTCCCCCTTACCATCTGCACACGTCCTATCCGCCTCTCCCCCACCCTCACCTACCTTGCCTCATCATTGACCGTCACCTCACGTGGAACCCTCATCTCTGCTCTATCCAATCCAAAGCCCACAACCGCCTCCAACTCCTGAAACTTCTCTGTGGTTGGAGATGGGGATTGAACCCCTCTACCATCCTCCACACCTACAAATCCTTAATCCGTCCCATCCTGTATTGTGACAGTCGCACCTGGATATATCCCCCCACCCCCAAATTCTATAAATCCCTCTAGATCCCTTAGTGCCATGCACTCTGCCTTGTTTCCTGTATACGACTCCCATCCCCCATGCCAATCCTCTACGACCTGATTTCTTTCCCTCATCTGTTCCTATTCCTCGAACATATTGGAATACTCTACAGCTCCTGCTGCCTTGATCCCCCTCATCCCCTGGTTGCTCCTCTCCAATCCCCACCCACTGTTGTTCCCCCTACCCTCCATCTCTACACCCTCCATCTCCTTTCCCAAGGTGGTTTCCTTCAACTCCCCCTCCTGGATGATGCCCTCTCTCCCTCCATTTATCCCTCCTATCAACTCTGATCTTCACCTCCCCCTCCTTTCCTCTGTCCTTTCCCCAGGCTCCCTCTTCCCCCTTTCCAACCTGTTTTTTCCCCGCCTACCCTCTCTCTGCCTCCCTTCTCTCCTCTGAGTCCTTTCTGAGCTCCCCTCCACTGCCATTCCTACTCCTTCTCACATGTGCCTAGCCCCCTTTTTCTATGTCCCCTCCCTCAATCAGGGCCCCCTATTTTCTTTTCCTCTCCTCCCCCCTTTTCTCCTCATAGGTCTGGGTCCTCCCGACACCTCTGCTGCCGTGCCACCTGTTAAGTGCTGTTATAAGTGAGTGTTCAGTGTTGTGCGTGCCCTGTCAGTGTTGTGAACAGCTGCCATACTGTCGATAGTTGTGTTTTTTATCTCGTGCGATCAGAAACCAGACTGTCACTGTGTTTTTTAATTGTGCCTGTCTAATGCTTGTTTGTATTTATTCGCATCGTCACCGCAGTGTTTTTATATTTTAAATTCGACAACTTACCACCATTTTACAGATTTTTACAGTGTCACCGTGTTATCGCCTGTTTTTCTTGTTGTTTCTATCTCATTATGTTTTTTAACTTTCCTGTAGGCTGTAGAGCAGCATATTACGCTGCTGACAGCCCACTGGTTTCACCAGTAAAGAAAAAGTAAAAACCCAAAGCCGGCGCAGAAGGAACTGTGTTGCATCGTGGGCCGTGAACAACTGCTGCATTGTGTGAGGGCGAATATAGTTGCAACTGTTAAGCAACAAACCGTTCAGATGAACCAAGGGGCCACCAGCAGTGAGTCCTCAACGAGCCCTCAGCTAACGTAGCTCTCTGTGGGTCTCCACAGTAGAAGCCTGGTTCATGCACCCAGCTGACTGCTATTCATCTGAGACGAATTTTGGAATTTCCACGACATTACCATAGGTGGGCGTTCGCCGAGTGACGACAGGTGGTCTTTTAAGATGAATCACGTTTTATGCTCCATCGGACAGGTCGCCGTTGGTGTGTACCGGGTGAAAGCCTCCAATCGAACACCCTGTAACACTCGTCGACAGAGTCCAGGCCGGAGGATGGAGCATTATCGTCTGGGGAATGCTTTCATGTAATTTCCTGGGAATTCGTCACTCTGGATTGACCCAAGTCTGCATCGCCACATGCTGTTTGTTTTCCCTTGGCACGATGTTATCTACCAGCATGACAATGCATTGTGTCGCACTGTACACGTGCGTGGTTCGAAGAGCACTGGGATTGGTTCACCGTACTTTCCTGGCCACCAACCCCCCCCCTTCTTCCCCCAGGATTTAAACCCAATGGAGAGTCTGTAGCGCCACCTCGATCCGGCTGTTTGCACCACGCCTCTTAAACAGGGGCCAACGGGAAATGCGGCCCTGCAACAAACTTGTGACGTCGCATTTCCCGCTCAACTTGTAGTGTCACGTGCTGGGCCTCATCCTGGACCGAGGAACTTAGCGGAGCTGGCCACGGCACTGGTTTCGGTACGGCTCTGCATCCAAGTCCGTATCTTTGACTTTCTTCCTCCTAATGTCTCAGCGGTCTGTGTAACAGAAGGTGATTATTCAGGCTTTTGACAGGTGGGCACATTAATGTGCAATAAATGAAATGCATTTTTTTTGTGCCAATATATTTTACTGATTACGAGTATTTCACTACATTTTCTGCTTGATTTTGAGACCAGTTTTCCTAGTCAAAATTGTTATTGCATGCCATGGAGTTTTTGTTTTCTTTCAAATCTGACGTCATGCACTCGTTGTTTTAGTGTCAGCGTGCACCACTGTTTTAATCTGATTTGCGTACTGTTGAGAAGCTATTACGTCTTTTATTAATTTACTTTGTATGAAATGCTCAGTCAACGGCATCAGATATTTCTGAAATTAAACCACTTCAGTCGGCGCTTACACAGTTAATATGATAGGAACAGAGATCATTTCGTAGAAAAGCGTCAAGTGAAATTTTTATTTCGTTTATTTTTTTTTAACAGTCATATCGGTGATACGGCTCTATTCCTATTTGTTGGTGACAACAAGTCCTGAGTGTGTGGCCAGAGAAGCAGCATTTCCGCTGGTGACACACTTGGACTGACTCATTTCCGGCGGTAGACGATTGTTAAATCTGTTCGGCAGCCGTGTAAAGATACCTTTTTGGCAAATCCTCTCATACGCCGCAGCCGAATAGCATCGGCTCAGTCACAGTTACGTATCTTGGGATAGTATATGTGTTTTCACTTCAAGCAATGCCAATAATGAACTGCATTGCTCATGCACGTTTCGCACAGTATATTGTACTGACTGGGACTTCAAACTCTGTCTAGTTAAGCGATTCGAGAATGAATCAACAACAAACCGTTTCCAAAATTTATGCTACGATTTCCAAAATACTGTGTACTAAAAGCAGGTGTCCAGAATCGAGCGCTGCTCCAGCTAGGAATTTGAACTAGCCACATGTAGCTATCACCAGCATTACTTGAAAAATTCTGTCTAAGTACTAAAATACTACGAAACGATATGCATTACAAGCTGTATATCAGTTTATACTGTCCGTTCACAGATTAGCTCAAACAGTTCAGTTGAAACTCGATCCATTTATGTGCAAAACATCAAAAATTATTCCTCGGTATTCAGTGCTTCGTAAGTTCTGAGGATTTCAAAAGAGAAATCCACCATTGAAATAACAGCAGTACTTCATTCTTCAGGTGTTAGACAATTGCCTGTTAAATCCTTATGTTTAGTGCCTCTGTTGTCGGTAGTTAGTTATTGTTTGATCTCTCCACCTCTACCTTGGACTGTCTTTTGATCTTTCCCCTGTTGGTCGATAATTCATTAGTATTTTAGGCATTGTATTTTCCTTGATCTGTCCGCCAGCGCAATTATATCCTGGGTTTTGTATTCATTATCGTATCGATCTGTCGCTAGTTGCCGTTCTGAAAATCCTCATCTGTACAACTTCCTTGTTCATAGCTAGCTGTTATTGTTCTAGTCTCATTGCCACAAAGTGTATATGGCACTTCCATTGTTTTGTAGAGCTCTGTTTTTGTTTTTTCCTTAAATTTTTTCAGCTTTGTTTATACTGTCCAATTATTCATTAACGACTGATCAGTCGCAAAATGGAAACCATAATGAAAATCCGATGAAGCTTTGCACAGATGTGTTCGACACTGTCTCTAGTAAGCTCATCGATCTCGTCATGTCGTGTTTTCAGTTCTGAGCGCTCAGCGAGCACGTAAATAGAGGCTTCCCCCCCCCCCCCCCCCCCCCCCACAAGTACGAGTGCCTACTGAGAGATTTCGTCAGATTTCATGCAGCCCGCATATCATACACGTCACCTATTTCCTTCTTCCGAGAGTTCTCGGCCGCCAGCTGCAAGGGCAACAAAGACCCTCTTTTTGATCACACACCATATACCGTGGACTTGGCTGCCTCTGAATTTCATCTCTGCTCACAAGTACAGCTTGTTATGAAGACAACAGACAACAAGCTGCAGATCAGCACAGAGAAATGGCGGAAAGCACAATAATTTGCTGCTTGTCTTTTTCGTTTGTGAAGCAAATGGCGTTCCCCAAGAAAATGAATTCATTCATTCTCTCTATTTTCTGGTCTTTTATTACAAATTTACTTGGGATCATCTCTTGGCCGTTAAGAGCATGACTATTGTTTTCTGTGTCTTTGTAGTAAGCTTAAAGTTGTTGCTACTTTAATATTCGCTTTTCGGGCAAGGGAAATTTGTCGGCTTAAGATATTTATTGGGATACTCTTGGGTAAGTCATGTTGCAATCGTCCGTGTCTTGATTTTCCCACAGCATTTTCCTGTCGGCACTGTCAAAGGCTTTCGAACTGATGATAAACAGCATATGCTACCTATTAAATTCTACTAGTTTTTCAATTATTTGTCTGATACCAAAGGTGTTGTCAGAAGATCACCTACCCTTCCTGACACCATTCTGCTCCTCCAACAAGATATTTTCTAAAATTAGTGTGAGTTGTTTGTTGTTGTTTGGTTTGTGGGGCGCTGAACCGCACGGTCATCAGCGCCTGCAGAGAGTCCCAATTTTCTCACAGTCCAATTTTTTACACAGTGCGATCTAGCCACTGTCACGAATAATGATGATGATGAAATGATGAGGACAACACAAACACCCAATCCCTGGGAAGAGAAAATCCCCAACCCGGCCGGGAATCGAACCGAAGACCCCGTGATCCAGATGCAGCAACTCTAGCAATTAGGCCACGAACTGCAGACAAATTAGTGTGAGGCTTTTAAGAAAATGAAAGCAGTTCTCGCATATTTTAAGATTCATTTTAGACAGATTCTCTAGGGCAATAATGATTATGGTAAAAAAAGGTCTGGATAATAAGTTGCCTCTTTTTAATCTGCATACAGGTATAATGATTACAAAAAAGTTATACGTCGAAACTGCTGCTGAAATGTCGAATTCTTTATATAATTTTCTACAGAGTGATATTTAACATGCGCCACATGCTACCCTTATTGCGTGGTTATACGGAATGAAAAGTTTCCTCACGAAGAATATTTCTTCCGAAACTGTGATGCCATAACGGCATAACGATAGCAAGCAGGACGATACATACTATTTTTGAAATTAAAAATACTTGTCGTAGTACATGTTCTTTCAAACAAGCACAACGTGTTTCATATAGTTTTATGCTTGGATATAATTACGGCAAAAAATGATTAGCTTCTACCTATAATTTCCTAATATCAGTCTTGAGCACTGACATCTGCAGTGAAATGGGTGTTACAACGATAAATTTTAACCCTTGTGTATTACAGTTATACATTAACTACTACATGAGAGCAGTCTCAGAATTCCGACAGAAATAACAGCACTCATTTTCGATAACTGATTATAGAAAGCTTTTGCTTTGTTTTGAATAGCTTTAGTGCTATTGTCTGAAATTTTCATACTTGTTTACCCGAGGAATGTGAAATAGCTTCCATTTACTCATACGTTATAGTAATATTAGTGATATCAATTCACAACAAGTTTTCAGTTAATCTAGATATCGTAAGAAGTGTCACTTCTGTTTATAATATTGTACGTGCGTCTGACGATCCACAACTACGTAGAAAACTTTTCAGTGGCGTCTACAATTAGTTCTTAGGACAGTTCCTTTGATTTAGTGACAGCAATGTATCATCTGAAGTGTTATGTTTAGTATATGTTCCATATAAACGCAGACTCGTCTCTTCGATTCCCATGAGAGGTACTCTGTGTTAAATGAGACTATAATTCTTACCTTGAAAAGAGTGGACATGATGATTGTGAGGGGTACATAGTGAACAGAGAGTTTTATTTACCCACTTTTGTACATTCTAGTGTCTTATTTTAGGAAGCTGAAGAAAATACTAACAAAATAGTCGCAAAAATGAAACAAAAGTAAATAATTTTCACACATATTCTAGGAATTCTAGAAATAAATTACCGTATTCTTATGTGATTTTTTTCTTTCAGAATACATGTTAAAGAATTAAATAGTCAAGGAAACCAACGTTTTGTATGATAAATGACGTTTCTCGGAAGAAACAATTTGCACATACTTTTGTATGTTCATCTACTTAAAAATTAGCTTGTTATGTTATTGTCTTCCTTCTGTCCACTTAATTTTGTCGTGGGACGGCGTCATTTTCTTTCCCATTGATTCTTACTCTCCATACACTTAATGTTGCACTGATAGTTCTTTCCAGATTCGCTAACGACCTCCGCGACAAGTCGACGCTATGAAGCCGGTGGACTGTTGGCAACGCTGTCCTGGTTATTTTTCTCATTTTGTGCTCAGCTATAATCTTGGTGCAGCATAATGAATCCCACACAAACATCAACAGGAATTTCAGTTAATTGACTGCATTAAAGCTGCACAGATAGTAAGGCGTAATGATTTAATACCTCGATAAGCACGCTAGACAGAAGTAATGGTTTAATAAGCACACTAGATACAAGACAGAAAAAGTACTCCACAAAAATGTCGGTGCTAAAGTACGCATTTGAAAACAGATAACACTCACACCTGCATGATGGTATACAAACGTAGAAATGAAGACTGTATTGTCCCTCAAACTGCTTTGCGGAACGATGCACGTGACTCTGCAGTGCGTAATCCGTCTGTTTCTGCACAGAGGTGGTGGTACACACAGTCCAATACAGACATAGCTCTTCAGGTCATCTACTGTAGATGCCACGACTTACAAGTATTCTTACGTTGCCACATGAATTGTTTTCATGGAGAACGGATGAATGGTCGCCACTGATGGCTGGTAATATCGAGCAACTATTCAACTACCTAACTGGAGATGTGTGCGTGGACTTGTCTCGCAAAGGACACAACAAACGACTGCCACTTCCCTCTCTCTGATTTCAGTGCATCCGACAATGTTCCTGAAATTAAAGCGACGGCATGAAACGCATGGAAATAAGAGTGGTACGAAACAACGCTGCCTGTAACCTTCTCCTGCTACAGCATAGATCATTAAGTGAACACGCAGCGTATGATACCTGACAGCCATGATAAGGTTCCCCAGTTAACTCTGCAGGCTGCACATCTGAGGTTTCTCCTTC
Organism: Schistocerca serialis cubense; assembly: GCF_023864345.2. Classification (NCBI taxonomy): domain Eukaryota; kingdom Metazoa; phylum Arthropoda; class Insecta; order Orthoptera; family Acrididae; genus Schistocerca; species Schistocerca serialis. Next base: position 61,360,681 of record NC_064644.1, on the reverse strand, counting down.
CTTCGTGCATCCCAACATCAGACGACAATTTATTGGTACAGGGTGCTTCAGCTGCCCATTCTGATAGGTTTTACGCAACTCACAATGTCTTCATATTCTCTCGGTTGCCACGGGCATACTATTAGTCCCACAGAAAAAATTTAGTAGCAGGACCCTTTTTTGTCGGAAATTTGATGTAGTTAAGTATTGTATTGGGATATGTTTTCGCTGGAGCCCACGGTTTTCGAATTATTCAAGAAAAACGTATTTGAAGGTCACTGTTGTAAGTTTTTCTTGAAGAATTCGGAAACTACGGCAAAAATTAATTCCAGTGAAAAATTTAACTACATCAAATTCCCTGCGAAAAGGTGAATATAAAGATCTTACACGTTATTTGAAAGTGTTGCAGACTCCATAAAACCCACAGGTTTGTTCTTTTATATGAATGGTGTCAAGATCAGCAAGTAACTTCGCTCCAGAGACATATTAAAAGGAAAAATAGTTTTTCGTTAATGATAAAAAGATACTCACATCACAAAATGCAACACTTCACAAAATTATCATAGACTTTTTACGAGATTGTAATGAAATCCCTGGAAGGTCATCTGTAACATCCCATTGAATGCCTGTTGGCTTATGATACAACAGCTACATTGTTTCATCTATACCATTTCGTTGCCACCGATCAACAGTACTGCATTACCACTTCGGAACAAATTAAGATATTTGCACTGCTCCTAACCACGTTTTCTCACTAATGTAAAATAGTTTTATATGTTGCTAGTTTTTGTGTGTAGTTACGATATGTTGTCACTACTATACAGTTAAATAATTTTTTTTCAGACATCGGTATCACTACGTATATGACATGGCGTTGGCTGCATGTCATGTGGATCAAACGACATAAATAAAATAAATGGTAAAGTAGTGTTAACCAGTTTCTCTCGTGAAATTAGTGCTTATGAATATCGGCATGTGATGTGTATGTGTAAGGAGTAATCTTGTACATGAGTGTAAACAGAGGTTGGGGCTTGACGCCAGTGCAGGATCCTATCAGATAACACCAACAACGCATCCGAGCTTCAAATTTCCTTCCATCACGGTCAACAGTGAGTCATGCCTATACTGCATGATACACAACAGAGTGGTCTGTGAATTAACTCATTAGATCAGGCACTGGTTGAAGTCAAGGGTCTGGATGGCAAAATTGCATTCTGCCATCTCTGCCGCATTCAACCAACAAAATTCCTATGATAAACATATCCTCTCTGTTCGTATTTATGACGAGGAGTGTTGTACCGGGTGGTTGTAATTAAAGTGCACCTACTCATAGGGATCCAGATCGGGTTGTAATAATCGTATGGCAGCGAAACTTGCTAAACATCTAATGCGTTAATGCTGTAAAGATTTAGACCGAAAAAAATTAAATCCAATTTTGGTCACAAGTTGCAAAACCTGCAGATGTGAATTCAAGGAAGACGTATGGAAATGTTTCCATATGTAATGGATTAGGAATGGGATGTGGTCTGGAAAGCTCACAAGTAAGGAAGGCATAATGTTAATTTTATTATTAACTGCCACTTTCACAATTTGGTCAACGTGAACACCGGATGTCGACGGTATTCTGAATAGCACCAGTTTGCACCTGGTGGCAAAAACTGGAATTAATTTTTTTCAGCGTACTCTGTGAGTAGTTGGACTTTAATTATAGTCCCCCGGTATAAAGACACATTGACAACGACATTCAAGAGATACAAACTCGCACTAGACTTGGATGAGAAAAGAAGTCGCCAGTATCCTTCTCAAATAAATCATCCCAGTATTCGCCTCAGGTAAGAGCAAGCCTACATCCGAACGGCGGTACAGGATTTTAACACTGAATTTGGTACACATAATTGGTACTATTTGAAGTACTAGTTAATCAATCTTCGAATAACTAGAAAGAAACTGAAAACTGACCTCTTGGCCATTTTAAAGACAAAATACACTTTATTGTTTCAGAGGTAGCGGTATCTATAGTACAAGTGATAACACTGTGCCGGCCGCGGTGGCCGAGCGGTTCTAGGCGCTACAGTCTGGAACCGCGCGACCGCTACGGTCGCAGTATAGAATCCTGCCTCGGGCATGGATGTGTGTGATGTCCTTAGGTTTGTTAGGTTTAAGTAGTTCTAAGCTCTATGGGACTGATGTCCTCCGAAGTTAAGTCCCATGGTGCTCAGAGCCATTTGAACCATCTGATAACACTGTGTTTTGTGAAATGATAGTGGCTGTTCTCATCTATATCCTCATTGGCCAACTCTTATAGGCAGCAATATATTGTGAACATTTTCTACACTCTCAGCTTTCAGTTTTTCTGCACGCCTGTAAATTAAGGATACTGATTTATTGTTATAGCTATATGTCATATCCGTCATATTTTTGGTTATATGTAAGAAAATTGTGTGTTCTCTGCAAGAAACGTGTTCATTTTTAGATAAGTTGTTTTCTTTGAACAAATAGTAACGTCGGTGCGTGCAAAATATATAAAAGGAGAAACGCATGAAAAGGTGGACTGTAACATTCTCAGTTAATTGAAGGTATGAACTGTGTAATAGGGAACGTATCATGCGTGGTATGCAGGCATCTACGCGATCTCTAATTTAACACCTATTAAAGATCGGACGACATTTGTCATTGAAGCAACAGTGTTTTTGTTTGACTTGCTCCTCAGCAAGTACCTTTATGTAACAAACAAGTTTTGCGAAGGTCCTTCTACTTTCTCAAACAGCTTTAGGTTAGTATACTCCAGTGCACACAAAGTGCGCTCGTCACTTCAAATCTCTGTCGCAAAGCGTACAACTAGCGGTGAACGTCCCACGAATTTTTTTCACGTAACATATCGGTGGAATGGCGTCATCGTGTGACACGGCAGTTGTGCAACAACATGCCAGCAACTTCAGAGAATCAGACAGTAAACTTCAGCTGAGGCTATGGGCGTCTTGCAGCGGAACAGAATTCACCAGTCGATAAATCTTCCTAACAGCAATGATCGTGTTCATGCCAAATTGAACGAAATTTATTTGGTCTGTTAACTAAAAGTAGTGTTGAAGAGCGGGGAAGAAACCCGATTGCTCTCCAATGAAACGAGTCCTGAGACTGGTTTGATGCAGCTCTCCGTGCTACTCTATCCTGTGCAAGCTCCTTTATCTCCCAGTACCTACTGCAACCCACATCCTTCTGAATCTGTTTAGTGTAGTCATCTCTTGGTCTCCCTCTACGATTTTTCCCTCCACGCTGCCCTCCAGTACCAAATTGGTGATCCCTTGATGCGTCAGAATATGTCTTACCATCCGATCCCTTCTTCTAGTCAAGTTGTGCCACAATCTTCTCTTCTCCCCAATCCTATTCAATACTTCCTCATTAGTTATGTGATCTACCCATCTAATCTTCAGCATTCTTCTGTAGCACCACATTTCGAAAGCTTCTATTCTCTTCTTGTCCAAACTATTTATTGTCCCTGTTTCACTTCAATACATTGCTACACTTCATACAAATACTTTCAGAAACGACTTCCTGACACATAAATCTATTCTCGATGTTAACAAATTTCTCTTCCTCAGAAATGCTTTCCTTGAAATTGCCAGTCTACATTTTATATCCTCTCTACTTCGACCATCATCAGTTATTTTGCTCCCCAAATAGCAAACTCCTTTACTACTTTGAGTGTCCCATTTCCTAGCCTAATTGCCTCAGCATCACCCGACTTAATTGGACTACATTCCATTATCCTCGTTTTGCTTTTGTTGATGTTCATCTTACACCCTCCTATCAAGACACTGTCCATTCCGTTCAGCTGCTCTTGCAAGTCCTTTGCTGTCTCTGACAGAATTACAATGTAATAGGCAAACCTCAAAGTTTTTATTTCTTCTCCATGGATTTTAATACCTACTCCGAATTTTTCTTTTGTTTCCTTCACTGCTTGCTCAATATACAGATTGAATAACATCAGGGAGAGGCTCCAACCCTGTCTCACTCCTTTCCCAACCACTGCTTCCCTTTCATGTCCCTCGACTCTTATAACTGCCATCTGGTTTCTGTACAAATTGTAAATAGATTTTCGCTCCCTGTATTTTACCCCTGCCACCTTCAGAATTTGAAAAAGAGTATTCCAGTCAACATTGTCAAAATCTTTCTCTAAGTCCACAAATGCTAGAAACGTAGGTTTGCCTTTCCTTAATCTTTCTTCTAAGATAAGTCGTAAGGTCAGTATTGCCTCACGTGTTCCAACATTTCTACGGAATCCAAACTGATCTTCCCCGAGGTTGGCTTCTACCAGTTTTTCCATTCGTCTGTAAGGAATTCGCGTTAGTATTTTGCAGCTGTGACTTATTAAACTGATAGTTCGGTAATTTTCACATCTGTCAACACCTGCTTTCTTTGGAATTGGAATTATTATATTCTTCTTGAGGTCTGAGGGTATTTCTCCTGTCTCATACATCTTGCTCACCAGACGGTAGAGTTTTGTCAGGACTGGCTCTCCCAAGGCTGTCAGTAGTTCTAATGGAATGTTGTCTAGCCCCAGGGCTTTGTTTCGTCTCAGGTCTTTCAGTGCTCTATCAATCTCTTCTCGCAGTATCATATCTCCCATTTCATCCTCATCTACATCCTCTTCCATTTCCAAAACATTGTCCTCAAGTACATCGCCCTTGTGTACTCTATATACTCCTTCCACCTTTCTGCTTTCCCTACTTTGCATAGAACTGGGTTTCCATCTGAGCTCTTGATATTCATACAAGTGGTTCTCTTTTCTACAAAGGTCTCTGTAATTTTCCTGTAGACATTATATAACTTACTCCTAGTGAGATAAGCCTCTATATCCTTACATTTGTCCTCTAGCCATCCCTGCTTAGACATTTTGCACTTCCTGTAGATCTCATTTTTGAGACGTTTGTATTCCTTTTTGCCTGCTTCATTTACTGCATTTTCATATTTTTTCCTTTCATCAGTTAAATTCAATATTTCTTCTGTAACCCAAGGATTTCTACCAGCCCTCTTCTTTTTACCTATTTGATCCTCTGCTGCCTTCACTACTTCATCACTCAAAGCTACCCATTCTTTTTCTACTGTATTTCTTTCCCCCATTCTTGTCAATTGTTCCCTTATGCTCCCCCTGAAACTCTCTACAATCTCTGGTTTAGTCAGTTTATCCAGGTTCCATCTCCTTAAATTCCCTCCTTTTTGCAGTTTCTTCAGTTTTAATCTATAGTTCATAACCAATAGATTGTGGTCAGATTCCACATCTGCCTCTGGAAATGTCTTACAATTTAAAACCTGGTTCCTAAATCTCTGTCTTACCATTATATAATCTATCTGATACCTTTTAGTATCTGCAGGGTTCTTCCATGTATACAATCTTCTTTTATGATTCTTGAACGAAGTGTTGGCTATGATTAAGTTGTGCTCTGTGCAAAATTCTACCAGGCGGCTTCCTCTTTCATTTCTTACCCCCAATCCATATTCACCTACTACGTTTCCATCTCTCCCTTTTCCTACTGACGAATTCCAGTCACCCATGACTATTAAATTTATAAAAATAATATAAAATCTAATTGTTCCTAGATGTTACGGAATAGATTTATGTGTAGTACAGTGATCATTGACACTCATCAACACAAACTGGCAAGTTCCCACAGTCGTTCTGAAACACTGCAATATAACAATTTTTTGTGTATAAACAGTCATTATTCAGCATGCTTCTGTCCATATTATTGTTTTCCCACGGCCAAAACGCTCTGCCAACCAAAACATACCTAATGTGTTCTGGTTGGTAGAAGCTAACTGGGGTAATGAGAAACACTAAACGACGCGCACGTTTTACTATCGCTTTCAATGAAATATTGCATAATCAACTGAAAATGTCCCTAAACATACAAACGAAGGCGAAAGAGCAGCACTCACCCACACTGCTGACGCCAGTTTGTGTACAGCGAGCTTAAGAGCCGCTGCTTTGCTCGCGTAGGCGATAAATCCTGCAGAGATTTTTTTTTTAATCGAATATTTTTGTTGTCCGCAAACTGCAACACCTTCTAAGCTTTTCACGCTAATTAAGACCATATGAGCTGGTTTTTTTTCTAATATACTTCTGTCCAAAAGTGATTCTGGTGGCGGGTGTCTAGTTTTTGTCAGTCATGCCTTTTGCATTCTTGTGGAGATATTTCCATACCAACTTTCATCCCCTAACTAATATTTCTTTACATCTAACCGAGAAGAGAAATACCAATTTTCATTAATTTAGCTTCAAAATTTTATGTAACGAAATATTTTTTTTAATGTTCTCATCGCTTATTGCACTCCCTTAAGGGTTGAACTTCCAGGAATTTTTAATTTTTAACTGAGAAGTCAAATACCAATTGCCGTAGAAATAGGCTTAAAAATCCTTTAGTAATTCTTTGGTAATTATATATTTTCAAAAAATCTTTCTCAAACTATTTTATCCCGTTAGTGGTTGAAATTGAAAAACGCTGAATACATTTCGTTTATTTTCTGAGTGAGAAACCAAATAGCAGTTGTCATAGTTCTAGCTTTAAAATTCCCTTAATAGCGACATACTTTCAAAAAGCCTTTTATCCCCTTTTCACGCCCTTAGGAGTGGAATTTTGGACAATCCCTTACTAAACGATGCCTACAGATCCAAGACCTGTCCATACATTAAATTTTTATCCATAGCGGTTTGGGCTGGTGCATGAAGAGTCAGTGAATGACTCTGTTTCACTCCCTTAAGGATTCAGTTTCCAAAAACTGTGAAATACGTGTTTGTTCGTCTCAAACTGACAAGCCAAACGCCAGTTTTCAATGACTTAGCTTTCAAATTGCTTTCACAATGATATATTTTCATAAAACGTTTGACCCCCTATTTCATCCCCTCAGGGATCGAATTTCCAGAAACAGTGACATGCGTATGTTTTATTTGTAACCGAAAAGCAATATATACATTTTCATAGATTCAGCTTCAAGACTATTTGGGCAATCAAATATTTCCGTAGAAACTTACATCGCCATTTCACTTCCACTGGGGTTGAGTTTGCAAGAACAATGAAACACATTTTTTTTTATTTCCAAATGAGAAGTCGAATTTAAATTTTCGTTGATTTAGCTTTCACAGTACAATATTTTCAAAAGAAAACTCATTCCATATTTCTCCCCCTTAGCGGTTAAATTTCCGTAAACAGTGAAACACGTATTTTTATGTTTGCAGCAGGAAGTGAAATACCCATGCTCATAGATGTACCTGTAAAAGTACTTTAGTAGTTCCTTGACAATCACATATTTTTTTTAATTCTCCTTTTATTTCACCCCCATAGGGTTAAATTTCGAAAATACTGAAACAGGAACTGGTTATTTCTGACCGAGAAACCAAATACCCATTTCCGTAGGTGTAGCGCAAAATTACCTAAATAGCGACATTTTTCAAAAAACCCTTCATCCCTATTTCACCACCTTAGAGTTGGAATTTCGAAAAATCTCTCTTAAACGACGCCTACCTTATAAGATCCTCACCTTACCCAAATTTCAAGTTTCTGTCCTCAGCGGTTTTGGCTGGGCGACGATGAATCACTCAGTCAGAACACTGTTTTTCACACTGTAGCGCCAAAGAAACTGCTGTAGGTGTGCGTATTCAAATACAGAGATACGTAAACAGGCAGAATATTGCGCTGCAATCGGCAACACCTATATAAGACAACAAGTGTCTGGTGCAATTATTAGATCGGTTACTGCCGGTACAAAGGTAGGTTAAGTGAGTTTGAACGTGGTGTTACAGTCGGCGCACAAGCGATCGGACACAGCATCTCCGAGATAGCGATGAAGTGGGGATTTTTCCGTACGAGCATTTCACGAGTGTACCGCGAATATCAGGAATCCGGTAAAACATCAAATCTCCGACATCGCTGCGGATGGAAAAGGACCCTGTAAGAACGAGAACAACGATGACTGAAGAGAATCGTTCAACCTGACGGGAGTGAAACCCTTCCACTAACTGCTGCAGATTTCAATGCTGGGCCATCAACAAGTGTCAGCGTGCGAACTGTTCAACGAAACCTCAGCGATATGGGCTTTCGGAATCGAAGGCCCACACTTGTGTCCTTGATGACTGCACGGCACAAATATTTACGCATCGCCTGTGCCCGTCAACACCGACTTTGGACTCTTGACGACTCGAATCATGTTGATTGGTCGCACGAGTCTCGTTTCCAATTGTATCGAGCGGATGGACGGGTATGGAGACAACCTCATATATCCATGGACCCTGCATGTCAGCAGGGGACTGTTCAAGCTGGTGCAGGCTCCGTAATGGTGTGGGGCGTGTGCAGTTGGAGTGATATGAGACTCCTGATACCTCTAGATACGACTCTGACAGGTGACTCGTACTTAGGCATCCTGTCTTATCATCTGCATCCATGTCCATTGTGAATTCCGACGGACTTGGGCAATTCCAGCGGGACAATACGACACCCCAGACGTCCTGAATTGCTGCAGAGTGAACACTGTTCTGAATTTAAACACTTCCGCTGGCCACCAAACTCGCCGGACATGAACATTATTGAGCATATCTGGGATGTCCTGCAACATGCTGTTCAGCAGAGATCTGCACCTCCGCATAATCTTAAGGATTTATGGACAGCGCTGCAGGATTCATGGTGTCAGTTCCCTCCATCAGCAGACGTTAGTCGAGTCCATGCCACGTCGTGTTGCGGCACTTCTATGTGCTCACGGGGCCCCTACACGACATTAGGCAGGTGTACCAGTTTCTTTGGCTCTTTAGTGTATATAGATATAAGACTGCAGGACGTCAAGAATGTGTATTCATGTAATATGGATGATAATTATGAGAAACTGTGTTTGTGAATGCAGGAAAAATCGAATTTCATTTTATTTAACAAATCATTTCAAAAGGTTCAAACGCAATAGAAGAGTTCACTAAAGGAACTTCGGAGCGAGAAATAGTGAGTCGTTGTTCCATACTAGCGACACACACACATATTCCAGTAACAGTGATGGATAATATCACAAAGCATACAGTAAAAAATGTGTTCCGTCTATACTTGGTGGTTGAAGCGTGGGCGGCCAACGATGCAGAACATACGTAATGTGTACTGAATGACGTAGTGCTGTACAGCAGATACTTTGCTCTGCCCTACCGCAAGTTGTCTATGTCCCAATAAAATACAATTCGCAATTTCGATGGTAACAGATTTACGAATCGCTTAATATTATTTGTTGGATCGGTCCGATTAATATTCTGAAAGCCGATGAAACTGGTTTCTAAATAATTGATGTCAACCTAATTTTCTCCAGCACTCAGTGATCATCATAGGCCTGCCTAGTTAGAGGACTGTTGTCTCGAGGGGGTGGAGGAGTTTTTCGAGAATTAGTTTAATTATACTTAGTGATTACCAACGTGGCGACTTTCTACAATGGCTGCTAGGGCAGTTACTTTCAATTTATTGGCACGCCTTCGTGGCCCAGGGACACTAGTCACTCCAGGAACCACAACTTCTGAACCGAGAGAACGGGCATTACTGGATGGAACAAAACAAACTGTTTAGGTTGACCACGAGCGTGTCTTTCTGCCAGGGGACGCATACTGAGGTGCAGCGCCCTCTGTAACGAAACACCAGAACACGGGAGAAATCCTCTCGTCCTCAATCGCTTGCAGTCCTTGGTTGCAGTCAGCGCGTGGTCTTCAAAAGCGCAGGTGTTGTCATATACGTGTATATCCTTGTGCATGCTCACCGTTTTTAGTAGCAGCCAACGACCTCACAGCTCGGGAAAGTGCTGATTTCCATTCAGTGTAATGCGACTGCAGTTATTTCGGTTGTGAATACGTAGAAATATATTGGTTTGTATCTCAGTTGGAGGGCGCGACGAAACTAGCCAAGCTTTAGCGATAGAATATATAAGAAACTGTCAGCCTCGACTGCGTTAATGAAACCAACCTTTACCTAGGTTTCAGCCCAAGTAATTGATCCTTCTTCTGAAGATAAACCTGGTTCTATAATATGTCTACGAGGGTATTGTGTAGAAATAAAACTAAAACAGCCCTAGCGATAGACTTTCTACTGACCCCCCTGGGATTCAGTCTGTTCAATTCTCGTGCCTGTTAATAAGTATGATGAATCTCTCAGTATACTCACTCTCTGATCACAGTCTGGACAAGTTAGCAAAATGCTCGTTCATGTTGTAATTACTTTATTCTTTTGCCTTGTCCAGCAGCAAGCCTTTTCAGGCTAGGCTCATCAGCTGTGAGCGGATAGGTCTTAATTAACGAGGAACAGGCTCCCTCTTTTTTCCATGTATTCTCTTTGGAACAATATATGCAAGATTATATCATATCTGTCGTACTTCTGGCCTGTTGAACTCCCATGTTGCCTCCTGGAACTATTCATTTAGTTATCATAAGCCCCTTACAGACGAGGTGGGATCGGATGGTGGCCACGGTCGAGACGGCAGTGAATTAGCATGTAAGGCCAGAGGTCAGTCAGTTCTTTCATTAATTCTACTGTCAGTATCGACAGGTTCTTTTGACGGAACGTAACATAACATCAAGTAGCATCAACAGTGTTAGCAACATCACTGCATGTAATAGACACTTGTGACCATGATTATAACTGGTTCGAGTTCGGTACACAGTTCACACTACGTGCTCAATATTGAAACTACCTAACCCGGTAAATCTGTCCTTTTACACTCCTGTTTTCACATTCTTCCACGATGTGTTACAGACAAATGGTTCAAATGGCTCTGAGCTCTATGGGACTTAACTTCTTAGGTCATCAGTCCCCCAGAACTTAGAACTACTTAAACCTAACTAACCTAAGGACATCACACACATCCATGCCCGAGGCAGGATTCGAACCTGCGACCGTAGCGGTCGCGCGGTTCCAGACTGTAGCGCCTAGAACCGCTCGGCCACTCCGGCCGGCTGTTACAGACACATCGAGACTGATGCGCGCTTGGGGGTATGTGTTCAGTAATGAAATTTGTTCATTCGGTAAATCCGTCTTTCCACAATCACTGGATTCACAACTCTCCAGGACATATTGTTGTATGATGAAGCCACATCGACACGCCATAACTTTAATGTGGCAGTCAGTATTCTGCTTTGTAAGGCGTCCCATTAGCAGACGTGTCTCTGCACTATTCTAATGTTGCAGTATTGCGTTGAGTAGGAAATTAATTCAGGACACATAACATTTTAATGCACTTTGTACATATTACCAACGTAGTTTTGACTACACTGCAGAAGTTTTGCAGCCTCCATACACTCCAGACCTCTCCCCATGCGATTTCCATATTTTTGTAATTCTGAAGTAAAGCATTCGTGGCCGCCGATTGTTTCGGATGTTGCGCACGCCTAGGTACAATCACGGTTCTGTAGGCAACTGCAAACATTTTTCCATGAACACAATGACCATTTTGTATCACAGCAGGATAAATGTACTGACACTTGTGGCGATTACTTATGGATAACGGTCAGTTTACTAACTTTTTTTCCATCTGCCTCGTTACATTTGACTGACCCTTATACAACAACAACAAAAAATCGGTGAATAATACCGTAATATTTCAAAAAGTGTGTTTCTGTTGTAATCACTATACTATTACCGTACTGGAATGTCACTCCTTAAAGTTCGCAACCAAAAACCCCGCGAAAGGCAAAGGTCCCGAGTTCGAGTCTCGGTCCGGCACACAGATTTAATCTGCCAGGAAGTTTCATATCAGGGCACACTCCGCTGTAGAGTGAAAATTTCATTCTTCGCAACAAAACTTTATGAAGCGCTATGCAGAAAACCTTCCCTATGTGATAGTATATCAGGCGCTGGAAATGGATTTCCTCAATTGGGATGTTAATAACATCATATTTCAGACGACTAAAGGGCCACAAATAGCTCCCACGAACATTTCAGAGACTCTGCTGATACACTGCGTACTTCTAGCACAATAGGCCACACCCTAAAACTAAAATAAGGGTGCGTGTGAGTGTGAAGTAATGTAGCGAGCTGTGGTGGGGGTGCACCGCCCATAGCACACAATTGGCGACTGACAATTATACACAGTCGTAACTGATGACGTGGTATATCAGCACAAACGCAATGCTAGCTGCGACAGGCACGGGTGGAAGTGGAGTGTGAGGTAAGTGGACACTGCTTGATGTCATGTGAAATAAAAACTGCAGTCGCTGATGCGGGATACAGTGGTAATGGTGTGCAGCAACCCTATGGAGGTTCGGCGCACTGTGTGTCGGTGGGCTGCTGTAAGCACTGTGACTGGGTCACACTATCTTCCTTACTAGATGACGTGCCATCCAGACTAGCAGTTCATGATAGGAGCTCTAACCACGGGTGAGAGCATCTGGCCATGGCCGGGAATGATGCTATTCGGCGCATCAGGTGCCCCCAGCATGCTGTTTACCAACTGCCAGCAACGAACTGCAGCTGAGTACCTGGTGTGGACTGGCAGCATACCATGTAGTTTCTGTTGGTTGGTACAGTGTTGGCTAGTTCTGTGAATGGATCTGTGTAGCGCGCTTAAATAGATAAAATAAAAGTGCATACCCGTGCCGTTCCCAACCTGCTATGGACGATTGTGACAAGCGCGTAACAACCATAAATATTGGCCCAGTGACTTATTCAGTTTTAAAGTTAAGTTCTCTCATTCCCACAAACAGTGGAATTTCCATCATTATAAACTTAGAGTATTAGATATCTGATTTTGCTACTACTTTGAAGGGAGGACAAGCAAATTTATAGAGTATCTCACAATTTTAATCTTGGGATAAGAGGGCTCTTGGGTTACACACTTAAGGTAGCTGTGGTGAGGCACATGGTTTACATATTAAATATAACCATAGCACAAGTGCACTTAAATTTAGGGCAAGTCAGCTCCTAACTTAGGTGCAATTGTTTAAAATGAGCGAGTGGTGAAGGGTGGAATTGTTTGGATATAATTTTAAACTGGTCTATATAAATTTCCTGCACTGAAACTTAAGATCACTTTCTAAACTTAGAAGGTTCTGATGTTATAGGGCTGGGGAAATTGACAACCATGCAGCCAACACTACGATCCCAGGATCCACTACTCTGGACTGCCAAGTAAGAGGAGGAAAACTACGGCTATTTTGAACATACCACTAGTGTTTGAATATCTGATTTGTGGCAAATTGAGTGGCAGGAGATTGGAGGGGGAGAAATCTGGGAATGGTGCGTGATGACGATATCTATGATGTGATCAGGAGTCTGACAATAATGCAGATTGTACCAGAACAGGATCAGCCCTACCACTTCCGTACTATCCACTGACGAACTTCTTGTACTTTCTTTGCTGACATTTTTCCATCTAACAAATTAAAATTGTATACTTTGAAAAAGAAATAACCGTTTCTCAAAAATATCAAACACGTTCCGTCTTTTCTAGAATTCTAAAATGTAAAATATTTATAGATAATATTTTCACTTGCTGTAAATATCATCCACTTACAGCACTGAAACGGTAAATCAAAAACTATGTATCAATCTTAAAAACGAGAGAGGAACTAATCATGAATACAAATTAAGTACTACGTTTTATTTTTTAACAATGAAAGAGCAATATTCTTAAATATTGCAATCATCCGAGGCCTATACTTTGCGGCTGTAGACTTGAAACGCGCGTTCAGGTGACGGCCACCTCCGCGCGAAGTCTGTTGTTTGCATGGGATGGATTTCGCTCGACCGTACCGTTCGGTAAACCGTGAAACACGTAGAAACAAGGGCTACAAATTAAGACACGTCCACAGTACACAGCCTTCACTTTAACTGGCGTATTGATGTAGCAGTAGAAGTAAGAGTGTTGTAGTTTTCTTCTGTGACGCTATGCAAGAAGTGACAGAATAGTCAATTAACTTTGCTAGGCCTTTCTTTGGCTACTTGTCGCTTCTCATATTCACAGAACAGTCCACACCCTCTCTGAATACCTAGTACTTAGACCGGAGTATTGTCTCATTTCAGACCACTATGAACACGCTTCCATAACATGTTGTTGTTGTTGTTTTCAGTCCTGAGACTGGTTTGATGCAGCTCTCCATGCTAAACTATCCTGTGCAAGCTCCTTCGTCTCCCAGTACCTACTGCAACCTACATCCTTCTGAATCTGCTCAGTGTATTCATCTCTTGGTCTCCCTCTACGATTTTTACCCTCCATACTGCCCTCCATTGCTAAATTTGTGATCCCTTGATACCTCAGGACATGTCCTACCAACCGATCCCTTCTTCTAGTCAAGTTGTGCCGCAAACTTCTCTTCTCCCCAATCCTATTCAATATCTGCTCATTAGTTACGTGATCTACCCACCTAATCTTCAACATTCTTCTGTAGCACCACATTTCGAAAGCTTCTATTCTCTTCTTGTCCAAACTATTTATTGTCCATGTTTCACTTCCATACATGGCTACATTCCATACAAATACTTTCAGAAACGACTTCCTGACACTTAAATCTATACTCAATGTTAACAAATTTCTCTTCTTCAGAAACGCTTTCCTTGCCATTGCCAGTCTACATTTTATATCCTCTCTACTTCGATCATCATCAGTTATTTTGCTCCCCAAATAGCAAAACTCATTAAGTCTCTCATTTCCTAATCTAATTCCCTCAGCATCACCCGACTTAATTCGACTACATTCCATTATCCTCGTTTTGCTTTTGTTGATGTTCATCTTATACCCTCCTTTCAAGACACTGTCATTATGAATGTTGTTTAGAAATGGAGGGTAAATTGAAGAAATATTCTGCACTTCACAAAATGATTTATCCTGTAAGAATCATAAAGTGCCAAAAGGTTTGGAATATGAGTGTAGCTGCACTTATACAAATCCTTAACAGTCTCTTCTTCTCGCAGACTCCAGTTAAAATTTATGCCAATTAACGAGGATCTCGATTGCCATTAGATACCACAGGTTAGTTTTTCTGAACAGAACGGGATTGTACAGTAATTACTGGAAGTATGAGGCGTCACTGAAAGTGTACAGCGCTGACAAGCGGGAAGTATTTCATTTATAATCTTTGGTAACGAGTGCTTCACCGACCTATCGCAGACGTCCAGCAGCAAGTTGTCAGCTTACGGGACCGGTGAGAAACGGCTTGTCTTGGACACAGCCCAAGTTTAGAGTGAACCGACGGACAGACCAACTTGGGCGTAATCATTAAACCCAGTACCGGACGCCTTGCTTCCCCCGCCTCACTGAACCTGCTCACAAAGCCATTCTCGGCTCACACTGTTAGCCAGCACGTAGCTGTCCTATTTACATTTAAAATCGAAGGCTTAGAAAGAAGCAAACGAGTTTAGCCTCTGAAGCACTGAAAGAGGAGTTTGATTTTCTGTAAAAAGTGGTGCACAGCTTCAAAGTGTTCACAGAAAGGCATCAAGGTACCTACAAAAGCTGCTTTAAAGAGAGTCCCAGACAGTTTCAAGTCACTGACAAGTGACACATTCTGCAGGCAAGTGACACATGCTGCAGCTGATAATAACTATGAACGAGAGGACTTAAGTTACGCATCATTGTCGTAGGCGAAGTAAGTTTGGTTGAATGCTGAACTGCGCTTTGAAGTAACACGGATACGCGGAGGTATATTACAACATAGTCGTTAAGCCTACTATCAGAATTTCTTCGTGGATTTATCTGATATTTAAACGGTTTCTATACAAGGATCTTACTGTTCCGCTTGTTTCAACTTTAGAATAAGTTCCCAATTGCTACCCCGTTTCATTGGCACACAGCCAAGCACCTCTTATCCATAGCGAAGTAAAAGTGTGTCTGCAGGAAACCCGGAACATGTATTGTCTGTTGACAACACGTGGTCTCAGCGTGGGAGGACATTTGTAACTTGACTTCTGAACTCCCCGCGTATTTGAAGCCAGGAAGCCATCCCCTAACCTGATGTAATGCTTGTCTGTGACTTGAAGATAGTAGGTTGAGCAGAGCTGCTTGTACGTGAATCAACACACGTTACAGACAACAGAATGTGGTCCCGTTATCCTCTTCTTTGAGGAGGTTGTATGTTAATGGGAGCAAGCTGAATTGTGGACGGTTTATCGTGAGCAATTGATGGGCATATTCAAAACGTCGACAGGAAGTAAACTTCTAGGTAACTAATCAAGTTTTATATGGTTTAGCTGTTTCCTGCAGCAAACTTTCTCACCCACCCCCTCCCTCCCTCCCTCTCTCTCTCTCTCTCTCTCTCTCTCTCTTTCTCCACTTCTTAATTTTCTCAGTTTTAAGTTTATTGTCGCTAGTGTGTTACAATCTACAATTCTTAAAACAGACAGTGATTTAAGAGATATTTTGGATATTCTTTATGTGAAATGCTGAACCCAGCGAATAGTTCTTATTAAAGGTTTAGCTGCGCTAAGATCGATCCTATTTCACAAGCCCATATCCTGACTACAGAAACCTGGGTGAATTTTAACTTAGCAGCTAACCAACCATTTAACTTGCCGCTGCTTTACGTTTCTGGTTCAGGAGATGTCCTGTAAGTGCAGCGACGACACTCTCTCATCAATTACCCAATGTGTGCCAATAACACAGCGGTAAAAGGCTTTCTGCGTTCGCTATTTAAAAAGTGCAGCTGTACAAGAGTGCGGCGTGATTTTCGTCGAGTGTGGGGCACTGTACCTTCCACACCTGTAATTTCAAGACTCTGGTTGTTGAGATAAGGATAACTCAACATGCTCCTTGTTCTCGTTCCACACGTAGAGCACATTTAGCAGAGTTTAATTTAAAGCCACTCCCTCCCCCCCCCCAAGGCCTACTCATATAGCCAGCCAATAATTAGGTGCTCCTTGTGTGTCTGTTTGCTGTGTCTTGCGTTGTCAGCGTTTCAAACAATACGAGAGTTAAATGGCCCTGAGCACAATCAACGTAAATGCTGAGGCCATCAGTCGCCTAGAACTTAGAACTAATCAAACCCAACCAACCCAAGGACATCACACACATCCATGCCCGAGGCAGAACTCGAACCTGCAACCGTAGTGGTCGCTCGGCTCCTGGCTGTAGCGCATAGAACCGCACGGTCACTCCGGCCGAATACGAGAGTTAACTGCTACAAATCTTGCCTAGCAGTTATATATTCTGTGAATTTGTTCTGAGCGTAGAGTACGAATTGAACAATTTCGTTTCAGGTTTGTATTCGGTGATGAGGCTACATTTCATTTAAGGGTCAAAACTCCTCAGTCAGCTTCAAAAAATCGATTTTTGGCTGTATGATTTTTTTGAAACCACGAGAGCCTTTCAAAAGCTAAAGCAACCGTTTTTCTGTGTCACTTTTGCTTAAAAAAGAACGCGAAATTTTTGTCTAGCATCGTGGAATACTCCCGATTCGGCGCCTATATGTCGCGAAGTTCCGACAGGTGGCTGAGCTGTACATAGTCTACAAAATGACGTCTGTAACGAATGTGTGCTTCTGTAACGAAGGTGTGCTCCAAGCAGAACATGTCAGAGATTCTTTTGAGGGAAGACCAAAGTATGGTTGACATTCATAGGCGGTTGTGAAATCTCTACAGAGATCTGGCAGTGGACAAAAGCAGGGTGAGTCGTTAGGAGAGGCCTCTGTCATCACTGTAACAAGGTCACGCAGTCCTGTCTGATTTCCCGCATGTTGGCCGGAGACGCAACTGCTTTCAGAAAATTATTGAAAACCGTATCAAAACCACAAGTTGATACCTTAAGTAAAAACAAAGTTACGTAGTATTTAGTTTGAGTGCGGAGCGGCTCTATGTGGCGAGTCGGGGAGCACATAGGAATGTTCTGACGCCTCCTCGAAAGCCCAATAAAAATTAAGATAAGACTATACCAGAGGTGTAAATGTGAAGTCTAAAAAAGGTACAAAAGCAAGAATATTTCTCTCGATAAAAACCATGGCTAATACGACAGGTACCTAGAAAACCTATAACTCGTCAATATGAGATTTTTCGTGTTAAATATGTAAATCAAATATGTATTTTAGTATCAAAGAGCAACTTCACGATGTAAAGACATTCTTTGTAACTATGGCCTTATCTCTTTGCGGATTAAAAACACTTGGTTCAAAGATCAACTACTACTTTTTTTCTCTGCTGTTGAAGAATTAAGTCGCTTAGCTGTTCTGACGAACTAGGTATTTGATGTACTTATTATATTTTACAATATATGGTAAAAAGTGAATTTCTTCTTTCCTTATTCAAAACCTCTCTCTCCATGTGGAAGTATGTAAGTGAAAAACATTTATTTGAAATGAGTTGCGTAGAAGAGTGTCCAACTGGCTTTCTTTTGTCGTAATAGCTCACATGTGGCCATTACGTAATATTTAATTAAATATTTAAATATTAAATATTGCCCCCCCCCCCCCAAACCCCATAAACGATGTACCTTGCCGTTGGTGGGGAGGCTTGCGTGTCTCAGCGATACAGATAGCCATACCGTAGGTGCAACCACAACACAGGGGTATCTGTTAAGAGGCCAGACAAACGTGTGGTTTCTGAAGAGGGGCAGCAGCCTTTTCAGTAGTTGCAGGGGCAACAGTCTGGATGATTGACTGATCTGGCCTTGTAACACTAACCAAAATGGCATTGCTGTTCTGGTACTGCGAACGGCTGCAAGCAAGGGGAAACTACAGCCGTAATTTTTCCCAAGGGCATGTAGCTTTAGTGTATGATTAAATGATGATGGCATCCTCTTGGGTAAAATATTCCGGAGGTAAAATAGTCCCCCATTCGAATCTCCGGGCGGGGACTTCTCAGGAGGACGTTGTCATCAGGAGAAAGAAAACTGGCGTTCTGCGGATAGGAGCGTGGAATGTCAGATCCCTTAATCGGGCAGGTAGGTTAGAAAATTTAAAAAAGGAAATGGATGGGTTAAAGTGAAATATAGTGGGGATTAGTGAAGTTCGGTGGCAGGATTAACAAGACTTCTGGTCAGGTGAATACAGGGTTATAAATATAAAATCAAATAGGGGTAACGCAGGAGTAGGTTCAATAATGAATAGGAATATAGGAATGAGGGTAATCTATTACAGACAGCATAGTGAACGCATTATTGTGGCCAAGATAGATACGAAGCCCACGCCTACCACAGTAGTACAAGTTTATTTGCCAACTAGCTCCGCAGATGACGAAGAGATTGATGAAATACGTGAAGAGATAAATGAAATTATTCAGATAGTGAAGGGAGACGAAAATGTAACAGTCATGGGTGACTGGAATTCGATAGTAGGAAAAGGGAGAGAAGGAAACGTAGTAGGCGAATATGAATTGGGGGAAGAAATGAAAGAGAAAGCCGCCTGGTAGAATTTTGCACAGAGCTTAACTTAATATAGCTAACACTTGGTTCAAGAAACATGAAAGAGGGTTGTATACATGGGAGAACCCTGGAGATACTAGAAGGTATCAGATAGATTATATAATAGTAAGACAGAGATTCAGGAACAAGGTTTTAAATTGTAAGACATTTCCAGGGGCAGATGTGGACTCTGACCACAATCTATTGATTATGAACTGTAGATTAAAACTGAAGAAACTGCAAAAAAGTGAGATTTTAAGGAGATGGGACCCAGATAAACTGAAGGAACCAGAGGTTGTAGAGAGCTTCAGGGAGAGCATTAGGGAACGATTGTCAAGAATGGGGGGGGGGGGGGGGGGAGAATACAGTAGAAGAAGAATTTGTAGCTTTGAGAGACGAAATAGTGAAGGTAGCAGGGGATCAAGTAGGTAAAAAGACGAGGGCTAATAGAAATCCTTGGGTAACAGAAGAGATATTGAATTTAATTGATGAAAGGAGAAAATACAAAAATGCAGTAAATGAAGCAGGCAAAAAGGAATACAAACGTCTCAGAAATGAAATCGACAGTAAGTGCTAAATGGCTAAGCAGGGATGGCTAGAGGACAAATGTAAGGATGTAGAGGCACATATCACTAGAAGTAATATAGATACTGCTTACAGGAAAATCAAAGAGTCCTTTGGAGAAAAGAGAACCACTTGCATGAATATCAAGCGCTCAGATGGAAACCCAGCTCTAAGAAAAGAAGGGAAAGCAGAAGGGTGGACAATATTATAGAAATGGATAAGAATGTAGATCAAGATGAAATAGGAGATATGATACTGAGTGAAGCGTTTGACAAAGCACTGAAAGACATAAGTCGAAACAAGGTCCCGGGAGTAGAGAACATTCCATTAGAACTAATGAAACCTTGAGAGACCCAGGTCTAACAAAACTCTACCATCTGGTGAGCAAGATGTATGAGACAGGCGAAATACCCTCAGACTTCAAGAAGAATATAATAATTCCAATCCCAAAGAAAGCAAGTGTTGACAGACGCGAAAATTATCGAACTATCAGTTTAACAAGCCACGGCTGCAGCATAATAACACCAATTCTTTACCGACGAATGGAAAAACTGGTAGAAGTCGACCTCGGTGAAGATCAGTTTGGATTCCGTAGAAATGTGGGAACACGTGAGGCAATACTGACCCTACGACTTATCTTTGAAAATAGATTAAGGAAAGTCAAACCTAACATTCTAGCATTTGTAGACATAGAAAGCTTTCGACAATGTTGACTGGAATACTCTCTTTTAAATTCTGTAGGTGGCAGGGGTAAAATACAGGGAGCGAAAGGCTATTTACAAATTGTACAGAAACCAGATGGCATTTATAAGAGTCCACGGGCATGTAAGTGAAGCAGTGGTAGGGAAGGGAGTGAGACAGGGTTGGAGCCCATCCCCGATGTTATACAATCTGTATATTGAGCAAACGGTAAAGGAAACAAAAGAAAAATTCGGAGTTGGAATGAAAATCCATGGAGAAAAAATAATAACATTGAGGTTCGCCGATGACATTGTAATTCTGTCAGAGACAGCAAAGGACCTCGAAGAGCAGCTGAACGGAATGGACAGTGTCTTGAAAGAAGATATAAGATGAACATCAACAAAAGCAAAATGAGGATAATGGAATGTAGTCGAATTAAACCGGGTGATGCTGCGGGAATTAGATTAGGAAATGAGACGCTTACAGTAGTAAATGAGTTTTGCTGTTTGTTGAGCAAAATAACTGATGATGGTCGAAGTAAAGAGGATATAAAATGTGGACTGGCAATAGCAAGGAAAGCGTTTCTGAAGATGAGAAATTTGTTAACATCGAGTATAGATTTAAGTGGTAGGAAGGCGTTTCCGAATGTATTTGTATGGAGTGTGCCCATGGAGTGTAGCCATGGAGTGTAGCCATGTATGTGGTTCATGGTGTGGGTTCCTGTAGTCATGTCCTAGGTCATGAACCACGGGCAACGTAAGAGTGGCCAAGTAAGTGGTCCCGACAGTCGGGGTTAGTTTGGAATAAGGCTGGGCATCTCGGACATATTCTGAGTTATGGTCACCTTTGTGCTCATGCGGCAAAGACTACCAAATCCACCGGTTAGTCCCTCAACCGTTAGGGGTAAAACTCAATGGGACTCGGGGCAAGTAAGGCTAGCAACCTGCTTCCCTGGTACTTTAAATATGATGCTGGCAACAATCAGAGCAAAATGCCTCGGACCTTTGGAGGTGACGGAGTCCCACCACTAACTGAGAAACCAGGGTCTCCTAAGATACGACTCGGGAAACAAATGGTAATGAGATGGGGAGCTATTAATATCAATGGGGGCTACTCTGGGAAGAAGGTAGAGCTGGGAGAGGCTGCAAGTAAGATGGGGCTGAATGTTCTAGCTGTTAGTGACATTCGGTTAAGGGGTGAGAAAGAAGAGGAAGTGGGAGAATACAATATCTACCTGTCAGGAGTCAAAGCAGGAATAGCACAATGGGGTATAGGGATTTACATGAGGAAAGAAATGGAACCCAGCGTAGTTGCAATAAGGTATGTAAACGAACGACTGATGTGGATAGATTTTACAGTGTCTAGCAAGAAAATTAGGACTGTGTCAGTATATTCGCATTATGAAGGGACAGATCAAGATAAGATGGATAGTTTTTATGATGCACTCAGTGATGTAGTTGTTAGAGTAAAGGTCAAGGACAGTGTTCTGCTCATGGGTGATTTTAACGCCAGGATTGGAAATCGAACAGAAGGGTATGAAAAGGTTATGAGTAAATTTGGAGAGGATATGGAGGACAACAGGAACGGGAAACAACTCTTGGATTTCTGTGCCAGTATGGGCTTAGTAATCACAAACTCCTTTTTAAACATAAGAACATTCACCGCTATACTTGGGAAGGCAGGGGAACCAGATCTGTCATTGACTATATAATAACTGATCAGGAATTCAGGAAGGCTGTGAGGGACACACGTGTATTCAGAGGATTCTTTGATGACACTGATCATTATTTAATCTGCAGCGAAACTGGTATTGTGAGGCCGAAAGTGCAGTAGGTCAGGTCCATATGTAGGAGGATAAGAGTGGAGAAACTTCAGTATAAGGAAATCAGGCACAAGTACATAACAATGATCTCAGAAAGGTACTAGTTAGTTGAATGTAGTCAGTCATTGGAAAAGGAATGGACAAGGTACAGGGACACAGTACTAGAAGTGGCTAAAGAATGTCTTGGAACAGTAGTGTGTAAAGGTAGGATGAAGCAAACAGCTTGGTGGAATGACACAGTCAAGGCAGCCTGTAAAAGGAAAAAGAAGGCGTATCAAAAATGGCTACATACTAGAACTCAGGTAGACAGAGAAAGTTATGTTGAAGAAAGAAACAAAGTCAAACAGATAATTGCAGCATCCAAGAAGAAATCTTGGGAAGACTTTGGAAACAGGTTGGAGACTTTGGGTCAAGCTGCTGGAAAACCATTTTGGAGTGTAATTAGCAGTCTTCGAAAGGGAGGTAAGAAGGAATCCTGTGGATTCTTTGGACAGATGGAGGGAATATTTTGAAGAGTTGCTCAATGTAGGTGAAAATACGATCAGTAATGTTTCAGATTTCGATGTACAATGGGATAGGAAAGAGGATGGAAATAAGATCACATTTGAGGAAGTGGTGAAAATGGTCAATAGATTGCAGTGCAATAAAGCAGCTGGGGTGGATGAAATTAAGTCGGAACTCATCAAATACAGTGGAATGTCAGGGCTTAAATGGCTACACAGGATAATTGAAATCGCCTGGGAGTCGGGACAGGTTCCATCAGACTGGACAAAAACAGTAATCACACGAATCTTTAAACATGGAAACAGAAAATATTGTAACAACTACAGAGGTATCTCTTTAATCAGTGTTGTGGGTAAAATCTTCTCAGGTAATGCTGAAAGGAAAGTGCGAGTATTAGTTGAGGACCAATTGGAGGAAAATCAGTGGCCTCTTAGAGGTTGTCAGGACCAGATCTTTAGCTTACGGCAAATAATGGAAAAGTGTTATGAAGGAACAGGGAATTGTATCTATGCGCTATAGACCTAGAAAAGGCATATGACCGGGTTCGTAGGAGGAAGTTATTGTCTGTTCTACGAGATTATGGAATAGGAGGCAAACTTTTGCAAGCAATTAAAGGTCTTTACATGGATAGTCAGGCAGCAGTTAGAGTTGACGGTAAATTGAGTTCATGGTTCAGAGTAGTTTCAGGTCTAAGACAAGGCTGCAACCTGTCTCCACTGTTGTTCATATTATATATTGATCATATGTTGAAAACAATAGACTGGCTGGGTGAGATAAAGATGTCTGAACACAAAATAAGCAGTCTTGCATATGCGGATGACTTAGTTGTGATGGCAGATTCGATTGAAAGTTTGCAAAGTAATATTTCCGAGCTAGATCAGAAATGTAAGGACTATGGTATGAAGATTAGCATCTCCAAAACGAAAGTAACGTCAGTGGGAAAGAGATATAAACGGACTGAGTGCCAAATAGGAGGAACAAAGTTAGAACAGGTGGACAGTTTCAAGTACTTAGAATGCATATTTTCACAGGATGGTAACATAGTGAAAGAATTGGAAGCGAGGTGTAGCAAAGCTAATGCAGTGAGTGCTCAGCTACGATCTACTCTCTTCTGCAAGAAGGAAGTCAGTACCAAGACTAAGTTATCTGTGCACCGTTCAATCTTTCGACCAACTTTGTTGTATGGGAGCGAAAGCTGGGTGGATTCAGGTTACCTTATCAACAAGGTTGAGGTTACGGATATGAAAGTAGCTAGGATGATAGCAGGTACTAGTAGATG
The DNA here is from genome assembly GCF_023864345.2 of Schistocerca serialis cubense. Taxonomy (NCBI): domain Eukaryota; kingdom Metazoa; phylum Arthropoda; class Insecta; order Orthoptera; family Acrididae; genus Schistocerca; species Schistocerca serialis. The sequence continues at coordinate 61,336,526 of NC_064644.1, read as the reverse complement.
GGAACAATGGCAGGAGGGTGTCCACAATGAGGAAATCAAAGAAAAACTGGGAATGAACTCTATAGATGTAGCAGTCAGGGCGAACAGGCTTAGATGGTGGGGTCATGTTACACGCATGGGAGAAGCAAGGTTACCCAAGAGACCCATGGGTTCAGCAGTAGAGGGTAGGAGGTGTCGGGGCAGACCAAGGAGAAGGTACCTGGATTCGGTTAAGAATGATTTTGAAGTAATAAGCTTAACATCAGAAGAGACAGCAATGTTAGCACGGAATAGGGGATCATGGAGGAATTTTATAAAGGGGACTATGCTCCAGACTGAACGCTGAAAGGCATAATCAGCCTTAAATGATGTTGATGATGATGATGATGATTATGTAGTCATGTATGGAAGTGAAACGTGGACGATAATTAGTTTAGACCAGAAAAGAACAGAAGCTTTCGAAATGTGGTGGCACAGAAGAATGCTGAACAGTAGATTGGTAGATCACAATACTAAATGAGGAGATATTGAATAGAATTGGAGAGAAGAGAAATTTGTGGCACAACTTGACTAGAAGAAGGGATCAGTTGGTAGGACATATTCTGAGGCATCAAGGGATCCTCAGTTTTAGCATTGGAGGGCAGCGTGGAGGGTAAAAATCGTAGAGGGAGACCAAGAGATGAATACAACAAACAGATTCAGAAGGTTGTGGGTTGCAGTAGGTACTGGGAGATGAAGAACCTTACAGAGGATAGAGTAGCATGGAGAGCTGCATCAAACCAGTCTCTTGACTGAAGACCACAACATCAACAACATTAAATATTACACTTCACTCTCAACATTATAAATATTTTGGCTATTCATGGTAATTTTCAGGTATTAATATTTGCAAGTTCATTTTGTCGGAATTTTTGCGGAATTGTATAGAGAAATTTAACTGCAGTACGCAACAAGGCTTGTGTTTGCCTTACGATATCTTTGAGTTCGCAATTAAATTTATTTCTGTCAAGGAAATGCTTAACCTGCATCGAAGCCAACTTGCTCTCAATGAAAATTATTGACCGTCAGTAAAAATACTTACGGTATGTAGGTGATTGTATCATCTCCCTCTTTTGCAACAGTTAATTTAACGGGCAAGAATGGTAATATTTCATGCTACTTCTGATTACCTTTGAACTAGCCACGAGTTTGGATAACGTAATTAAACCGTTACAACCAAAACTTTACCCATTTTTACTAACATTTGTGCGTGCGCAGCAGCCTTAACTATCGTCGGTGTATATGTGAGCCGGACTTATGCGCGTGTAGAATATTCTCGACGCCAACAGGATATTAAATATCCTTTACCTTTTTCCCGACCACATACTACATTAAAAATAAAAGCATTTTCATGCTAAAAAGAAAGAGAGAGAGGGGGGGGGAGAGACGATATAAGTGGCGCCCGACGTGGGGTCTGACTATACGTAAAATACATAGTTTAACATGAATAATTATTTTATTGTATTTTATCGTATTTTTCTTGTATTTATGATTAATTGATGAATGTTTGTTTCCACATGATCATCACTTGTGCTTGATTGGATAACTGAAATCCCGAAACCTTCCTTGCTAGGAGAGGAATTTGTAATGAAAAGGGATTGTATTCCAGGACAAGGATACATAACATACAGCATGGACCTATCGCTGTCTGTAACTAGGGGCACTAATGAGTGTTTCCTTCCGTTTTCCGTGCTGATAGGTCAGGAATGCGCCTAGATACCCAATTGTACATTTTATTATTGTGATTCTGGTATTGCTTTGTGTGTGTGTGTTGTGTACATAGCAGGAAGGGTCTGTATTCGTGTGAAGTTTTGTTTGAGATTTTATTCCATTTACTAGCGAGTAATACTTGCAGCCTAAATAACAGCTGGCGCAAAAATTAGCTGTTGAGCTGCCAGTCACAGCTAGCGCAAAAAAAGACTGCATTTATTTATATTATGCATCGTGCCAGAACTTGAAACCAATTGAGAAAGGAATAAGTATACTCCGATTCCGAATCTCTTAATAACATTGAAGAACAGCCAGTTGAAAGTACACACGAAACTATGAATAGAATTAAAATATGAGTAATTTATAACCAGTGAACCCGATGTGGATGTCTTGGCTGACGATAATAAATCGTGAACATCGACCTGTGCAGAGGCAAGGCCAAACGCTACAGTACTGAAACAATCGCCGACAGGAAAGCCATGTGGTGATTTCTTTACAATATTCTTCCAGAAGTTACAAGAAAAAGAAAAATAACGAGATAAAGCTATGCTCCAACAGTTTAATGCACTACTCGAGACCCGCTAAGAACAGTTGGCTGTTAACGGCAAAGAACGTGAAGAAAGACAAGAGGCCAGAGGGAAATTACGTGATGAGAATATCGCCCATCAATTAAACGAAATTGTAACGAAGCAGGACGAAGCTCTGTTAGCAAACGTAGACGAGCAGCTAGACGCTCTTAAAACCGAAATCACTCTTATGAAGGAAGTATATAATGGCTTACCTGAAACAGTATCTAAGGTTGTTAGTAATGTTAAAAAGTGCAAGGATGCACAAAACACCCTGGACAGAAGTAAATGAACTGACAAACAAATCAGACTAGATTTCTTTAAAATGAACTGAGCAGGTCTAAGAGCACTTGAAGGCTCAATCGGAAAAGACTGAAACCGGAAAGGATGTAGGGATGAAGGAACACGTGACCACTGAGTTACAAGATGCGGTACAAAAGTCTCAAACGAAGCTGCATTCGGTAGTGGCGAAGCAGCAAATGAATTGCGAAATAAAGTAAGGCAAATTCAATACACCTTAGCGGAAGAACTTAAATAAAAGATAAAGCTGTACAGCTAGAATGTTGTGGATCCAGTGTGCAAGAAACCGAACGAAATATGATTCAAGGTCGTAGGCGTTACTGAAACGAAAGCTGTTACCTGTGAACAACTTTCCCTGAACGAAATGTTTATGTTTACAGACCTGCTCCAGATAGGATCGCAGCGGTAGCTTATGAACAAAAACCTAACTACGCTGAGATTAAACTGCAAGAAAGCCTCATAAAACACAGGCTGTTCAAACATTTTCTGCAGAGAAAAAGACCATGCATCCGGTCATTTTCATTAAAAGTTTTAGACACGTTGTGTCCAAGATTTGAAAGGAGCGACAAAAAATACAATTTGTGACTTCACATATTACAGGCGAAGCCGCGTTATGGGCAATAGAAACAGCGGGCAGTTGTCAAACACTCGAAGAATCTGAGAACGTTGTCTTAGCCAAATATTGGAGTGCTTGTACCCAAGAACGTCTAAGACATTGTACAACCGAAGTTAGGCAGTATGAGAAAATACGTAGAGAAGTACCTTAGTAAAACTCGGTCTGGGACGAACCCATGACAACCAGAGAGGTGTTAAGGATATTAAAGATGGGATTACCTATTTCAGTCAAAGTTAGTTAATGTGCCTAAGATAACTTGTAAAGATTTTTAATCATCGTAAATTTCCTAGATTGAGCCACGAAGTTAGAAGAAAGAGTTAGTTCGAGTAACGGTAGTTACCCTCCGGCGAACGTCGGAAATAATGATAATAATAATAACGGCAATGATAACAGAAACAGAAAAAGGAACGATTACTATAACAATAGTAACCATACTAACTGTGGTTATAAGCAACCATAACAGATTGCGGCGTACACGAATTCAAATGGGAACGGGCACGGCCATAATCAGCAAGGAAATAATAGGAAGAGACGCGGAGAAATAATGGGACACAACAATCCCAACTTCCAGCAACCTAAAACCAGTCGATCTCATGCCGACAGGTGGGCTAACCAACAGGCGGTTCAGCCGAGTCAAAATTGGGTGCCACCTGATCGAAACATCCAATACAGAAGTAATTATGAGTACAATAATGTGAGGGAAGAGAACAGTCGTATGATGCAGCAGAATCAGGACCAACGAGTTAGGACCAACAACCCGGCCCGTCCACTTCTTTAAACTAAAGTTGACCACCCCATGTCTTCCGGTAGTGGTTAAGGAGAAAAGTGAGGGCACCTCTATAAACTCTGTAAACATGTTACATTACAACATCGGCCAGGATATACGCAATGAATTATGCACTGAGCCAAAAAGTTGTAACAAGACAGGTAAATCCGTAGTACACGCGAAAAACAGGCAATGTACTATTGACCGTGATCTTGGACACCGGACCAACGCCGGCAGAAGTGGCCGTGCGGTTGTAGGCGCTGCAGTCTGGAACCGCGAGACCACTACGGTCGCGGGTTCGAATCCTGCCTCGGGCATGGATGTGTGTGATGTCCTTAGGTTAGTTAGGTTTAACTAGTTCTAAGTTCTAGGGGACTGATGACCTCGGAAGTTGAGTCCCATAGTGCTCAGAGCCATTTTTTGAACCGGAGCAACAACAAGCGTCATGAAATATGATTTATACAAAGAATTATGTCTCATACACAAGATACCGTCACTTCCAGTTCAAGAATGTAGAGTGGTAGGGGTTATTAGTGCCAAGTCGCAGGTGGTCAAAACACAGGTGCAGGTCGACCTTTTAAGGGAAAATGGAGCCTTGAAGTGCACGTTCCTGGTGATAAACAACTTATCAGTGGCCTGCATCCTGGGTAGAGATTTCATCAGAGGGAGGAACGGAATGATCGACCTCTCGTCTGGAACCTGTACTGTGGACAATGTAGGAAAAAGAGTTGTGTTGGAACTGACTGACACAGAAGGGATACATGGCAAGTACTACCAGATTATCCGTACTGAATGTCCCAGAACTCAAATATTACTTCTAGACAGTAATCTACCTATTCAGCGGTACTGTACTTCACGGTTTAGTCAAAGCGATTAGGTAATTGCCACAAAAGAGTTGATTCGGCAAAATTTTGTCGAGTCGTTGCGCCTAGATACGCAGCAACAGAAACAGTTAACTTATTTAAACAAATAAGCTATACAAACCTAGACCACCTAATAATTCACTCCAACCATAATCAATGACCTAACTTTAAAGGTATGTATACAAATGAATTTTCTGAGAAAACAGGAACTTTAAAAGGTTACATATATAACATGGATGTCTAACCACGTGAAACATACTGCCACGCTACATACTCCGTCACTGTAGAAGAAGGATAAAGCTGTAACAAAGGAACTTAGGAAGATAATCGAGTGGGATATAATAGAGCCTTCCTCTTCTCAGTATAGAAGACCACTTCTGGCAGTAGCAAAGGCAGATTGGTAGTGTGAGGCTGGTTCTAGAAGCGAGAAACTGAAATCAGGCAGATTTTTATTAAACTAACCCAAGAAGCAGAGAAACGCAAGAAAAAGTACGACAAAAATGTAAAAAGTGTAAGAAACTATGAAATTGGAGAACTCGTACTCCTCCGAACACATCCTAAGTCATCAAGCCCTGAAAGGCAGAATAAAAAGTGGCAGGCAGATTTTGTATGCTGCTCCCTACAAAATTGTAGAAACTATCCTTAGGGACACAACCAGACAACATGATTGCCAAAGGTTTATAACCTTACAAAGATTTAAAGAAGTTTATTAAATAACCTTGTTTACTTTTTTTTCATTGTACTAGTCTTTAGTATGTAGTAGTAGATTATAAGTACTTCATTTCATGTATCATTTAAAATGCGATGATTAAGAGAATGCACTGGGGGCAGCTCAAGAGATAACTAGTCCAGACAGATATTATCTGTGGCCTTTGACTGTTGATTATGAAAAAAATTTCCAATAATTGTTATTGTATGTTACGTAATATTGTATATAGGAACAAAACGCATTCAATGCTGTTTGCTTAAAAATGAAGATTTTTTTGGTAGTTAATCCATATTTCAATTCAGGTTAATAACTCTTAAAGTTTCAGTAAGTATTATAATAGTTTTTATGTTTTTTAACGCTACAGTCTGTTTTTTACATAAGTTTAACTTCTCAAACCACATGAAACATGACTAGCTTAGGTTTCGTTGTGTCCCTTGATTAACACTGTAAGATGCACCACGGTATATCAAGGTCGGAATTTCAGTTGAACTTGAGACAGAGTGTGTACATACCCAGTCTGAATGGCAGATTTGCCTGTTAATTTTCGTGTGACTGATGTCCCCGCGACAACATTATTTCATGTTTAGGCACCGGTAGTTCGCTTACGTGATTGTAGGAACACACCCACGTGACTGTAGCAACACATACACTGGTGTCCTCTACAAAGACAACACACTGACATTTGCTTTATAGAAGTTAAGCCAGAGCCCTGTTTAACAAGATTCCAGATCGTAAACTGATCATAACCCATAGAGTGGAGAGGTACGTACATTAGCTGATGTAAGCAAAATGTATATCTGTAAAGAGACTGTGTACGCGTCTGTATTATTAATTCATCAAACAATAATGTACAGATGAAGAATATGCGCGCATAGCCTAAACTTTATCTGACTATAAAAGTCTGTCAAGTGAGTTGAGAAAAAAGTGAATGTTCAATAAACGATGACCCAACAGTGTTACGTCGGTGATGTTAATCAAAACCGTGACAGTGATAGCGAGACTATCCGCTGAATGTAATGCATTTCTAACTGCAGCGCAGCGAATGTCTGAAGACTTGCGAGGAGGACTGTTACACTGAAAGCGCAACGACATTCCGTAAACTGTTAAATAAAATGCCGTCACACGTGCTATTAACAAAATTTCTAAGGTTTTAAATTGAAATAAATATTTCTTTGACAAATAGGACACTGCAGATGTTTGCAGCCACTCAAATGTTCAAATGTGTGTGAAGTCTTTTGGGACTTAACTACTAAGGTCATCAGTCCCTAAGCTTACACACTACTTCACCTAAATTATCCTAAGGACAAACACACACACCCGTGCCCGAGGGAGGACTCGGACCTCTGCCGGCACCAGCCGCATGACTGCAGCGCCCCTAACCGCTCGGCTAATCCCGCGAGGCTTTGCAGCCACCGTAAGGTGTTAATATGTTTAATTTACCTGAAGACAGTTGTTGTTGTTGTTGTTGTTGTGGTCTTCAGTCCTCAGACTGGTTTGATACAGCTCTCCATGCTACTCTATCCTGTGCAAGCTTCTTCATCTCCCAGTACTTACTGCAACCTACATCCTTCTGAATCTGCTTAGTGTGTACATCTCTTGGTCTCCCTCTACGATTTTTACTCTCCACGCTGCCCTCCAATGCTAAATTTGTGATCCCTTGATGCCTCAGGACATGTCCTACCAAGCAGTCCCTTCTTTTTGTCAAGTTGTGCCACAAACTCCTCTTCTCCCCAATTCTACACAATACCTCCTCATTAGTTACGTGATCTACCCATCTAATCTTCAGCATTCTTCTGTAGTACCACATTTCGAATGTTTCTATTCTCTTCTTGTCCAAACTATTTATCGTCCATGTTTCACTTCCATACATGGCTACACTCCATACAAATACTTTCAGAAATGACTTCCTGACACTTAAATCTATACTCGATGTTAACAAATTTCTCTTCTTCAGAAACGCTTTCCTTGCCATTACCAGTCTACATTTTATATCCTCTCTTCTTCGACCATCATCAGTTATTTTGCTCCCCAAATGGCAAAACTCATCTACTACTTTAATAAGTGTCTCATTTCCTAATCTAATTCCCGCAGCATAACCCGACTTAATTCGACTACATTCCATTATCCTCGTTTTGCTTTTGTTGATGTTCATCTTATACGCTCCTTTCAAGACACTGTCCATTCCGTTCAACTGCTCTTCCAAGTCCTTTGCTGTCTCTGACAGAATTACAATGTCATTGGCGAACCTCAAAGTTTTTATTTCTTCTCCATGGATTTTAATACCTACTCCGAATTTTTCTTTTATTTCCTTTACTGCTTGCTCAATATACAAATTGAATAGCATTGAGGAGAGGCTACAACCCTGTCTCACTCCCTTCCCAACCACTGCTTCCTTTTCATGTCCCTCGACCCTTATAACTGCCATCTGCTTTGTGTACAAATTGTAAATTGCCTTTCGCTCCCTGTATTTTACCCCTGCGACATTCAGAATTTGAAAGAGAGTATTCCAGTCAACATTGTCAAAAGCTTTCTCTAAGTCTACAAATGCTAGAAACTTAGGTTTGTGTTTCCTTAATCTTTCTTCTAAGATAAGTCGTAAGGTCAGCATTGCCCCACGTGTTCCAACATTTCGACGGAATCGAAACTGATCTTCCACGAGGTCGGCTTCTACCAGTTATTCCATTTGTCTGTAAAGAAATCGCGTTAGTATTTTGCAGCTGCGACTTATTAAACTGATTGTTCGGTAATTTTCACATCTGTCAACACCCGCTTTCTTTGGGATTGGAATTACTATATTCTTCTTGAAGTCTGAGGGTATTTCGCCTGTTTCATACATCTTGCTCACCAGATGGTAGAGTTTTGTCAGGACTGGCTCTCCCAAGGCCGTCAGTAGTTCCAATGGAATGTTGTCTACTCCCAGGACCTTGTTTCGACTCAGGTCTTTCAGTGCTCTGTCAAACTCTTCTCTCAGTATCGTATCTCCCATTTCATCTTCATCTACATCTCTTCCATTTCCATGATATTATCCTCAAGTACATCGCCCTTGTATAGACCTTCCATATGCTCCTTCCACCTTTCTGCTTTCCCTTCTTTGCTTATTACTGGGTTTCCGTGTGAGCTCTTGACATTTATACTAGTGGCTCTCTTTTCTCCAAAGGTCTCTTTAATTTTCCTGTAGGCAGTATCTATCTTACCCCTAGTGAGATAAGCCTCTACATCCTTACATTTGTCCTCCAGCCATCCCTGCTTAGCCATTTTGCACTTCCTGTGCAAACTGCACAAACTGTGAAGTTAGTTCACGTGATTTCAGATTAGTGAACTAATGTGATCCTGTAAGCGATTTCTATGAATTGGGTAAACTGACGATATTTCTACAGAGGCTTCACAGACAAAACGAAAAACTTCGCAGACGTACTACGTACCAGACATCTTAAGTGCGATAATGTACTAATTTGTGAGATCTTTCCAGCTGACATTAAGATATGGGTGGGTTCCGATGCCGCTTTGGAAGATTTTCATGTCCACTACCCCGATCGGGTTGCTGCGAAGGTCTCCAGGAAGCAGTGCGGAGTTCCTGCTACTCATCCGGGATTGCGTTCCTCATCCTGCACAGTCGCCTTCATCGGCTGTCTACGGCGAGGGGGGAGTTTTCCGTCAGGCTAGGTGCAAACTGAGACGCGTGTAGTGTGTGGCGCAGCGCAGCGCGCTTTTTTGTAACTTCACTGCTTCAAATGGAACCGCGCGAAGTGCGACGCGACGCGACTGGGACGCGACACGCGCCTGCGCCAGGTCGCGCGGCGTTGTGGTTGAGGCACAGTTTCTCGCGCCGCGCGTCACACGAATATTGTGGAAGAGGTGAGGCGGGGAGCGGGAAGGCAGTCCTGCCATATGCTCACTTCGGCATGGCGCATATGGGTAGCGGAAGTATTGCCCATCCGAAAAATCAGCCTTACGGTATACTGAATTTTATTGTCACTGAGTAGTGTTTCGTTTTTCGCCGTTTAAGCGCTCCACCTCTTTCCGTTAGTACATAATAGTTTTCAGTTACATATATCTGATACTTTTTTGTTTTGTTTATTCTTTCGTGAAGAACAATGCACAATTCAAAAACTGTGAGCCATTAGCCAGTGGAATTAATCTTCTACTTACACAATGTTTCCAGATCGTAAGAAGGGACAGACGATACATCGTGAGGGTAGTGAAGAAGGAAGTAAGGAATGTTATAAAATCGTTTGATCTAGAAGCAAGGCAGGAAAGCTTAACAAGGTTACATACTTGCTGCCTGTTAAGCTGACGTTCTCTACGAACTGTTACAAAAGGTGGAAAAGGCTTAATTTCCACAAGTATGGCCTCTTTGTACTCCTGGTAAAAAACATCCCAGATATGAAGTACATAAGTTTCACTGTCATTATTTGGATATGGATAGAATAAGAGACATTTTACTACGTACATGTGGACATCACATTTCCGCTGCAAGCTAGAAACGATCGAGAAGCCCTCACAAATAACGATGTTTTAATCGGCTCGTTGTGACGAGAAAAATCATTTCCGTGGTTGCATATACACAATCAGCATTAACAAATTAATTATACTGAAAGTACGCTGTTTAGGTTTTCTATGTTGGTAACGCCAAGTAGTGCTCTGTACGAAAATCGCTGACAGCGCTGTGTGCAGTCTGTGGCTGGTTGGATTCAGTGTTGGAATATCCGCTAGTGTAGCGTTGGGCAGTTGGATGTGAACAGCGTGTAGCGTTGGGCTGTTGGAGTTGAGCCTCAAGCAGTGGTGGTTATGGGAAGAGAGATGCCAGAGTTTTGAGAGGTTACTATGAGTGGACAATCCGGACAATGTGTCCGTCAGAAACAGGAAATTTGTAAAACTGGATGTCGCGAATCTCTCTCTCTCTCTCTCTCTCTCTCTCTCTCTCTCTCTATATATATATATATATATATATATATATATATATATATATATATATATATATATATATATATATATATGTGTGTGTGTATATATGTATATATATATATATATTACTTTTGAACACTATTAAGGTAAATACATTGTTTTTTCTCTATCAAAATCTTTCATTTGCTAACTATGCCTATCAGTAGTTAGTACCTTCAGTAGTTACAATGTTTTATTTAGCAGGCAGTATTGGCGCTCGATATATTGCAGTAGTTCGAATAACGAAAATTTTTGTGATGTAAGTGATTCATGAAGGGTATAGGTTATTGTTAGTCAGGGCCAGACTGAGTTCCGCTAAAATATTGTGTGTCAGTTTAGACATAATCAGAATAAGTAAAGATAAAAGAGTCTCAGTGCGTTTGGTTTTGCTCAGCTCTTTGAAAATCAAATAACGTAATAGTTTTTCCAGCACTGTCATCCTTAATTTTCTAAGGGGACGTTTCAATACAACAAACTACACAAATGAAGTAGTGGGCGGTATTATTCCGAAAGTATGAGTATGCTGAAAGAGTGTGCTTATCTGATATATTTAATTTGTTGAAATGTGTAGCTGACAAAGGCTGATCTACTTTGATGACAATGTTTTTCGAACGGCGTGAACTCTTCCTCTGGCAAAACGCACTCGGCTAGCTTCCGCACTCATGTCGTGCGCATATTTTAAGCTGACCATTGTGTCGTGCCACGTATTAATTGTTTACTTTTCTCAGTAACAACTACTTTATTCGCGAATCACACATTGTCAGTTTGGCAAGGCGTACGTGAATAATCAGCATCTGGCATGTACGTGTCATTCCACATGAAGGATACGTTCGTCATTATTTTAATATTGCACAGATGAAGAAAAGAAATAAAATCCTTTGGTAAGTTTCCATTCCAGTCTCTTAGCTTAAGAAATACGATGAGTTATGGGATTCAACCAAAATTCCAACAGTACTGTGTGAATTGTTAACCTTTCCTCATTCGAAGAAGCAATCACCTTTTATGAATAATGGACACATTTCTCTTGTTGACAGCTTTAATTGTACTTCTTTTGCCAAAAAAAGCATAATTTGCACAAACTCATTTTTGCAGCAGCTACTGTAACAGAATGTCGACCAAAGAGCTCAACAGCCTACGAAAAATCTCATTATGTCGGTTTGCGTTAGCATAAGAGATTTCATGTTTATTTTCATACTAGGAAACTCTTTGTTTCACTAGCTGTTTACAACTCTCAAAGAATTACAGCCACTTTCATGAAAAAATTAGTTAGAATTACAGCTTCTGATATATCGTCATAGATAAGAAAGTTTAGTGTGTTTACGAACTAGGAAAGCACTCTCCTCCTTGTGTGCCACCATTCGACGAAATCTCGTTTCGATGTCCCGAGAGGTTTAGGAAACATGAGGGTTGTTGTAAATATTTCATTATCGCGGGCGTGAGATCGGGAGTGAATGAGCTGCATACGACCCATTTTCTCGAGATCGGAGGCAGGTAGAGACCTCCACCCAACTCTAAAGAATAATTCAATATGTTAGCTAAATTTCATACGCAGGAACATATGTAGTATTACGTACCAAATGCAAAATCATAGTGAACCACATTTTCCATTGAAAACTTTTTGAATTTTGCGTAGTGTCTTACTAAAATGTGTACCTCACAACAAGTATGACCATTAGCGAGATAACGGGCACTTTGTCAGGAAGCTGACATATAATGCTGCAAGTAAGGCAAAAATCAAATCTTTTCACTGAATAGTTTCTCTAAAATGGTTTGAAAAAGAATACAGGGTGCGCGCGCTTCGCCTCTGTCAACGCAGAGCGTCGCCAATCGGCGCGTGCGGGGTATGTGCACGCGTCGCAATATACGTAGGACCAACGCGACAAGTGCGGAACGTGTGCGTGGCGCTGTAGTTTCATGTCACGACACACGTGCTATACGCGTCTCAATTTGCGCCTAGCCTAACGGACGGCGGCTCAACCAGCGGCGGGGTCCGCCGACCACACCCCGGTCATCGATGCCTCCCGCCGTCGACCACATAACGGTCATCGACACCACAAACACCGACCAGCGCATGCCGGTCATTAAGGCCGCTTACCAACGACCGCATCTGGTAATTCACGCCGCCTGCTACCGACACGACGACGGCGATATTCCCACTACTGTCAGTTTATAAAAGCTTATTTGACCAACTAACAATATAACTGGTGTGTATGACCTTTAAACATCAATGTCGTATGAAAAAAATCACAGAACTTTAGTATTATGGATAATAATTTACAGTACCAATGAGTACTGGACATTTTCCTTGTAATGGAGAGAATTACTAGAAAACTTCCATAGTACCTCACACACATTAACTGATACCTTGTGTCAGTCTGCACCGAACATTTTTGTGTACAAAGTGATGTGTGAACTTGAAAACTTGAACTTTAATGTGCATCCATGTACAATCAAACTATATTTTCTATTACTAGAAATTAAGGATGAAGTGTCATTAATAATTCGCACTTGAAGGACTTCTTTCTTGTGCTAAAGAGCAGTGAACTTTTTAAAAATGACCGAATGAATAATGGCATTTGATATGCATGTCCCTACAGAATCAGCCACGTGGCACCCAATAACTTGAGCACTTAATAGGTTATCAATGATCTGATCTTTTTATCTGATATTAACTGGTAATATGATGGTGTATTTTGTTTCTTTATTATCTGAATGAATCTTAACTGTGATATTGCGAAAGTCAGACACAGCTTGTTCCGAAGGCTTCCATCCAGGTTTTCAGCCAGGGTTTTCCTTTGGCCACGCTGAATGGGGAAGCGAATTAATTATCCTTAGCATATTGTTACCCAAATCTGGACTAACTGTGTTGGTCACAGTATTTAAAAGACCAATGTGCTGGTAAGATGTTCACTCAATAATTCTAAATAGCTTTCAGCCATAGTGTGACTATAACAATAACAACTTCTAACGTTCTTTTATAAAAGTTTTGGTATTTTTGTTTGGCAATGAATATCCTAAACGAAATGTTTGTCTTACGCAAATTTATTGTGTGATGTGTTGTTGAGCAGATGGCGTGCTTAATCAGTTTTACTGTAGTCAAAAAAAAATAAAATTAAACAACTTTATCTGGAAAACCAGTATTCAATGACTATAATGAAATTAATCCCTCTGAAATTTACTCAGTCTCGTGAGCACCGAGATCTATGGGCCTATGCAATAAACTAATAAAATTCCTTATGCAAATAAACAATGAAATAAATTTTCCTTAACTCATGACTCGCAACACATGTAACCTTGGCATTCTGGTATCTCTGCAGTAGGCATAGAAAACATTCAGTCTTGGCACCACGAAGTGCAATGCCGACAGTAAAATAGCGTCACACAAATAATATCAGTAGATTGTTTGATAACTGAATAACCCTGCAAATGTTCAGTGGAAATACTGGATATAGGCTCAGCGCCGTGAAATGCTGCCCACAGTGAAGCTGTTACAAACATTAATACTTTTTTGATTCTAGCACATTAATATTTTTCTGACTCTGAAAAATGATTTCTTTAAAATATATCCATTGGATTTAAATAAACACGACATGGAAGAGGACGAGGCACTTACAAGGGGATATGCTAACACCGAATGCTTCAGTTTAAAAATTGTATTCTAAATAAGGTTTCACCCTCACAAAATCTGATATGGAACATTTTACATTAACTTCAGTATCACTAAACTTCTCAACTGTTCTGCAATTCTCACTTACTGCCTTAATTAAAAACACTTAAACTGTTATATGACAAAAGGTCTGACTTTGTTTGACAGAGTACATTCCGAAATTTAACTTCACTCTATCAGGTTTACAAAATGCACAAAATATTACAAATCGTGTATCCCTAATCAGCCTGTATATTAAATCTGATGGAAGATATTTGCTTCCTACATTCAGGGTTCGGTACTGTTAGAATTCGAAAAATCCACTTTGCGTTGCTGCACACTTAAAACTAAATATACAAAATTTCATAAGCTTACGAATATGTTCCAGTTGCTTTACCTTTGAGTTACAGTATCATTCATCGCTTCATTTTATAAAAGTTGTATTATGCTGTGTCCATACACCAACAACTAAATTCTCACAGATATCCACTGGCTTTCTTGCAGAGCACAATGGCAACTGCTACTGCACTCTGTGCGGCCCTACTTACAATCGATTCTGCCACTCAGGCTACATCTTTGGTTCAGTGCTGTCAAAAATACAATCTCTTGTACATCTAACAATCGTTTCACATAATTTTTCATGAATTTTATTACAAAATCGGCCTCCACATACAAGTGGACCCCTCGAATAACCCTTCAGTGGGGTTTGTTTAATTTGCCATAGCGTTTGGCTGTGCATTGGACACTAGACATAGGCCAAATTTTTACATCAGTTTTTACAATATGAATAATAGGTATTGCATATTCATTAATATATAACCCTAAAGTCAGTACAGATCATTGAGCTCTTGAGCAAACTGGTGGTCTGGTCCATAAGTAGTAAATTTAGTCTGGTGATGCCATGTACAAAATGTTCTAAATTCATGTTGCTAGAAGATGCATAACATCATTGAAACTAGGAGTAAAGGGTATCACTAAATGTCAAGAAAAATAATGGGAAAATGGTTAAGTAATGGTTGGTGAATGACTGAAGCTTATAACCATGTAGATGTGGCTGCATTATAAAGTCAAAGTCTTTGCGGTATCACATCTGAGCATTAGCTATAATAGGTTGGTCCAGCGTCCAAGAACAGCCAAACATGTTACCATAGTCTCATTCCAGTACAAAGGTACAGTTGGTACCTGGCACCATATTTACCAACACCCAAAGTTGATTTCTCTCACTACATCGGTATTGTGATGATGATCCTCATCACTACATTTGAAATTGAGAATTGTTCATCGATCTATATTGTGCATAGCCACAATGCTGATATCCAGTAGCTCCAATGCCATGAGCAGAGGGAGAAAATTTGGTGATGGAAGGTGGGAAGCAGTAAGATACAGGGTGTTTCAAAAATGACCGGTATATTTGAAACGGCAATAAAAACTAAACGAGCAGCGATAGAATACACCGTTTGTTGCAATATGCTTGGGACAACAGTACATTTTCAGGTGGACAAACTTTCCAAATTACAGTAGTTACAATTTTCAACAACAGATGGCGCTGCAAGTGATGTGAAAGGTATAGAAGACAACGCAGTCTGTGGGTGCGCCATTCTGTACGTCGTCTTTCTGCTGTAAGCGTGTGCTGTTCACAACGTGCAAGTGTGCTGTAGACAACATGGTTTATTCCTTAGAACAGAGGATTTTTCTGGTGTTGGAATTCCACCGCCTAGAACACAGTGTTGTTGCAACAAGACGAAGTTTTCAACGGAGGTTTAATGTAACCAAAGGAGCGAAAAGCGATACAATAAAGGATCTGTTTGAAAAATTTCAACGGACTGGGAACGTGACGGATGAACGTGCTGGAAAGGTAGGGCGACCGCGTACGGCAACCACAGAGGGCAACGCGCAGCTAGTGCAGCAGGTGATCCAACAGTGGCCTCGGGTTTCCATTCGCCGTGTTGCAGCTGCGGTCCAAATGACGCCAACGACCACGTATCGTCTCATGCCTCTATCCATACAAAATTCAAATGCGGCAACCCCTCAGCGCCGCTACCATTGCTGCACGAGAGACATTCGCTAACGATATAGTGCACAGGATTGATGACAGCGATATGCATGTGGGCAGCATTTGGTTTACTGACGAAGCTTATTTTTACCTGGACGGCTTCATCAATAAACAGAACTGGCGCATATGGGGAACCGAAAAGCCCCATGTTGCAGTCTCATCGTCCCTGCATCCTCAAAAAGTACTGGTCTCGGCCGCCATTTCTTCCAAAGGAATCATTGGCCCATTTTTCAGATCCGAAACGATTACTGCATCACGCTATCTGGACATTCTTCGTGAATTTGTGGCGGTACAAACTGCCTTAGACGACACTGCGAACACCTCGTGGTTTATGCAAGATGGTGCCCGGCCACATCGCACGGCCGACGTCTTTAATTTCCTGAATGAATATTTCGATGATCGTGTGATTGCTTTGGGCTATCCGAAACATACAGGAGGCGGCGTGGATTGGCCTCCCTATTCGCCAGACATGAACCCCTGTTACTTCTTTCTGTGGGGACACTTGAAAGACCAGGTGTACCGCCAGAATCCAGAAACAATTGAACAGCTGAAGCAGTACATCTCATCTGCATGTGAAGCCATTCCGCCAGACACGTTGTCAAAGGTTTCGGGTAATTTCATTCAGAGACTACGCCATATTATTGCTACGCATGGTGGATATGTGGAAAATATCGTACTATAGAGTTTCCCAGACCACAGCGCCATCTGTTGTTGAAAATTGTAGCTACTGTAATTTCGAAAGTTTGTCTGCCTGAAAATGTACTGTTGTCCCAAGCATACTGCAACAAACGGTGTATTTCTATCGCTGCTCATTTAGTTTTTATTGCCGTTTCAAATATACCGGTCATTTTTGAAACACCCTGTAGGTTAGATAGTGGAACATATCCCAATAAATGTAGCAAAATGTCTAAGTAAGTTCCAAATCAGACTATAGTGAGTGTTGCAACATGACAACTTCTAATAAATGTGGAAACAGTGAACAGTAAAGATACAATATTCTAATAAAACGATGAACTGGACTAAGCCATAGTGCTGTACATTATATGTCAGTTCTATACAATAAATGACAAGTGTGGCATCAATCTGCATATAATAATTCTTAAAAAATGTGGCATTAGTCTGTCTATGAGTATATAAATACTAGTAGATTTGCTAAATAAACAAGACATAAAGATTTAAGCAAAGGAGGCAAGACAAAATTATTGGTAATGGATGATACAACGTAGTGACCTACAATGGCCCATATACCTATCATAATGCGCAGAGCAGTGGTTAGACATATTAGAAAAATAGCAAGATAGCCACAAGTTCATTGTACATAATATATATCCTGACAAAACATTTAAGAAGGTAATAAGAAATACTCATGGTAGGGCTTCATGTGGCCATTATATAAAGTACACAAATTAACTGAAGGTCGTAAGTTAACTACAAGTGGCTATTATAGAGTATGCATGGGTACATAACTATCTTAAATTGAAGTGTAAATTTAAATTTCCTGGCTCTCAATGACCAATTGACTTAAATGTTTACACATCTCCTCATAAAAGTCACGAAAATTAAAATTCTAGCTCTCAGTGTCCTTGTTTATGCAATATTGTGACATAATTACCTGAGAAAACTTTACTGTAAACTCAAGAATTGAATGGCTCCAGGTGGCCTTCTACTTGGAATCTTAATATTTAAAACAGTTGCATAGTAAATATCAATTATAGGCTCAAAGTGGCATTCCTACATACATAAATGCTGGTCTGAATAGCTATAAAATTATTGGGGCTCCAAGTGGCCTAATATTACATGAAGTAATTGCTGACCTTAATAACTAAAACGTGACAAAAATCTTCTTTGAGGCTCACAGTGGCTTGGATTTACATAGCATAAACATCAAAGCTGAGAGTGTATCATAAAATAACATTTACCTATAACTTCATATTGCACTCATAGGCCTATGCATAATTCATAAAGAGAATGTGTAATTCGACATGGCTTTTACAAGAACAAAGTGCATAAATAGCAGTATTATAGAAAAGTGTAGCTTTGTATAGCCTGTATGAGTTCATATTAGACAAATAGGGTCATGAAATCAAAGTATGGCACTGTATGAGTAAAGACACAATATTTATAAGTTGTATAGCACCCTCAGGGCTTCATATATTTCAGTCTAGTAAATGATCTATATAGCTAACAAAGCGCTTAGCGACAGGGAAGGATATGGAAATTATAGATAAGGGCAGTGCACTTTATCTGTAAAGAAAATGATTAACAGCCAATCGTCATTCGTCTTGAGTCGAGAACTGGTAAGGCCAGAACAAAGAAAATATGATTATAGTATACGCAAGCATAAAGAAAGGAGGACTAAGTGCGACTAGCTTACTGACTACATAAATCTAACATACCACAGTAAATCATAAGATAAATATGCTAAGATGAGAATGAACTGCAGAAATAGTGGAACCTGGAACTGTGATTATAAACCTGAAAAAAGCAATCATACGTTCTGACATAAGAAGGCAGTATCATATGCAATCTCATAAGGAATGGTGAGAAAAAAATGTATTTAGGTGCAAAGCTTATATGACAGTCTTCCACAAACACCTCCAATCACGTGGCACAAAACTTTTCCCAGAAAGGAGTCAACATACACAAAATACATATTAGCATCATACAATATCATTCAGAAAAATCATCATTATTGGAGTGCACCTCTGGGCATGAACACTCATAAAACATTCTAATAATACTCTTGAATTTAACACAAAATGCAGAGAAAAAAATATCCTTAATCCTAAACCTTTGTAGGCAATCTGTCTAATTTACCTAGTACAATAACAGGAAAATGTTATTAAAGGCCTGCCAGGAAACAGTGTGTGAAGTGTCGGTGGTGTTCAGTGTTCCATATAAATTGCTTATGCCACGCATTCTATGTAATGCATTTCCTGCACTCCTTATAGGTGGCACATTTCACATTTTCACCTGCTTCGATTTGTGAGCAAAATGGCTCGCTTTGATATAATGACACTTCAGTATATTGGTTCTGCAAAATATAGAAAATGGATGAGTATGTGCAATGGACGTAAGTTACAGGGTGCATTCATTTCTTAAATCTACATAGGTGAAAACAAGTAAACTAGTGACATCACCTAGTACAAGAGATATATAGCAACATAGAGGACAAGAATGGTCATAAATGAAATGTGGCGACATTATAAAATACAAAGAGTGACTAACCTAACAAAATATTTAATAATAATTCAACAGGCAATAGCGTAAATGTCAGCAGTAATAGTACCTTGCATAGTGTGTGCAATAACAGCATAGTGGAGTAGCATAGCATCATTAAAAAAATATTACATTACATGGTATCAGCAAAGACAAAAAATAGTATCGGAAATAAATGATCATTAAATATACAGAATTCTTTACACTTTATGACCGGTTTCGGCTTATCGTCATGTTCATATCGTTAAAATATTCTGATATAAATCAACGTCAAGTTAAACATGGCGATAAACTGAAACCGGTCATAAAGTGTAAAGAAATCTATGTGATCAAGACGGACTTGGGAAAATAAAAGTGCTCAAATTAAAATGATCACGGACTCATATACAGACTTTATGTCTTCAGTTGATAAGATATATAGAGGAAATATACAAAAGGACACTAATTCTTAATATGAAAAAAAGTTTAACTTACAGTTTGCAGGGATCATACCATGCAAGGGATGTGATCCGATGCATACATGTCAAAATAAATGTTGTCTCTTTCAGTTGCTGTTTTCATGTACACCCGTATGAAAACAGAAAAATGAGCAAGGCGTAAAGGGAACCGACCTGCAAGAGTCTCCCTACTGGCACGTCGCCACCAAATAAAATGCTGAATAATCAAGGAAACGTGAAGAAGAGGTACCAATAGAATTTGTATAAGCTTGGGAAATGTATCAAGTAAAAAGAATCTGTATTGTTTCGTATTACAATGTACACTTACATGTAAATCAGAATAAGCATATATTAAAACTGGGAATATACGTATGCACATCTGTAAAGAAAAAAAAAAATGGGAATTAGTAGAGTTCCTGAAAAACAGCAAAAAAAAAAAAAAATTTATACAAAGTTGAAAGACGGAAAAATAAATAGTTGTGTTATGTGATCATCAAATTTCTATCTAGCTACGTGAAATGAACCAAAGCAGAAGTTCCTCTATAAAGTGCTTGACGTTGCTGATGTCATGATTGCCTCGTGATTTTCTCATCCCTAAAGTTTCAATATGAAGCACATAGGGATGGGGAAGATTATGTATCCTAAAAGGTCCAGAACATAAAAGTTCAAATTTCCTGCAACAACGTTTTCTGCTGTTGGACCGGTAGTGAGTGCGTACCAACACTTTATGTCCTTGGCGAAATTCCTGGAGGTTACTCACTTTTCTTTTTTTTTACGTTTACGTTGCTGTGCTACGTGCTTTAAATTGTTATGTGCGATGTCTATAATTTCATGAATTTTGTTAGGTTGATCTATATTTTTCAACACAAGATACGGCGAAAGCTTGGTGAAGTCGTTTGGTATGGAGTAGATGACGTCCTGAAAATCTGGAACGTGCTTGTCCCAATCAATATGTTTTTTGTGACAGTAGATACGACAAAGTTTTCCAATCTCTTTCAGTGTGCGCTCTGATGTGTTGGAAGAGGCATCTGGAGATAAAAATAGTTGTAATATTTCTAGGTTGCAGTGTGCTTTTCATATTACTGATCGAATTTGCGGTCCATTGTCGGAGATTACCTTCAGAACGTGTCCAACATGAGGCATAAAATGTTTATTAAAAGCACTAGAAACAGTTCTAGCAGTAGCTTTACGCAAAGGAGTGAAAGACAAAAATTTCGAAATTAGTTCTACAGCAACGAATATCTGACAGAAACCTTTAGTAGTTCTTGGCATAGATCTAAATAGATCAACATCTGCCATATGTCTTAATTTCATGGGTACAATAGGGTGCAGAGGAGTAATGTGAGGTATTGTAGAGGATTTAGCTTTTTGACAAATTTTGCAAGTCACCAAGACTCGTCGAATACGCTTTCCCATGTTTGTGAAATAACATTCCTGTCGTAGTATCAAAAAGCATTTGCCAGCACCATAATGGATGTAGCTCAAGTGTGTATACCAGATTAATTTATTGACAAGTTCATCAGGTATGCAGAGAGTCCAGTTACTGCTGTCAGGGCGAGGGCAGCGAATGTTATTGTGCACGGTGTAGTAAGTTGTGACTGTTGTCTGGCTCATGTCACGACACAGAAGTTTGATCTCTTTTCAGGCGTCGTCTTTGCTGTGCTCTCGCGGTATCTTTAATGATGTTGAAACAAAATTTTCAAAAGCTGCTTGTTTAATGTAGAGAAGGCTGAAATTAGTTTGACAGAAATTAGCGGCGATTTCTTGCTGGTTACTGCAGAGTGAGCGTGAAATTGCATCTGCTACAGTATTCTGGGTTACGAGGATGTGGACAATCGTAAAATCAAATTCCTGCAAATAAGGTTTCCAACGACTAAGTCTCTCATGTGAGAATGCAGCTGATAAACTGAACAGCTCTATGATCTGTGTATACTGTTGTCTATCTGCCATAGATAAAGTGACGAAACCTAGTGAAAGCCCAAACGACACACAATGTTTAGAGTTCAATGATAGGATAATTTTATTTCAGCCGATGTGAGGATGCGGCTAGCAAAGGCGATGTTTTCCTTAACGGTTGTACCATGTTCCTCATGAAGGTTCTGCAATTAGAATGTCGTCAATGTAAGTGGTGATCACGTCTTTTAATTTATTTGGAGGATTAGTATTCATCGCAAGGATGAATGTGGTGGAGCAAATTGTTAAACCAAAAGGCAATTTACAAAATTGGTAGCAGTTACCTTAACAAAGAAAAACAGTGTATTTTCGGCAATTAGGATTCAGCTGAATTTTCCGGAATCCAGATTTTAGGTCCAAAGTGGAACAGATTGACGTTTCGTGAAATTTCTGCAAGAGCTCTTCAAGCGTTTGAGAATGATCGGTTTCAGTAATGATAATTTCGTTGATGTCACGTGAATCCAACACAAGGCCAAGTGAGCCATCTTTCTTGTTAACAATGTGAAGAGGGTCAATATATTGACTAACGGACGGTTCAATGATACCTTGGTCTAACATAGCCTGAAGTTCTTGCTTGACTCTGCAGATGAACGAAATGGAATAATATTTTGCCTTAAATGTATCATGTAGTTTTACTTGAAATTCTTAAACGAAACTGGACAAGGTTCCTGGTACATCGCTAAATACTTCAGAATGCTGTAACAGTCTACCCTGCAACTGTTCGCGCTCATCGTCGGTCGTAGCCTAACATTCATTTACCGTGCTGTAAGTGGTCTGCACAACATCGCAGTTAAATTCATCAGGGATATTGTTACTACGTAAATATGTGTCTGTAAACAATGTTGTATGCCAATTAGTTTTCTAAGTTGCTGAAGTGATCTCTACTCTCTTAATATCTTGCTCCTCAGCTGACAAAGTATTGTGAAAGTGACAGCTAGTTGTTGCGTATCGGATTTCAATGTAAGCAATGACTTCTCATTTACCGTGCTGTAAGTGGTCTGCACAACGTCGCAGTTAAATTCATCAGGGATATTGTTACTACGTAAATACGTGTCTGTAAACAATGTTGTATACCAATTAGTTTTCTAAGTTGCTTAAGTGATCTCTACTCTCTTAATATCTTGCTCCTCAGCTGACAAAGTATTGTGAAAGTGACAGCTAGTTGTTGCGTATCGGATTTCAATGTAAGCAATGACTTCTTAAAGTTGATAACAGCGTTATGCTCGACAAGGAAATCCATACCACGGATGACGTCGGTTGTTAAGAGTGGAACGATCCAGAAATTTGCATGAAATATGTGATCGGCATGTACAAAAGATGGGTGGATTTGCATTTCCAAATCTATTCCCTTGTTAGAGAACTTTCGTTTTACCAAGTGGAGACGTAGGACAGGTATTATCGGCGTTACATTTTTGAAATGCTGTTTCATTTATAACTGTTACTAGTGAACCAGAGTCGATCACTGCAGAAAATAAATACAAGCCAATTTTAATTTCAACTATGGGATGAGAAATATTCTTTTGAGTGTGGTGTCTCCCTTGTAACAGTGTGTCCCTAATGTAGTCGAAAGTTACAACGTTTAGCAGAATAACACTGTATATTGTCCGACTGAACTACGCCGGTAGCTTCTAGTCGCGCATTACTAGTGGACTGATTGGTGACAGAAGATGGCTGTGGTGGTTCAGTTATATGTACTGTACGGTTGCTTTTGTCTGCAGAATGCCGCCGTGGAAGCAAACGAACATTAGGTTCATTAATAACGACCTGAGGCTGATTCTTATTAAAGCTGCAGTTGCCGAAATTACCTTAAATTGGTGTGTGATGTCCTTAGGTTAGTTAGGTTTAACTAGTTGTAAGTTCTAGGGGACTAATGACCTCAGACGTCCCATAGTGCTCAGAGCCATTTGAACCATTTTATGAAGCTCTCTGATTCGGCACACTTTCTTACCAAGTTTCAGAATTTCCACCGACTCTAATGGAATGAAGCAATTGTGAAGCCGTAAATGTCACGGACCTGAAACGGCTAAAATTACAATATATGCTACCGGGAGTATAGACCACCAGATTCCTAACCTAAAACCACGATCTTATATAACGGTTTTTTTTTGTTTGATGAGTGCATAAACTTAGATACAAAAGGCCACTACGGTGCTCTTCTTTCGTAGAAATCGATGGTTTATCATATCCACCCAGTATTATGGAAATAAAGGATTCAGTGACTAAAGTGAGTGTTATGGCTGCTCATTTTGTACTTAAAGAGTTGCAACTTGACAAAGAATTGACTCATCTCAACAAGTGAATCTAAACTCTTCAGAGAAATACTCTACGGAAATAATTATCTCAACAAAGGTATTATTCTGGCCACATTTTCTTGTATGTTTTATACTTTTCGTTGTGTGAAATACACATACATCGAGAGAGATAGAGACAGATTTGTGGCTGGACTGAGTACCATTCTCCGAAATGGCAACTAACGGACCGCGGCCGATTTAAAGGCTACCACCTAGCAAGTGTGGTGTCTGGCGGTGACACCACATTCCTCCCCCTCAAATCGGCATACGGTTGTGGCATAAGGCTTCCGCCCGCCGTGGGGAGGACCCCATGTTGACGTATGCGACGAGGTGGGGAGCCTAATAAAAGGCGAGGCCACCCGCACCCTGCCATTCGGACCGCGGGGAGCTGGGAAACGCCTGAAAACCTGCTCCAGGGTGCACGCCAACATGCGGTGTATGCGCCCGCAGAGAGACAAGAGGGGCGGAAGGGTCGATCTCCATCTGGCTGGGGCACCTGACGGGCGAAGACGACATATGGTCCGCAGCGGGCAAGAGTTCCAAGTCGGAGGACAACTGGTCCCGGGAAGCGATCGGCAGCGCGTGACCCAGGGAGGCGCCCGGCGTTTGCAGCGACGCGTCCACTGCGGGCGTCGCCGGCGGGAGAAAAGGCGGCGGCGGTGGCGGCGGTGCGTCGCCATGGGGCAAAATGGAAGGCAGCGTCGGTAACACCTGAGGCTGAGGCGAGCCAGTAGATGGGTTCCCAGGGCGTTGACCGGACGGCACCGTCGCTGAAAGCAGACGGCGAGTGGCAGATCCCATGCGACGACAGAGGTGCAGCTGGTTGAGATGCCAGCGCACCTCACCAGAGGCCCTTCGTGCCAACGCCGTGAACCTCGGTAGTGACGATAGTAGACAACGTCGCCTGGAGCAAAAGCAGGTGTCTGCCGCTGCAGAGGAACCTGATGCGGCGGATGTAGCAAAGACATCAAGGTTCGATGATGACGACCGTGGAGCAACTCAGACGGCGAGCGACCATCTCGGGGCTGAGAGCGATACGAGGACAAAAAGAGCAATAAGGTGTCCTCCTGAGAATGCGACTCTTTCAATTTCAACATCTGTGACTTGAAAGTCCTGAGCAATCGTTCAGGGGCACTGTCTGATTGTGGCGAAAATGGCGCGGACGTCAGATGTTGAGTACCATTGGCCTTGCAGAATGACTGAAATTCTGCGGACAATAATTGTGGGCCATCGTCGGAAACTATAGTCTGTGGAAGACCTTCAATGCAAAAGATAGCAGATAACTCTTGGATGGTGGCAGATGACGCCGTGGAAGACATCCGGACAACAAAAGGAAAATTAGTGAATGAATCTACCACAACCAACCATCGAGCATTCCAGAATGGAACAGCAAAATCGATGTTTAAGCGTTGCCAAGGGGAAGTGGCTTTTGGCCATGCAAAGAATTTCTGCGGTGGTGCTGATTGTTGTTCGGTACACACCATGTAAGAGCACATATTCGTAATTGCGGCATCGATTCCGAACCAAGTACAGTGCTGACGAGCAAGTTGTTTCGTTCTCACTATACCCCAATGTCCTTGGTGGAGTAGCTGTAAGACAGAGGACTGTAACGAACGTGGTACCACGACCCTGGACTGATCATTATCAGAACGCAACAGCAAAACACCACTTCGAACAAAAAGTCTCTCCTTGTGAGCAAAAATCGGCGAACCAATGGGTCCCCGATCCGTGACTTTGACAAGGGCCATTGCGTAGCAACAAAACGCAGAACGGTATCAAGGACAGGGTCAGCAGCTGTGGCAGTAGCTACAAGACGAAAATCAATCGGAAAGGATTCGACCACATCATCGGTTCCCGAATCAATGAATTTGCAAGCAAGTTCGGAGGAATCGAATGCTCTATCCTCAGCAACAGGCAGACGGGAGAACGCATCGGCGTTTCTGTGCTTAGCAGTGGACCGATAAAAGATATTGTAGCGGTACTGCGAGAGGAAAATAGACCAGCGAATGAATTTCCGCGCTGTACGTGGAGGTACAGGCTTGTTTGGATGAAAAAGCAATGTCAAAGGTTTGTGGTCTGCGATGATGGTAAAGTAACGACCATACAAGAAATCATGAAACTTAGTAACACCAAATACGAGAGCCAATGCTTCTTTCTCGATCCGTGAATAATTTCTTTGCGCAGCCGAGAGCAATTTGGACGCAAAGGCAATAGGGCGATCGTCCGATCCATCTTTGTGCGCAAGCACAGCACCGATCCCGAAATCCGATTCATCCACCATCAACAAAAGGGGCTTCTGGGGATCGAATGGCGTAAGGCAAGTATTGAAAACCAACGTCGAGTTCAACTGGCGAAAGGCGCATTCGCATTCCGTCGTCCAGACGAACGGAACACCTTTACGGTGTAAGCGATGAAGCGGAGCTGAAATGGAAGAGGCGTGTGGTATATAATGGTGAT
Source organism: Schistocerca serialis cubense (assembly GCF_023864345.2). Lineage (NCBI taxonomy): Eukaryota > Metazoa > Arthropoda > Insecta > Orthoptera > Acrididae > Schistocerca > Schistocerca serialis. The sequence goes on along the minus strand of NC_064644.1, from coordinate 61,309,978 downwards.
AATAATTAATTTTTCCCAGCACACTCTGTAGAGCTGCTTCAAATTCTGTGGCGAAGGCTAGTCTTGTATGGCACGGTGGTGTTCGGGACTGGGATGTATGCCTTGGGCATTGAGTACATGTCCCAGGTATCGCAAGTCCTGAGCAAAAAACACACATTTGTCCTTCCACAAGCGAAGACCATTTTGTCGCAAGACCTGAAACAATGTTCTGAGATTGGCTTAATGTTCTTCTTCCGTCTTTCCGGAGATCACAATATCGTCCAGATAGTTTGCTGCAGTAGGGACCGACGCACAAACAGTTTGTAGATATTGCTGAAACAATGCAGGGGTGGATGCACACCCGAATGGCAGTCGTTTGAATCGACACAAACCAAGATGCGCGTGAACCACCAAAACGCGCTGGGATACTTCGTCCACCGGTGTTTGCAAGCATGCTTCTGCTAGGTCCAACTTCGAAAAATATTTACCCGGGCACAGTCTGTCAAAAAGATCTACCGGACGGGGTAAAGGAAATGTTGCAATCACTAGTTGGGGATTCACTGTTGCCTTGAAGTCCACATAAAGTCTCAATGTTCCGGAAGGTTTCTGGCAAAATTACTAAGGATGATGCCCAGAGAGAAGCCTGCACATGTGCAATTACACCTTGTGATTCCAAATCGTGTAATGTTTTTGCGACCTTATCACGCAATGCGTGGGGAACATTGCGCGCTCTGAAAAATTTCGGTTGCGCGTTTACTTTTAGTTCCAGTTGTGCTTTATAGTTCTTAGCGCAACCGAGGCCCGGTGGAAAAATGACTGCAAATTCTTCACGTATACGAGAAACACTGTCTGAAGGCACAGTCTGGTTCACTGATAGGACCTGATTTACTATAGACAAACAGCTGAAATAAATCGAAACCAAACAAGTTCACTGCAGAAGAAGAACGAAGGACATAAAATGTCACAAGTTTTGTTTGTCCTTTGTATGTTGCAAGAACGCTGCACTATCCTAATACAGGGATATCTGGACCTGAATAACTAGTTAACTTAACATTTGCAGCACGCAATGGAGGTGTGCCCAGCTGTTTGTACGTTTCTTGATTGATCAGTGAAATTGCAGCTCCGGTATCAAGCTGTAATGGTTTCACTTTGCCGTTAATGTCCAAGTCCACAAAAAGTTTCTTGTCCTGCTGACGACAAGAGCGATTGTCTCGTGCAACGTGAACTGACACTGGCACATAATCACTTGCTACTTGACGGGATTTCCGGCGATGTTGACGCACACTAATGTGGGCTGAACACAATCACTGTTAGAGAGAGTGGCACTGAGCGGAGTGGAATGAGCTACATGAATTTCCATGGGCGAAGTTTCACGAGCCTGAGTATCTTTGGTTCGATTCCGATTCCGGCGCGAAGCAAAGGGCCTGGAATGGTTTTGAGTTTACGATCTGAGCTTTTTCTGGCAAACACTCTGAACATGTCCTTTTTTATTACAGAAAAAGCAAATAGCCTGGCATGACGGTCAATTCTCACACCAATGTCTAGTAGCACACTGCGGGCATGATTTTAGCACTGCATTTGCTTGCCTGCGCGACACACGTGACTGAGAGCCTGGCTGCAGCGGCGCGGCTGGGCGCGAGGGCTGTTTACTGCTCCATGCAGCTCGCCTGGTGGGCCAGTTAACCTGACACACGGCTGGTGAAGTTTCAAATGATTCTGGAGCAAAGTCAAGTGTGTCCTGCTGATCCAATATGTCCACCACTTGTTGGAGGGAGGGATTGACTAGTTTCAAAATCTGTTCCCTTATATGAACATCAGAAATGTTCTGTGCAATTGCATCACGTACCATAGTATCTGAATAAGGGAGTCCACATTGACACTCAAAAGCACAAGGCCTTGCAAGGTTGCAACCCACTCCTGATTAGTCTGACCTGCCATACATTTTGTATGAAAGAAGGTATACCTTTTCACAACTACACTGACTGATTCTTTGAAATATGTATCTAATGCAGACAAAAATTCGTCGTAGGACAGAGTTGCTACATCGCGTCGGGGAAATAATTTGACTATCACACAGTATGTGTACACCCCAACTGATGATAACAAAAAAGACTGCTGCTCGTTACCTTGAATTCTGTAGGCGGCGAGATGGAATCCAAATTGGTGGGACCACTCCGTCCAGCTTTCCAGTGCAGCATCAAAAGGTCGAAAAGTTTGTGCAGCAGCGTGTTGTGGCTGCGTTAGCGGTGGAGCGGCGGCTGCCACATCGTTTTGCATTGCCCGTTGACCCTGGACGAGCTGTCCAAGGGCATCCAGTAAGGTCTGCGTCTGCTGATTCTGTAAGCAATAAAATTCAGTCAGTACATCTGGAGATTGTGGCGAAGCCATTACACAAGTAAATCAGGGCAATATCGATAAGAACGCGGTTTTGCCTCGTCGCCAATGTTTTGGTTGGCAGGAGAGCCAACACCGTGTTACTAGAGGAGGCCGAAAGGCACGCATTTTAGCTCACGCATGCTGGCGTGAGGTCTGGAACAGGACAAGGAAATTAGAATTTAGAAAAACGGACGTAGCTGGTGGAATACTTAACCTTAATCCATTAATGGTGAACGTCGGTCTGGACGGTACATGATTCACAATGTCAATAGTAACTGATAATGGCGCCTTGCTAGGTCGTAGCAAATGACGTAGCTGAAGGCTATGTTAAACTATCGTCTCGGCATATGAGAGCGTATTTTGTCAGTGAACCATCTCTAGCAAAGTCGGTTGTACAACTGGGTCGAGTGCTAGGAAGTGTCTCTAGACCTGCCGTGTGGCGGCGCTCGGTCTGCAATCACTGATAGTGGCAACATGCGGGTCCGACTCAGACTAACGGACCGCAGCCGATTTAAAGGCTACCACCTAGCAAGTGTGGTGTCTGGCGGTGACACCACAGGATCATCATGCTGACGTACACAGCCCACACAATGGGTTGGCATACTCTGGATCAGGTGGTCGAGCAGCTGCTGGGGTATAGCCTCCCATTCTTCCACCAGTGCCTGTCGGAGCTCCTGAAGTGTCGCAGGGGTTTGAAGATTGCAGCGATACGTCGACCAAGAGCGTACCAGACCTGGAGAAGAGGCAGGCCACTACATTCGCCTGATATCTTCTGTTTCAAGGTACTCCTCCACGATGGCAGCTCGGTGGGGCAGTGCATTATCATCCATTAGGAGGAAGGTAGGACCCACTGCACCCCTGAAAAGGCGGACATACTGGTGAAAAAATAACGTCCCAATACACCTGACCGGTTACAGTTTGTCTGTCAAAGACATGCGGGGGTGTACGTGCCCAGTCGTAATCCCACCCATCGCCATCAAATCACGACCTCCATACAGGTCCCTTTCAAGGACATTAGGGGTTGGTATCTGGTTCCTTGTTCACATCAGAGTAAAACCCGACGAGAATCACTGTTCATACTACACCTTGACTCGACCGTGAACATAACCTGGGACCACTGTCCCAATGACCATGTACTGTGTTCTCGACACCAGGCTTTATGGGCTCTCCTGTGACCAGGGGTCAGCAGAATGCACCTTGCAGGTCTCTGGACTAATAAACCATGTCTGTTCAGTCGTCTGTAGACTGTGTGTCTGGATACAACTGTTCCAGTGGCTGCGGTAAGGTCCCGAGCAAGGCTACCTGCAGTATTCTGTGGCCGTCTGCGGGCACTGATGGTGAGATATCGGTCTTCTTGTGATGTTGTACACAGTGGACGTCCAGTACTGTAGTGCCTGGACACGTTGCCTGTCTGCTGGAATCGTTGCCATAATCTTAAGATCACACTTTGTGGCACGTGGAGGGCTCGTGCTACGAGCTGTTGTCTTTGACCACCATCCAGCCGCCCAAGTATTCTACCCCTCATAAAGTCATCAATATGTGTTCTGTGAGCCATTTGCAACACACAGTCTCCATTAGCGCCTCTGAAAACGTCTGCACACCTACTTGCTGTAGCGTACTCTGACATGCACCGACACACTGCGTATGTGGACTGCTGCCAGCGCCACCGTTCGACGACCACAGGTCAAATGCACCGCTTGGTTATACCACGAGGTGATTTAATCCCGCAAACCGCCCCCCAAAGCGTTGTTTCACCATGTATCAGCATTAACTTTAATTTATGACCACGAGTGTAGATTAATTGACTGTAGTGATGGTAGAACGAAACTTACAAACTCTTATTTTATAACGGCTTCAGTAGTCGAGACGCAACAGTAATATATTCTAATATTCCATTATTCAGGTCCGTGTTTTGCTTTTTCTGTGACTCGCTTTTTTAACTTGATTATTTATTGCATTGACTGTAATCAAGACACTTGAAAAGTAACTATTATTTTAGAATCAAGATTTTTACAAATATTAGTCTTCCTTCTCAAATACTTGTGACAACTAAAACTTTTAACAATGTGAGTACGACTCCTTTTACAGCCAATAATCAACTTCCAGTTACATATCGCAATGGCACGTGAACGAGTCTGAAATGTTCTTAATTACAGCCTCTTAACTCAGTACGAAGGAAAACCGGGAACGGCTGGACCAATGAGAGTTTTACACACTTCAATAGTAAACTCAAATTTTTTTATGCAGTTTCAAATTGTATGTGTGTGTGTGTGTGTGTGTGGTAGGTTCCTATGGGGCCATCTGCTGAGATCATCGGTCCCTAGGCTTACACATTACTTAAACTAACTTACGCTAAGGACAATACACACACCCATGTGCGAGGGAGGACTCGAACCTCCGTCGGGGGAAGCCGCGCGAACCGTGGCAAGGCGTCTAATACCTCGCGGCTACTCAGCGCTACCACGCATAGCAGCCAATTAAGCGTTTTTAATTAATAATCAAGTAATCCAAGTAATAATAAACTCTCAACACCAATTTTAACCCAAAAAAGACTTAATATTGTTTAAGGCAAATACACGCCACAGAACCCAATAATAATAATAAAGTGTAAGAAAGGCAGAAGTAAATCTAAACAACAGTACCTGAACAGACCAGAATGGCCTCAGTTATAAAATGGTGAGAATATAATATGATTTATACGAGACTGATTATAAAAACCTAAAACCATACTAAAAACAGTTAAAAACAATTTAACACAAATATCTATGCATCATAAATTTAAACCCAGAAACACACATCAAATGAAGATTTAAGCCTTTATTTAAATAACACAATAATTAAGTTACAACACATTAAGGCATATATTGGGATCCCCAAGCACATCAAAGTACCGGTATGCTTAAGATGAAGCCCACAAGCTGACGGGTAAAAATTCAGAATTATTCAAAGTATGAACTTAACTTGAACAGGAACATTAAGTAGCGCGGCTGCGGTTGGAGGGAAGAGCGTGAAGGACAGACAGAGGCGAGAGCCGCCGAGCGTATGCACTCCAAATGACATAAAGAGCCGGATAAGCAAGCCGACGAGGCGTGAGTAAGTGGGGCCCCATCCTGCGTAACAAGTACCAGCAATGGAGTACGAGAGATTATTAACGACAGTTTCCTGCAACGCAAATAATTTAAAGTAGACAGAATTCCAAGACACAGTCATGCATCAAATAAATAAATAAAACCTCTCAAACAGAAGCTAAACGATGTCAAAGTTAAAGTAAGGAGGACTATGCATGAAGCGTTCAGTGAATTCGAAAGTAAAATTCTATGTACCGACTTGACAGAAAATCCTAGGAAGTTCGGGTCTTACGTTAAACCAGTAAGTGGATTGAAACAGCATATCTAGACACTCTGGGATGATAATGGCTTTGAAACAGAGGATGACACGCGTAAAGCTGAAATACTATAGACCTTTTTCCAAAGCTGTTTTACAGAAGAAGACCACACTGCAGTTCCTTCTCTAAATCCCCGCACGAACGAAAAAATGGCTGACATCGAAATAAGTTTCCAAGAAATAGAAAAGCAACTGAAATCACTCAACAGAGGAAAGTCCACTGAAGCTTACGGGATACCAATTCGATTCTACACAACACAGTACGCGAAAGAACTTGCCCCCCTTCTAACAGCCGTGTACCCCAAGTCTCTATAGGGACGGAAGGTTCCAAATCATTGGAAAAGAGCACAGGTAGTTCCAGTCCTCAAGAAGGATCGTCCAGCAGATGCGCAAAACTATAGACCTATATCTCTGACATCGATCTGTTGTAGAATTTTAGAACATGTTTTTTGCTCGCGTATCGTATTATTTATGGAAACCTAGAATCCACTTTGTAGGAATCAACATGGATTCAGGAAACAGCGATCGTGTGAAACCCAACTCACTTTATTTGTTCATGAGGCCGAGAAAATATTAGAAACAGGCTCCCAGGTAGATGCCATTTTCCTTGACTTCCGGAAGGCGTTCGATACAGTTCCGCACTGTCGCCTGATAAACAAAGTAAGAGCCTACGGAATATCAGACCAGCTGTGTGGCTGGATTGAAGAGTTTTTGGCAAACAGAACACAGCATGTTGTTCTCAATGGAGAGACGTTTACAGACGTTAAAATAACCTGTGGCGTGCAACAGGGGAGTGTTATGGGACCATTGCTTTTCACAATGTATATAAATGACCTAGTAGATAGTGACGGAAGTTTCATGCGGGTATTCACGGATGATGCTGTAGTATACAGAGAAGTTGCAGCATTAGAAAATTGCAGCGAAATGCAGGAAGATCTGCAGCGGATAGGTAGTTGGTGCAGGGAGTGGCAACTGAACCTTAACATAGACAAATGTAATGTATTACGAATACATAGAAAGAAGGATCCTTTATTGTATGATTATATGATAGCGGAACAAACACTGGTAGCAGTTACTTCTGTAAAATATCTGGGAGTATGCGTACGGAACAATTTGAAGTGGAATGATCATATAAAAGTAATTTTTGGTAAGGCGGGTGCCAGGTTGAGATTCATTGGGAGAGTCCTTAGAAAATGTAGTAAATCAACAAAGGAGGTGGCTTACAAAACACCCGTTCAGCCTATACTTGAGTATTGCTCATCAGTGTGTGATCTGTACCAGGTCGGGTTGACAGAGGAGACAGAGAAGATCCAAAGAAGAGCGGCACGTTTCGTCACAGGGTTATTTGGTATGCGTGATAGCGTTACGGAGATGTTTAGCAAACTCAAGGGGCAGACTCTTCAAGAGAGGCGCTCTGCATCGCGGTGTAGCTTGCTGTCCAGGTTTCGAGAGGGTGCCTTTCTGGATGAGGTATTGAATATATTGCTTCCCCCTACTTATACCTCCTGAGGAGATCACGAATGTAAAATTAGAGAGATTCGAGCGCGCAAGGAGGCTTTCCGGCAGTCGTTCTCCCCGCGAACCATACGCGACTGGAACAGGAAAGGGAGGTAATGACAGTGGCACGTAAAGTGCCCTCCGCCACACACCGTTGGGTGGCTTGCGGAGTAGAAGTCTAGATGTAGATGAAATACCCGTAGGGCAGAACTAATTAATCTGAGATCTTATGAAAAGTTATGATAATTTAATTGTCTTAACAACTTAACCAAAGAAGTTAAGAAACCAGCTAAAATATTTTAAGAATATAATTTTAGCAATAAGATAATATCAGAAAAATTCTCTTCTCCAATGAACCATTAAAGCAGCCCCAAGGATACTCGCATGGCAGTCAAACCTCATCAGTACACACATTAGTCCATAACAGTTCGGAGAGAATATATCCGTCCTGGAACAGACTAAAATTTATCTGACCCACTTACATATTCCAGTTGCAGTATAAAATTTCTTTGACAATATAGGACCTTGGCGTTAGCTTCAAAGAAAGCGTGACACAAAAGCAAATTATAAATAGGCCCATAAAATAGCTAACAGGCACACATTGTGACACGAAACATTCATCATCTGTGTTTACTTGTAATACTAAACATTTTACTGTGCCTCCAATTGAAAATCGCATGACCTGTCATTTGCTTTAAAAATCGGAAGAATAGTACATATACTGGATGCAAGCCCCCAACCTTCAAACCGAGCGAGGTGGCGCAGTGGCTAGCACACCGGACTCGCATTCGGGAGGACGACGGTTCAATCCCGCGTCCGGCCATCCTGATTTAGGTTTTCCGTGATTTCCCTAAATCGCTCCAGGTAAATGCCGGGATGGTTCCTTTGAAAGGGCACGGCTGACTTCCTTCCCTAATCCGATGAGACCTATGACCTCGCTGTCTGGTCTCCTCCCCCAAACAACGCAACCCAACCCAACCTTCAAAATAAACTTTTCTGTGGAACACAGCGCTTAACACTAGCTAAATGCTCAGAACCACCATAGATACACAAGGATAACAAATAAAACAAATTGTAATGAGATATCACTATACTATCAATTTAAACTGATTATCAGATCTTGCAATCACGTAGCCATTTGAATACCATGGAGACACGGGCATCCATACGCAACAAACGGAAGGAGGACGGACCAAAATGACAGTGAGCACTGACCTGACAGCTCGGCACCCTTCTAATAAATGACAGCACAGGCCGCGTCGATACTCGATGACTTACATGGGGTAACATCGCCCCAGTATTTGTCGCCCGCCAACAGTTAACAGCACGGCGAAGAGGCCCCACGGAAAACCTGTTACAGCTTCGTTCCTCGGCCCATACTCCCACCAAACCGGCCACCACGCCCGGAGCCGCCACGCAAGAGGACTCTCCGCTCCAACGGCAACATGTTACTCAAAGATCGTATGAATAGTGATACCGATACATTGGGAGAAAGCCGCCACAGCTTAGCTTCCCCCTCCAAACTGCGGTTTAGCCCGTGTTATAGCGGCAGTGGGTGGAAGATTCCCTTATGTCTGTGTGCTGTTTAACGAAGAGACTTTTTGTGTTCTTCTTGTCTCTGGTATTACCTTTTCCTTGCTTAAATATCAATCGTATTTCGAGTTTCGTGACTTGTGCAACTTGCGTGCTTCTGATCAGAGATGTCGTGCTGTCAATGGGCAGATGTTGGCCCTGATAGGTGAAGTGCCAGGAGGCTTAGTATGGATTGTAAATCTGTTAGTAGCCCTAAAAGTCACGACTTTTCGTAACCTGGCTAGCATGTAGCCTAGATAACTTGCTAGTCTTAATGTTACGCACTAGTGAATTGACTGGGATCAATAAATGAAAAACCCGAGAAAGGCCCACAAAGTGCGGAGACAATTTACCAGAAGATTCTAGCTGTCGTCCTTGGTCTATGGTGAAGTTAATTATAAGCACATTATCACCAATTTTAATCTTACAGGTGTGCCTGCCGAGGTTATCTCTAAGAGCGCTGCGTTAGATGGGATAAGTCGATGCTCTTCCTAGCCAATCTATTTACGTTCTGTAAGGTCCTATTCGATCTTTTCTGCCAAAATTTCATCAAGGGACCATGCTGGGCGGTATTAAACGCCTTATCGTTTTAACTCGTCCTTTGCTAATTCATGCTCCCTTGATGAAATTTTGGCAGAAAGATCGAATAGGACCTTACAGAACGTAAATGGATTGGCTAGGAAGAGCATCGACTTATCCCATCTAGAATTAAGTCACGGGATAGAACCGTCCCACTTCTTCTGTGCCTTAACATGGAAGACAGTAAGCGCCAATTTAAGGTTCCTATTAACTCTGTCGGCAAAAGATCCCTACGGATAATGAGGAGTAATTTTAAGATGCTGAATGCAATTTTTAAAACAAAATTTTCTGAACTTCTTAGGGGTAAATGCTGGAGCATTGTCACTAACCAAACTCTTAGGTCGCCGGAAAGCAGAAAAATCTAAGATAGGTGTCGATGGTCAATAGGTGTCGTTGGTCAAGCCAGCAGAGACCCCCCCCCCCCCCCCCCCCGACTACGAATCAACCAAGTAAAACGGGTAAATACGTCTACTACCACAAGAATATAAGGATACCCATTCCTGGTACGAGGGAGGGGACCTATATGATCAATATTGTCTACGGAGCGATCTTCGCGAGTAAAATGCAAAAAATCCTTCCTAGAATTGGGATTAGGCTTAGTTAATTTGCATTTTTCGCATTCCCCACCAAATAAAGAACGAACATCGTTGTACAACGAAGGCCAGGTAACGTATTCCCCAATCTTAACAAGGGTTTTATGTAGTTCCAAGTGACCACCTATAACTGAGTTATCGAAATGATGAAACACAGCAGGTATTAACTCAATAGCGAGATAAATCTTTAGTCCCCTGCCTTGGTTAACCTTACGACAAAAAAATGGTTCAAATGGCTCTGAGCACTATGGGACTCAACTGCTGAGGTCATTAGTCCCCTAGAACTTAGAACTAGTTAAACCTAACTAACCTAAGGACATCACAAACATCCATGCCCGAGGCAGGATTCGAACCTGCAACCGTAGCGGTCTTGCGGTTCCAGACTGCAGCGCCTTTAACCGCACGTCCACTTCGGCCGGCTAACCTTACGACAAACAATGCCTTTTCTCAGAACATTATCGTTAATCTGTTCTCCCCCTAGTAAGCGGTATGTGATAGGTCGAATATGTGGGTCTTTGTCCTGCTTCAGTTTAAGAACAGCAAATAACTCCGTTACTTCCGTGAGTGCGACTCCTGTACGCCCGACTTTACAAACATCCCCTGGCTAGGTATGATCATGTTCTTCGAATATTCTGCTAACAGTCTCGGTGACTTGATTGTCAGTGCCTTTAATGCGCCTAAATGTGAATTTAAATGCGGTTGTATATGGACAGCCCAAACGGTGATTTTTCCCGTTTTTCTGGGCCGCTCCAGGACCCAATTGAATGCCTGATTTGTGTTTCAAGCCGAAAACTCCCCACGCTCTAAATAAAATTTCAACTTCTCTAGAGCCAATACAACAGCGAGAGTTTCCCATTCAGATGCCGAATATTTTAATTCAGCAGGTGATAATCCTCTCGAGGCGTACGCTGTATGACGTCAAACTCCTGCAAAGGAGCGGTGGCCACACCGGAATTCGAAGCATTAGTTTAAACGACAAAAAAAAGTTCAAAATCAGGAATTCGGAAAATGGGAGAGCTAGCCAGAACATCATTAAGGGCGTCAAATGAGACTTGTTGGGTTTCACCCCAAACAAAGACTTCTCATTTCTTACATAACTTATTGAGGGGAGCATCTAAATGAGCAAAATTTTTGAAGAATTTCCGAAATAGAACTGGCCATGCCAACAAACTTGGCTGCATCTTCTTATTCTTAGGTGTTGGAAAGTTATTGCAGATCATGTGTACACCCTTGATCTGTTGTGATTCCATCAGCTGAAACTAAATGACTCAGTAAACGAAACGTGCGATCTAGCTAAGATGATCTTTGATGGTTTGACCGTAAGACCCACCTCTCTAAAACAAAGTAACACTGAAAGTGAACCAAATGTTCATCAAAACTCGCACTGTAGACAACAACATCACCCAGGTAGTTGTAGATGTACTTAAATTTAATGTCTCCGAGCACATTACCGAGACATTACCGCGGCCTCGGTGGAAAGCCCAGATGGAACACGACTCAACTCTTAAAGATTCCAACCGGCACAGAAGGTGGTTATATATCTGCAGTCTCCATTTATGAGTAACTGATAACAAGTTTGGTTCAGATCTAAAACAGTAAAACAGTGCGCTCTGGAAACCAAGTAAGACGACTGTGCAGATTCTGAAAAGGAACAGACCCTAAGATTACACTTTGATTGAGAAGTCCATAGCCGCTGCCTCTTGGAAACCAAAATGACAGGAGAGGCATGAGCAAAGATGGACGCACCAATGATCCCTTCACAAATCATACCATTGATTATTCCCCTAACGGCCGTCATCTTGGAGGGGGGAGGAGTAATCTATAAAGAGGCTGCCTAACAGGATGTAAGGTGGCAGACTGAATGAATGTCAATTTCGCACCTTACATGAGAGGTTTTATATGTCGTAACAAGTAGATGAGTATGTCACCTGACATACTTTAGTGACAATGAGAAAATTTGCCTAATAAAATGTACAGTATGTAATGCGGGGATGACATTCGATTCGACAGTATTAACACACCGAACCCAAATCGTGCATGCCAATGAGCAGAAAGTGAAAAAAGCTGCTGGGGGAAACGTTTTAGTTTGGGGGCAGACGCGAGTTGTGCCGTCACGGTCCGAGTACAACGGAACGCTTTTAAAAAGGGGTTGGTGACCAGTGGCGAGAGGGACAATGAACACGCCACGCAATACATCAAGCAGAGCAGGTAGCGGGTTAGCGCTGCTTGCTACGGAGATATTGTTGGGCAATTTCCAGACGGATACAAACAGACCAGCGACGCAGTTGATCACATGAAATGCGCATTGTGCGCTTCTGATGTATGTGTGTAACTTTTAAGCATCAGGAGCAGGCATAAAATGTCCGATTGGCTGAAATAAACGCGGAAGGAGCAGAAAGGGGGGAAATTTCGACGCAGTTTGAAGGTAGGCCCTTTGCGATTGGTAGAGGTAGTTTCCAAAAAATGAAAGGATCTCTCCCACTGGTCTGAAGATGCCATGACCTGAAACATGAAGGACACAGGTGAGGGACAGTTTGCTACGAAAGACACAAACCCGAAAACTTCGAGGATTCTCCTCTGAACCTGTATCAAGTGTAGAACGGCATGCATCATGCTCTGCACGACGCAAAAAATAGGAATTTTGTGTAAACACTGCCTTCAGTTCGGCTGACATTCAGCTCGAAATTAGCTGAAGAGCCGTTGAGCTCCAACAGTGGAGAAATGAAACAGCCACATAGTTAACTGTTCTTGCGAGAACTGAGAGGGCATTGTAGTATCATGCTGCTCCATCTATGCACGTGTATATCGCCATGTATTCGACACTAGGGATGAGAGCATGTTTTCTCGCCTAATGAGAAACAAAGGACAGTTTCTGCTGTCAAAATCAATAAAGATTTTGATTAACATTTTTATAGGATTCTCAAACGTGGAGAGCAGCCCAGCAGCCAACAGCTCAACACAGCTAAGGTAAATGCTGCTAGCAGAGGCGTAAACTTGTTGGTTCACCAACTTGCGTCCACTGTGAAGTCAATTAACCTTGAGCAATCTTTTGATCATCTCGTCACAAAACTAACCATCCTAAATAGTACCGAACTTAGAACCGGAATCGGATGATTTGTCGTAATTTTGGCCAACTTCAACTTGTAGAGAACTATCTATTTAAATTTGATATTGTTGTCTTCAGTGTACTTTCGGCTAAGCAGGCCGTAATGCGTTATCTTCACAACTGTCCTAACATTGTCATGTCACAACGTATGTAAATTCCTGTACTTCTTTGACAATAATTCTGAAACAAATTGTCTACAGCTAAACACCAATGTCCTTTTTCCTAGAATAAGGGTCCAATCCTGTATTAGTAATACCAAGTCTATTATTGAGAACATCTCGGAAACCCTGAAGAGCTTGCAACAACTTCCTACTTCGTTCAACGTCCAAGTGAGTAACATCGAGAGCAAGAACATATCAACAAGAAAACGTTCACGAGAAGAGGAAAGAGCAATACATACACCAGAACAAAACTCGAAATAAAGCGTATTACCCACATAATCAAGTAGAAGTCCAATACGATGTATAAAATGGCACCCCAAAATTAAATTAACCGTGAGGCCATCATCTGCTAACAGATTTACAACCCATACTAAGCCTCCTGGCACTTCACCTATCAGGGCCAACATCTGCCCATTGACAGCACGACATCCCTGATCAGAAGCACGCTAGTTGCAAATGTCACGAAACTCGAGATACGATTGATAATTAAGCAAGAAAAAGGTAATACCAGAGACAAGAAGAGCACAAAAAGTCTCTTCGTTAAACAGCACACAGACATAAGGAAATCTTCCACCCACTGCTGCTATAACACGGGCGCACCGTTTAGGTGGTTTCGGGGCGTTACCGACGCCTGTGTTCTTCTCGCGTCGGCTGCTTGTACATGGACTTCGCTTTGCCTTGCAAACTCACACCAATTGCGGTTCCTGACCTCAGGTTAAACAGAAGGAACTCTTTCTGAACTCTCATGATTCTGGCAAAAATTAGGAAGGGCATTCCCGGTTTTGTCATAGAATTTCTTCAATTGAGACAAGAGAATGATCAAGTTCAGCCAGAGAAGTGGGTTTAGTGTGAAAGATAATCCATGAACGGTCCTCTGCTTTCATCTCCTCAAGAACATTGCGAAAAATTACCAAATATTCAGCAATCAGTCGCAAAATCAAGTTTTACTTATTCACTTTTGCAAATCGATTTCAACTGATTAACAGCCATCATCGGTGTTTTCAACCAATATGTGCCCCGAGTAGTAATACTGTCTTAAGCAGAGCTCAAACATAAGGTCTTTATGTTTGAACTCTGCTTAAGACAGTATTACAACTCGGGGCACATATTGGTTGAAAACACCGATGATGGCTGTTAATCAGTTGAAATCGATTTGCAAAAGTGAATAAGTAAAACATGATTTTTGCGACTGGTTGCTGCATATTTGGTAATTTTATGGTTTACGGTCGCTGCACGACTCCGGAACCACATGGAGCGCACCATTCATTGCGAAAAATGTCTAAGACTGGACGCTCTAAGGTGGTCACAGTGGTGTGAACCCTCTCAGTATAACCAGCTAAGTTCTCATCAATGGATTGAAATTTATGCTACGTTCCCTTGCTGTCTTATTGTGGAAAATATGAAGTTCTGACAGGCATTTTCGTAATAAAAAAGACATAATACATGTCATAAGTGAATAAATAAAACGGTTCATATACATAGCTTTCATGGATGATAGCTAAAGTGCAATGCTATCATACGACATACTGTTTGTTGAAATCACACAAAAAATTTGAAGGTTGTTCATTCACAGGATCATTGTGAAAATGTTTAGTCTCTATGAAACATTAATTTCAATAGTTGTAAAGATACTTAAAATATTGTTGTGTCCTTGGGTGCGACTCATTTTTCTGAGAACACAGATGTATTCAGATTTGATTTATTACGAGGGTGAGTCAAATGAAATCTCTAAATTTCTAATAAGAAATCGAAATTTCGCGCCGTTATCCTGGTTTGTTGGTAAGTGTCCCACAAAAAGCGTGCAGAATCGCCTGTAGGTGGCAGCATACTGCAGATGCACACGTACCGTCGCAGTATCGGTATGAAGACGGCCGCCCCAGTTGCGACTTGCACCAGGGAAGAACAGCGTTCTGTTATTCGGTTTTTGCGTAGTGAAGGTGTGAAACCTATTGAAATTCATCGACTAATGAAGGTTCAGTACGGTGATGCGTGTTTGTCACAGCAGCAAGTTTACGAATGGATTAGGAAGTTCGCAAATGGTGTGACTTCAGTGGAAGATGCTCCCCGTCCAGGTCAGGCACAACGAGTTGTGACTCTACAAACCATTGCAGCAGTTGAAGCAATAGTGAAGGAAACCGCCGAGTGACATTGATTGACGCAATGGGAGGAAAGAAGTTCCGTTCTGATGAAGAGGTACGCCACGCGGTGCATGAGTGGTTGCGCGGACTACCAAAAGAATTTTTTTCTAAAGGGTTCTATGCACTTTGTAAGCGCTGGAGGACTTGCATTGAGCGAGGTGGAGATTATGTTGAAAAGTGATACTGCTTTGTACCACTTCTGCTCAATAAATAATATTTAAAAAAATATTTAAGGTTTTCATTTGACTCACTCTCGTAATTGACAGTGATTTACAATGGAACTTTACAGAGCCGTGGGGACCTTCTCGCAGCTTGTCTGACACACCACTATTGCAGGTGCCTGAAGCGACCGACCGTCGTGCAGATTACCCGTACAGGGAATGACACACTTGCTGTCAAGCCTTTGTACCTGGGCTCACCAGCAACAGTCGCCTGTGCTGGCCGGCCTCGCCTTTTTCCGGCCATGGGGCCTCTCCTCCATTGCCCCCAACTTCACGAAATTCTCTCACTTCGTACCAATTCCAGGAGGCCGAATAACTCGCCTACCTACGCGTTATTGAAATATTGAGACAGCAGTTTAGACAGACGGTCAATGTCAAGCATTCCGAAAGCAAACAGTCACTCACTCACTCACTGGTCAAACCGGACTCGAGAGTCCATTACCGCAGCAACGTATTTTCGCCATCTGTCCCTGTCTTGGGCTATTTCCTTCCATTCCCCTTCAATACCTAGGCTCCTCAAATCAGCCTTCACATCGTCCTCCCATCTACTCCTCGGTCTCACCACAGGACGTTTTCCCTCTAAGTGCCCTCATCCTTTCGAGCTACGTGACCCGCCCATCGCAGCCTACGTTATTTAATAATACTGATTATGTCAGGTCTTGAACAGAGTTCGTGAATCTCTTCGTTATGCAGTTTTCGCCACTCTCCGCTAATGTCATCCCTTTTTTTGATCCGAAAATTTGCCTCAAAATTTTGTTTTCAAATACTCGAAACGGCTTTTCATTTTGCACAGTGAGAGACCAAGTCTCACACCCATACAGCATAACTGGTAGAATAATAGTTTTGTATATTCTAATCTTTAAATTCCTAGACAATATCCGTGATGAAAGTAATCTATTCAGTGAGAAGTAGCACGCATTTCCCGCCCATAATCTCTCCTTCAGATCGGATTCAATCTCATTTCTCGAAGTGATATCCACGCCTAGATACTTAAATGTGTTCACTTTTTCAAACTGCATGTAGTGCTGTTGGGATTCTAGTAGTAACCAAGTATTTAGTTTTGTCTTCACTTATCTTTAGACCTACATTTTCGCTAGCCTTGATTAAGCATTCACATTTGCTGATACAGATTCTTTTCTATCGCTAATGATGTTTATATCATCTGCATACCCTAATATCTTAATATTTCCCTTTAACTCCACACTCTCTGAATTATCTGGTGCCATTCGTACAATATATCCTAGGACTAAATTAAAAAGTAGCGGAGACAGGGCATCTCCCTGCTTAAGTCCGTTTTTTGTTACAAATTCTTCTGACTGCAGTTTCCCCTTGGGTACTCTACCTTTTGTGTTTTTCAAACTCGTTTCTATAAGTCTAACATATTTCTTTGGTATTCCAAGTTCCAAAAGAATTCCTTACAATTTTGATTGCAATACTGCTTTTGTAAAATCTATGAAAAGATTATGAACTGGTTTATTGTATTCCCATTTCTTTTCCAAAATTTGACGCAGGGTGAATATTTGGTCTATAGTTGATCTGTTCCTCCGAAAGCCAGCTTGGTAATCCCCCACAAATCCATCTGCTTATGGTGTAAGCCTGCTTAGCAGAATATTCGAGAAAATTTTGGAACATACTGGTAATAGCGATATCCCTCTATAATTACTACAATCCATTTTGTCACCCTTCTTAAAAATTGGGATCAGAATCGACTCCTGCCACTCATCAGGTATCATCTCTGAGTTCCATACTTTAGTTATCACTTTGTGAACTACTTCCATCAATTTCTGCAACAGTCACCAAATAGTATACGCCAGGATTAAGAGTTAACTAACACCTAAGTGTACTTACATAGGACATTGGTACCCACTGTACAACGTTAAGCTGTAAGATGAGGAACATAGTTCCCAGCAGTGTGAAATGAAGTACAATTGCTGGTGTAAATCTCCCCGCAGTTCCACACCACGTGACCACTCGCCATGTAGCTAATACAATAACAAAAACAGCTGACATGAAAGTAAAAACAACATCTAACATATACACCGAAGTACAACGGCGTTCTAATTAAACTTTCCCTAGACGGAAAACTATTTGCCATATGGGTTCCCAAAATCATTGGAATGACGTTCACACTTTGCGCTGCAGCATTTGAGTTTTTAATAGAGTTAGTGTCACGAGATGCCTTTAGGTACAGATAGTTATATGGGGACGTGGGGTTGAAACGTAAACGTCAGCCTGCGTTACTGTTACAGGCAGTCAACGTGAGGCTGGACAAGGTGACCTGGGCTATATTCGTGAAGCTGTTTTATCACAAAAACAGAAAAGTTGCTGCCGCTCTCCGCGAGGCGTTCCACACTGGGATTGAAGAACATGATTCGGACGTTCGAATTAACTGGTGATTTGGGAACCGCTCCTGGTAGAAGCCAACCGCCAGTTATGCCACAAATTACTGAAGAAATTACTTTTGTCACGACTGCGAATTCTGGACGAAATGTGCGATCTTCAAACTGTGCAACTAAACATTCCGTGGTCTGTGCTTAAGAGTGTAGGAGGAGTAATCACGTCATACTGCGAAGACCGCGGGTTCTGTTGTTCCTCGAAAATACGACTCAGCGTTAAGATCCTTTTCTTTGACACTTAACTTATATTCACCAGGAGCGTATTATTATGTCAGGGCCATATCTGATACTTGTTTGCCTCATCCTCGGGCAATTAGTAAATGGTATCAAAGTGAGGATGCAGCGCCGGGTTTCACGAGTGAGGCATTTGGTCTGCTGAAAGCAAAAGTTGCTCGCAGCATTCAGACTATCCGCTTCTGTGTAGTGTCATAATGCATCACATGGGAATAAGCAGCGTATTGAATTTGATGTTCACAAATATTTTGGATATGTTGACATAGGTTCTGCTATTGAATCAGATAGTTTACCACATGCCAACGAGGCAGCGGTTTTTATGCTTGTGGAAATTGCCCGTCGGATATTTTTTAGTTGCTGGTTTGAGTGGAGCCCAAAAGACTAACTTAGTAAGGAACATCATTGATCTCGTAGGGTCTACAGGTGTCAATGTTGTACCTTTGACACTGATGGCGGTGCATCGAATCCTGGCACGGCAACTTACCTCGATTGTTGTCTGGAGACGTTAACTTTACGCACTACTTTTCATGTTTCTGAAAATCACCATTCTGTGTCCCTTTTCCTTGATGTCCCTCAAATGCTCAAGTTAGTGTGGAACACTTAGGTGACAAAAAGGAATTGATTGACTGTGACGGTGGTACTATTGCCTCGAGTTACATTGAAGCACTTCAACGACCTCAGGAAAGTGAAGGTGTTCATTTAACAAATAGACTACGTGAAAGTCATCTTAACTGGGTGCAAAGCAAAATGAAAATGTCACTGGCAACTCACCTGTTGAGCGATTCAGTTGCTGATGCTCCAGAAGAAGCATCTTCCCTAGGTAAACCAGGTTTCCTTGGTTGTTTTGCTAAAGTCAAATTCATAAGAATAATGAATTGCCTTTTCGACCTAATAAATTCGAGGAGTGGTCCAAAGTGGCTGGAAGAAACCTATAAATGCCGGAAACTATGAAGAAGTAAACAGCTTTCTCACTGAGGCGAATAAATACTTGCTTACTCTAAAACTGAAAGCCACTGATGACCTAGTCATTCTGTCACACAGAAGAACTGGATGTGTCGGATTGTTAGTTTGCATCGCAAGTTTAAGACATCTTTATGTTAAATTAGTACAAGGTGAGGGATGTACACCTGTGCTTAACCAATCCTCACAGTCGCAAGCTCCTTCACACCTGTGGAGGGTGTCAAAAAAAAAAAAAAAAGTGTGAAATCTTATGGGACTTAACTGCTAAGGTCGTCAGTACCTAAGCTTGCACACTACTTAACCTAAATCATCCTGAGGACAAACACACACACCCATGCCCGAGGGAGGACTCGAACCTCCGCGGGGACCAGCCGCACATTCCGTGACTGCAGCGCTTTAGCCCGCTAGACTAATCCCGCGCGGCGGAGGGTGTCATGTTAACAACAAACAGGAAGTGTATGCTTTCAGTCGAGAATGGCTATTATGTTACCCATGACCATGACTACATCCCAAGCAATGGTACTCTGACATTCCTGCTTGTGTTGCTGTATACAGAGCTGGTTCTGTAGTTAAATATCTGGAGCAGAAAGTTAAATGTAATATCTTTTTCACTGGTCTGAGGGGTGGCGATGACTCTCCTTCCTTCTCCCTGACACAAGGAAAGAACCGTGGCGTTCTTATTATGCCTGCAGACGACGTAGTTGAAGTTTGTATAGGTGTAGAGTAATTTTTTGGTTATAGCAATAATGGTGTCAAATACATTATTTGTCCGAAGAATGCTATTGATTTCGTGGTAAATGAAGTTCTGGGGACATGCATAAATAAACCATTATTCCTTATCTTGAGTGCTGACGTGAAAGACCAACTGCCTCTGGACAGTTATCTGGTTTTAATTTTAAACGCATTGCTAAAAATTACTTAAATCGAAAATGGCCCATCGGGGCAAGAATGCAAAATGATTTTGCCCACAAGAACAAAATTAGATGTAAATACACCAAAGTAATTATTTTTCAAGGTCAGTAACACTTATTATTAGATTTAAAAATGGTGATACAAGATTAACTGTGTTATAAATGCTTGTATTATTACTATGTAGCTGCTTAGTCAGAACTGTCAAGAACGAGAGGTACTCCAGTTAAATATCACTTTTTAAATCAAACAGTTACATAATTCTAGAAACTAGCTACAGTTTTGATATGTGTAGCGAAGGGTAAAAGAAAAATGGTGCATGATTAGTAACATTTATTTTAAACTTTTTAGTGCTATTGCACTGCGTAAACACAAGTGACATACTGCAAGAAGTTTCCTGATGCAAGTAGCTTAGCACCATTAAATATTTCTCGTTGTATAATATTACTTTCTCTCAGTTTTTCAAGCAATTTTCTGTGCCAGTAATTCCTTAGACAAAAATTTATCAATACTACGTCACTTCTCTCATCCTGTTACAGTTTTAAAATGCTCCAAGAGATGTAGTTTGAGTGCACCATCTATATTAACTGTTCAAATTTTGTTCTTGGGCTACCTTATTGTAACTGTTTGTGTATCATATGTTTTAAGGCTGAATTTGGATAGCAGACAATCATTAGCCTTAGGGAGCGCAGGGTAAGCTGGCTGAAAACCACACTCAGGCTGCAAAGTGCCACAGCCCACAGTTGTTAGTGCACCACACAAGGCAGCATGATGTGTGTCAAGCAGGAAGCGAAATCAACTGTCATGGAAACAGATAGGAAGGTCTTTAATACCTGAATTTCATTACTGACTGGTACGCCTACTGCATCTATGAGTTTATTCAGTGCCCCCATGCCGTGAAACTGTGCCAAAAACACCCTCTTTTGAAAAAAAAAATTATCCGTTTAAACAGACTGTATGTGATGCTACATAACCGAATCTTAGTAGAAACTCAGCATTGCAGTATAGCAATGGTGATTCATTTATTTTTTCTAAATATCTTTATTCCTTTTCCTGTCTCATACTTTCTGCCATTGCTCTCAGTTCTTGGCAGAAAATTTCCTTTAACGCTTGCCAAGTAGTTAGTACTTATGAGGACACTCCTTTCCGTATGTGATCTCATCTATTTAAACTTCTCCTATTGATGGAGTTATTGTTAAGTGCACTTGCAGTGAACATAAAGAAAAGATACTTCTTTATTCTGCATCTGGCCCTATTTTCCCCCATATAACTTGCTGCATTTTATTAGATTTATTGAATTACAGTTGTGTCTCATTGTATTACCACTGATATTTGGGTTAAGTTATCCCCATTTTTGTCATCCATAATGTGAATGGTTAGAGTCCAATAATTGGCTGACTCAGTAGTAGTCCATAGTGCCGTGAAAAGCAAGTCCATACCATTTCCAATGCAACTGTTCCAAATACACTGATGTCCAAATTATATATCACATTTTAAAAAGGAATGTAATAATTGTGTTACTTGTAATTCTTTGCAATTCAAAGGCCTTCACTACGAAGAAGTTGCATGCTGACAGTAGATAATTCCAGCTACTCTGCTGGTTATGAAGTATATGGAAATGGAACTCAACAATTTTCTTTAACCTCGTCTTATTGTAGTTTGCCAATAAAAAGGACATAATCCTTTATAAGTCTCATTTTATATTATGTATAACCATAATTATTTGTGCAGTAGAACTTAATATACTGTTTAATGTACAAACAGGAAGATCCAAGCTAGCGTTAAGGGAAATCACTGATGCTCAAATCGTTATAGGCACTGAAAGCTGGCTAAAGCCGCATATAAGTAAGTTCAGCCGAAATTTTTGCGAAGAATCTAATGGTGTTCCGAAAGCATATGCTAAACAGAATCCACGTGAGTTAGTACGGGCAGTGGTCATTCTTGGCAACTGGAATAAGATAATCACTTGATCCTTTTACGGATCTCGTACTGCAGATCATACAATTGCTGAAAGGTTCAATGAAAGCTTGAGTCTGATTTCAAACGCGTACCCGACTCATATAGTTATAGTTGGCAGTGACTTTAATTTAGCCTCTATATGTTGGCGAAATTACATGTTTATATTCGGAGGTACGCATAAAACATCATCTGAAATTGCACTAAACGCATTCTCTGAAAATTATTTCGAGCAGTTGGTTCAAAAGCCCAAGCGAATTGAAACAGTTGTGAAAACACACTTGACCTTTTAGCAGCAAATAATCCTGAGCTAACAACAAGCACGAAAATGGATACAGGGATTAGTCAACACAGGGTCGTCATAGTAAGGTGAATATTGTAACCGCCAAATCCTCCAAAAATAAACGAAAAATATACCTATTCAAAAAAGTAGATAAAATTCACTTGGCGCCCTCCTGATGGACAATCTACACTCCTTCCAAATTAACAATGTAACTTTAGACCAGATGAGGATTGAATTCAAAGAAACAGTATCTGCAGCAATTGAGAGATTTATAGCAAATTAACAAACGACGGAACTGAGTCGCCCTAGTACACAAAACGGGTCAGATCACTGTTAAAGAAACAACCTAAAAAAAATACTAAATTTAAACGGAAGCAAAATCTCTAAGATTGGCGATCTTTTACAGAAGATCGAAATTTAACGCGGACTTCAATGCGAGATGCCTATAACAGTTTCCATAAAGAAACATTCTCTCGAAACCCGACAGTAATCCAAAGAGATTATTGAGGTATGCTAGCGGCAAGAAACAATCAATGCCTTCTCTGCTCGATAGCAATGGAGACACTATCGAAGACAGTGATGCCAAAGCAGAGTTACTAAACACAGCCTTCTGAAATTGCTTCACCAAAGAACACGAAGTAAATATTCCAGAATTCGAGTCAAGAACAACTGCCAAGAAGAACAACGTAGAAGTAAATATCCTCGGAGTGGGGCTCCAGACCGTATACCAATTAGGTTCCTTTCAGAGTATGCTTATACAATAGCTCCATACTTCACAATCATATAGGCCTACAACCATTCGCTCGACGAAAAGTTGGGCAGGTAACACAACTATTCAAGGAATGTAATAAGAGTAACTCACTAAATTACAGGGTCATAGCATTAAAATCTATACGCAGCAGGATTTTGGAACATAAGTTGTGTTCGAACGGTATGAATTACCTAGAAGAGAACGGTCTGTTGACACGAAGTCAAGACGGATATAGAAAACATCGTTCTTGTTAAACACAAGTAGCTCTTTACTCACACGAAGTGTTGAGTGCAATTGACAAGGGATTTCAAATTGATTCCGTATTTCTAGGTCTTCAGAAGGCTTTTGACACTGTACCACACAAGCGGCTTCTAGTGAAATTGCCTGCTTATGGAGTATCGTCTCAGTTATATGACTGAATTCCTGATTTCCTGTCAGGGAGGTCACAGTTCATAGTAACTGATGGAAAGTAATCGAGGAAAACAGAAGTGGTTTCTGGCGTTCCCCACGTTAGTGTTACAGGCCATTTGCTGTTCCTTCTCTATATAAACGATTTAGGAGACAATCTGAACAGCCGTCTTATGTTTTTAGCAGATGCCTCTATCGTTTATCGAAAACGATTTAGAAAAGATATGTGTAGGGTGCAAAAATTGGCAATTGACCCCAAATAATGGAAAGTATAAGGTCATTCACAAGAGTGCTAAAAAAATCCCTTAAACTTCGGTTACACGATAAAACAGTCAAAAATAAAGGCATTAAATTCAACTAAATACCTAGGAATTACAATTACGAAAAACTTAAATTGAAAGGAACACATAGAAACGTTGTGGGTATGGCTTAACATAGACTGCGTTTTACTGGCGGGACACTTTGAAAATGTAAACAGATCTTCTGAATAGACTGTCTACAGTGCGCTTGTCCGTCCTCTTTTAGATTACTGTTGTGCGGTGTGGGTTCCTTACCAAATAGGATTCACGGAGTACATCGAGAAAGTTCAAACAAGGGCAGCACGTTTTGTATTATTGCGAAATAGGGGACAGAGTGTCACTAAAATGATACAGGATTTGGGGTGGACATAATTAAAACCATGGCGTTTTTAGTTGCAGTGGAATCTTCTCACGTAATTCCAGTTACCAACTTTCTCCTCCGAATACGAAAATAATTTGTTGACGGTGATCGACGTCGGGAGAAACGATCATCGTAATAAAATAAGTGAAATCAGAGCTCGCACGAAAAGATATAGGTGTTTGTTTTTTCTGTGCGCTGTACGAGATTGGAAGACAGAGAATTATTGTGAAGGGTGTTCGATGAATCCTCTGTCAGGCACTTAACTGTGATTTGCAGAGTATCCATGTAGATGTACATGTAGATCTAGATATGAAAAAAATCATTATTGTACTTTGAAATCGTGTGATGTAGAGTGTAGTATATAAGTGGGTGCCTGAATGCACGTGGCATTTCACATTAGGAATTGATCGAATATTGTGAAAAACATAAGGATGAAACAATTCGAAAATGTCGACAATATGGAAGTCGTATAAATGCCATATGAGCTATGAGAAATGAATACAAATTGACAAATGGTTTAAATATTCTAACAAAAAACTAGTTTAATGACTCCTGCTAAAACATCATGAACCTTGTATCTCAATTGCCAGCCTCATCCTGAGAATGACAACTAAGTAATGTGACCTCGCTATCACTTTCTTTACTAAAATTACCCTAAAAGTAATTGCTGATATGTTTGCTAGCCATCTAGATGTTCCATTTGAGTTGCAAAAATGATTAACACTAAAACTAAAAGTTGGTCTCTGATATATGATAAAAGTAAGTTACATGTTAACCTTGTGAAAGTGAAATAAAGATTTTGTGAGGTTAAGTACTGGAGTATTATGTCGTAAATAAATTGATCATTTAAATGTGGTCCCCACTGATGAAATTTCTTTTTACAGAGTTCAAAACTGATTAGCTGTGCGCTATTGATCAGAATTATTACCACACCTACATCTTTCACCATTCGTCCCTTGATAGACTGTGTCAGTGTTACAAGGTTAAGATTACAAGTATTATGATATATAAAACAATCTGCATAAGTGCAGTGTGCATAATAATATATGAACACGTTAGTATCGTCTGCCACAACACTTAATAACATACAGAGTGAGAATATTTTAAGAAGTACATGTTAACTGGATTTCATATAGTAATGCTCTGTTTTGACAGTCCAATTTGCTATTTCATCATCAAAGAGCTCATTCGAAATGCACACTGGTTTTAGCACAGATTGTGTGGCAGCTTTTCTCAAAACTTCACCAGTTCCATGGGCTGTGTTTCAGTATTTGATGGTTGAACACTGTAATACCCACTGCTGGAAACTGTCACGTGTTTTGGAGAGTCGAGAGCCTGGCATGTCTGCTTTCCTTATTCCGTTCATTCAAATTGTGGATATGGCTATTTTTGGTGAATGCATCTTAATTCCTCTTCACGTACACGAGACAGTTGAAGACATCACTCCTAGACATAGGAAGATGGGTTTGCAGTACTCCAGTTTTATCACATGATTCATTTCAAGTAAAAGATCGTGACACTTTATAACACACATCCTGGGATTGTCCATGCAAATTTGAGAAAGTCCAGATATACACCAGTAGAGTTACAGCTATTAATAACCACAGTCGGTGAGTCTGGAATTTCATAGACAATTTTTGAGGACGTAGTGGACACCCTATACATATCCTATAGGAAGGCTTGTGAGATCTTGCTATATTTATTATTTCATTTCTTTTAATTCCCTCCAGTTCATCGATCTGCACAGAGTCATCTCCAACTGCAGCCGCAGGGTTTATTTTCAGATCTGGGATTGCGCTTTTTTTGTACAAACCCAAGCGATTTTTACACAATGCCACCAAAATAATTGTGAAAATCATGTGGACTACACAACCTTAAGGGAGAGGTGGGTTTCTTTCTGGGTTCATTGATCAGGACCCAGGCTGTCCTGCATGTGGGCTACAATGAGCCTTTCACTGCTCTTCTTTTTGGCTGCTTATACGTCCTGCTCATAAAGTCTTTTCGCCTGTAAATATTTGATGTAAAACATTTCCTTAGCCGTGAGTTCTGTTGGTATTTTGAAATGAACATGCAATAGCAGTAAAATGCATTTTAGTTTTTTCAGTTCACGCCTTTACCATGTTTTTTCTTTCGCTATATTTGCAGATGGATAGGTTGAAGTATCAGAAGTTAAAATAATAGTGCAATATCAAGTTGAGGGAAAGGAATGAAAGAGGAACTCACTTGGTACAATTTTGCACAGAACAGGTCTTAATCATCGCTAACATGTGGTTTAAGAATGATAAAAGTGTTATATTCATGGAGGAGAAAGTGGAAGTGGGGATGATGAGAAATAAAATCTATGAAAGTGACAGCGACGTAGATAGTGACAATGGAAGGAGACAGTAACAGTTGAAATGAATGCAGGAGATATGTAGTAGCAGTAAGAGAGAGAGCAAGAGGGAGGCAGTGACAGTGATACAGTAGTATTAGGACAGAACGACAGTGACGGTGGTTGTGAGACAGGAGGCAGTGACAGCAAGAGAGACACCGAAATGTAATGACAGTGAGTCGGGCTGAGTGAGTGAGTGAGAGTGGATGGGCCTGAGCGACTTGCAGCGATGGATTAGAGGGTGTGAGACATTCATAGTTAGGGAAGGTCGTGGGAGTGAGAGATGAGATGCATGTTAAAAAGAGTGTGAATATGTTAGTATGACAAAATATTTGGGAGAAAAGGTGCTGAGGAAGGTAGAATGGGGCGGCTGGTACCCTGATTTTCAGTCAGTCTTTTAAGCAGAAGCATGTTCTCCTTTTTGTGCTCCTATAGGAGTGTATTTCCGATAGTCATTATTAGTGAACCATCCCCATGTTTGTCGATTAACAGAGTGTAAACCAGTTTCTACAGTACCTGTAGCCTGTGCGTGGCAAAGTACCACACCTGTACACGTATGACTGTCGCACACAAGTACATAAAGATAAATGACAGCACATTTCTTACCCACCTACCGTGGACCCCCGACGTAGAGAGAACCTCAATTAGAGGCGGAATGCAGCTCAAACATCCGGGAACAAGGCCTTCACGTGTATGCGGTGCCTGAAGGTGCAACCGCTTTATGTAGCGTTATCCACATAACAACATAACATAGCACTGACAGTCCCCAAGAAACGTTCGAAAAAGAAATCTCTCGTGTAAATGTTTCCACGTGTGACGCCCACTTCTCAAGCCAACTACAAGTGACAGATAATAAGTAAAGTAGGAAGAGTTCTTGCAGATCTGTCTACAGTGCTATACCAATACCACCATCTCCACTGGGGCAGCATTTGAATCAAGATACTACAGTGGGTCGATGTTGCGTTAACGGGATTGCTATATCACGCTTTTGAACTCATACAATTGAAATTTTCGGTAGGTTTAGTTATTAGATTCTAATTTTCTTAACGAATTTTACAGAACAATTGTAAATACAAACTCTGCCTGACGTTTAAACATCGAACCATATTGTTTTACGTTTTCCTAGTTTAGGTAAGAAATGCATTTGAAAAGCACTTATCAGCGTCGACCATCTTTCGGGAATGTCATCTTACGTGGTAGTCGTCTTCTCTACAGAAATCTGTAGACGTGCTTCAGCTGCT
The DNA here is from genome assembly GCF_023864345.2 of Schistocerca serialis cubense. NCBI lineage: Eukaryota > Metazoa > Arthropoda > Insecta > Orthoptera > Acrididae > Schistocerca > Schistocerca serialis. The sequence continues at coordinate 61,282,203 of NC_064644.1, read as the reverse complement.
TGTCCTTGGAGATGAATGATTTGGTTAGTCACCTTGCCGACTAACATCCCAAAGATGTTCGGGCTCAGATGCGGTTCCCTTCATCGAAATGTCTTGGGTCAAATTCGTCTACGGGTTGAACCGCACGTGTCACATTACACGCCCTAAATTAGACACTTGTGCCGATGGCAAGTTTGCGAAATACAAAGTCCATCTCGTCACTTACACGAAAGGTTCGAGGTCACACCGGGCGCGACACATCACAACGCGAAATTTTCTAAGTCGTTTCACTTCCCAGCTGCCTAAAGACAGACTGTCCGCTTTCGCATCTCAATTCGAACTGTTCACTCCAGACGAACTGTCCGCTTTCGCGCCTACTCCAACAATGTCTCTCTGCCCGTCCCCGGCCGCGTATCCCGCGCGCCGAATATTCTCGCTCAACTTTCGTGAAGCCGTCCATCAGATTGGCTACAGCTTATTCTACATTATTTTTCATTTTAACATATTTAAATAATTAAAGCTTGACCACTTTCACGTTCTAAATAAAGTAACAATAATATCCATTACATAACAAACGTTCAAATCTTTTACATAAAATCAATACAATTTCCTTCTTAGCTTTAAATGTCAAGGCCAGTAGCCTTGCACCAATGTACTTTCTGATAAATAAGTAAATAAAAAAGTAACTATTGTGCACTAAACTTTAAAACAAATACACTATTACCTAATGATTCAGTAAGGTACCGTGCTGTCATCGTTCATTGTGTGGAGGAAATGATGATCTGATTCTTAACTGAAAATACTGGTAATTTAAGTGTACTATATCTTTCAAACAAACGAAGTTACAGAGCTGCTATTCACAACGTTTAGCATTTTAATGATGCCCTTCTATATGAAATGTCGATCGTTAAGATCGACCAAATATAACATTGTTTCCGGTAAAAAACAGTAGAAATAAATTGCAGAGACTTAACAATGGAGAAGAGTTATCTGTTCAATCAGAATTACAAATATTATTATCTGGGTTTTTTTTGTAAAGAAAGTATACATGGTTTTTGTTTCATTGTCTTGGCGATTCTTCGGTCCTCACTGACAGCCGTTAAATTTCCACAATCTGTAGCTGATACAGTTATTTATAGTAGGAATATAATGTTGTTGAATGCATATGGGATTAGTAATTGTAGTGCATATGTTTGTGGGTAGCTAGTACCTTGATTCAGGACATAAAAATTAAATGTTGCCCAGGCCATTTCTGTGTAGGCTCAGTGTTGTAGCGACGCCTTTAATGACAAAATTATGTAAGTCCTTCCAACAGTCATATAATACTAAAAGTATAAAAAGGATAATTTTAATAATCTGAAAACAGCGACCTGCAATATTTTTCAATTCATATGAGGCCAGGGGTACAGTTTTTAGTAATAACAATATCAATAAATGCTTACACTGCCATTGCACATAGGCAGCTATCGTGGAACATCCAGCACCTCAGAAAAAATAATTAAGAATTGTTAAATGTACGCATAAATGTATCGCATAATAGTTAAATAAGATTTTAATCCATCGTGAGTAGGACGGATGTCTTCACGTTGGGATGTGTATGCTATTGTTGGTGATAGCACCCTGAGAAAAACCCATCTGTGTCTTTTAACACACATAAAAGAGAAAAGATTCATTATTCCTATTTTTAAAACTATTTCATACAATAAGAATAACGGCACGGTTATGTTTGCATGAATTATTTAAACAATCATTTATTATCATTTTAAATTACGCGATATAAAGCGTCCAGATTTTAGCAGTTAGGTCTTTGTCACAAAACTTGTTAATTTCACTTTAACAGTGGATACTGAACTATTATAAATATGATCAATAATCAAGTTTTATAGTGATCACCTTGAAAATTTATGGAGGGTGGCAGATTAAAATTGCTGTGGCTTCATACCCTGGATTACAACACAATTATATAGTTTCCATAAATGTTACCCTTTATGGCCGATCTTTGGTCCGCTATATTTAACACTGCTACATTTCCCTGTCCACAAACGCCTTCTACTCGGTTTCCGTATGACACAGGTTTTCGTCTGTCTCACTCCACACTACAGCGCTTAGGCTTCAATAGACATCTGTGAGTTTTTCCATCTCGTGATGACTCTGCGCCCTTTGTGGCACATCGTCCTGGACGACAGAGTTCATTTCACAACTCCTGTAGTCCTACTCTTTTAGCCACATATTTAAATGAGAGCGCAATGCCCGTTAACTCTCAACCTTTTCTAAGGGGTCCTTCAACACCATCTGCGAATGCCAGACAGACTACCTCTATTGTTGAGTGGTACTTAAGACAGGTAAATAAATTAGTAAAATCAATGTTAAGTGAAGTAGAAATTAGAAAATAAACGAAAAACTTAGTTTAGTTAAGAAGAATTACACACTGGCAAACAGCGGGCAGAGCAGCAGTGGAAGCGGCCAGCGCTTGCAAGTCAGCACGTTCAGGAGAAGCCATCGCCCTCCCCACATAAGCGGAAGCTGTCGATTCAGCCGTCAGGGCATCACCTGACTGGCGCACGTGTTTCTCAATTGTCACATGTGATCAAAGGCTCTCGCCTACATTCCAAGAGCCAATGACCAACATGAAGAAGATTCTTCAAGAAGCTTTTCAACGTGACAGAAGAGGCAATGGCCGGCTCACATGTTTCTCACTTGTCACATGTGATCAAAGGCCCTCGCCTACATTCCAAGACCCAATGACCGACGTTAAGAAGATTCTTCGAGAAACTTTTCAATGTGAAAGAAGAGGCAATGGCCGTGAAGACGTTCACCTCCAGTGAACTGAAGTAAATAAATGCGCGAGACACAGTGGGCCCGACAGTAGTTTTCAGTTCCAGTACAGTTCAGTCGGTGCTGACGACTGTCATGCAGGAAGAGACTACATCGTACACAGAAGCACCAAGTCTGCCGCTGTAATGGAATAGCAAGCAGCAGCCTCACCGCCAGAAGACAGAAGTTAGAAGGTATTTGAAGACTGATTTTTATGTACCCGGGTGACTCGTGAGGACGGGAAAGAGACGGCCTCACATCAGCAGTCACCTGTGAGCTGGTGATGAAGATCTGACAGCCGAAGACTGGCAAGCTGCAGTCCATTGTTCGAGTCCGGGACACTGGCCTTCCCCCACCGCGCCGCTCCGCTGGCCGACGCACAACACTGTCACACGCGGCCGCATAGAGAAGAGAAACACTGGGACGCCACATCCAAGGTACCACCGTCCGATTCACGACTTCGTTCTCAATAATTAAACGGGCCACCTCACGAGGCGTGTCTCCAGTCAACTGGGCGAAACAGCGACACGAGGTATACACCGCCAGGCGTAATCATATGCCGCCAGACACGCAGCAGAAGGCTTCGCTAACGACACAGTTGCCACTCTCCCAGCCAGAACAGTCCAGTAAGGAAACCATTGTACAAATCTTTCAATAAAACTTATCTTATGTAAAAATGCTGTTTCATTCTACCTCATACCTGAGCCAAGGAAGAACCCACCCTGCCCACATGTGGTTAAGAGAGAAAAAAGTAATTTATTTAGTGTTTTTCATCCTGACATAATGCTTTAGAATCAAATGCCCTTGGCAGCAATGCTCATCCTGACAATTGACTAGCATCAAAAGATGTTACCCAGTTACATTTGGTGTCAGAGAAAAAACCCTTGGCTCAATATGAGGTGTGAATGTCAGTCACTAAAAGTCCACATTTAGTATTGTTTAACGTGTGAAACGTTAGAGGTTTGCAAAGCAGTCGTAATATTTTCTTGATTTAGAAAGTATTTTCTCTCATAATTTTAAGAGTTTGTCGAAAATATTTAAACATCTTTTTAATCAGTGTAGTCAGATTGTGTAACTAATAGTCACTAGTAGTAAAATAATGACACGAAATTGTACGTAGTCAGAGTAAGCACCACAAGCGGTTTCTACTGAGGAAGCTATTCAGAGCTTAGTTAATCAAATAGCACAGCTTAAAAATGATAATAATGCATTATTTAAACAGTTGTGTGAGGTTAGGCAAACCGGTTCAATCCCGCCCACCCTAGATTCCTCAACAGCAGCCTTGGTAAATCCTTTTTCAGGTAAACCTGGCGAGGACATAACAGCCTTTTTTGATGATTTAGTAGCGGATGCAAAGTTTGGATCATTGTCAGATGAACAGCTCTTACAAATGACAAAGTTAAGATTGATAGGAGAGGCTAAAGCACACGTATTATACCATGAAGAATTACGGAATGCTCCAACATTTGAGGAATTGAAGAAAGGATTACTTAAACGTTTTCAAAAACAGAACAGCTGTAGATTTTATAGGGAAAAATTAAACACTATCACTCAGAGGCAAAACGAGTCGTTAGAAAGCTTTGTAGACAGAATTAGAAAAGTTAATATTAACACCTATCAGTTGACAACTAGTGATGAAGCAAATAAAGTTATTTTACAAGGGGCAAAAGATAGAGCTCTGGATACATTTTTACGTGGGTTACCTCCTGAAACGTCCCGTCGCGTCAGGGCAGAGTTCCCTGCAAAAAACTGCAGACCACCTCAATGCACTAATTGTCAAAGAATAGGTCACACATTCAAGGAATGCAGGTCTAAGAACGTTTTTGGAAATAGAAATCAGTTAAACTCAAACGGGAATGTTGGAGCCGCCACCAGGTGTTCCCAATAAAATTTCATGCCATTAAGGCGAATGTGAAGGCAGAATTCTGGTTATCTACTACCATACAGGATAAAGAGGCAAGGATACTGCTGGATACAGGTGTAAACGTATCAGTAGTGAGTAATGAATCCATTGGAGAAAAGAAATATGACCCTCCAAGGTATAGATTCAGTGGGGTAGGAGGAGGTACAGTGAAGTCATTAGAATGTACATAATTGATTTTCTATATTCACGGTGTACAATTTCAAGAAGATGTAGAGGTCGTAACAAAGGTAACTCACGGGTACGACGCAATCCTAGGGCTGGATTTCCTGAATAAACATCACGCTAAAATCGACCTGAGACAGCAAACTGTAGAACTTTGCGGAATAGTGTTTCAGCTAGGTGACACCGTTGCAAAGGGCCCGCTGCCGCAAGATTTCCCCAACCGGAAGGCGAAATGAGCTACACTGCGTGCAACGCCCTTGAAGGTTGATTCGCGGGATAAGATACCATTTGGCTCACGAAAACTTTTCTGGATGACCGTTGACCCCGAGGTACTTACAGATACAATGTGTCTAATAGAGCCATTAGAGGAAAATGAGGAATTAGATTTATCACATTGTTTTGTACGTAGAAGTGTTGTACACGTTCAAGACATTGAGGGAGAAAGAAAAGTACCGGTGCATATTGACAATTTCGGAGTGGAGAACAAAGAGTTGCATAAAGGAATATTAGTAGGTACAGTCAGTACTTTGGAAGAAGAAGATTTCATTTGGTCAGATATTACTGATGGTCAGAAACCAGACGCCTATAAAACCGCATTACGCCAGAAGATTGAGCATTTGAAAGGAAATGTTAGAGACACGATAGAAGCAGCTTTAGTTGAGTTCCAAGATATATTTAATGCAGAAGGTCCATTGCCAGCAACAGATATCACACAGCATAGAATCCCAACAGGAAAGAGCCCCCCCCCCCCCCCCCCCAGTTTATAGGAAGCCTTATAGAGTTCCGCATCACTTACGGTCAGTACTGAATGAATTTTTAGAACAGCATCAAATATTGTATTTATTCCAAAGAAGTCTCTCGACGGTACGAAACGATAAAGATTTTGTTGTTACTACAGACACCTTGACAAACAAACTATCTCAGATGTTTATCCTCTTCCAAACATTATACATATCATTGACAGTTTGGATAACAGTAAATATTTTTCAACAATCGATTTGCGTAGCGGATATCATCAATTGGAAGCTGCAGGTGAAGATAGGCATAAAACAGCATTTTGTACCCCTGGAGGCGTCTGGAAATTTAAAAGAATGCCTTTCGGTTTGAAAATGCACCAGCAACTTTTCAAAGACTACTCGATGGGGTATTGCGAGGAGTCAAAACTCAGCAATCTTGTGTATATCTAGACGATATTATTGTATTCTCCAAAGACATTAATCAACATGCTGTGCGTCTGCGTAACGTTTTTCAGAGACTTAGGAAAGCTAAATTAACATTAAATATGGAAAAGTGTAATTTTGCGTTGACAGAGGTTACATACCTAGGACATGTCATTAGTGGAAAAGGAATTAAAACAGATCCTCGATTAATTTCGGCAGTTAAGGACTTCCCAACACCACAACGCGTTAAGGAAGTACAAACTTTCATTGGTCTCGCATCGTATTACCGAAAAGATGTTCAAAATTTTGCTGAAACTGCCCGACCGTTAACTCAATTATTGAAAAAGGTTGCAAAATTTCATTGGTCTGAAGATTGTGAATCAGCATTTCAAACCCTTAAAGATAAGTTAATACACAGTCCAGTATTAGCCTACCCAGAGTATAATAAAGAATTTATTTTATCCTGTAACGCAAGTGGTCATTCAGTAGGAGTTGTTTTGAGCCAGAATATTAATGGCGTGGAACACCCCATAGCCTACACTTCGAGACAACTAACAACGGCAGAACGAAATTATTCCACAACGGAGAAAGAATTGTTAAGTGTCATTTATGGCATCAAACACTTTAAATGCTACTTGTAATGTACGAAATTCAAGGTTATTACAGACCACGCAGCTTTAAAGTGGTTGCTTGGGTTAAAGGATCCATCTAGTCGTCTCACCCGTTGGGCCCTATGTCTTTCAGAGATGGATTTCGAAGTTATCCATAAACCAGGCAAAAAACACACGAACGCAGATTGCCTAAGTCGGAAAATAGCACTTTTTGGAAGCAACAGGCCGAGATACTGTGGACTGGAGAAAGGCACAGGATGAGGATACAGAATGCAAAAAATACGCAACTCAAAAACAATTTTGCTTTGAAGATGGTGTATTAGGCCGTAAAACAAAACTTGGACCGCGAATTGTTGTTCCCCAACATCTTGGACAAGAAATAATGGCAGAGGCCCACGATCATATCCATGCAGGAGATGGTGGACAGTGGACAACCGAAAGACGCGTAGCAGAGCGATTTTGGTGGCAAACCAGAAAGCAGGATGTTGCGCAGTACGATCGTAATTGCATTGCATGCGCACAATGAGCTGAACTTTCTAGTTTAAAAATACCCTTACGGAGGCTCCGCAAGGCTTCATGCCCATTTCAAATCTGCAGAGAAGATATCTATGGACCATTTCATAAAAAACCTGCCGGTAATAAGTATGTTCTTACGATTATAAATCACCTTTCACGCTATCTAGCTACAGTGAGTCTCCCAGATCAGCAAGCAAATACAGTTGCCCAAGCTTTAGTTAACAACTGTGTAAGAGGTCCATAATTAAGGAATTTGTTGCTAGCGCACTCGAGCAGATGTAATTTCAATGGATTGCTCACGCGCTGCCTGTGACATGTAAGCTATAAGAGAATCTCAGACCAAAGAGCAGTGTTGACTGCAGTAGGAACTGTGTGGTCGTAGGAGTAAGTATTAGCGAGTAGTTGTGTGTGTGGAGTTGGCTGGGCGAGTCGTGGGGAGCGATGGCAGAGCCTGAGCATCGTAGTATAGGGTAAAAGCAGCCTCGCGCATATGTACTGTTGTTATGTCAAGTCCCATCTAATGGTTTTAAAAAAATCTCTCTTATAAATCTTTCCTATAAAAAAATTAACTTTTGATAATCATCCAATCTCAATTTAAAGAACTTACTTATTTCTCCAATCCATGGTCATCCCGATTATTGTAAAGAAAAATCAGTTGTTTCGTTTTATACATGACAAGTCTATCGGCCAGCATTGCACAGGGCTGTGCCAGAAAATTTCTTATAGGATCAGATATATATGCGTTGTCCGGGGACCTTATTGAGGTAAGAATTTTCAATTTGTTTAGAATGATCTTTCAGGGCCACGACTCAGCACTGCTGACGTCCAAAATTTAGCAGTTTAAATTCACAGTTAATTATTGAAAGGTTGTATATGAGTCAGATTTTTTTAATTAGGAGGTAGATCACATTGTATTATTGGTAGGTTACGGAATTTATCTGTTGGGTATTTACAATGAATGTGGATTACTTTATTATATTTTTTACTGTTGGGAGGTTATTATAATTTTTAACTGTTGGGAGGTTACACTAAAAAGTGAATGATATAATTATTTATTTTATTTTGCTGTGGGGAGGTTACACTTGTCGACGACCGGCCAGGATCGTATTTTTGTGAATTTCTGAGAAGTAGTCAGTCATATGTCTGCTCTTATATACTTAATGTTAAATGTAGTTTGCATCTGGCGCAACGCATTTACTAACTTGTCACGCTTTGTTTCACAGATCATCGGGAATTTATTGCTCTTTGTTGTTACTGTATTTGTTCCATTTTTGCTTTGTCTTTGTTTGCTTTTGTGTTTAACTTTGTTTTGTGAAAATGCCGCGAAAAACTACTAACAGTACATCGCGATGTGCAATGAGTGAAAAAGCAGACTCGAATAATTTGACAGATAATATTAGCGACAGTCAGTGTCATAGTGGTAATCCTCTAATTACAGATAATCAGTGCGTGCCGATCGCCAGTAATGATTTTATTCCAAATGATGAACAAACACATTCAGTTATGTCCACGCTTAATTTAACGGCAATTGATGACGCGGCACGTTAAGTTACAATGAACGCTGTCCAGTTTGACACACATGATTGGCAAAATTTACACAGTGAACAGACAAATATTTCTAACGAAGGTGAACAATGTATTCAAAATGTGTCAGATTTATTTGATTCCGGTGTAGTGACCAACAGTGCACATCCAATTGGCAAACCTTTTCAAGAATCAGAGAATGACCAAATGGTTACACAAATGCGACAAATGCAGATACACCATCACACAGCACAGAGAATAGAGTAGGTAATATTGGCATGGATCAAGTTATGGCATTATTGCTACAACTTAAAGAAAATCTCAAACAACAACTTCATGAAAATTTCAAACAGTCGAATGAAAAACAAGACTACAATATCAAACAATTTAATAAAAGTTTCAAACTGTTGTATGAAAACCACGACAGGTCGTTCAAACAAATTAATGAAAAACTTGATACTTCTATTGAACAGCTTACTGAACAGATTGCAGCCGTTGCGGAGCAATGTAATGAAACTAAAAAACAACTACGTGAGGAAATTAAGGCCTGCACCAGGAATAATAGTGAAGAGATACGCAATACACATGCTGCCACAACTAAATTACTTAGAGATGAAATTAGTGCAGTCGCTAAACAATGTTCTGAAAACGCAACACAGTTACGCGACGAGTTTAAATTAATGTCATCACAATTTTCACGTACACTGGATGCCAAAGTAGACACGAAATTTGACCAACAGAACGGCCAAATTGAGGAACGTTTTAATGACCACCTTCATAACAGTGAAACGCGTTACCGTAAATTTATACAGGAACAAAACAAAGTAAAGAAACATGTCATGGAAACAATTACTGTACAGAGACAGGAAGACAAGCGTAAGTTATTTACGAAAGCAAAACGTACGTAGACAACAATTTTGCTACAGTATCAGACGAAATCAACACTATAAACAGTTGAACACTGAAAGGCATGATGAAATATCCGATCTAAAAACAAAGACAGATACTAATATTCAGACTTCGGAAAATAAATATACAGTAGACTTTCAGACAATGACCAACAGACTTGAACAATTAGAATTAATACAGGATCCCGAGGCCATTGAAGCAGACGTTAAGAAATTAAACAAAACCACACGTAAAATGCAGAAACAAATTAATGCTTGTGACACTGAAAACGACGATCATGTAAAAGCACTGACTGAAAAATTTTATGAACTGGCCAGTCGTGCTGAGGTTATCGAAAATAACAATGACACCAAATCAGACGATACGTCACCAGTTTCATTTAATCAAACACCTGAATTCCAAAACATGCAGCAAACAATCAGTGAGACAGGTTCGTCCAATAATACATTATGTAGAAAATTGTCATCTTTACAGCAAGAAGTGACAGAGATGAAAAATGTCTCAGCCTCTAACACGATACAGCATACGCCACTTTCCGAACGTTTCTCACACTCACACAGCCAGTATAATTTAGGTAATTTACAGAGAGTACATGACTTAGATTCCGAACAGTCACAGACAAACAGATTATCATACAATCCTGAACGTACTCAGACATACAGAGACGATAATTTTGGTTACAAGCACTTTTTATCCGTGAGAAAATTTAAGTTATTTAAGATTGACAGAACACATATTCACCCCTTGAATTGGATACAACAATTAGTTTTCGCATTTCCAGCAGCTTGGCCTGTAGCGCAGAATCTAACATTTATTTGCAGCGTGTAAGAGACCTCAGGGGATTCATTACACTTCGATGAATATGTGCCGTAGCGTGCACAGGGCCCCGAGCCGTAGTAGTGCTATTTCATCTTTAATTTTCTGCACTGCTGCCTTCTCTTTTACTATCCTTTATATCTATCAAAACAACTCTTCAACTATCGATCTATCTAGGAATGAGTAAAGAAAACCTGATACGACAAGTTTTACCTGAAAGTGACAGTTATCACTATACGCTCCAGAAATGACAACCATGAGAAATTTAATACCAGACAAAAGTTTAAACATCAGTATCGTCAAAATTCTCAGCAATCGCAGACACATTTTGGTAACAATAGAGGTTTCTCCCCACAACTGCAGAAAAACCAGCCGGTTAGCATCAGAATCATCTGAAAAGATCAGATTATCATGAATGAACCAGACAGTCGGTATCATCCCGAGCCAAATATGTCAGGAAGAAATAACAGAACAGTACAAACAGTTGAAATGCCGCAGCATCCTCCCGCAAGTAACAATACGTCAAAAAGAATTTGACTAGATGCAGTACAGGTTGCGTCTTCCAGCGACGTAAGCAATACTCTTGACACACAGACTCTTGTTCACGGAAATGTCATTACTTTAGACGACATCCGAGACACACCTTTGCATGAAATACCAGTTATACAAAAAACCATTTCCCACCATGTCATTGAAGTAAAGATTGGATCATACACATTTTCAGCAGTAATCGATTCTGGATCACCTATGTCAGTTATACATGAAGAAAGTTTCAACGAGTGTAACAAAGAGAACACCTATCTTACGTTACCATTAGGCAAAACTAAAGTAAAAGGAGCAGTACCTGGTAAAGGAATAGATGTAAAATTACAGACACACTTCCCATTTTCTATTGCAGGTCATACGTTCCACTCAAATTTTTGACAACAGACTTTATTTTAGGTACGAATTTTTTGGGTACAGCACGACGCAATCATTGACTTTCAAAATTCATATTTAATGTTAAAGGATGAAAATGTACAACTGGCATTAGAATTTCAGCACGTTTTATCTGCAGATGAACAGGTAATTAATCGAACACAGGTTATTTCTACATCACGTTACACAAACTGTCATTCCACATTGTTCACAGATACGTATGTTTACAACTACAACACACCAGACGAAGCCGACTATGACATTATACAAATGATTTCTGATAAAGTACAACAGAGCAGTGCAAATACAGTCGACGAACGTACTCAACTATGCAATATTCTTTTACACCAAGCTCCAGTTTTTGACAACGTCCCTGGTACTATGTCCGGTTTTATATATGAATTTCAGGTTAAACAGAAAGACACGTTTAAAGGAATTTAATTTTACAGTTGTTCACATTCCCAGTACACAAAATATTGTATCAGACGCGCTATCACGTTCTCTCAACAACAATCAGCAAGACATCGCAACCAACTTCTGCCAAGCAAATTTCAGCGTCATTTACATTCAACAAGCTACATTTGAAAATTCAATTTTAGCGCCATTACGAGACATAGCACAAAAGCAGAACAAAGAGGACGTATGGAAAGAAATGAAACACGTTTGGCAAGATAGGAATAATGTTACCATTAGAAACTATTATACCGTACGCAATAATATTCTGTTTCGCAGCTCTCACCCTGACAGCAACAACTGGTTATTATGTATTCCTGACGAACTTGTTAACAAATTACTTTGGTATACTCATTTAAGTTGCGCACAGTATGGAGCTAGAAAATGTTTTCTTATACTTAGACAGAACTGTTATTTTGTCAACATGGAGAAACGTACTCGACGAGTTTTAGCGTGATGTAAAATCTTCCAGAAAGCTAAATCAGACACGACTTCACATATTCCTCCGTTACATCCCATTGTACCCGTTAAATTTAGACACATGGCCGCTGTAGACATTATTGGTCTGATTCCTGTTGGTCCGATTTCTGTTACATCTTTGTCGCTGTTGAACTCACTTTGAAATTTGTTACCTTCACTCCGTTACGCAAAGCTACTGCTAAATCTATTTCGAATGCATTTTTAAAACATTTTCTATTTCATGTAGGGCATGTATTGAAAGTAATTTCCGACACTGGACCACAATTTCGATCTGCGATATGGACACGTATGTTACGAGCTAGAAACATTTTTCCGATCTGTATATCCAAGTATCACGCATCTTCGGACCCTTGTGAACGACTAATGAAAGAAATTTGTAAACTATGTAGAATATACTGCCATAAAAGACATGTTGATTGGGATACACACATACTCTCATTCCAGGATGTAATAAACTCTATACCAAATGAATCTACCATGATATCTCCGACTGTTATACTGAAAAATGTTGAACCACCTAACAAAATTAAAGAATTAGTATCTTTTCCTACATCTCGTCGACTACGTCACCATGAAATAATTGACATTACGCTCAACAACATCAAACGTGCCGCAGAGCGCCGGAGAAGACAGCAAAAACAGGTTTGTACACGCTGTGACTTTTACATAGGACAGAAGATATTAGTACGCACACACTATTTATCCAACAGAGGAAAGAGTAGATGTAGTAAATTTGAACTTCTATGCGCAGGTCCATATAGAATTCGCAGCATTCCTCACCCCAATATAGTACAGTCGAAACTTTCAGAACCAGAAAAAGTAAGGCCAATCATAATATTTCGAATATTAAATCCTTTATTGAATGAACATACTTTACGATTTATCACACTGTAATGCCATTCCTGATATTTATATGACCACTTATGCAATTATATCTATGTGACTACTTACTGATGATGATTATATTTTTTCTTGGCAAGTGCCCGGCAATGTAGGGTTAGCAAGTCACTTTTCCTGTCGTTATATATTAGACCGTGCACGTTTTCCATTATTCGTGTACGTATGATTGTTTTCCTAACGATAATAGAATGTTTTCTCTGTATGCACTATGAGATCTTTAAGATGTAACAAACATCAGTTGACTTTATCATTTTTGCCTTTTGATATCTCAATATCGTGACTATTCTACATTTTTTTTGCTGCTACATTATGATACTGTGTGTACATTTTTTGCACTTGAAAACTGTCTATGTTAGTGACATAATACGTTTTCTGTCATGCTATGCTGTATGCTTAGTTACTTCACTAGAAACAAGTTTTTATTTAATGGGTATATGAATTAAATGCAAGATATTAATCCGTATTCATCATTTTCAGAAAGCAATAACGTGTAGAAGAAATAAATTAAACAAACCGCAGTGGTTTACTACGAAATCGAAATTTCACCGTCGGAATGAATGTAAGAAAATGCAATACCGTGTAATGAAGAGTAAATGGATCAGAATTAACAAGTATTAACAAGAATATACTATAACACACTGTATAATAGCAGTCTTAACTAATTATTTTTCTTTCAGAATACGAGGCGATTGATGCAGGCTGTCAGACAGAACTACACATGTTAGTTAATTTTAGTGATGAAATATGCTGGAAGTAAGAAACTCTATACCATATAAAATAATGAATGATAATGAGTAGTTGTATGAAAAAAAATGAATATGAATAATGAAGTGTCTATTTTTGCAGATGATAATAAATGATGATGAATAGTTGTATGAAGAAAATGGTAATATGAATAATGAAGCTTTTCTTTGCAGATGATGATAATGATGAAGTTGTTTATTATTTTCTGTTAGTTAAGAAATGCTATGTAGTTATTTAAGTATTTGTTGCAGTTCCTTTTGACAGTATGTCTTAGGCCGTATAGTATAATGACTGAATGTTTTGTCAACGACAGCTAGAGTACATACACATTAAGCACACGTTTCATTAACTGTTAATTCGAAGTTTACTACTTTTCAGCATAAGATACATTTTTTCTTTCAGGTCAATAACCCATTTTGTATTTTTTCCAGGAGAAGCTTCTCATGATATTAATATGCTATAAGCACTTACGTTATGAAACCTGTTCTAATACTTGAATTTTTTTTACCCAGTTGTGTCTATCATTTATGAATGTGATCACATGTACTCTACTTGTTTCATAACCTTGCTACAGCTGACTCATGACAAATGACATCATTAATCCTTATTTCCAGCAATAAGTCAAAAGCCAATATTTTCGCTCCCCAACAATTAATTATCGATCCCAACGCAATTCATGGCTAGCACAAAAAAATATTACCAGTCCCAACTATTACCAGTACACAACTAAATAATGCTACCAGTTTAAGATGTATTTTTAGTCCTAAATATAATGCAAATTTTTCTGATGTATTGACTCCATTATGTCTATGTATCATTGGACTACAGACCTTGAGTAATAGTTACAATGTCTTACATTTTAAATATGTGTTATGTCACTTGCATTATATCATATATAAACACTAGCAGCTTGATGCTACACCCAATAACTCTTGTTTTGAATGATGACTTCTGAATAATGCATAATAAATGCTTTGTAACTGGCCAATGAATGCCAATAATTACTGCAATGAGAAGACTTATGACACCAATAATTACTGTAATTAGACGACTTATGATGCCAATAATTACTGTAATGAGATAACTTATGCATAAATGTTATGCCAATAGTTTCTGTAAATAACATTTTGTTATACTCTATAAATGCTATACCAATGATTACTGTAACGAGATGACTTATGCATAAATGCTATGTCAATAATTACAGTAATGAGATGACTTATGATGCCAATGATTACTGTAATATAATGACTTATGCATAAATGCTATGTCAGTAATTACTGTAATTAAATGACTTAAGAATAATGTTCTGTAATACTCCATATATATACTACTTAAATGCTTTGTAAATAGCCAATGAATGCCAATAATTATTCAGATCGGTTGATACACCAGTGTAATTCTGAATGATGACTAGCATAAGACTTAATGTATCCTTCACCTTCTGACCTAATTACCAGCAATTACTGCAATATCCATATGTCCTGTCCATCCTCATGATCATGGAGCACTATATTTGGTTTTTGCACTAATTCTGTGTTGATGTAAGATTATGGATTCTACAAGAATGTGGTGTTGACATACCAAGCTGTCCACCACCTTAAACTATGGAGATGTCATTATGGTCCTACTGTTTGGTGTACCTAAAGTACTAACAAAATGATAACATAGAATATTTATACAAGATTTCAGTGTCTTGGCTACACTGATAAATACTTGAGGGAAGAGAACTTCAGATTGTCTGACTTGGTGTTGTACTTCTGTAGACAGATATGGACTTTTAGTGCAGCTACGTGCAATCCACTGCGCTACAACCGTGATGCTATCATTCCCACTCCTTTACTAGTTCTTATAAAATGCTAAGGGCTTTTAAAGTGTGTATGCACTTTATCTCATCTCTTAATGTGATCAGTTCATGTAAAGATGCTAAAGACTTCTACAGCATGTGCAGTTTATTTAATTTCTCAATATGTTTAAATTCTTGTAAAATGGTAAAGACTTTACAGTGCATGTGCACTTTATTTCATTTCTTAATGTATTCAGTTCTTGTAAAGAAATGCTAAAGACTTATACAGTGGGTGTGCACTTTATGTCATTTGTTAATATCTTTTGTACTCATTGCGTATACATTTTGTCATTTCTTAATATATTTTGAACTCAGTGTGTGTGCACTGTATTTCTGCACTTATTAATAGTGTATATACTCTATGACTGTAGACTTAGTAAGTAAATAGATTATAGAAAAATTTGTTGCTCATGTCAAGTCCAATTGACTCACCATCACTGCCAAATTTTTGCCCCCCCCCCCCCAACCACCGCCACAGTGGAGGTTTATGTAAGAGGTCCAGAGGTCCATGATTAAGGAATTTGCAGCTAGCACTCTCGAGCAGATGTAATTTCGATGGATTGCTCATGCACTGCCTGCGATATGTAAGCTATAAGAGAATCTCAGACCAGAGAGCAGTGTTGTCAGCAGTAGGAACTGTGTGGTAGTAGGAGTAAGTAGTTGCTATCAGTCGTGTGTATCGAGTTTGCTAGGCCGGTCATGGGGAGCGATGGCAGAGCCTGAGCATTGTAGTATAAGGTAAAAGTGGCCTCGGGCATATGTACTATTGTTATGTCAAGCCCCATGTAAATGTTTTTAAAAAATCTCTTAATAATAATCTTTCTTATGAAAAATTAACTTTTGATGATCATTCATCTCAATTTAAAGAACTTACTAATTTCTCCAATCCATGGTCATCCCGATTATTGTAAAGAAAAATCAGTTGTCTCTTTTTATACATGAAAAATCTATCGGCCGGCATTACACAAGGCTGTGCCAGAAAATTTCTTATAGGAGCAGATATAGATGCGTTATCCGGCGACCTTATTGAGGAAAGAATTTTCAATTTCTTTAGAAAGATCTTTCAGGGCCATGACGCAGCACCACTGATGTCCAAAATTTAGCAGTTTAAATTCACAGTTAATTATTAAAAGGTTGTATATAAGTCAGATTTTTTTAATTAGGAGGTTAGCCACATTGTATTATTGGTAGGTTACGGAATTTATCTGTTGGGTATTTACAATGAATGTGAATTATATTATTATATTTTTTACTGTTGGGAGGTTATTATAATTTTGAACTGTTGGGAGGTTACACTAAAAAGTGAATGATATAATTATTTATTTTATTTTACTGTGGGGAGGTTACAACTGGATACTTAAATTTGGTGTACCTGAAGCTATTATCACAGATCAGGGATCTAATTTTACGTCTGAATTAATGAAACAGCTATGCCATTTACTAAAAGTACGTAAATTATGCACAACTCCGTTACACCCTCAGTGCAACGGACGCACAGAAAGATCTCATCGGACAATTGGCAAGATGCTTGGTTATTATATTAACGAACAACATACTAATTTTTATACATATTTACCAATAATCGTGTCGGTATACAACGCCAAAACGCGTGAAGCAACTGGCATGTCACCTTATGAAGTAGTCTATGGGGGAAAAATGCCGTCCCCTTTTGATGTAATCAGCAGAAAAACGGAAAAGTCGGAGAAACAGTAAAACGTTTTTGTCGAGTGGTGGAGGATGTATGGAGAAAGGTTCAAAAACCTAATACAAAGGCATTGGAACGACAGGAAAGATTAGGTAATGCTTAAGCTAAATATCCAAATTACAAAATCGGTCAGTGGGTGATGCTGTCAACCCCATACATTGCGAAAGGAAAAACGAAGAAATAAGTAACAAACTACAGTGGTCCTTATCAAAATATTGAGATCGCATCACCAGTCAATGTTAAACTGCAACTGCCCATCCTAACTACTATTGTCCATGCAAGTCGTTTAAAACCTTTTAAGGGCGCTCCAGATGTAATTCCTTCAACAATAGTGTCTGCTTTTCCAAAGGGTGGAGGAAGTGCCCAAAAAGGAGAAAGAGTGACCACGCCAGCACAGCATACAGACATGGCACCATACAATCTTCGACCAAGGGTGCAAATGTCCTAGTAGAATCATAGTAGACTGTGGATAGTATACAAATGTAAATAATTAATAAAAATTAACCAAAATTAATTAAGAAAAAGTTGAACATAGGAACATGTAGATCTTGTATTTAACAATGTATTCCTCCTTTTCTTTGTTTTTGTTTTTACTAGGTTGGTAGGTCCATAACCATGTTTGCTTTTTTCCGAAAAAGCCATGCAAGCATTTCCATCACAAAACCTATCCTACCTCAATGACTCCCTTGACAGTTCCCTTCTGAAGTCATTAGATATGTTCATAAACTCACGGAAAGACAAAATTGATGCCAATGTTATGACGCAACATGTCTTAAAGTTAAAAAGTGAACACAAACCTATAATTACAATGCTAGGAACGGGTATATTTGGAACCTTTGTGTTGGTGTTTCTGCTTTGTCCAGTTTTGTTTTATTTAAGACGAAAAATAAGCCAAATAATAATATACCGCATCATCAAATCCCTGTTAACTGGATAGCACACTCTTAACTTCAGTGGTTACTTTTGAGTATTAGTGTATTAATTTTGTTTATTGTACTTCAGTCTTTATTAAACAGTCTCCTGTTAAAATAAATAATACTGTAGAATAGATATTCTTGCATTAACATAGGGTAGATTAAACAGGTGTTACTATGTAATTTTCTAAGTGAAAAATCTATTTTTGTTTATTCATTGTCATCAATATGTGTTACACTTATTATAGGGACTTACGTGTGAACCATGTGAGTCATGAGCATACAGTGCTTTAGTAAAGTGATAAAGTATTTTCGACATACTTAATGGGAAGCATGTGTAATCGTCTAAGTCGACAGTTTTCATTGCTTCTGTTAGTGCTTTTGCTGTGTGAAGAGTGGAGGAATGTTGAGTGGTGAATTCGAGGGCGAATTTCTCCAAAGAGTGGAGGTATGTTGAGTGGTACTTAAGACAGGTAAATAAATTAGTAAAATCAATGTTAAGTGAAGTAGAAATTAGAAAATAAACGAAAAACTTAGTTTAGTTAAGAAGAATTACACACTGGCAAACAGCGGGCAGAGCAGCAGTGGAAGCGGCCAGCGCTTGCAAGTCAGCACGTTCAGGAGAAGCCATCGCCCTCCCCACATAAGCGGAAGCTGTCGATTCAGCCGTCAGGGCATCACCTGACTGGCGCACGTGTTTCTCAATTGTCACATGTGATCAAAGGCTCTCGCCTACATTCCAAGAGCCAATGACCGATGTTAAGAAGATTCTTCGAGAAGCTTTTCAACGTGACAGAAGAGGCAATGGCCATGCAGTCGTTCACCTCCAGTGAAATGAAGTAAATAAATACGTGAGACACAGTGGGCTTGACAGTAGTTTTCAGTTCCAGTACAGTTCAGTCGGTGCTGAAGACTGTCATGCAGGAAGAGACTACATCGTACACAGAAGCACCAAGTCTGCCGCTGTAATGGAATAGCAAGCAGCAGCCTCGCCACCAGATTACAGAAGTTAAAAGGTATTTGAAGACTGATTTTTATGTACCCGGGGGATTTGTGAGGATGGGAAGGAGACGGCCTCACATCAGCAGTCACCTGAGAGCTGGTGATAAAGATCTGACAGCCGAAGACTGGCAAGCTGCAGTCCATTGTTCGAGTCCGGGACACTGGCCTTCCCCCGCCACGCCGCTCCACTGGCCGACGCACAATACTGCCACATGCCGTCGCATAGAGAAGAGAAACACTGGGACGCCACATCCAAGGTACCACCGTCCGATTCACGACTTCGTTCTCAATAATTAAACGGGCCACCTCACGAGGCGTGTCTCCAGTCAGCTGGGCGAAAGAGCGACACAAGGTATACACCGCCAGGCGTAATCATACGCCGCCGCCCACGCAGCAGAAGGCTCTGCAAACGACACAGCTGCCACTCTCCCAGCTAGAACAGTCCAGTAAGCAAACCATTGTACAAATCTTTCAATAAAACTTATCTTATGTAAAAATGCTGTTTCATTTTACCTCATACCCCAGCCAAGGAAGAACCCACCGTGCCCACATCTGGTTAAGAGAGAAAAAGTAGCCGGCCCGTGTGGCAGAGCGGTTCTAGGCGCTTCAGTTTGGAACTGCGCTATCGCTACGGTCGCAGGTTCGAATCCTGCCTCGGGCATGGATGTGTGTGATGTCCTTAGGTTAGTTAGGTTTAAGTAGTTCTAAGTTCTAGGGGACTGATGACCTAAGATGTTAAATCCCATAGTGCTCAGAGCCATTTGAACCATTTGAGAAAAAGTAATTTATTTAGTGTTTTTCACCCTGACATAATGCTTTAGAAGCAAATGCCCTTTGCAGCAATGCTCATTCTGGCAACTGACTAGCTTCAAAAGAGGTTACCCAGTTACACTATTACATTAGTGGCCATTAAAATTGCTGCACCAAGAAGAAATGCTGATGATAAACGGGTATTCATTGGACGAATATATTATACTAGAACTGACTTGTGATTACATTTTCCCGCAGTCTGGGTGCTTACATCCTGAGAAACCAGTACCCAGAACAACCACCTCTGGCCTTAATAATGGCCTTGATACGTTTGAGCATTGAGTCGAACAGAGCTTGGATGGCGTGTACAGGTACAGCTGCAGTTGGCCAGGGCAGCAGTCGAATATGTTCTGTATCCAGAAATGCCAGTACAGGACCTGCAACATGCGGTCGTGCATTATCCTGCTGAAATTTAGGGTTCCGCAGGGATCGGAAGACGGGTAGAGCCACGGGTCGTAACACATCTGAAATGTGTCTGCTGTTCAAAGTGCCGTCAATGCGAACAAGAGGTGAGCGAGACGTGTAACCAATGGCACCCCATACCATCACGCCGCGTGAGACACCAGTATGGTGATGACGAATACACGCTTCCAACGTGCGTTCATCAGGATGTCGCCAAACACGGATGGGACCATCATGATGCTGTAAACAGAACCTGGATTCATCCGAAAAATAATGACGTTTCGCCATTCGTGCACCCAGGTTTGTCGTTGAATACACCATCGCAGGCGCTCCTGTCTGTGATGCAGCGTCAAGGGTAACCGCAGCCATGGTCTCCGAGCTGATAGTCCACGCTGCTGCACACGTCGTCGAACTGTTCGTGCAGATGGTTGTTGTCTTGCAAACGTCCCCAACTGTTGACTCATGGATCGAAGACGTGGGTGCACGATCCGTTACAGCCATGCGGATAAGATGCCTGTCATCTTGTCTGCTAGTGATACGAGGCCCTTGGGATCCAGCACGGCGTTCCGTATTACCCTCCTGAACCCACCGATTCCATATTCTGCTAAGAGTC
Organism: Schistocerca serialis cubense; assembly: GCF_023864345.2. Taxonomy (NCBI): domain Eukaryota; kingdom Metazoa; phylum Arthropoda; class Insecta; order Orthoptera; family Acrididae; genus Schistocerca; species Schistocerca serialis. Next base: position 61,261,001 of record NC_064644.1, on the reverse strand, counting down.
ATTGGATCTCGACCAACGCGAGCAGCAGCGTCGCGATACGATGAACCGCAATCGCGATAGCTTACAATCCGACCTTAATCAAAGTCGAAAACGTGATAGTACGCATTTCTCCTCCTTACATGAGACATCACAACAACGTTTCACCAGGCAACGCCGTTCAACTGCTGTTTGTGTATGAGAAATCGGTTGGAAACTTTCTTCATGTCAGCGCGTTGTAGGCGTCACTACTGGCGCTAACCTTGTGTGAATGCTCTGAAAAGCTATATCATTTGCATATCACAGCATCTTCTTCCTGTAGGTTAAATTTCGTCTGTAGCGCGTCATCTTCTTGGTGTAGCCATTTTAATGGCCAGTAGTGTAATTTCTATCTTGCACACAAATAATTCCACCCATGATTTCTCATGACCTCTCGTTAATCACCTTTACCTTGACATGTTAAAGAGCAGAGACGAGAGTCCATTTCCCTGTTTTACTCCAGTTTTTTCTTGAAAGATTCTTATAGCTTTCCACTGTCATGAACGCTAAGGTCTGTGTAATCATTCCTGTACTAACTTACCTCCAGAAAATTTTGGAACAGTGGTATTCTAGCTACTGAATCATAGGCTTTCTTGAAATCCACGAATATAATTACAAAATTGTTGTTAGCGTAGGCTGCCACGGTCGTTGTCATTCTCCATAAAATTCTTCAGACTGTGTGACTGCATTTTCACTACTTAAAATTCGTCTGCCTTTTCGACAAATGTTGCAAATGGTCTTTCTCAAGCAAAACACCCTGAAGAAGGCTATTTGCAACAGCGGTAGAAACGTCGGAATTTTTTTAATTTGTGGTAAGAGCTTATGCGACCAAACTGCTGATGTCATCGGTCCCTAAGCGTACGCACTACTTAATCTAACTTAACCTAACTTACGCTAAGGACAACACACACACACACACCATGCCCGAGGGAGGACTCGAACCACCGAAGGGGAGAGCAGTGCGACCGTGACAAGGCGCCAAGACCGTGCGGCTACCCCGCGCGGCTGGAAACTTCGGAGCAATTTTACATATGGACAGTGTGCTTATATAGCTTAAAGAATTTTATTGACTTAAATTGTTACTTACTTGAATTTGATACGTGATTACCAGTTCGAGATTCAAAATTTGCTCCGTACGCGATCTTTCTGAAGCCTCGCTGGTACTAACGGTTAGCAGACTGGACTCGTATTCGGTACGGCGACGGTCCAAATTCGCGTGCGACCTTCGAGATTTGTATTTACCGTGATTTTCCTAAATCGCTTAAGGTAAATGCCGGGGTGGCTCCTTTGAAAGGGCACGGCGGATTTCCTTGCCCATCCTTGAAACAATATGAGCTTGTGCTCCGTCTCTCATAACTTCGTTGCCGACTACATGTCAGTCCTAATCATCCTCGCTTCCTTCTTCTATGGCAGTCACCAATTTGTGACTTAAACTGCATATACAGATTTTCTGACAATGTTTTAGAGAATATGTTATAGTCACTGGTGTTGAAGATGTTCTTTAGAAGTTTACAGACCCCGACTTACTCCCATTACGCATATGTAATGAATGTGTTAGTACTAATGTCGACCATTATACTTGAAGTTACTTCCATATCACAGTGTGTTATCTCTCTTTCCTTGTTCTTAATGTTTGGGGAATTCTACCTATTTAAGTTAGACTTCAGTGTTGTCTAAACGTCACGCACATTTTTCTTCCCAAAACCCTCTTCTAGCACCATGACCATTTTAGAAGACTGTAACTTTAAAGAACAGTCACTATCGAAATATTGTTGTTGTGTTTTCCTGTTCTGCAAAAAGTAGTCTACAAACATTTCAGTCAGCATTTTACATGGATTGATATGTAAATTTGTATGAAGTTCAGAATTTTTCCATAACCACGATAAAACATTGCGTCAACACGACACTATGTGAAGTAACTGCGATGCGACAACACTATAGAATACAATAACATACAAGGTCTAAAATGATCGATAAGGGCACAGATCTTCGGTATACTGTTCCGACTGCGTGCTGTGTTCATCCTATTATTTTATTTTTTCGATTCTGAGTCATCAGTCTTCTCAATGATTTGATGCGACCCGCCACGTATTCATCTCCTGAGCCAACCTATTCACCTCAAAGTAGCACTTGCAACCTACGTCTGTTTCTTGCTGGATTAATTCCAGTATTCCAGTCTCTATTTTCCTCTACAGCTTTACCCTCTACAGACCCTGCTAATACAACGGATGTTACTCCGAGATGTCTTAGCAGATGTTCTACCATCCTGTCCTTCTGCTTGTCAATGTTTCCCGTAAGTTCCTTTCCTGGCCGATTCTAGAGAACCTGATTTCTTATCCTACGAGTCCACCTAATTTTCAACGTTCTTCTGTAGCAACTCGTATCAGATGCTTGGATTCTCTTGTTTTCCGGTTTTCCCACAGTACACGCCTCACTGCTGTGTAATGCTGTGCTCCAAACGTACATTCTCAGGAACTTCTTCCTCAAAATAAGACCTATTTTGATACTAATAGACTTCTCTTGGCCCCAGTGTAAGGCGTCCAGATTTTACGGACCTTAAATGAGCTTGATCCATAACGACAGGACGATACAGTATGAGATCCTCAGAAAATAATAATTATATTATATCAATTACAGTTAACCTCTTGTACCGAAAACTAACAAAAACATTATCTACCAATATATGGACTGGCATCAACATACAAGTTAAAGTGAAACGCATTTTGGAGACGAACCGAACAGGTGGTTGCACTCTATAGCGTCTGTCATCCACGCTTCAAGTGCTTAGTTGACGATTGAGTTCAGTGGATGTATGTGAATTCCTAAGCGACCAAAATGCCGAGGTCCCTAGACTTACACACTACGTAAACTAACTGAAACTAACTTACACTTAGTACAACACACACACACACACACACACACACACACACACACACACACACACACACTCTGAAGGGAGGACTCGAAACTTCGGCGGGATACGCCGCGCAATCCGTGCATGGCGCCTCACACCGCGCGGCCACTCCGCGCGGCGGAGTTCAGTGTCTTCCCTTGTTATTTCCCTTTCTTAGCATGTCTTCCCCTCTTAAGCCAGTCCACTCAGCACGAAATCTTATCGTTATGATTATCGGGAAGACACCCAACAGCCTTAGGACTACACTCTTGTCCACGTCTCACTGCTGTCTTACTGGTGACTGGAGCAAGCCTATGTGCGGTCGCAGACAATCCACGGCCGTCCGACGACTTGGGCCTCACTACCCAGATATGTTCTGCAGATCGGTTACCGAAAATGTGTCGTTGATACGACTGCTCAGCAATACAAGTGGACGCAGTACAGCCAGATGCCTGTGTACAAACATCGCAACAGAATCCAAGAACGTCGAATTAGATTCTGAACATCATACGCGAAAGCCTGTTGTACGCACTTCAGTTGTTATATGGTTACATACGAGGACGGCCGTCATTCCTCTCTAAAAGTCCAAATGCCTAAAAGTTTCAATGAACCTTGCAATAATTCGAGCAGGCGTAGCGAGGGATAAATGCTGCCGTATAATAAAAAAGAGCAGAGATTAGTGTGTGACTTATTGGAGACCATTAAACATAACCCAATGTCCACAGTGGTAGGACAGACAATATCAAGAGAATGTTGACTTTAGACACAAGGACAGGGTAAGAATCAATTTGGAATAGCTTTAACATTCTCTCGCAAATGAGCCAGAAAGCAACAATATATAATCCAACGGATACAAGCATACTCGGCACCACAACATAGAATATAAAAGACAATGAAAGAGAAGACACAAGACTGCACGCAATGACATACAAACACAAGCTCCCACATATACTGTATAACAAAAAATATCCGATCACCCTCAGAAACATACGTTTTTCGTGCTAGGCACATTGTTCTGCCAGATACTCCATATCAGCGACTTCAGTAGCCATTAGGCATCGTGAGATGCGGAACTCGCGGATATCGAAAGTGGTCAGGTGATTGGGTGTCACTTGTGTCATACGTCTCTACGCGATATTTCCACATTCCGAAACTCACTGTTCCCGGTGTGATACTGAAGTGGATTCGTGAAGGGACACGTACAGTACAAAAGCTCGTCTGTTGACTGACAGAGACCACCGACAGTTGAAGAGGATCGTAATGTGTAATAGACAGACATCTAGCCAGGCCATTAGACAAGAATATCAAACTGCATCAGAATCCACTGCGAGTACTATGACAGTTAGGCAGCAGGTCCACGCCGATAAATGCCAAGCGACACCTCGCTTGGTGTAATGAGCTTAAACGTTGGACGATTGAACAGTAGATAAACGTTGTGTGGAGTGACGAATCACGGTACACAATGTGGCGATCTGATGGCAGGGTGGTGGTATGGGAATGCCCGGTGAACGTCATCTACCAGCGTGTGTAGTGCCAACAGTAAAATTCGGAGGCGGTGGTGTTATGGTGTGATCATGTTATTCATGGAGGGGGTTTGCACCCCTTGTTGTTTTGCGTGGCAGTATCACAGCACAGGCATACATTGATGTCTTAAGCACCTTCTTGTTTCCCACTGTTGAAGAGAAATTCGGGGATGGCGATTGCACCTCTCAAGACGATCGAGCACTTGTTCATAATGCACGGCCTGTGGCGAACTGGTTACTAGACAATAACATCCCTGTAATGGACTGGCCTGCACAGAGTCCTGACCTAAATCGTATAAAACACATTTGGGATGTTTTGGAACGCCGACTTCGTGCCAGGACTCACCGACCGACATTGATACCTCTCATAAGTGCATCAGTCCGTGAAGAATGGGCTCCATTTCCCAAGAAACCTTGCAGCACCTGATTGAACATATCCCTACTAGAGTAAAGCTGTCATCAAGGCTAAGGGTGGGCAAACACCATATTGAATCCAGCATTACAGATGGAGGGCGCCACAAACTTGTAAGACTTTTTCAGCGAGGTGTTCGGATACTTTTGATCACATAGTGTAGAACGGTATTAGTTCGCCCTACCTTTAAAGTGAACTAAATTTATAACAGATGGAATCTAACTGCACCTATTTTGCTCTAAAACATAAGTGAATGCAAACTAATTATCGAAATCATGTTTAATGTATGTTGGAGACCGTAAACTTTGTAGATAATGACAAGTAATTATCCACCGGTGGTGTGGTAACGTTTAATATCCATGCAAGTGTAAAGGAATAAGAGCACCAGCGGTTCACACACCAGTTTTTAATATTACTTTCACTATGAAGTACTAGACACATTTACAATACATGGACACTGATTAAGCCGCTGAAAATATGCATTGTATTTAATAATTGTATCATTAACAAAGCCATATCCAGACGTTCTAATTATACACGTAAGAAGTATATTCTCATCGTCCTCCACACACATTAAAATGTTGCCTTTGTGTTCTGCCTTTCTTCGACCAAGTATTTCGCTAATGCACATTAGTAAAGTATAATTTTGTGTACCTCACACTTTCAAGATTTCATTGTCGAATAATGACTTCAATATAACTATATATTTAAAAAAATGGATCGTGTGAAATGTGCGGAAGGAATAATCTGTGAGTTCGCAAATGTTTTCAGCAGTCCACCTAGCACAACAACGGTGCGCAGGCAGGTAAAATGTATGTGGCAGAATGGTCCAACAGTTGCTCCTGAGTCATACACGTCTGTTTTCAGTGCTGACCGATTCTTGAGAAGCTGTGAAGAGGAACACCACTAGACAGTAAGATGACTGGAAACGAGTGGAGCAGTGATTCACGCTCTAATCTATGGCAATCCAATGGAATGATTTGGGTTTGGCAAATGCCTGGAGAACATTATCTGCCATCATGAGTAGTGCCAAACTTAAAGCACGGAATAGGTAGTGTTGTGGTATGGGGTGCTTTTCAAAAAAAAATGGTTCAAATGGCTCTGAGCACTATGGGACTTAACTTCTGTGGTCATCAGTCCCCTAGAACTTAGAACTACTTAAACCTAACTAACCGAAGGACATCACACACATCCATGCCCGAGGCAGGATTCGAACCTGCGACCGTAGCGGTCGCGCGGTTCCAGACTGTAGCGCCTAGAACCGCTCGGCCACTCCGGCCCGCGGGTGCTTTTCATGGTTAGGGTACGGACATAATACTATGCGTAAGAAGACGCCATGTGTAGAAGTGCCAGGTGACCCCCAAAGTCCGTTAATATCTGGAAATTCGACACTTCACGGAATAATGTAGGTAGAGAGGTGAAAATGTTTGAAATGGCATGGGATTTTATTGAAACACAAAAAATGGAACGAAATGACCAAGAAACCATACAAAAGAAATAGCTCAACACCCAACTTTTAGCAAAGATGATGTTCTTTATAAAAGACGCTCAGCATTTCAGTCGTCAGTCATCAGCAAAACCTATAGTGGAGAGACGACGGCTTGAACAGCATTGTACACCGTATGAGTAGGCAAGATGGGAAATAACTGTCGGATATTGTCTTCTAGCATCCCTAATGAGGTCGAAAGACCGCAATTGACTCGCGACTTCCGGTAACACGACAACCAATAATCGCGCGGACTGAGGTTTGAGGACCTGGGAGGTCAAGCGTGACGGAAGTGGTGACTGAGCACGCGATCCTCGCCAAATGATGTGCGCAAGAGGTCTCTCACACTTGTAGCAATACGGGATGGAGCGCCATCCTGCATAATAGTTGTCCCGTGTGTCATGTTTTTATAAGGCAGGCTGTTCCGTGCCATTTCGGCGTACCTCGCACCCTTCACGCTGACAAGCAGCTCCCTGCCGTCCAGTCCCATCTGTTGGCTAGTTTTGCACTCATTTTTGGTTTCAATAAGAGTCCACGTCATTTCAGGCGTGTGTGCCAGTTTTACCTCTCTATCTACATTATTCCATGAACCAGTGTATTTTCGCTGGCCAGAGTGGCCAAGCGGTTCTAGGCGCTACAGTCGGGAACCGCGCGACCGCTACGGTCGCAGGTTCGAATCCTGCCTCGGGCATGAATGTGTGTGATGTCCTTAGGTTAGTTAAGTTTAAGTAGTTCTAATTTCTAGGGGACTGATGACCTAAGAAGTTAAGTCCCATAGTGCTCAGAGCCATTTGAACCATTTTTTTTTTTTTTTGTATTTTCAGTTGCTAACGAAATTTTGGATCACCCTGTACATGAACACTGCGGTACAGTTGAGGAAAAGATCGGAGAAGACTGTGATACGTGCGTACCGAACGGATCTGTCAACCGGCCATGTAGTCGAATGGACGCGGCTAAAGTCAGAGGTCGTACTCGTTCCGAGCGTCGAAGAAGCCCTCTGCCCGTGCCGTTCGGGCCGTCAGCGGGAGAGGTTCCCTGTAAGGAATCACGTGCGGTGGACGTGGCCGCTCCTCGGCAATCGGTATTCGGCAGTTGTTTTGATGTACCGGAGAGCGGTGAAAGCGGGCCTGTGAAGAGCCTATATTCGATTGGGAGTGCATCACAAGTGTTCGAGTTGTTACTGCGTTCTACTTTGATCCACCACATTAACTGCATATCAAAAATTTTCTTTGATCGTGCTTTGAGAAGTGTGGCGGGTGCTGTCTTTCTTGCTCCAGTGTCGATTATAGTATCTTTCTGTTATCTGTTGTAGATGCAGAAAGGTTTATATGTAAGCAACAAAACATCCTGAGTACGATGCTTGCTTAACGTTATCAGCTGATGGCTTGTATTCACCGATGGGCGGGTTCTATGTTGACAGCAAAACGCGCTGGTAAACAGTCTGCAAGGGAATGGGTGATATAGTTTTGATTCCCGAGTGCTGAGAAGGGGGTTGTCGGCTCAAGGTGCTGTAAGTGATCTCGTTTTCTTGTTTCATCCTATTCAAGACAAAATTTGCAGGTTATTGCCTTGGATGACAAGTACGTAAAATTCATAGCCGGCCGGGGTGACCGAGCTGTTCTAGGCGCTACAGTCTGGAACCGCGCGACCGCTACGGTAGCAGGTTCGAATCCTGCCTCGGGCATGGGTGTGTGCGATGTCCTTAGATTAGTTAGGTTTAAGTAGTTATAAGTTCTAGGGGACTGATGACCTCAGAAGTTAAGTCCCATAGTGCTCAGAGCCATTTTTTGAACTCAAACATACTTGTAAGTGGATAAATTTTAAAAGAAACAAACAGTTGAATCTCTTTAACGACAAGAACTAAAAGTACCACTTTAAGTGTTGAACTGTAAGGTAACCGACAGTTGTCGTGTTGCTCGATGTGGTTATTGATTTCAGACTGAAGTTATTTTTACTCTTGTTACTTACGTAATAGCGCTTAAGAAAAATTGGACTAGTAACTGGTAGTAAGTCATTTACAGTCCTTACCTAAATGTTGTGTGTTGTAATTTGGGTTGGTTCAGTATTAGTCATGTGCCTTGTAATTTTAAGCCGGCCGCGGTGGTCTCGCGGTTCTAGGCGCGCAGTCCGGAACCGCTCGACTGCTACGGTCGCAGGTTCGAATTCTGCCTCGGGCATGGATGTGTGTGATGTCCTTAGGTTGGTTAGGTTTAACTAGTTCTAGGTTCTATGGGACTGATGCCCTAAGATGTTAAGTCCCATAGTGCTCAGAGCCATTTGAACCAATTTTTGTAATTTTAAAAGGCATAGGTCCCAGGGCTTTTGGAAAACTTGCTGAATTTTAGATTTAAATTTTAGATCGTCAATTCCGAAGGACCTGAGTCCATGTTCATGCTATTTTGGTGTAAAAATTTCATCTCCGATAAGCAAATTTTCTATAACGGTCCCATACGCTGCTGAAGGGGCTAGTGCCCACGTTTTGTAATCCAGACATTTTGCTCAGTTAAATAATAAATTTTGAAGGGGATACTGTTCGGCATTGTGCAACCACTGTAGTTCATACTTGTTATCTAGTCGCTCGCACTAATGGCTGTTGGTTTTGTCTTAGCTTAAAGATAATACAGCAAACAGCCACTTCGCAAATCTGAAACAGTATCCATTGGCTTTAGTCAAGATGTCATTGTATGTTTTTATTACCTAGTTTTTACTTTATTTTATTTATTTATTTTTTAAATATATGTGGCAAGTGCCTCAAAGTAGTTAAAACAATCTTGCTAGTTTTGGTAAGATCCTTCTAATTAGCATCTGTGAGGCAATGGACTGTGGACAGTAACACTTCTTAAGTGGACTTCCCTGCCCAGACTCCCTACCTGAACGAAACAGATCACCCATGGGCCGAGTTAGAGCGTCAACAGCGCTCAGGACACACGTCCAGCATCGCTGTTTACTCTGGTTTCGCCTCTTGAAAAATAATGGGTTGCGTTTCGTCAACGTACACACCTAGATCTCATTTCATATGTCCCCATCAGAATTCAAGCAGTCTTAAATACACTATCGTATTACTGTCCATACACTTCCGATATTATTGTGTATCTACACTTCTAAACTTGCCACTTGACCTCCGCCATTTTAACCCCCAGAAGAGGATGCAAATAACCAGAAAATAAAGGGCGTGTATGTTTTCGGAGTAGTTTTGTCCTCGTCGAGCTTCAACATGGTCCAAAAATGGAAAGAATGCAAGTGGATCGAAGGCGAAACAGGGAGACAGTGAAGAATTCACATGACTACAATAGTTTACAAGATATCTCAGATGTCTTACCCATGCGTTTGCGCACTCTAATGAAAGAACAAGTAGTAGACAGGCAATATCCCACACACCACAACTCAGCTGTTAGTATAGACCTTCCAACACTCCTCTTAGGGTAAAAAATGTTTTTATTGACAATTTTCTGAAGAGTGACTAATCTTTTATACAGAATGAACCAGAAATCCACTGGAAAAGTTTCAGACGCTACTGAATGGACCAAAAGTATAAAAAAAAGTCTGGTAAACACGTATTCCAAAATACACTGAAGAGCCAAAGAAACTGGTATAGCCACGCGTATTCAAATACAGACATAAGTGAACAGGAGAAATCGGTGCTACGGTCGGCAACGCCTGTATAAGACAACAAGTGTCTGGTGCAGCTACAATGGCAGGTTATCAAGATTTGCGAGATTTTGAACGCGGTGTTATAGATTGGACACAGCATCTCCGAAGTTGCAATGAAGTGGAGATTTTCCCGTACGACCATTTCATGAATGTATCGTAAATATCAGGAATTTGGTAAAACATCATCCGACATCGACGTGGCCGGAAAACGATCCTACAAGAACGGAACCGACCACGCCTGAAGAGAATCGTTCGCCGTGACGGAAGTGCAACCATTCCGAAAATTGCTGCAGATTTCCATTCTTTACGACTCGCCTGAGGCCGTCAATATCGACATTGACTGTTGATGACTGAAAGCATGTTGCCTAGTCGGACGACTCTAGTTTCAAATTGTATCAAGCGGATGTACGTGTATGGGTGTGAAGACAGCCTCATGAATCCATGGACCCTGCATGTCAGCAGGGGATTGTTCAAGCTGGTGGTGGCTCTCTAACGGTGTGGGCGTGTGCTTTTAGAGTGATATGGGACACCCGATATGTCTAGGGACGACTCTGACAGGTAACACGTACGTAAGCATCCTGTCTGATCACCTGCATCCATTCATGTACATTGTACATTCCGACGGACTTGGTCAATTTCAGCAGGACAGTGCGACACCCCATACGTCCAGAATTCCTACAGAGTGGCTCCAGGAACACTCTTCGGAGTTTAAACACTTCCGTTGGCCACCAAAGTCGCCAGACATATACATTATTGAGCATATTTGAGATGAATTGCAACGTACTGCTCACAAGAGATCTGCGCCCCCTCGTATTCTTAAGGATTCATTGACAGTAGTGCACAATTCATGGTGTCAGTTCCCTCCAGCACTACTTCAGACCTTAGTCGAGTCCCTGCCACATCGTGTTGTGGCACTTCTGCGTGATCGGGCGGGCTACACGATATTAGGCAGGTGTGCTAGTTTCTTTGGCTCTTCAGTGTATATAGCTTAAGAGCCATGTGCACTTGCCCTATTGATGAATTTCGCAGGAGAGAAGATGAACGAGCGCTCTGAAGATAAATATTTTAGAGCCCATGTTTACTATTGACAGTTTTTCGGTAAGTTACTGGTTCACTGGTATATTATGCACTGAAGAGCCAAAGATTCTGGTACACCTGGGTAATATCGTGCAGGGCCCCCGCGAGCTCGCAGAAGTGCCGCAACACAACGTGGCATAGGCTCGACTGATGACTTAGTGCTCGAGGGAACTTACACCAAGAATCCTGCACAGCTGTCGATAAATCAGTAAGAGTACGAGTGTGTGGAGATCTCTTTTGAACACCGCGTTGCAAAGCATCGCAGATATGTTCAATAATGTTCCTATCTGGGGACTTTGGTGGCCTAGCGGAAGTGTTTAAACTCAGAGGAGTGTTCCTGGACCCACTCTGTACCAATTCGGAACGTGCTGGGTGTCTCATTGTCTTGCTGCAATTTCCCAATTCCGTCGTAATGCACAATGGACATTAATGGATGCAGGTGATAAGACAGGATGCTTACGCACCTGTCACCATTCAGAGTCGTGTTTAAACGTATCAGCAGCCCAACATCACTCAAATTGCACACGCCCCACATCATTAGAGAGCCTCCACCAGCTTAGACAGTCCTCCGCTGACATGCGGAGTCCATGGATCATGAGGATGTCTCTACACCCGCACACGCCCATCTCCTCTATATAATTTGAAACGAGACTTGGTCGTCAAATCAGCATGTTTCCAATCGTCAAGAATCCAATCTCGGTGTTGACGGGCTCAGGTGAGACGTAAACTTTTGTGTCGTGCAGTCATCAAGGGTACACGAGCGACCTTTCGGCTCCGAAAGCCCATATCAATGATGTTTCGTTGAATGGTTCGCACGCTGACACTTGATGATGTCCCAGCATTGAAATCTGCAGAAATTTGCGGAAGGATTGCACTTCTCTCGCGTTGAACGATTCTCTTCAGTCGTCGTTGGAGCCGTTCTGCAGGATCTTTCTCCGGCCGCAGCGATGTCGGAGATTTGATGTTTCATCGTACTCCTGATATTCAAAGTACACACTTGAAATGGTCGTACGGGAAAATCCCCACTTTATCGCTGCCTCGGAGATGCTGCGTTCCATTGCTCGTGCGCCGACTGTAACACCACGTTGAAACTCACTTAAATCTTGATAAGCTGCCATTACAGCAGCAGTAACCGATCTAGCAACTGCGCCAGACACTTATTTTCTTATATAGGCGTTGTCGACCGCAGCGGCGTATTCTCCCTGTTTACGTATCTCTGTATTTGAATACACTGCGTACTCGAGTTCCTTTGGCGCTTCAGTGTAATTATGTGGGTATGTATGTAAGATGCGTGTATTAAGTACGTATGTATGTATGACGTGTATTGGAATGTTTCATACATCCTCTTAAACCACTGGATCAATTAGAATCAAACATGGTACACATATCATTACTATCTAGAAAAAATTACTGTGTGGTTGAGGGGTAGGGTTCATCTGCCTCTGAAAGAAGTGAGAGTGGGGTGGAAAAAAGCGTAACTGCAGACCGATAACCACCCTATGTTGATCCGGTACTTGAGAATGAGAGTACTTAGTGACTTGCCACGAACTATACACACAATTTGAAACTTTTACGATACTTCTCCTTTGTGATACCTTTCGAAATATTATGAAAGAAATAATGTTTATCGTTTACCAGATTTTCTCAGTTCATGAAGCGAAACTGTCCCATCACAAATGAAGCTTTATTTTATTATTTGTTTACTACTAACTCTGTTCTCAACACTTTTTGTATACGGAACCTACATATATCACTGTATGCACCTGCAAAACTATTTCATTGTACGACACATAGTTCATGAGATATGATGTGATAAACACCGAGAATCGTGGAAAACTAGATTTTCGTAAAACGGGTCGAATACCACCCAGACAACACTCAACCAGTGTTCGATAATGACAGCACTGGTTAGCTTCAAATGACTGTATGTGTGTGTGTGTGTGTGTGTGAATTCCTAAAGGACCAAACTGCTGACGTCATCGGTCCTTAGACTTACACGCTACTTAAACTAACTTATGCTAAGAACAACACACGCACCCATTCCCGAGGGAGGGCTCGAACCTCCGGTGGGCGGTGGGAAGGGCCGCGCAATCCGTTAGACAGCGCCTCTAACCTCGCTGCCACATCTGCGCGGCGGTCGGCTTCCAACGAACTTCTCTGCCTGCGTAGCTGGGTGGCAACGTGCTCGCCTCCCATGCAAGCGGGCCCGGGTTCGATTCTCAGCCGGGGTGGAGATTTTCTCCGCTAAGGGACTGGGTTTCTTGTAGTCCTCACTGTTGTGGGTTGGCAGGAGAGCCAACACCGGGTTACTAGAGGAAGCCGAAAGGCACGCGTTTTAGCTCACGCAGGATGGCGTGAACTCTGGAACAGGACAAGGAAATTAGACTTTAGAAAAACGGACGTAGCTGGTGGAATACTTAACTTTAATCCATTAATGATGAGCGTCGCTCTTGACTGTACATGAATCAGTATCAATAGAAACTGGTAATGGCACGTTGCTAGGTCGTAGCAAATGACGTAGCTGAAGGTTATGCCAACTATCGTCTAGGAAAATGAGAGCGTATTTTGTCAGTGAACCATCGCTAGCAAAGTCGGTTGTACAATTGGGGCGAGTGCTAGAAAGTCTCTCTAGATCTGCCGTGTGGCGGCGCTCGGTCTGCAATCACTGATAGTGGCGACACGCGGGTCCGACGCATACTAACGGACCGCGGCCGATTTAAAGGCTACCACCTAGGAAGTGTGGTGTCTTTGGTGACACCACATTCCTCCCCCGCAAAACGGCGTACGGTTGTGTTATAAGGCTTCCGCCCGCCGTGGGGAGGACCCCATGTTGACGTATGCGACGAGGTGGGGAGCTTAGCAACAGGCGCAGGCTGTGCCAGCCGCACCCTGCCTAGCGGGGAGCTGGGAAACGCCTGAAAACCTGCTCCAGGGTGCACGCCAACATGCGGTGTATGCGCCTGCAGAGAGACAGGAGGGGCCGAAGGGTCGACCTCCATCGGGCCGGGGCACCCGACGGGCGAAGACGACATACGGTCCGGAGCGGATAAGAGTTCCATGTCGGAGGACAACTGGGCACGGGAAGCAATCGACGGCGCGTGACCCAGGGGGGGCTCCCGGCGGTTGCAGCGACGCATCCACTGCGGGCGTCGCCGGCGGGAGAACAAGCGGCGGCGGCGGCGGAGGCGCGTCGCCATGGGGCAAAATGGAAGGCAGCGTCGGTAACACCTGGGGCTGAGGCGAGCCAGCAGATGGGTCCCCAGGGCGCTAACCGGACGGCACCGTCGCTGAAAGCAGACGGGGAGCGGCAGATCCCGTGCGACGAAAGAGGCACAGCTGATTGAGATGCCGTCGCACCTCACCAGAGGTCCCCAAAACCAGATACATAGCGCGGCCGAGGCAGCGAAGAATGCGCCCTGCGAGCCAACGCCGTGAACCTCGATAGTGGCGGTAGTAGACAACGTCGCTTGGGGCAAAAGCAGGTGTCTGCCGCTGCACAGGAACCGGATGCGGCGGATGTAGCAAAGACATGAAAGTGCGATGAGGGTGACCGTGAAGCAACTCAGCCGGCGAGCGATCATCTCGGGGCTGAGAGCGATAGGAGGACAAAAAGAGCAATAACGCGTCCTCCCGAGAATGCGACTCTTTCAACTTTAACATCTGTGACTTGAAAGTCCTGACCAATCGTTCAGCGGCACCGTTTGACCATGGCGAAAACGGTGCGTACTTCAGATGTTGAATACCATTGGCCTTGCAGAATAACTGAAATTCTGCGGACATGAATTGTGGGCCATTGTCGGAAACAATAGTCTGTGGAAGACCTTCAATGCAAAAGATAGCAGATAACGCTTGGATGGGGGCAGATGACGTCGTGGAAGACATCCGGGCAACAAAAGGAAAATTACTGAATGAATCTATCACAACCAACCATCGAGCATTCCAGAATGGACCAGCAAAATCGACGTGTAAGCGTTGCCAAGGGGAAGTGGCTTTTGGCCATGCAAAGAATATCCGCGGTGGTGCTGATTGTTGTTCGGCACACACCATGCAAGAAGAGCACATATTCGTAATCGCGGCATCGATTCCGAACCAAGTACAGTGCTGACGAGCAAGTTGTTTCGTTCTCACTATACCCCAATGTCCTTGGTGGAGAAGCTGTAAGACAGAGGACTGTAACGAACGTGGGACCACGACTCTGGACTGATCATTATCAGAACGCAACAGCAAAACACCACGTCGTACAACAAGTCTCTCCTGGTGAGCAAAAAATCGGCGAACAACGGATCCCCAATCCGTGACTTTGACAAGGGCCATTGCGTAGCAACAAAACGCAGAACGGTAGCAAGGACAGGGTCGGCAGCTGTGGCTGTAGAAACACGATGAAAATCAATCGGAAACGATTCGACCACGTCGTCGGTTTCCGAATCAGTGAACATCCAAGCAAGTTCGGAGGAATCGAATGCTCTATCCTCAGCAACAGGCAAACGGGACAACGCATCAGCGTTTCCGTGCTTAGCAGTGGACCGATAAAAGATATTGAAGCGGTACTGCGAGAGGAAAATAGACCAGCGAATGAATTTCTGCGCTGTACGTGGTGGTACAGGCTTGGTCGGATGAAAAAGCGATGTCAAAGGTTTGTGGTCTGTGATGATGGTAAAGTGACGACCATACAAGATATCATGAAACTTTGTAACACCAAATACGAGAGCAAATGCTTCTTTCTCGATCTGTGAATAATTTCTTTGCGCAGACGAGAGCAATTTGGACGCAAAGGCAATAGGGCGATCGTGCTATCCATCTTTGTGCGCAAGCACAGCACCGATCCCGAAATCCGATGCACGCACCATCAACAAAAGGGGCTTCCGGGGATCGAATGGCCTAAGGCAAGTATTGGAAAGCAACGCCGATTTCAACTGGCGAAAGGCTTGTTCGCATTCCGTCGTGCAGACGAACGGAACACCTTTACGGCGTAAGCGATGAAGCGGAGCTGAAATGGAAGAGGCATGGTGAACATAGCGATGATAATAGTTAATTTTGCCCAGCACACTCTGTAGCTGCTTCAAATTCTGCGGCGAAGGCAAGTCTTGTATGGCACGGAGGTGCTCTGGACTGGGATGTATGCCTTGGGCATTGAGTACATGTCCCAGGTAGGGTAAGTCACGAGCAAAAAAATACACATTTGTCCTTCCGCAAGCGAAGACTGTTTTGTCACAAGACCTCAAATAATGTTCTGAGATTAGTTAAATGTTCTTCTTCCGTCTTTCCGGAGATCACAATATCGTCCAGATAGTTTGCTGCAGTAGGGACCGACGCACATACAGTTTGTAGATATTGCTGAAACAATGCAGGGGCGGATAAACACCCGAATGGCAGTCGTTTGAATCGATACAAACCAAGATGTGTGCTAACCACCAAAACGCGCTGGGATTCTTCGTCCACCGGTATTTGCAAGTACGCATCTGCTAGGTCCAACTTCGAATAATATTTACCCGGGCACAGTTTGTCAAAAAGATCTTCCGGGCGGGGTAAAGGAAAAGTTGCTGTCACTAGTTGTGGATTCACTGTTGCCTTGAAGTCCACACAAAGTCTCAATTTTCCGGAAGGTTTTGGCCAGAGAAAAGCCTGCACACGTTCAATTACACCTTGTGATTCCAAATCGTGTAATGTTTTTGCGACCTCATCACGCAATGCGTGGGGAACATTGCGCGCTCTGAAAAATTTCGGTTGTGCGTTTACTTTCAGTTCCAAATGTGCTTTATAGTTCTTAGCGCAACCGAGGCCCGGTGCAAAATGTCTGCAAATTCTTCACAGAGACGAGAAACACTGTCGGAAGGCACAGTCTGTTTCACTGATAGGACCTGATTTACTATAGACAAGTTAAACAACTGAAATAAATCGAAACCAAACAAGTTCACTGCAGAAGAAGAACGAAGGACGTAAAATGACACAAGTTTTGTTTGTCCTTTGCATGTTGCAAGAAGGCTGCACTGTCCGAACACAGGGACCTTGTGAGCTGAATAGCTAGTTAACTTAACAGTTGCGGCATGCAACGGAGGTATGCCCAGCAGTTTGTTGTGTTGATTGATCAATGAAACTGCAGCTCCGGTATCGAGCTGGAATGATATCACTTTGCCGTTAATATCCAAGTCCACAAAAGTTTATTGCCCAGTTGACGACAAGAGTGACTGTCTCATGCAACGTGAACTGACACTGGTACAAAATCACGTGCGACTTGACGGGAGTTCCTGTGATGTCGACACATACTATTTCTGGTATGAACACAGTCACTGTTAGAGAGAGTGGCACTGGGCGGAGTGGAATGAATTATATGAAATTCCATGGGCGAAGTGTCGCGAGCCTGAGTATCCTTGGTTCGATTCCGATTCCGGCGTGAATGGTTTCTGCCTGGAATGGTTTTGAGCTTCCGTTCTGAGCTTTTTCTGGCAAACACTTTGAACATGTCCTTTTTTATTACAGTAAAAGCAAATAGCTTGGCATGACAGGCAGTTCTCACGTGAATGTCTAGTAGCACACCGTGGGCATGATTTTAGCACTGCATTTGCTTGCCGGCGCGGTACACATGGCTGAGAGCCTGGCGGAAGCGGCGCGGCTGGGTGTGAGGACTGTTTACTGTTCCGTGCAGCTCGCCCGGTGGGCCGGTTAACCTGACACATGGGTGGCGAAGTTTCAAATGATTCCTGAGCCAAGTCAAGTGTGTCCTGCCGATCCAATATGTCCATCACTTGTTGAAGGGAGGGATTGACTAGTTTCAAAATCTGTTCCCTTATATGAACATCAGAAACGTTCTGTGCAATTGCATCACGTACCATAGTATCTGAATAAGGGAGTCCACATTGACACTCAAAAGCACAATCTCTAGTAAGGCCTTGCAAGGTTGCAACCCACTCCCGATTAGTCTGACCTGCCATAAGTTTTGTACGAAAGAAGGTATAACGTTTGGCAACTACATTGACTGAGTATTTGAAATATGCATCTAATGCAGACAAAATTTCGTCGTAGGACAGAGTTGCTACGTCGCGTCAGGGAAATAATTTGACTATCACACAATATGTGGTCATCCCTACGGAGGACAACAAAAAAGGCTGCCGCTCGTTACCTTCAATTCTGTAGGCGGCGAGATGGAATCCAAATTGGCGTGACCACTCCGTCCAACTTTCCAGTGCCACATCAAAAGGACGAAAAGTTGGAGCAACTGCGTGTTGTGGCTGCGTTAGCGGTGGAGCGGCGGCTGCCACATCGTTTTGCATTGCACGTTGACCCTGGACGAGCTGTCCAAGGGCATCCAGTAAGGCCTGCGTCTGCTGATTCTGTAAGCGATAAAATTCGGACAGTACATCTGGAGATGGTGGCGAAGCCATTACACAAGTAAATCAGGGCAGTATAGTTACGAACGCGGTATTGTCTCGTCGCGAATGTTGTGGGTTGGCAGGAGAGCCGACACCGGGTTACTAGAGGAAGCCGAAAGGCACGCGTTTTAGCTCACACAGGCTGGCGTGAGCTCTGAAACAGGACAAGGAAATTAGACTTTAGAAAAATGGACGTAGCTGGTGGAATACTTAACTTTAATCCATTAATGATGAGTGTCACTCTTGACTGTACATGAATCAGTATCAATAGTAACTGGTAATGGTGCCTTGCTAGGTCGTAGCAAATGACATAGCTGAAGGCTATGCTAACTATCGTCTTGGCAAATGAGAGCGTATTTTGTCAGTGAACCATAGCTAGCAAAGTCGGTTGTACAACTGGGGCGAGAGCTAGGAAGTCTCTCTAGACCTTTCGTGTGGCAGCGCTCGGTCTGCAATCACTGACAGTGGCGACACGCGGGTCCAACGTATACTAACGGACCGCGGCCGATTTAAAGTCTACCACCTAGCAGGTGTGGTGTCTGGCGGTGACACCACACTCACCATCATTTTATCCTCATTACCAGCACGCAAGTCGCCCAGTGTGACGTCGAATGAAATAAGACCTGCACTTGGCGGCCGAAATTCCCTGAATAGGGTCCTCACGGCCATCGATGCCATATGCTCATTTCCATTTTTTCCAACCAACTATAAACATAATTCCATTCCCTTTACAAATCTTTCTTGATTGCAGTGATTAACGTCAAATATTTAACACATTAACTCAGCTTTACAGTAATCTTAAGTTTGAAGCTCTTTTATACAGTGGAGGTAGATGATTTAAGGAATCGGGGGTTTGCTGGTTGCTATCTGGAGAGAAGTGCTGTGGGTTAAGAACGAACTACATCCCATGAGAGTGGTAATGGAAGGGAGAGTGACATTGGATCACTACTCAGGAACACTTGACACAATTTCAACCAAATCTGTTAGGTACATGCCTTACTATTTATATAAAAATACTGAGGGAGGAAAATTTCACAATACCGCTGGGTATATAAGAGTGGACGAGAAGGAGTAGTGGAAAAATATTTGAAAACGACTTCTTGGTATTAACTGCCTGTGTTGATTTGACTTGGAGTACTCTTAATTGTATAGAGTGCAATTTCTCTGCCATTCGTGCTGTTCAGCCCGTCAACGGCGTCTCAAGAACGAGTACTGCAGCGGGCCGATAACTTTGTCTCTGTGTTTTGTGATCGAAGATCAATCCACATGGCTGAATACCACTGATAAAATTAAAATCCTCGTATGTAAAACAGCAGAGAATCAGACATATATGCATGGAATACATGTCACATGTGCCCACGTTCAACATATCCTCCTATGCCCCTGGATCGATTTCAACCGAACTCGGTATATACACTTGTATTATTAGCTGTCTGCAAAGAAATACTGTGAGTGTAAAAACCACCATCCAGAGAAATGGTAGAGAGAAGATAGACGGGGAGAAAAAGGGGGATGAAATAGGGGGACAGGGCAGGGGGAGGAGATGGTCAGACGGGGAGAAGGAGATGGACAGTGAATTGAGAAGAGAAGAAAGGAACGGAGAGAGAGGAGGAGGAGGAGATGGACTAATAGCAGACTGAAGTAAATAAATATCCAGACGATGCTAGTTTTCTCAGATACTTTCCACTACACTACAGAATGTAAACCTTGTTGGCCACTGACATTTACTTTTCTCGTAGTGTTCTACTCCTGTAGCGGAAGTACTACATAGTTAGGGATAAACTATGTGGAGAGAGATTTGAAAATTCTGAGAATTCCCGCCTTAAAATAACATACAAAGTTCACGATCATTCGGAACAAAAACTTAGGGACTTTCAATGTTGCATATCATCTGGGGAAATTCCCAGTGGCATAATGTTTTGAAGTTACAGACGTCAAATTCATGTTCTCAGTATTTGATCTCTTTGCTATGTTAGTCCTACATTTTCTTACAAATATTCCGGTATATATCGAAAACTGCAATTCAAAAGTTAAAGTAACAGCTAAAATACTTTATGAAAATAAAATGGTCAGACAAAATGTAACAACAAGGACAAGTGCTAAGGCACCGAAGAAGAGTTAATACGAGGCCTAGGCAATATTTTTTTTATTTGGCCCACACCATTAGCGGCAGTATCAATGAATCAAATGAACATGGCACGGACTAGTGAAAATGATGGATATCGTGCTGCAATTCGTTTTCGGGTGCAGCGCAAATGTTACTGCTGTGTCAGACCAATCTAGATAATTCTTTATCCATCCTAAAGGTACTCGCCTCTTGCGTAGAGGCAAAGTCGTTTTCAAGTGTGGAAAATCTTGTGAAGAGAGTTTTGTATCCATAAAAGCAATGACTTTAACCTTTGCCGAGTTTTCATATTTAAGTACCCTGCAGAAAGCAAACCAATAACTGACCAATATCAAGCAGGACTTCTGGACGAAATAAAATCGCGAGAAAAAATGAAACCTTATTTCGACCTGCCCAAAAGCTATAATTTGACAATGGTTACACTGATGGCCATTTAGTAGGAGTTCTTGCAACATCGACATTACCTAATCAGATATCCGCTTAGATCTGTATTATAAGGGGAGATCAAAAAATGTTTCCGTTGAAAGGCCGTACACTCCAGAATCGGTACGGTGTCACACAAAAGTGCCGTGACCATTGAGGCAATCATTCCCGCGACACACCAGGTTGAGATACCTGTTCGACAAACGCCGTACCCTCCTGCTGAATAAGTCTGTAATTGTCTGCTGCAGATCCTCGTCCGACAGAAATGGCCGATCTTCAAGTTCTTTTCTATTGCAAATCCTATTTGGCAAGATTCGTCTACCCTTCTATCCCTTTTTTGAGGGACCGGAGGCGTGCTAATCGCATGAGCGGAGATCAAAACTACAGGGCGGGTGCTCGAGTGACTCCCACCACTTTATACGGCATAACGGATGAGGCTGGCCTCCCAGGTCGACCTGGGTCTCGCACTGAATCGCGATCAGCACGGATCTCGGCGCATCATTCCACAGTGGTGATTTTCGACAGACACGTGGCCCCCACACTCTTCTATCTCTCTCTGACAGATCTCTACCAGTGCTTGTCTTTCAGCAGTCAAGAAAAGAATAACAACATGTTAGTGGTGTTTGTACGCATTTGGTAATAACGTCGCCTTGGTTCACGGTTCTGCATTTACCGCAGGCACATCAGCAAGACGTGAAAGCCATACTCATCCCTTTCCTTCATGCCGATGATTGTACACGCGCACAGGAGTATCGCCACATTGCATAATAGGCAGTAGCAACGACCTCAAACGGAAAATTCGTGCATCTCCTCTTTTATCTTCAAGTTTTACAGGTGTATTTTGTCATTCCTACCATTTTGTCTACAACGTGGTCGTACTACTTAAATGTAGTTAGTACTAGTGGTTTGTAAGACTGGTACATGTGCTAAGATGCTACAATCCCCACAAAAACGCTGACATTGATGGGAACAAAAGTAATTGACTAACAACGCAAGATTATTTCTCATTTGGAAGATAACCAACGGAATATCGGAAACGATTAGAACTTTCGGGTTTTTGAGCGATCATTTTTTCTCCAGTTTTGGGGAAACTGCGTGTTTCCCTATATTTTCGACTATACTACCCTGCGCTATGTAAACTGAAAATCCATTCAAATATTTATGTTCATTAGGACATGAACATACATGTTGGTCCACACATTACTGCATCGAGAAAATTTTAGATCTAATTTGTGTGAACTGCCTGTATTACTATATTCATAAGCGCTAAACGAGTAGTCGAAAAACGGTTCAAATGGCTGTGAGCACTACGGGACTAAACTTCTGAGGTCATCAGTCCCCTAGAACTTAGAACTACTTAAACCTAACTAACCTAAGGACACCACACACATCCATGCCCGAGGCAGGATTCGAACCTGCGACCGTAGCGGTCGCGCGGTTCCAGACTAAAGCGCCTAGAACCGCTCGGCAACAACGGCCGGCAAACCAGTAGTCGGTTCCGCTGTTTGCGTACCTACTCCATACGTCAGCTTCTTTAACAGACAATTACGATGCTGAGGCGAAGGCAAGTGATATTCTCCAGAGCATTATTATTTTTCTTTAAATGTTAGGAGTGGATTCCTAATTAAAATTTTTCACTTAGCTTTGCACGCGTTATGATGACATTCCTTGTTTGTACATGGTCCATTTTGCTGCTTCCGACTTGCTACGTTCCAAACACTGCTTCTCGAGGCCTGCAGTAGTGGGTGGTGACGGAGATAACTATCGATACTTAGCCATGGATCGACGAGATAAACAAAAGCTATCAGTGTGGTAGTGCTTAAAAAATTCGATACACTGTCACTGATGTATAAATTTCGAAGATATGTGTATAACATAGGAATATTCTGTTGAGGACATATTAATACTGCGGATCACCTGACTTTCGTTAGGTAAGTATACTTGTCCCATAATTTTGAACAGGTAAATTTACAAATGCATGAATTTTGGGCATACCTACCTATTTTTTAAAATCTAGGGATGCTGCTCCACTGTTTATTTGGATGTTTTGCCGTTATTTTGTTACTATGTTACTTTAACTTTAAAAATTTTATTTTTAGTATTTGTCGTTTTCCCGGCTGATCAATTTTTCCAACATCTTTCGCGCCTGTATCTATGTGGGACGGCATCACTTCCTCAGTCAATATTTCTGCTGTCAACTTCACAGCCAGCTGAAGGGTCAGTCGACGACTGAGTTACAAGTGTTCAAGCATATGTACTTACATGATGATAAGTCAAATAACGTATTTCAAAGGTATACTGTGAAGAAAAACATTCTCAAGCATCATAAATATTAGTGTCGGCACAAGAGCGTCACCCACAGATACAACTCATGCGTCTAAGAAAAGAACTGTGCATATGCCGAATGCGGAGATCCAAGGTGCTCGTCATTTGGTTAATCATTAAAATGGCTAACGGATGCTGAAATAGCAGGTAGAGAGGATTGAGAACGGAAATACCTCTGATACCCCAGGCCAAAATGAGAGTCTCCGACGAATTGTCTAGATGGAGGCCCTCGTCTCGGCTGAGCGGGTTCTCTGACCTTGTTATTCCCATGACTTTCTTGTTTTCCAAGTCACTATTTGATGAGGCTGTGGCAGTATCTCAGCCTTTAACGGAATTCTCATTGTTCACCAAGGTATGCGGAAACAAATATTCATAACCCATGCTCAGGGCAGATACTGAAGTATTTACTTTGAAGGCAGTAGTAACACACGTAGGTGCGCCTACGTATTAGATAGCCAAACATTTAAGCGCTTTGCTGAGAATTTTTGTGGGGAAATGTATAAAGTAGTGAAGGGTATTTCGTTAATGGATAAAAAAGCATGAAACTTAACAGCTCTCCTTTAAGATCTATTTGGTGCTCACTCGAGCAATTTGCACCTCTAATGCAGTCCCATTTTTCATTTTTTGTTAAACAAACATGTACAGGGAGAAGGAATTGTATCTTGCCTATCTCTTTTAGCGCTGGAACAGTGCGGGTGTAGAAAGAAGTATCGTTTCAAATAAACGGTGACTTTCAAAGAATACATGATCGGGACTACATTACTAAATTATGCTGCACATGTTTAAGATAGAATGACAAAGATTTTCTAGCTGCAACCGAACTGGTGGGGACGAAGATATTGTAAAGAGTGATTCAGAAGGGAAGAAGAGACTTTAATTGTTGATTAGAGACAAAATATGAAAGATAAAAGCACATTGCGCATGCCACTGGATAGAGGAAGGTTAACAGTTTTATGTTCGAGCAGATACTATACCATTCACTCAACATGACCACCACGCATTGCTCAAAAAGCATCGAAACGGTAGTCCGTTTCATTCCGTACACTATGCAACAGGTTCCTGTTTGTTGAATCAATAGCTTCAACATCTCGATGTCTCAGATACTGAAGAGTCGCTGCCATAATTGAGACAAAATCTCTGTCATTTATGTACTCTCCATAAAAAAGCGCAAAATGTGAGATCAAGTGAACCTGGGGGCGAAAGCAGTGAAAAAAGTCTCGTTATCCATATCTTCCAATTCAACGGTTTGGGGTGGTGTTAATGCCGCCCCTGTAGTTGAAAGGGGCCGTCATGCATAAGAATGAAATCATCGGTACCATCGTGAAGCTGAGGAAACAACCAATTTTGCAATTTAGTAGTCATAGTTCCCTCCGAAAGAGAGGAAGGTGAAAAGAAACAGCACGAAACACGTTCAGTTTAGGTGAGTCCCTCCCATGTTCGACGACGACGCCATGATTTTGAAACCCCCAAATTCTTACGTTACGACGGTTTACTTTGCTCCATAGATGAAATGTCGATTCGTCCGAAAACATTGAGTCGCTCGGAGAAACTGCCCTCTGCCATTACCTGGAGAACTGAAATGCAAAATTCGTGCCCTCTGTTATGGCCACCGGGACGCAATTGCTGCAGTAACTGCAACTTTAAGGCTCCATTTGCAGGCGTCGTTTCAGAACGCGCCACACGATTGTTTCACCAAGCTGAAATCCCTGGCCTTCCCGTCCTGTGGGCTACCTAGGGGCTCCGTGTGTGATCGCATCTCGGATACGTTCGACATTTTCATCAGACATGCTTGGCTGACCAGTGATCTTCCCTTTGCATATGCAACCAGTTCCCAAAAACTTGTTATGTCAGTCATAATCGGCTTTTGCAGAGGCAGGTTCTTCCTAAATCACCGGCGAAATGCACGTTGCGCTTGAACAATGGATTGTCTTGGCGCACACACAAAATGATTCCTCTTGTGATGTTCTCGCCATCTTGCTATAAACAAACAACGCAGCTGTGTCAATACTTTGAACCTTCCTCTATCCCGACATTAGCAATGAGTTTCTATCTTTTACAGTTTGTCTGAAATATACAGTTCATGTCTGTTCTCTCTTTCTGAATCACCCTGTATAAGATATTCCACTTCACTGGCTTCCGTAATTGTAGCACCGTATGTCTGGTTTGACTCCATTCACTCTGTAGCTAAATGTTAGCTACTCATTAAGATCTACCTATAGGACGATACCAGTGCACCTCATTTACATGTAGTTATTCAATTAGGTTAAGCTAAATAACCGTGTAATTTCTTCTTTTTGCTGGGAATGAGAACAGGGGTTGATGTTTGCTCATCTTTGTTCTTTTGGCTGCGATTGGGGAAGGGGCTGTGGATTGCTGATCGCAGTCACCAGAAAACAATGACCGCAACCTGTTTTCCAACCTGTTGGAAACCCGAGAATTTTTTCCTGCTGCTATTTCCGACCCAGAGAAGTTGGTAGAGGGTAAGTCTGGGCACTTTCCACTGGAGAAGGCTTGTGTGGGAAAGGTCGAAAGACTAGTTCGTTACGTCTGCCGAGCAGGTTACGCAAGGCCTCGGCGTTTTCAGCCTCGTTAAAATGAAGGAAACAACGCCTGTGTACATGATTAAACATATTTGTGTCACACGTTGCTCTCAGACTGGCACTACACGTTCTTTTTCTTCTGCATTCACAATCTCACTGAACCCAGTTTGCCGGCCGCTGGTGGCCGAGCGGTTCTAGCGCTACAGTCTGGAACCGCGCGACCGCTACGGTCGCAGGTTCGAATCCTGCCTCGGCCATGGATGTGTGTGTTGTCCTTAGGTTAGTTAGGTTTAAGTAGTTCTAAGTTCTAGGGGACTTATGGCCTCAGCAGTTGAGTCCCATAGTGCTCAGAGCCATTTTGAACCCAGTTTCCGCTGCCCTACCACTAGGCCTCCATCGATCGTGCTTTCCACCATGCCGCATAATAAATAGCCAGAAAACGTATTTTATTTGCTATTTCATGGACAGTAAAGTCTTTAGGCAAGGGAACGTACATAAAGTGACAACTACAGTTCCATACCATTACCATCTCCGGTATGTAAACGTCCTGGAATATATTTATTATTGTTGCTGAGATCCACACAGAATTCCTCTACTGTGATGACAAAAATCCATAAAATACCAAAGTAATGAAGAAAAATCATTAACTTCGGATTATATTGAAATGATTCTCTGGATATTTGTGACAACAAAGTATTTTAAATGATCTTTTTCTGAAATAAAGTTTTTTGGGTAACATTTGATGGTAGAATAAAATGTAGTATATGCAGAGAAACAGTATTATTGGTGAACACAGCTTCTTGAATCAAGGAACTAAGTACAGGAGATAAGTTTGTGAGTAAATAGAAGATATCACTCATTTGTAAAGGTTTTGGATTTGATTAGTAGAATCATGGACCTAAGTACAGCAGGTCATACATTTATGAGATTATAGGCACTTGTAAGGACATGGGCTTTACTTAGATGAACAGAAGATATAAAGATTGATGTCGCGTATCCTACTAACTCCCTGACCAGGATTACTAATGCTGCAACTCATTTGTATAGCTGCACTCCCTCTCATGTGTTCAAATTGCACAGTTAAACATAAGTGAACCATAGTCTTGGCTATAGTGAGACAGTAGGATGTGCGATCAGTCTGGACACAACAAGCAGTGGTTCACTTCAATTATCAAAAAAGAAATGAAGTCGTCCAGAGATAAAATACATACACTATATATAGGGTGGTCCATTGATAGTGACTGGGCCAAACATCTCAGGAAATAAGCGTCAAACGAAAAAACTACAAAGAACGAAACTCGTCTAGCTTTAAGGAGGAAACCAGATGGCGCTATGGTTGGCCCGCACGGCTATCAACTGCGTTTTTTTAATAGGAACCACCGTTTTTCATTGCATATTCGTGTAGTACGTAAAGAAATATGAATGTTTTAGTTGGACCACTTTTTTCGCTTTGTGATAGATGACGTTGTAATAGTCACAAACATGTCGATCACAATTTTAGACGAACAGTTGGTAACAGGTAGGTTTTTTTAAATTAAAATGCAGAACGTAGGTACGTTTGAACATTTTATTTCGGTTGTTCCAATGTGATACATATACCTTTGTGAACTTATCAACATATCCTATTCTGAAGGTTTTTCTATCAGCTATCTCCTTCAGTTCTCTGCGGGAATCAGAATTAGTTATTATTTGTAAGGTAACAATAGCACAAATAAATACGTGCTATGGTCACCCCTGTCCATTCCCTACATGTGCAGGGTATAATGGTCGCCCTATCGTTGGTATTCCTATGTTGCTGATGTTGTGGTCTTCAGTCCTGAGACTGGTTTGATGCAGATCTCCAGGCTACTCTATCCTGTGCAAGCTTCTTCATCTCCCAGTACCTACTGCAGCCTACATCCTTCTGAATCTGCTTGGTGTATTGATCTCTTGGTCTCCCTCAACGATTTTTACCCTCCGCGCTCCCCTCCAATACTAAATTGGTGATCCCTCAATGTCTCAGAACATGTCCTATCAACCGATCCCTTCCTCTAGTCAAGTTGTGCCACAAACTCCTCCCCAGTTTTATTCAATACCTCCTCATTAGTTATGTGATCTACCCACCTAATCTTCAGCATTCTTCTGTAGCACCACATTTCGAAAGATTCTATTCTCTTCTTGACTAAAGTATTTATCGTCCACATTTCACTTCCATACATGGCTACACTCCAAACAAATACTTTCAGAAACGACTTCCTGACATTTAAATCTATTCTCGATGTTAACAAATTTCTCTTCTTCAGAAACGCTTTCCTTGCCATTGCCAGTCTACATTTTATATCGTCTCTGCTTCGACCATCATCAGTTATTTTGCTCCCCAAATAGCAAAACTTCTTTACTACTTTAAGTGTCTCATTTCCTAATCTAATTCCCTCAGCATCACCCCACTTAATTCGACTACATTCCATTATCCTCGTATTGCTTGTGTTGATGCTCCTCTTATACCCCCAGTTTCAATACATTGTCCATTCCATTCAACTGCTCTTCCAAGTCCTTTGCTGTCTCTCACAGAATTACAATTTCCTCTCCATGGATTTTAATACCTACTCCGAACTTTACTTTTGTTTCCTTTACTGCTTGCTCAATATACAGATTGAATAAGATCGGGGATAGGTTACAACCCTGTCTCACTCCCTTCCCAACCACTGCTTCCCTTTCATACCCCTCGACTCTTGTAACTGCTATCTGGTTTCTGTACAAGTTGCAAATACCTTTCGCTCCCTGCATTTTACCCCTGCCACCTTCAGAATTTGAAAGAGAGTATTTCAGTCAACACTGTCAAACGCTTTCTCTTTGTCTACAAATGCTAGAAACGTAGGTTTGCCTTTCCTTAATCTTTCTTCTAAGATACGTCGTAGGGTCAGTATTGCCTCACGTGTTACAAAATATCTACGGAAACCAAAATAATCTTCCCCGAGGTCGGCTTCTATCAGTTTTTCCATTCGTCTGTAAAGAATTCGCGTTAGTATTTTGCAGCTGTGACTTATTAAACTGATAGTTCGCTAATTTTCACATCTGTTAGCACCTGATTTCTTTGGGATTGGAATTATTATATTCTTCTTTAAGTCTGAGGGTATTTCGCCTGTCTCATACATGTTGCTCACCAGATGGTAGAGTTTTCTCAGGACTGGCTCTCCCAAGGCTGTCAGTAGTTTTAATGGAATGTTGTCTACTCCGGGGGCCTTGTTCCGACTCAAGTCTTTCAGTGCTCTGTGAAACTTTTTACGCAGTACCATATCTCCCATTTCATCTTTATCTACATCCTCTTCTATTTCCATAACATCGTCCTCAAGTACATCGCCCTTGTATAGACCCTCTTTATACTCCTTCCACCTTTCTGCTTTCCCTTCTTTGCTTATAACTGGGTTTCCATCAAAGCTCTTGATATTCATGCAAGTGGTTCTCCTTTCTCCAAAGGTATCTTTAATTTTCCTGTAGGCGGTATCTATCTTACCCTAGTGAGATAAGCCTCTACATCCCTGCTTAGCCATTATACACTTGCTGTAAATATCACTTTTGAGACGTTTGTATTCCTTTTTGCCTGCTTCATTTACTGCATTTTTATATTTCCTCCATTCATCAATGAAATTCAATATTTCTTCTGTTATTCAAGGGTTTCTACTAGCCCTCGTCCTGTTACCTATTTTATCGTCTGCTGCCTTCACTATTTCATCCCTCAA
The DNA here is from genome assembly GCF_023864345.2 of Schistocerca serialis cubense. Classification (NCBI taxonomy): domain Eukaryota; kingdom Metazoa; phylum Arthropoda; class Insecta; order Orthoptera; family Acrididae; genus Schistocerca; species Schistocerca serialis. Next base: position 61,231,445 of record NC_064644.1, on the reverse strand, counting down.
AGCTACCCATTTTCCTTCTATTGCATTTCTTTTCCCCATTCCTGTCAATTGTTCCATTATTCTCTCCCTGAAACTCTGTACAACCTCTGGTTGTTTCAGTTTATCCAGGTCCCATCTCCTTAAATTACCACTTTTTTTGCAGTTTCTTCAATTTTAATCTACAGTTCATAACCAATAGACTCTGGTCAGAATCCACATCTGCCCCTGGAAATGTGTTGCAATTTAAAACCTATTTCCTAAATCTCTGTCTTACCATTATATGATCTATCTGATACCTTTTAGTATCTCCAGGTTTCTTCCATGTATACAACCTTCTTTCATAATTCTTGAGCCAAGTGTTAGCTATGATTAAGTTATGCCCTACGCAAAATTCTACCAGGCGGCTTCCTCTTTCATTTCTTAGCCCCAATCCATACTCATCTACTATGTTTCCTTCTTGCCCTTTTACTACTCTCGAATTCCAGTCACCCACGACGATTAAATTTTCGTTTCCCTTCGCACCTGAATAATTTCTTTTATCTCATCATACATTTCATCAATTTTTTCGTCATCTGCAGAGCTAGTTAGCATATAAAGTTGTACTACTGTAGTAGGCGTAGGCTTCGTGTCTATATTGGCCACAATAAGGCTTTCACTATGCTGTTTGCAGTAGCTTACCCGTACTCCTATTTTTTTTATTCATTTTTAAACCTACTCCTGCATTACCCCTATTTTATTTTGTATTTACGACCCTGTATTCACCTGACCAAAAGTCTTGTTCCTCCGGCCACCGAACTTCACTATATCTAACTTTAACCTATCCATTTCCCTTTTTAAATTTTCTTACCTACCTAAACAAATGGCAATTATAAGAGTCGAGGGGCATGAAAGGGAAGCAGTGGTTGGGAAGGGAGTGAGACAGGGTTGTAGCCTATCCCCGATGTTATTCAATCTGTATATTGAGCAAGCAGTAAAGGAAACAAAAGAAAAATTCGGAGTACGTATTAAAGTCCATGGAGAAGAAATAAAATCGTTGAGGTTCACCGATGACATTGTAATTCTGTCAGAGACAGCAAAGGACTTGGAAGGGCAGTTGAACGGAATGGACAGTGTCTTGAAAGGAGGGTATAAGATGAACATCAACCAAAGCAAAACGAGGATAATGGAATTTAGTCGAATTAAGTCGGGTGATGCTGAAGGAATTAGATTAGGAAATGAGACACTTAAAGTAGTAAAGGAGTTTTGCTATTTGGGGAGCAAAATAACTGATGATGGTCGAAGTAAAGAGGATATAAAATGTAGACTGGCAATGGCAAGGTAAGCGTTTCTGAAGAAGAGAAATTTGTTCGAGTATAGATTTAAGTGTCAGGAAGTCGTTTCTGAAAGTATTTGTATGGAGTGTATCCATGTATAGAAGAGAAACATGGACGATAAATAGTTTGGACAAGAAGAGAATAGAAGCTTACGAAATGTGGTGCTACAGAAGAATGCTGAAGATTAGATGGGTAGATCACATAACTGATGAGGAGGTATTGAATAGAATTGAGGAGAAGAGGAGTTTGTGGCACAACTTGACAAGAAGAAGGGACCGGTTGGTAGGACATGTTCGGAGGCATCAAGGGATCACAAATTTAGCATTGGAGGGCAACGTGGAGGGTAAAAATGGTAGAGGGAAACCAAGAGATGAATACACTAAGCAGATTCAGAAGGATGTAGGTTGCAGTAAGTACTGGGAGATGAAGAAGCTTGCACAGGACAGAGTAGCATGGAGATCTGCAACAAACCAGTCTCAGGACTGAAGACACCAACAACAACAACCTACCTGCCTGTTTAAGGGATCTGACATTCCACGCTCCGATCCGTAGAATGCCAGTTTTCTTTCTCTTGATACCGACGTCCTCTTGAGTAGTCCCCGCCCGGAGATCCAAATGCGGGACTATTTTACCTCCGGAATATTTTACCCAAGAGGACGCCATCATCATTTAATCATACAGTAAAGCTGCATGCCCTCGGGAAAAATTACGGCTGTAGTTTCCCCTTGCTTTCATCTGCTCGCAGTACCAGAACAGGAAGGCATTTTGGTTACTGTTACAAGGCCAAATCAGTCAATCATCCATACTGTTGCCCCTGCAACTACTGAAAAGGCTGCTGCCCCTCTTCAGGAACCACACGTTTGTCTGGCCTCTTAACAGATACCACTCCATTGTGGTTACACCTACGGTACGGCCATGTGTATCACTGAGGCACGCAAGCCTCCCCACCAACGGCAGGGCCCATGGTTCATGGGGGGGGGGGGGGGGGGATGTTCCTATATTCCTATATTCGCACTATATCACTCCAATATACGAAGCTTGTTAGCACTTGATGTAGAGAATTGGGTTAGTGCCATTAAATTGTATTGTAGTGGTTGCTGCTGCTGCTGGCTGGTTCACTGCTGTATCTTGATGTTAATGTTGGCTCTATGTGTATTCGTAAAGGGGTAAAAAGATGAGGTCCCGTGTTGTTGATGTGCTTGTTGATAAATAATGAACGACAGCATAAGTGAACTTCAACTATTTATTGGCATGGTAGCCATCTTGACTCTGCTGACCACCCAAAGACGTTGTCACAGTACAGACTAACACTTCTTTTACAACATCTTTGCATTGTTTTCTCACATAAGACAATAACATACACGCTTTACAAAAGTTCTATCAAGACTGAGCTGACGGGGCTTCTTGCTGCTCGTATTTATAACCTCGTCAAAGAACTACTAACAAGAGATGTGGTTTAGAAGACAGGCATCCATCTGTTATCGTAATTTGTGCAAAAAAGTTATTCATTTACATCGGGTGACATAATTTGGCAGGTCATTAAAATGACAGACAGATTTGTCAACTTGTCAGAACAATTCTTTGTTGAAAAGGCCGTTTTTCAAAGGTACATCTATTGACTTCTCTCATTTGCATACATAAGTAAATAATGAGAATTATTAAAAATTAGAGTGGTTCTCGTTTAAAATAAATGTGTTTACGTGAATAGTGAGTGAAAACAGTCGTAGTGAATAAACAGGTTTCACTGGGTTGTTTTTATTTAAGGAGATCCAAAATACGTAAGTTGACCTATATTATTCGTATTTCATATTAATTATTTCAGTTGAATATAGTGTTTTTACATAATGACATCTACTGTATCGGTGTTCAAGTGATGTTAACTTTTGTGTGGGTCAGTTATTAATTATATTTTAATGGGTTGACTGTTTATGTAGTCATGTTATGCAATCATTGCTAAGACACACAATTACTTTTCTATTATCATAATTGCTAGTTACACTGGTTGAATTAAGAGGGTATCGCATACTTCGTTACAATAAAGCCTTTAATAGGTTGCGTTACAAGGGTTACATCGTAAAATAATCTATCCTCCAAGTTTAATCCTCCGCTTACCAGAAAATCTGCATAGCGTTGCCCACCAGTTGGGTGTCCCAGGCCCGTGTTGTTTAAATTGGCATAAACTGACACTGTTTTGACTACTTATGATGTGAACGAATTTTGAGGTATAAATACTTTTGAAATTATTTTGTTTATTTAAATTTTACATTAAAAAAACACAATTTTTATACTTTTATTGGTGGCTTTGTTCTAATTGAAAATTTGCGCAGGGTCTACAAGGAATAGCACAATGTTCCGAGCATATAGGTTTGGTGCATGTATAACGTGTTAATTGACTTTTTCTGCCTTTCCTGTCAAGACAATAATTACAGCATCTCCTTCTCTTAACTGATGGTTTCACTGCCTTTCCTGCATCCAGTGTTACCAATGAATTCATTGACTTCTTTACCCCTACTAGTTGCTTTCCTTTCCCAAACTGATGCTGGAAGTCCGACATCTCATTTCTCATTTTTTATTGGTTGCAAGCATCATCCAGATTATGTAGGCATTCATTCCACTTATGTCGATCATGTTGAAGAAAACCACCAGAGGCCGGCGCCTAGTTTTTCTCTTCATACTGAAGCATCGCTTCTTCTGTTCAATGGTGTCAAAGCCGACCTTTATGGCATTGAATGTCATTATAATTTCAGGTTTCTTTACTTTTCACAGTGACACTGTTGGTTGGTTATGAAGAGACTAAGGACGGTAGCAACACCGTTATTCTTAGTAAAATAAGACGCTATCTGTGGTGTCACCGCCAGACACCACACTTACTAGGTGGTAGCCTTTAAATCGGCCGCGGTCCGTTAGTATACGTCAGACCCGCGTGTCGCCACTATCAGCGATTGCAGACCGAGCGCCGCCACACGGCAGGTCTAGAGAGACTTCCTAGCACTCGACCCAGTTATACAACCGACTTTGCTAGCGATGGTTCACTGACAAAATACCCTCTCATTTGCTGAGACGATAGTTAGCATAGCCTTCAGCTACGTCATTTGCTACGACCTAGCAAGGCGCCATTACCATTTACTATTGATATTATGAATAATGTACCGTCAAGAGCGACGTTCACCATTAATGGATTAAAGTTAAGTATTCCACCAGCTATGTCCGTTTTTTCTAAATTCTAATTTCCTTGTCCTGTTCCAGACCTCACGCCAGCCTGCGTGAGCTAAAACGCGTGCCTTTCGGCCTCCTCTAGTAACCCGGTGTTGGCTCTCCTGCCAACCCACGACACTATCATCACATGTGGTTCAAAACCAAATAATGTAGAGTACACTTCACGTCCTTTTGGTGTAACAGAATTGTGAGACATATCACCTTTATTTTGTTTTCCAATCAGTACCGACTAGTATCATATTCTGTGACGTTAAATAACGAGCTAAATCTAGGGATGTCAGATAATTATCACAGGTGACATTACATCCAGGCTTTTCAAGTTCAGTCACCAGGGTTTTCATAACATTCTCTCCGAATCGCACGGCGCAGGTTCTTTCCTCCTTCATCCTCCAGCAATACCTTGTAGCACTTTCACAAACTGACCAGAAGTTTTAATTCCGTATCTACCAGGTTTTGACGGGATGTATTGTCGAAACGGACAGCGACCTCGAAATGTGACCAACTGTTCACCCACAGTCATGCTTCATACTAGAATGTAGGCATCCCTAAGGGTAATTCCCCATATTTCAAAAAATTCTATGATTGGCACGAATTTGTCACTTGACCTACGTTCACATAGAGCGGCTGCGTTGTCAAAGCGCAACATCCTCAGTAAAGCATGGAAGAGGATACGGAACACATTGTCATTGAACAGTGTTAGGCCGTTCTCAACATTCCATATCTGACTGATATCTTCATTTCCAGACTTTTAAACTCTAGTCAGGATCAGAATACCAAGAAACTTTTTCTTTTCGTGCATATCTACAACCAGCCAGTCGTCGTAAACGATTCAACCAACCTTGTTGGTCCACATACAATTTTTCAATTAAGGGTGTACGGAAGAACATGAAACAAGATTTTTCAGCATCACAGTTCCTAATGGAATAACTTGTAAGTCTCTGGTTTTCTTTCAATACACCCTTTTTGCTCTGCCTACCAGAAATTCCACCTCTAGGACCCGTAGCCCATATTTCACTCCCATCACGTGAAAACAATGTCACATGCGACAGAATTTGCACTAAATTGTTCTCCATCTTCGTAAAGGGATTCTTTGCGTCATCAGTTTCGTGTAGTTCTGAGTTTTCAGTGGCATCTACCTCATTATCATCATCACTAGAAGATTCACATTCACTAGATGGGCTTTCAGAATTAGAAGTCTGCTCCAACTGATCCCTTATTTCCTCATCTGGAAGTCCTCTTCTCGCAACATTTTAAGTTAGAAGAACAGACAACTGTTATGAAATAATGCAGCAAAATAAACATGTGCTTATGACAAGAAGAACTATTGAACACTGAAAGAAAAACAGCGCTGGTCGACAATAGCAAATGACGCAACAGACGCTTTGCAGACTGACGTTTGGTTTTTGAAAAATTGATTTCAACTACACGAGCCTGCAAGGCATCAACACTTGAACACAAAGCCACAAGAAAATTTTTATGCCACAAGAAAATTTTTATAAGTTTCTTCCAAAATTACAACCGACTTGGTAAATTAGGAAAAATCATAAAATTTCATCAAAATAAAATGTGTAGTTACAAATATATATGATATTAAAGGACGGGCCTCTGGGACCCGATGATAGGTAAAGGCTTAATGCGGGGAAGACCATTGTGAAAACAGGTTACCACATTAGTAATGACCACAATATACACTCCTGGAAATTGAAATAAGAACACCGTGAATTCATTGTCCCAGGAAGGGGAAACTTTATTGACACATTCCTGGGGTCAGATACATCACATGATCACACTGACAGAACCACAGGCACATAGACACAGGCAACAGAGCATGCACAATGTCGGCACTAGTACAGTGTATATCCACTTTTCGCAGCAATGCAGGCTGCTATTCTCCAATGGAGACGATCGTAGAGATGCTGGATGTAGTCCTGTGGAACGGCTTGCCATGCCATTTCCACCTGGCGCCTCAGTTGGACGAGCGTTCGTGCTGGACGTACAGACCGCGTGGGACGACGCTTCATCCAGTCCCAAACATGCTCAATGGGGGACAGATCCGGAGATCTTGCTGGCCAGGGTAGTTGACTTACACCTTCTAGAGCACGTTGGGTGGCACGGGATACATGCGGACGTGCATTGTCCTGTTGGAACAGCAAGTTCCCTTGCCGGTCTAGGAATAGTAGAACGATGGGTTCGATGACGATTTGGATGTACCGTGCACTATTCAGTGTCCCCTCGACGATCACCAGTGGTGTACGGCCAGTGTAGGAGATCGCTCCCCACACCATGATGCCGGGTGTTGGCCCTGTGTGCCTCGGTCGTATGCAGTCCTCATTGTGGCGCTCACCTGCACGGCGCCAAACACGCATACGACCATCATTGGCACCAAGGCAGAAGCGACTCTCATCGCTGAAGACGACATGTCTCCATTCATCCCTCCATTCACGCCTGTCGCGACACCACTGGAGGCGGGCAGCACGATGTTGGGGCGTGAGCGGAAGACGGCCTAATGGTGTGCGGGACTGTAGCCCGGCTTCATGGAGACGGTTGCGAATGGTCCTCGCCGATACCCCAGGAGCAACAGTCTCCCTAATTTGCTGGGAAGTGGCGGTGCGGTCCCCTACGGCACTGCGTAGGATCCTACGGTCTTGGCGTGCATCCGTGCGTCGATGCGGTCCGGTCCCAGGTCGACGGGCATGTGCACCTTCCGCCGACCACTGGCGACAACATCGATGTACTGTGGAGACCTCACGCTCCACGTGTTGAGCAATTCGGGGGTACGTCAACCGGGCCTCCCGCATGCCCACTATACGCCCTCGCTCAAAGTCCGTCAACTGCACATACGGTTCACGTCCACGCTGTCGCGGTATGCTACCAGTGTTAAAGACTGCGATGGAGCTCCGTATGCCACGGCAAACTGGCTGACACTGACGGCGGCGGTGCACAAATGCTGCGCAGCTAGTGCCATTCGACGGCCAACAACGCGGTTCCTGGTGTGTCCGCTGTGCTGTGCGTGTGATCATTGCTTGTACAGCCCTCTCGCAGTGTCCGGAGCAAGTATGGTGGGTCTGACACACCGGTGTCAATGTGTTCTTTTTTCCATTTCCAGGAGTGTAGATACCGATCACACATTCATGCTATTAAGTCCTTGAGGAGCTACATCGTATATTACCGAACAACGATGAATATACTATCAGATCTCGTTACGTCCAACTTTGGTGAGAAAACTGCATCAATGCTGACCATGTTAAGAACCAGATCCGGTCTACTCCACTACAACGTAACATTGTTGATCTTCCTAAATTAGTGATTCTGTTCTATCCTCCCGTTTTCAAGTCCTATAGTTTATTTGAATTTCGATGTAGAATACCTGTAGTCATATAATCTTCTCTGTATGTACTCCTGTAGGAATGGCCGAATCTTTTCGATTGTCCTATTTGGTTCATAGCGCGAATTTGTCATAAAAGGTCGCTCTATTCGTAGCTTATCGGCTCCCGTACGCTGTTCAGTCTTTACATCTTTTTGTTGTGCCCATGATTAAGCGTATCGGGCCTACAGATTCTACTAAATTTTTTGCACATCGTTCGTAATTTTTATCTTCCTCTTCCAAGTAAGGTCTTCTTTGAAGCAACAGAGGTGGACTAGCGGAAAAAGTTGTCATTCAGCTGCTTTAGAAGCAATTCCCACAGAGTTCCTCCGTCGAAACATGGAAAATATACGAGCTGCATTCACGTTCCAAGGCCTCCGATTTTTTTCCTCCGGACTGGAAAGAGATAGAAACATGATCATTGTTTTAAAATGCGGCCGCGTTGATTGTCAATACGTCCCAGAGATGGCAGCACCGTGTGGCAGATGGAATTTTACCGCCAGCAGCGAGAATGAGAACTATTTTAGATACTTAAAATGGCGACGCTTTCCTTACTTGAACAGCGTGCAATAATTCATTTCTGAATTTGCGTGGTGTGAAACCAATTGGAATTCATCGACAGTTGAAGGAGACATGTGGTGATGGAGTTATGGATGTGTCGAAAGTGCGTTCGTGGGTGCGACAGTTTAATGAAGGCAGAACATCGTGTGACAACAAACCGAAACAACCTCGGGCTCGCACAAGCTGGTCTGACGACATGATCGAGAAAGTGGAGAGAATTGTTTTGGGGGATCGCCGAATGACTGTTGAAAAGATCGCCTCCAGAGTTGGCATTTCTGTGGGTTCTGTGCACACAATCCTGCATGACGACCTGAAAATGCGAAAAGTGTCATCCAGGTGGGTGCCACGAATGCTGACGGACGACCACATGGCTGCCCGTGTGGCATGTTGCCAAGCAATGTTGACGCGCAACGACAGCATGAATGGGACTTTCTTTTCGTCGGTTGTGACAATGGATGAGACGTGGATGCCATTTTTCAATCCAGAAACAAAGCGCCAGTCAGCTCAATGGAAGCACACAGATTCACCACCACCAAAAAAATTTCGGGTAACCGCCAGTGCTGAAAAAATGATGGTGTTCATGTTCTGGGACAGCGAGGGCGTATCCTTACCCATTGCGTTCCAAAGGGCACTACGGTAACAGGTGCATCCTACGAAAATGTTTTGAAGAACAAATTCCTTCCTGCACTGCAACAAAAACGTCCGGGAATGGCTGCACGTGTGCTGTTTCACCAAGACAACGCACCCGCAGATCGCGCTAACGTTACGCAACAGTTTCTTCGTGATAACAACTTTGAAGTGATTTCTCATGCTCCCTACTCACCTGACCTGGCTCCTAGTGACTTTTGGCTTTTCCCAGCAATGAAAGACACTCTCCATGGCCGCACATTCACCAGCCGTGCTGCTATTGTCTCAGCTATTTTCCAGTGGTCAAAACAGACTCCTAAAGAAGCCTTCGCCGCTGCCATGGAATCATGGCGTCAGCGTTGTGAAAAATGTGTACGTCTGCTGGGCGATTACGTCGAGAAGTAACGCCGGTTTCATCGATTTCGGGTGAGTAGTTAATTAGAAAAAAAATCGGAGGCCTTAGAACTTGAATGCACCTCGTACTACTGGCCATTAAAATTGCTACACCACGTAGATGACGTGCTACAGACGCGAAATTTAACCGACAGAAAGAAGATGCTGTGGTATGCAAATGATTAGCTTTCCATAGCATTCAAGCAAGGTTGGCTCCGGTGGCGACACCTACAACGTGTTAATATGAAGAAAGTTTCCAACCGATTTCTCATACACAAACAGCAGTTGACCGGCGTTGCCTGGTGAAACGTTGTTGTGATGCCTCGGGTAAAGAGGAGAAATGCGTACCATCACGTTTCCGACTTTGATAAAGGTCGGATTGTAGCCTATCGCGATTGCGGTTTATCGTATCGCAATATTGCTGCTCGTGTTGGTCGAGATCCAATGACTGTTAACAGAATATAGAATCGGTGGGTTCAGGAGGGTAATACGAAACGCCGTGCTGGATCCCAACGGCCTCGTATCACTAGCAGTCGAGATGAGAGGCATCTTATCCGCATGGCTGTAACGAATCGTGCAGCCACGTCTCGATCCCTGAGGCAACAAATGGGGACGTTTGCAAGACAACAACCATCTGCACGAACAGTTTGACGACGTTTGCAGCAGCATGGACTATCAGTTCGGAGACCGTGGCTGTGGTTACCTTTGACGCTGCATCACAGACAGGAGCGCCTGCGATTGTGTACTCAACGACGAACCTGGGTGCACGGATGGCAAAACGACATCTTTTCAGATGAATCCATTTTCTGTTTGTAGCATCATGATGATCGCATCCGTGTTTGGCGACATCACGGTGAACGCACATTGGAAGAGTGTATTCGTCATCGCCATACTGGCGTATCACCCGGCGTGATGGTATGGAGTGCCATTGGTTACGGGGTCTCGGTCACCTCTTCTTCGCATTGGCGGCACTTTGAACAGTAGACGTTACATTTCAGATGTGTTACGACCCGTGGCTCTACCCTTCATTCGATTCCTGCCAAACCCTACACATCTGCAGGATAATGCACGGCTGCATGTGGCAGGTCCTGTTCAGGCCTTTCTGTATTTAGAAAATGTTCGACTGTTGCCGTGGCCAGCACATTCTCCAGATCTCTCACCAATTGAAAACGTCTGGTCAATGGTGGCCGAGCAGCTGGCTCGTCACAATACTCCAGTCATTACTCTTGATGAACTGTGGTATCGTGTTGAAGCTGCATGGGCAGCTGTACCTGTACACGCCATCCAAGCTAATTTTGACTCAATGCCCAGGCGTATCAAGGCCTTTATTATGGCCAGAGGTGGTTGTTCTGGATACTGATTCCTCAGGATCTATGCACCCAAACTGCGTGAAAATGTAATCACATGTCAGTTCTAGTATAATATATTTCTCCAACGAATACCCGTTTTTCATCTGATTTTCTTCTTGGTGTGGCAATTTTAATGGCCAGTAGTGTAATAATTTTCAGTATAATTTCATAACTACACTTCCAGTCAACTGTCTTTTTGTCTGCATTTTGTGCGTTAGATTCTGTAAGTTCCTTAACAATCTTGGTTTATTCCTTTTCGCATTTTGGTTAGAAAACTATGAAGATTTATACCTGAGTAATTACTATGATTTAGACACTATCGGCCAGTATATCACTGTTCACTTTGCGCAGTGCATAAAATTTCATGCGTCATGTTAACTTTTGCAAGAGAGCCAAAATTTGTGTAAACTTACCTTGCAAATGTGATACCGACCACCGTAAGTGAAAATGACAATTCCTTCACGGTCCGTCTCTCTATGGTCCTTGCCGGTGGCAGTCTCTGTTTTATTTTTGGATATCTCAAGTTAGTAAAATACTTCACAGCTTTCTACTCATATTGTTAGGTCTAATCGAGGTCCAGTATAGTAGTATGAACATGGTAATATTTACGCAAGTATTGATATAGTTGTCAGTTGTTGTTTGTTGGTTCAGCACTTTTACGACCTTCCTAATTACGGCAACAGCGTTGTGAAATCAGTAGTACGTACGTATTTAGCGTGATTACCTCTCATTGTATTGCTCGATACACATACGAAGATCGCAAGCCATTTACATCAGAAGATATTTATCAATTTAATCATGTTCTTGTTACCTCGCAGTTTAAATGTGGGCAGTTATGGAGGCAGATAAATAAAATGGTTTCCAACTTCAATCCAGTGCGCTGTAGTAATGGTGTTTATCTTCGTTGCCAGAGGTACCAGAGGTCACTGTTAATTGTAGTATTTTAATATTTCGCGCTCTTGTCAAAAATTAATGTCTATACGTATCTTGATTAGGAAATGAAACACTTAAAGTAGTAGATGAGTTTTGCTATTTGGGAAGTAAAATAACTAATGATGGTCAAAGTAGAGAGGATATAAAATGTAGACAAGCAATGGCAAGGAAGGCCTTTTTGAAGAAGAGAAATTTGTTAACATCGAGTATTGATTTAAGTATCAGTAAATCTTTCCTGAAAGTGTTTGTATGGAGTTCAGCCAAGTATGGAAGTGAAACATGGACAATCACTAGTTTAGACAAGAAGAGAACAGAAGCTTTAGAAATGTTGTGCTACAGAAGAATGCTGAAGATTATATGGGTAGATCACATAACTAATGAGGAGTTATTGAATAGAGTTGGGGAGAAGAGGAGTTTGTGGCACAACTTGTCCAGAAGAAGGGATCGGTTGGTAGGACATGTTCTGAGACATCGAGGGATCACCAATTTAGTATTGGAGGGCAGCGTGGAGGGTAAAAATCGTAGAGGGACATTAAGAGATGAATACACCAAACAGATTCAGAAGGATTTTGACTGCAATAGTTACTTGGAGATGAAGAAGCTTGCGCAGGATAGAGTAGCCTGGAGACCTGCATCAAACCAGTCTCTGCACTGAACTCCACCACAACATCTTGAATGAGTCACAGATTGTCTTTGAACACAATCAGCGCGAAAAGAAGTGATTTATTTCTAACTCACTTCTTTTCAAATTTCAGTCACTAATGGTAATTTAAATGCTGATTTCTTTAAGCAATATTTTCATCCCAGTTTCTGAGTACATTAGCGTAAGAGCACATACCCTCAGATCACAGTTGCTGAATACTTTTGTCTGAGTCGTAATGTTTGACTTTCACATAAAATTTAATTGCTGGCTCAAAACTTAACCATTCAATTTAAAATTCCTGGCATACATTTATAAAACCAGACGTAACATTCGTTGCAAACCTGTGTGAAACTAACCTTGACTTTAAATGCCAAATTTTGAACTTCAAGTTAATTAGGGGCACTCTTTAAATAATTAAAATAGTTCTTCGTTCCATATACTTCCAGCAAACACAATTCTAAGTCTTCATATTTCACAACTTTATACTGTATTCTTCTTGTACAAATTATTACCACGTAAAACTTTCATATAATGAAATAAAGTGGCTGTTAATACAACAGAATAGAAGCAATTCTTTTTCACAGTTCCACCTCATAAAACGGACTACTCTGTACAACGTGACTCTGCAGGCCATTATTCCTTTTTTTTTTCAAAAAAATTGACGCTCTCGGCATATTCCTTATCCCTGTGGCAGTAGCCCATGAGGCGAAAATGTCAAGTGGCTGCAGTGACTGACTGGGAGATCGTCGTGCTCAACTTCTATCTGCGAAGCTCCTGAAACAGAAAAAAAACATCGTTTGCAGTTACGTGGTATATATTTGGTTTATATACTGAATACACTAAATGGCAGAAATATTAACTACAATAGTCGCAATTCTTACGGACGACGTATCGTTGTCGCTGAATAGGCTGGTGATGAGTTCATGAACCCTTTTGTCTGACTACAGCACTCAGCTGTTACTTTGTAACATACCTGGCCATACGTCATATACGTCATTGTACTAATGAAAACTGGAGGATAAGCTACCCTGCACTTGCGAACTGTTCACATTAAAATTTCAATACATAGTGATGTTCTTGAGAGTGTCTCCCGTGCGTTTCTGCTTTGGTTCACCCGAGAGTTTATCAAATAAGCGGCTTTACGATCGCTTAGCATTTCTGAAGTGCTTTCGAGCTAGTTCCTAGCAGTACTTAAAAATCCCTAAGAGATTGAAGGCCTCTAATTTCATTACATATACATTTCATTACATATCGTCTACTGAGTGTAGACAATTACTTATGAACATGAATACACTCTAATGTCGTATTAATTCGCCGACAACGGAGAAGCGACTTTCAATTCAAACGTGTCCCCTCTACAGGAATATACATAACGAATGCGCGAATGTAAGTTGTAGATACGTGGTTGCAAATTTCCATGTGGCCGTGGAGCGTGCTCGGACAGCCTAATGGTGATGCGACCGATGACGATAAGCGGGAAATTCGTTTTCGAGGCCCGGTCCAGCAGAAGCATTCACTGCCGTCATTCCACTATACAGCTGCTGGTAGTCTATATTCGCGGTTACAAATGCATTTCATCTCTTCATATAATATACCCATCCTACCAGTTATAACAGAATCATAACACTAACCACTTCACAACATCTCTACATTTCAACTAGTGGACACAGAACGTCTTTGCAGTTAAACCGATTTCCGATCTAATAATTCCTCTCACACGATACATTATCTCTGACCATCCAAGAACAGGTCGACCTCGAAATCGGTCAAAACCCGTTCGTTTCCAAAACATACACTCCCCTCTCACGATACAGGTCCTACTCATGAAAAAGACTAGCTACTGGGCTCTATTACTAAATCACTTGCTTTGGAGTAAACAGCAGCAAAATTGTCCCTTTTATCATTAATTTTAGTGTCGAAATTTAAAGAAAGACTAACGTATTTTGACGCATTATCATTTCTGAAATGAGTTTTACTTTCACCAAACCGACTGACTGAAAGTCCCGGTCATCATTACAAAATCTTCTAACTATGCTCTACAGTCTTGGATATTAGTGAGTGTCGCCTGCACTTACAGGATTTATTCTACTGGCATCCAGCCCGCAACGCGAAGATGAAAATTCTGTCGCCGTTCAAAGTGTCGATATAGAGCGGTAATGTATAAGACATGCAAAAGCGATACTGAATTTAGCGCTTCTTTGGCCATCTTCTTCACAGTCTAAACAAAACATTACTAAACAAAACGTAAAATTTCTCTGAATAAATGTATCTCATATTTTGTATTTCTAAATATGTAATACACTAAAAAGAAAGAAAAACAAAAACGACGTACCACAAAGGAAGTATCCGAATGGCTGATGTGTATGTACAGCCAAAAAATTGATTTCAATTTCAGAAAAATTGGTTGAATTATTCAAGAGAAAGTGTTTCACAAACTGAGCAAGTCAACAATGAGTTGGTCCGCCTCTCGCCGTTATACATGGAATTATTAGGCTTGACATTGACTGACAGAGTTTTTGGATGTCTTCCTGTGAGATATCGTGCCCAATTCTATGCAACTGGTGCGTTAGATCTTCAAAAATCTTGGGATGGTCGGAGGCCCCTGCCCATAATGTTCCAAACGTTCTCAATTGGGAAAGATCTGATGACCTTGCTGGTCAAGACAGGGTTTAGCAAACACGAAGACAAGCAGTAGAAAGTGTTTCCGTGTTTGGGTGGTAATTATCTTGCTGAAATGTAAGCCCAGGACAGCTTGCCATGAAGGGGAACCAAACGGAGCCTTCAGTATCGTCGAAGTAAAGCTGTGCTGTAAGGGCGCAGCGCACCACAACCAAAGGGGACCTGCTATGAAGAGAAATGACGCCGCAGTCCATCAGGCCTGGCTGTCGGGCCGCTTGGCCTTCACAGACAGGTTGGTATGTTTTCAGTGATGAGCCCGCTTCGAACTGAGCCCCGATGACCAGCGGTGGGATACAGCGTGTCTGTCAGCCTCCAAGCGGCCCGACGAGTTGGAGTGACGGCCGGGGTCCATTTCATTTCATAGCAGGACGCCATTGGTAGTCATCTGCTGCACCCTTACAGCTCATCGGTATCTCGACGACATTCTACACCCCGTTTGTTACCCTTCATGACAAGCCCTGTTCGGCGTACATCTCTACAGGATACTAACCGTCTGCACATGGCTAGAGCTTCTGCACCTTTTCTTCGTGCTTGTCGCCCCTACTTGGACAGCAAGGTCGTCAGACCTATTCCCAACTGAGGACGGTTCAGCATTATGGGAAGTGCCCTCCAACCAGCTTGGGATTTTGACGATATAAATTCTAAAATCTATCTGCTAGTGCCAAGTAGAAGTGGGCCAGCACGTTATTGAACCGCTCAGTTTGTGAAGCTCTTTCTCCTGAATAAAACATTCAGTTTTTCTGAAATTATAATCATTTGTTTGCACATGTGTATCACATCTGCTGATTTTCCTCTCGTTCGGATAAGTCCTCTGCAGTGGGTCATTTTTTTGTCCTAGAGTATATTACAAAATTTGTGTGTGTACGTGCATAAGAGAGGGAGGGAGGGAGAGAGAGACGGAGATTACACATTAATATTACACTTCTCACCATTAAGATTGCAGCGTATAGAGGATAGAACGCTACAAAATCTTACCTACTATGCTGTTTCATTAAATTTGTAGGTGATTTGATGTATACAGGCTGGTAAATTTCACCTGTGGCAGCAAAATTGGCTCCCACGTCACTGGCCATCGAGTCGAAATGTACTTGACTGATTAACACAGATGCATAAATTTACGCTACTTTATTGTGTGCCCGAGGTCGTCAGGATTTGTGGATGGCGGACAGTTGCTTGACAGATGTTTTAAAGGGTGAGAGATGCGGCCGGCCGGAGTGGCCGAGCGGTTCTAGGCGCTACAGTCTGAAACCGCTCGACCGCTACGGTCGCAGTTTCGAATCCTGCCTCGGGCATGGATGTTTGTGATGACCTTAGGTTAGTTAGGTTTAAGTAGTTCAAAATTCTAAGGGACTGATAACCTAAGAAGTTAAGTTCCATAGTGCTCAGAGCCATTTGAACCATGTTTGAGAGATGCTGGTCTTGGTGACAGGAAAACACCTGCTATATCGAGGTAGGTCAGAACAGCACGAGCAGCATTTGGTCTTGTGTTATCTTGTTCAGACGTGACGTCACGGTAAAGGCGAAGATAGGGCACAGCCACTGGCTATGACATGTCGGAAGCGTAGTGCACACTGTGCAGAATACCAGGTAAGCAAACCTCAGGAGTTTGTGTTGTGTATCCAATGGTACTCCAGTCCGTGATGCCCGCTGTTGGACCTGTAGGACGATAATGAATGCATTCCGGTGACGGTCCTTCTCCTGGGAGCCTGCAACATGGATACGTCCATCGTGTTGTGTTATGTAGACTTGGAACTCACCGTAAGAGAGAAAGTGACGTCATCCACGTCTCCAGAGTACTAATTGAGAAGGTGCAGCAGTGGTCGCCGTGCTGGCAGTCCATGGCCCTCTATACATCGTCACATTTTCCGTATAAATCAGGGGCCGCGAAGAATTTGCGCCGCGTGCTGTGGTCTGGCATGAGTGCCATGGCACTCAGCCTCGCTGAACATTTCCCCTGCTCCTACGGCACGCTGGCTGAGCGCGAGGAGGGGAGCGAACAGAAAACTGCGAACGGACTGCATTTAAATGGCAGTCCAGTCGCAATGCAAACGGATTGAATTTATATTTCCCAATAACAAACAAAACCAATTTTCAGTTTATGTAAGTATTTTTGATGGGCTGAAGACATAATTTTTATCTGGTATAAACTGCTGGCATACAGATAGACACAGAAAAATTTCACAGATTTTCACGCTGTGGTTTCCACGTAATCGTGATTTATTTAGTTTCATAATCGAAAAACGTTTTTCATACGATTATGTCATTCGATATATTGTAGCACTTTTGCAGCCTCATTATGCAAATAGAGAAACTCTATCTGAGGAAACCAACGTAGATATCCTGGACAGTTTTAACGTAAAAGGTGTTGTGGATTATCAAGAGAGCCAACCCACTATGAGAGGAAGCCGAAAGGCACGCGTTTTAGCTCACGCAGGCTGGCGTGTGGTCTGGAACAGGTCAAGGAAATGAGGCTAGCAAAAAAGGACGTAGCTGTGGAATACTTAACTTTAATCCATAAATGGTGAACATCGCTCTTGACGGTACATATTTTACAGCATCAATAGTAACTGGTAATGGCGCCTTGCTAGGTCGTAGCAAATGACGTAGCTGAAGGCTATGCTAGCTATAGTCTCGGCAAATGAGAGCGTATTTTGTCAGTGAACCATCGCTAGCAAAGTCGGCTGTACAACTGGGGCGAGTGCTAGGAAGTCTCTCTAGACCTGCCGTGTGGCGGCGCTCGGTCTGCAGTCACTGATAGTGGCGACACGCGGGTCCGACGTATACTAATGGACCGCGGCCGATTTAAAGGCTACCACCTAGCAAGTGTGGTGTCTGGCGGTAACACCACAAAAGGATTAGTCGTTAAAACAGGAACTACATAGCAAGTCAGTAAGTTACACCTGTGCATGCACAGGAGCAGTTTCAACTTAAACGGCAAACGCTCTCGAAAACAGCTTGAATACAGATGTAAGTCTGACTGTGTTCCCAAAACATTTAGTGAACTATCCTTGTAATTCTTTCAGGGGCACGTAGGTAAACAGATTATGTTACGTAACAGAATATGTTCCTTCTACAATGCGTTTCTCTTTTTAAATGGAACCCTACAAAGAAATGTTTCTCACCTTCCTGTGTCTTAAAGTGGGCAGCGTACATTAAAATCCACCAAAGGGTCTAAAATCCACTCCTGCACTCCTTTTTCCTTTATAAATTCAACCATACCGAGTTTTTATTCGAAAAATCGTTGCATGCATGCCTCTTAACTTAACCAACATACTGTGCAACATTAAACAGATGAAATAAGTTTTGCAGCTCCTCGGATCCAAGAATTTCGGAACCTGTACAGAAAATTGGAATAGAGATCAACATAAACATCGTCTCCGCCCTTTTTAATGCTCATGAAAACCACAAATTGCATGTTGTACCACCATAAAGCCAGAGCTTCAGAGGTGGTGATCCAGAATGCTGTACACACCGGTACCTCTAATACCCGGTAGCACGTCCTCTTGCATTGATGCATGGCTGTATTCGTCGTGGCATACTATCCGCAAGTTCACCAAGGCGCTGTTGGTCCAGATTGTTCCACTCCTCAACGGCGATTCGGCGCAGATCCCTCAGAGTGGTTGGTGGGTCACGTGGTCCATAAAAAGCCCTTTTTCAGTCTATCCCAGGCATGTTCGATAGGGTTCATATCTGGGGAACACACTAGTCGAGCGATGTCGTTACTCTGAAGGAAGCCATTCACAAGATGTGCACGATGGGGGCGCGAATTGTCGCCCATGAAGACGAATGCCTTGCCAATATGCTGCCAATATGGTTGCACTATCGGCTGGAGGATGGCATTCACGTACAGCCGTTACGGCGCCTTCCATGACCACCAGCGGCGTATGTCGGCCCCACATAATGCTACCCCAAAACAACAGAGAACCTCCACCTTTCTGCAGTCGCTGGAAGTGTGTCTAAAGCGTTCAGCATGACCAGGTTTCCTCCAAACACGTCTTCGATGATTGTATGGTTGAAGTCATATGCGACACTCATCGATGAAGAGAACGTGATGCTAATCCTGAGCGGTCCACTCGGCATGTCGTTGGGCCCATCTGTTCCGCGCTGCATGGTGTCGTGCCTGCAAAGATGGACGTCAAAAAGGTTCAAATGGCTCTAAGCAGTATGGGACTTAACATCTGAGGTCATCAGTCCCCCAGACTTACAACTACCTAAACCTAACTAACCTAAGGACATCACACACATCCATGCCCGAGGCGAGATTCGAACCTGCGACCGTAGCAGCAGTGCGGATCCGGACTAAAGCGCCTAGAACCGCTAGGTCACAACGGCCGGCTGATGGACCTCACCTTGGATGTCGGGAGTGAAGTTGCACATCATGCAGTATATTGCACACAGTTTGAATCGTAACACGACGTCCTGTAGCTGCACGAAAAGATTTATTCATCAGGGTGGCGTTGCTTTCAGGGTTCCTCCGAACCATAATCCGTAGATAGCGGTCATCCACAGCAGTAGTAGCCCTTGGGCGGCCTGAGCGAGGCATATCATCGACATGTCCTGACTCTCTCTATCTCCTCCATGTCCGAACAACATCGCTTTGATGCACTCCGAGACGCTTGGACACTTCCCTTGTTGAGAGGCCTTCCTGGCACAAAGTAACAATGCTGACGCGATCAAACCGCGGTATTGACTGTGTAGGAATGGTTGAACCACAGATAACAGGAGCCGTGTACCTCCTTCCCAGTGGAATGACGGGAACTGATCGGCTGTCGGACCCCCTCCGTCTAATAGGCACTGTTCATGCATGGTTGTTTACATCTTTGGGCGGGTTTAGTTCCATCTCTGAACAGTCAAATGGAGTGTGTCTGTGATGCAATATCCACGGGCAACGTCTATCTTCAGGAGTTCTTTGAACTGGGGTCATGCAAGACTTTTTTTGAAGTGTGTGTGTAAAGTCTCTATACTCTTCGCTCAGTTTCATACAAAACTATTGCAACTGCCAGTAGAATAAAGAGTGCCAGTTCAGAAATTTTACTAATAATACTATCAATTTCTTCACATGCTTCAGCACGGCGTAAAGTACTTCTTGGTGTACGGAGCAATGAATCCCGTCTGTCCATCAAAGTCCCTTTTTGCTGTTTCTTCGTCAACTAAATCATTAAATTCTTTCTGCATGGTATTGTAATATAGTTTCATAGCAAATTTGCAGTACCCGTTGCTTATGCCACTGCATGATATACAGGGTGAGTCACGGATATGGGAAGAGCCATTAACGTCCGGTTTTCACAGAATGGACTGGTAGTCAGGTATATTATTGTGAGCCAATAAACAGATTTTAATAACACTTACAAAGTTTATTTTATTTTCAAATATACGCTTTTTAAATGAAACAATGCTCACTGACATTAACAAACTAAAAGTAGAGTAAATTAGAATATCAGTGGATTCTAGTGAATGTCTTATACGAGATATCATATTCTGAAAAGTTCTCACACCGACATTTGTACAAAGCCTATACAAGCGCACAGTAAAGACCGACACTATTGCATATACTAGTTATGTGAATTCTGACCAGTAACGAGTTGGCCATCACTGATTGTGTTCAAAATGACCGTCGGCAGGGGCAATACAAGATTACGGACTGGTAATGGACGACTGCTGCACATGCGGTAGGTTTGGGCGATGTCCGAGCAGGCTCCAGTTGGCGTATCATTGGGTGTATTGGCATGTCCTAGTAGAGAGCGTCTTTCAGTTTTCTCCACAGAAGAAAAGTCTACGGTGGTCAAATCCGGGCAACTGGCGGACCAAGGTACAGGTGTTCTGCACCCAATTCAACTGTTTGGAAACAATTCGCGACGACATGCCGTACTGCTTCGTGTACTATGTGCTGGACGGCCATCATGTTGGTACCAGAGGTTCCTCCTAGTCTGCAGAGGATCGTCTTCTAGCATCTGTGTGTGACACGTCGCAGCGATATTTGTGCGCGTTCGGTCTTCTATGAAAAACGGGCCTGAGCTGATGGTTCACTATCCCACACCACACGTTTACACTCCATAATCGATGACGTTCAACCTGTTGAAGACAACGTGGACTGTCAACAGACCATCAGTGCATGTTTCGGTGGTTTACCTGGCCACGATTGGTAAAAGTGGTTTCATCACTAAATAAGATACATGACACATCTTGGACTTCTTGTCTTGATGCCGACGTACAGAAGTTAACACGGTTCTCATAATCGTTTCCATGATACTCTTGATGGAGGGAGGTGTGATAAGGAGGGAACTTATGTCGATTGAGAATACACAGGACACTTGCCTGACTCATGACACTTCCTCGAGCGATTGCGCGGGAGCTAACGTGCAGATCAACTGCAACAGAAGCAAGAGAATTAATTTCCCCCTCTTCTGTCGTCATCTGTTTCCTTCTACTACGTTGTCTGGGTGTTGTACTGCCATTCTCACGTAACTAATTGAAGAGGTTGGTAAATAATTGCTAAGATCGATGATGTCTACCGGGGTATTTTGTCGTATACACAGTACAAGAAGAAACTACATTCTTCTACACTCTCTGAACACCATGACCGCATCGGCTTTTCCTGTATTCTTAAATCCCATGGTCTACTCACGACCTACTGCTTGGACTGTCACACACAAATTGACTAGCAAGTCGCAATGCACTCACGGTTTGCTGTAAGCAAACAAAACAAAGTGGCAACTACTTAGGGTGAATGGCATAAACAAATGTCGGTGTGAAAACTATTCAAAATGCGATATCTCGTATACTATTCGCGCTAGAATCCTGCAAATAACACCACTGACATTCTTATTTACCCTACTTTTCCTTTTTTTGACTGTCAATCCATTCCGTGGAAACCTGACGTCACTAGCACTTCCCAGTGTGCGGTCCAAGTTATGGGTGACATTGAGAACTTCAGTCGCTCTCTTCTGTCATTCCCATTCATTCTAACAGGCTTGTTACGACACATCAAAAGACTGCCTCTTTTCGAACAAAGAGCCACCGGGACCGTGAACGTCCTTCTTACCACGAAGAAACAGCGAAGGATAAACAGCAGCGACACAACGTTTATGCCCAACTGAAGAGCGGTGTGCCGAACGAAAAATACCACATCACAGTAATAATATAATGTTGCACTGTACCGAGTACCTTCGGGAGGGAACAAGCAAAGAAGCGACAAGCAGAGGTTAGGCCCGCGTGAAGGTCAGCACGCCGTCGCCGGACGTGGTGTAGGTACTTGTCTCGTTGCAAACATATACGTGACACGCCTGTATGGTATTACGTTTCCCCTCGTGCGCTGTTGTCGTGGGACTGCTGAGATGCTGAATGTCGTTGGGCAGGACTGTACTGAGCCGACATATTCCGTATTCGGGTGAGAGTCGTGGTCCCGACCAAAGCTAGCACCTATCTCATGGAACGATAAGCGTCACTTCCTAAAGGCCACGATCCTGTCATTGACAAATCCCGACACGTGCTGATAAACGTAGCTCCTTCTTACACGAGCCAAACACGAGTTTCTCACAAACAAAAATCAAATGCGGTTTCTGAATGTGAAACCCACTGCATAATCTTTCCTAACACCCAGAAAACTGATGTCGTTAATCGTACCTGGTGCGGTTACGTTGAAGTGCTGGTCATCTGCATATGCAAACATGTAGTACATCTCGTGCTAATTTGACGTATCTTGCGCGTCGCCACTACAGTGCTGCAGCGTAATGGCAACACTGCAAAAATATGGCTGAAATTGAATGTAAAGTAAATATAACGTAAAGGAGAGAAAAATTATTACCACTAATTTCAGATCTGTTACGCGGAAACTCTAAACAGGTCGTACATATTCAACGATCATAAAAATAAGTTATGTTGACAGCAATCATTGGTAATTTTAATGCAGAAACGAAAGAGGATATTGAAATAAGAATCAATTAAGCAGTAACATAAAGTAGATGGAACAACCTCAAGTTCCAAGTAAATAATTTCTCGCTTATATTGCTAGATAAATTACTGGTAGTCTCAAGTTCTGCTGACTAACTACAACAATACCTACTTCTAAACCTACTGTTGCTACACTACGTTACATTGCCCAAACTAGTATGTGCGTGCCTCGACCATCGATGAGTTTACGCATACCCCATGTAGGTCTCATTCCTTCTTTCTTACCTGTTTAAAAATATTTCTGATACTGTATATATTTCAAAATTTCTGTTAATTGCCTTTATATGTGTCTATCATCACTATCCCTAATGCAGGAAACGCTTCTTGTTATTTTTTGACTTCATTTTGATATTCAGAGCGTCTATAAACAAAAAGTTAAGCAGTCGCCTTCCAGATATTCGATGTGCAATCATGATAACTCTAGTCCACAAGTTTTGGTCACTTACTATTGTTTGCGGACGGCACTGTCTACAGTGTCTCACTACCTGAGAAAGGGAGTATCTGAAAACGAGATGATCAGCGGAACCTTCCCCATCACATTCACAAATTAGTGTGTTACTACGTCCCGCTCGGTGCAAATGTTTGAGATATGGGCAGTGACCTCTTAATAGAAGCAACATACTTCAAGTAGGGGCAATGTCGCTCAATTTGAATCTGTTCCTGATGATTGGGAATGTGCTGTAAACCAGCCTTGCTGTGTCTCTAGTGTCCCTGTCAGATTGCCATTCACCTAACTTCCGGGCTCGTAATCGCCTTTTATTAATGATGTGAGATCCTGTGATCTTGTACACGTGATCACATTGTACATCCCCAGCCAATAAAGCACTGCCTTGTAATGAGCCACGACTTACATCAAATATATCAAGAAAATCAGTACTAAATCGTCGAATGGTGCATTGCCAAAGGCACCGGTGAAGCCCAGTTGCTCGCTCCTACGAATTCGTGGGCACTAGACTTCTGAAACTGCCTAGTCGAAGACGATGCGCCCAGTCACTGGTAGCGAGGTCCACGGCGACGTTGGAGACAGCTATGTGATGTGACAGCACCAGATGCAACGGTAATTTATTGTCAGCAGTGCCAGCACGGGTAGTCTTCTGCATACTTTTACCCGCTTTCTGGGTAAAAGATTTGGTATGCTCTAGAAAGTTTCTTTTCTCGTCTAAAAGATTGCCTAAATATCTATAAGCAGTGCTACATTTTTACAGGGATTCTGTCAAGCCTCGTAAGATTTCTGGCAAGAGAAACTCTTACCTTACCTTCTCTCGTACCTAGTGCCACTGCGTTGAACTGCTAATCATTTGCATATGCAACATGTAGTCCTTTTCGTGCTACAAGGGCCGTTCGATAAGTAATGCGACAGCCGGCCGAAGTGGCCGTGCGGTTAAAGGCGCTACAGTCTGGAACCGCAAGACCGCTACAGTCGCAGGTTCGAATCCTGCCTCGGGCATGGATGTTTGTGATGTCCTTAGGTTAGTTAGGTTTAACTAGTTCTAAGTTCTAGGGGACTAATGGCCTCAGCAGTTGAGTCCCATAGTGCTCAGAGCCATTTGCACCAAGTAATGCGACATTGTTTTTCCTGAAAGCAGGTTGGTATTATTCAGGATTCCAATGAACCATATTATTCCCCACACTTCTGGCTACAAAACTCCACTTGAAAAGTTCTCCGATTTATTTAAACTCGTGTGTGTAAGTCTTAAGTTGGTACCTTAGAAATTGGTAAAACTTATTTTGTTATCCAAAAGTGCAAATTTCGGTGCAGGGCAACAGAACAATTTCAAAATTTAATTTTGAGTGGAAATGTGTGGAGCACACACTACCCGATGCGAAATCCAGACTAACCGCTACATCAAACAATTTGCCTGCAAGAGAAACTTAGATATCCTATCTCAATGCAAAACAAATGACAGTTTAAATTGTTGGTCCTGAATACTGCTAATCTTTACCTTTAATTTTGCCAACTATCACTGCATCAGAACTGTTATAGTAATTACAGAGCAAATGAACATAAAAATTAACACATCCGACTTTCCGATAAAACTTCTTGAAAGTTCACAAGCCTGCACGTTGCTCAAATCTTATGGGACTTAACTGCTGAGGTCATAAAAAAATGGCTCTAAGCACTATGGGACTTAACATCTAAGGTCATCAGTCCCCTAGACGTAGAACTACTTAAATCTAGGACATCACACACATCCTTGCCCGAAGCAGGATTCGAACCTGCGACCGTAGCAGCCGTGTGGTTCCGAACTGAAGTGCCTAGAACAGAACAGGCAGCTAAGGTCATCAGTCCCTAAGCTTACACACTAGTTAACCTAAATTATACTAAGGACAAACACACACACCCATGCCCGAGGGAGGACTCGAACCTCCGTCGGGACCAGCCGCACAGTCCATGACTGCAGCGCCTGAGACCGCTCGGCTAATCCCGCGCGGCTGATATTTTCACAAAAAAACACTGACGATCACTGTGCGCTACATTGGACATAAACTTTGATGGTAAGCAGCTTTCACAAAAGTGCTTCTCAATAAACAATTCGGCCATGAGACTAAATGAAAATGGGGAACAAACCTTAAAAACTGAATAAAATTAGGGGAAGACACCCAAGTTTAACTATGCTTCATTAAGCCATGACAACAATACATATTTTCATAGTTCTCATTCCTAGGTAGGTTAGCAAAATAATTCTTAATAACTTTTCGGCGTAAAATTACTATCTTTAAAACTTGTTTGAACTACAAGATAAAACAAAATGTTGCATTATAGGACATCTCCAACAAACTTTAACCATACCCGTTGTTCTAACAACAAGAAACTACACAGTTGCAAATACAAAAAGACTGGGTTGCCTTAAAAATTGACCTTATCATTCTTGAACTCATATCATCTCATTTCCTTAAAGATTTTTCTCGAAACATATTATTAAAAAGGGCTTTCTAAATAATGTTGCCTCCATTAAACGACAGGCCAGTTTCCATCCTTTCCAAATCAAGTACATAGCTGGGCTGTCCAACACTTCCTGCTACTCTCATCAAAATGAGAAATCTCTGACCAATGTCTGTGGTCTCAAGAACAGACTTACTAAAAATATGGTTCTATCGAAACTACACAGGTTAAGAACGTTTAACAAATTCGCGCTTCATTCACATTTACAGTTAAAAGTTCTTGAACATCCTCATGACAAATAGGACGGTTACCTTAAATCACGCATTCCCTATTGAACAAGAATTTCGCAGAATGGTTTCTGTGAACAGATACAAAGCGATAAAAATGTGGTACGTAAGTTGAATTACGAGTAG
This sequence comes from Schistocerca serialis cubense, assembly GCF_023864345.2. Classification (NCBI taxonomy): domain Eukaryota; kingdom Metazoa; phylum Arthropoda; class Insecta; order Orthoptera; family Acrididae; genus Schistocerca; species Schistocerca serialis. Next base: position 61,205,141 of record NC_064644.1, on the reverse strand, counting down.
TAGTATAGACATGCAAACAAGTGTACTAAACTTCAAGTAATAAGTCATTTTACCGCTATTTGTAGTGACACAGAAGGCATGCCATAACAAGAAGCTTGCTGTGGTAAATCAGTAATATATTTCAGTCAAGAACAGTGAAATAAATACATACAGTTTCGCAATAAGGTACAAAGCATTAAAAAGTCATTACAATTAGCTGTACAAATGTTTAAAAGAAACCAGTAACGACAGATAAGAATTCCTGTCAATTCAAATGAAAAGTAAGAAAGATACACGCCTTTCATGAAAACTTTACAAAGCAGTTAGAATTGTTTGTTCAAATGTTTAAGAAAATGATACGAAGACAAGTGAATATTCTTGTCAGTTCAAATAAAACAAGAAAGTTATACACGTTTACAGTATGATAGAAAAATACATAGAACTGTCTGTTCACAATTATTAAGAAAGTTTATGAGCACACCCTCATGCCTTGGGAGAAACAGAGTATCACAGCAAAATATCACAAGCATCGTTGTTTTGTCACACACGCTTTTCATAGTTGCACTAACATGGTAGCCTGAACACATTCCCGGGACAGACTTAGGGAGTATGTTACTTCGCCTTCGTTTTCTCCACTGACAACCCACAGGGCTCAAAATAAGTACGTTATCCAAGCAGACTCAGGGGTGATGAAATATCGTGTCACAACATCCACTGACAGCCAATAATCTGAAGAGGTACAATCACTTCTGTAGAATTGCCATAATGAGTAGTGTTTCCATTCGTCCATCTTTCATAAGCTGAGACATGGTGTGACTCTGACATGGTGTGACACTCAACTTGGTACCACAGTAAAAAGCATGAAGTCATTCAGCATTATCTTTCCATTAAGCTTTGTGTGTGCATGTTAACGAAGATCACCTCCACGCATGTCCAGAATCCATGAAAAAAAATTACAAAGTAATTAGGTAACTGGTTACATCCATTTTAATATTGCAATGAATTATCCTAATATGTTATTCCATGTAAAAGTCTCTTACTCAAAGTTCTTATGTAATATACAATATAAACCGTTATCTTATAACCTGGTTGTCATATGAATCATATATATCTCCTGTCAGTAAAATTCAGATGTTATTTTAATCACATTGCTCAAACATGTACACAATTGATCATCATTTTGGCGTCAATTGTCACTGTTAAGTATTCATCTTTATTCGTAAAGTACATAATGTAAATGAAACGAATTGGATCCAGTTTTCTAGTTCCAGCCTTGTATCTGTCTTGCTAGAATGCTAACTGCCAGGTATACCATATATTGCAACATTAGGAACAACTATGGAGATCACCAAAACACACTCTTAGAATAGAAAATTTTATTTATCAATCTGCAAGTTCTTGGAAATACGGAGATCACGCAGCAACCACAAAATACACTCCTGGAAATGGAAAAAAGAACACATTGACACCGGTGTGTCAGACCCACCATACTTGCTCCGGACACTGCGAGAGGGCTGTACAAGCAATGATCACACGCACGGCACAGCGGACACACCAGGAACCGCGGTGTTGGCCGTCGAATGGCGCTAGCTGCGCAGCATTTGTGCACCGCCGCCGTCAGTGTCAGCCAGTTTGCCGTGGCATGCGGAGCTCCATCGCAGTCTTTAACACTGGTAGCATGCCGCGACAGCGTGGACGTGAACCGTATGTGCAGTTGACGGACTTTGAGCGAGGGCGTATAGTGGGCATGCGGGAGGCCGGGTGGACGTACCGCCGAATTGCTCAACACGTGGGGCGTGAGGTCTCCACAGTACATCGATGTTGTCGCCAGTGGTCGGCGGAAGGTGCACGTGCCCGTCGACCTGGGACCGGACCGCAGCGACGCACGGATGCACGCCAAGACCGTAGGATCCTACGCAGTGCCGTAGGGGACCGCACCGCCACTTCCCAGCAAATTAGGGACACTGTTGCTCCTGGGGTATCGGCGAGGACCATTCGCAACCGTCTCCATGAAGCTGGGCTACGGTCCCGCACACCATTAGGCCGTCTTCCGCTCACGCCCCAACATCGTGCAGCCCGCCTCCAGTGGTGTCACGACAGGCGTGAATGGAGGGACGAATGGAGACGTGTCGTCTTCAGCGATGAGAGTCGCTTCTGCCTTGGTGCCAATGATGGTCGTATGCGTGTTTGGCGCCGTGCAGGTGAGCGCCACAATCAGGGCTGCATACGACCGAGGCACACAGGGCCAACACCCGGCATCATGGTGTGGGGAGCGATCTCCTACACTGGCCGTACACCACTGGTGATCGTCGAGGGGACACTGAATAGTGCACGGTACATCCAAACCGTCATCGAACCCATCGTTCTACTATTCCTAGACCGGCAAGGGAACTTGCTGTTCCAACAGGACAATGCACGTCCGCATGTATCCCGTGCCACCCAACGTGCTCTAGAAGGTGTAAGTCAACTACCCTGCCCAGCAAGATCTCCGGATCTGTCCCCCATTGAGCATGTTTGGGACTGGATGAAGCGTCGTCCCACGCGGTCTGTACGTCCAGCACGAACGCTGGTCCAACTGAGGCGCCAGGTGGAAATGGCATGGCAAGCCGTTCCACAGGACTACATCCAGCATCTCTACGATCGTCTCCACGGGAGAATAGCAGCCTGCATTGCTGCGAAAGGTGGATATACACTGTACTAGTGCCGACATTGTGCATGCTCTGTTGCCTGTGTCTATGTGCCTGTGGTTCTGTCAGTGTGATCATGTGATGTATCTGACCCCAGGAATGTGTCAATAAAGTTTCCCCTTCCTGGGACAATGAATTCACGGTGTTCTTATTTCTATTTCCACTAGTGTAGCTCTATGATGTGTTGAGCGATTCCTCACAAAGATGTACATTCAAAGCACAGTTCTGAAAGAAAATGTTCTTGTTAAATGTACTTAAGTTACTATTTCACTGGTATACACCGTACCTGAAAAGTTAATATTAAGCCACATGCAGTAGAATTACTGTGACGAAAATCTTCCTTTACCCCTCATTGTCTGCCTGAAATAATTGTCCATAAAAACATCAACGTGCGTCATCACTACTGAAATAACATCATCTTTGCTTGACAATGGCTTTCTGAAATACTTGTTCATGAAAACATCTCTTCACCTACATAAAACTCTTAATTCAATACATATTGTTCCTTCATTATTGCCCAGCGTAAGTACCATTTACATTATTGTATAATATCAAAACCAATTTCATCACAGAAATGTAGCTACATCATAATCACATTATCTTCTACCTTTTGATCTCAGTACTTCTTTTAACACATGTTTACTTTCTCACAATACACATATTCATCTGGAATTCATTGTTTCCTCTCTCCTTGTATACCAATGGAATAACATAAGGTGGAACAAAAAACTTCTAATGTTCCATGACTTTAAATTCATATAGAAAATTTTATGTGGTATCAGGTTTGTTGACAAATGCTTCGGAATGTGACTGTAAGACATCTAATAACTCTTGCCTATCTACTTCAGAAGCATCCTTTACACGGCATGTCAACTGTCTACTTAATCATGTATAATCTCAGATATATCAAAAGACAGTTCCATCTTCTCAGAAGTGCTTATAACCAACAGCTTCATTGGAAGTTTGTGATTTTCACGAAGATGAAAATCTCAAATAGTTCATCTACATTTACATCTACATCTACATGATTACTCTGCAATTCACATTTAAGTGCTTGGCAGAGGGTTCATCGAACCACAATCATACTATCTCTCTACCATTCCACTCCCGAACAGCGCGCGGGAAAAACGAACACCCAAACCTTTCTGTTCGAGCTCTGATTTCTCTTATTTTATTTTGATGATCATTCCTACCTATGCAGGTTGGGCTCAACAAAATATTTTCGCATTCGGAAGAGAAGGTTGGTGACTGAAATTTCATAAATAGATCTCGCCGCGACGAAAAACGTCATTGCTGTAATGATTTCCATCCCAACTCACGTATCATATCTGCCACACTCTCTCCCCTATTACGTGATAATACAAAACGAGCTGGCTTTTTTTTCACACTTTCGATGACCTCCGTCAATCCCACCTGGTAAGGATCCCACACCGCGCAGCAATATTCTAACAGAGGACGAACGAGTGTAGTGTAAGCTGTCTCTTTAGTGGACTTGTTGCATCTTCTAAGTGTTCTGGCAATGAAACGCACCCTGTGCCTCGCCTTCCCCACAATATTATCTATGTGGTTTCTCCAACTGAAGTTGTTCGTAATTTTAACACCCAGGTACTTAGTTGAATTGACAGCCTTGAGAATTTTACTATTTATCGAGTAATCGAATTCCAACGGATTTCTTTTGGAACTCATGTGGATCACCTCACACTTTTCGTTATTTAGCGTCGACTGCCACCTGCCACACCATACAGCAATCTTTTCTAAATCGGTTTGCAACTGATACTGGTCTTCGGATGACTTTACTAGACGGTAAATTACAGCATCATCTGCGAACAACCTAAGAGAACTGCTCAGATTGTTACCCAGGTCATTTATATAGATCAGGAACAGTAGAGGTCCCAGAACGCTTCCCTGGGGAACACCTGATATCACTTCAGTTTTATTCGATGATTTGCCGTCTATTACAAGGAACTGCGACCATCCTGACAGGAAATCACGAATCCAGTCGCACAACTGAGACGATACCCCATAGTCCCGCAGCTTGATTAGAAGTCGCTTGTGAGGAACGGTGTCAAAAGCTTTCCTGAAATCTAGAAATACGGAATCAACTTGAGATCCCCTGTCGATAACGGCCATTACTTCGTGCGAATAAAGAGCTAGCTGCGTTGCACAATAACGATGTTTTCTGAAACCATGCTGATTATGTATCAATAGATCGTTCCCTTCGAGGTGAATCATAATGTTTGAATACAGTATATGCTCCAAAACCCTACCGCAAACCGACGTCAATGATATAGGTCTGTAGTTCGATGGATTACTCCTACTACCGTTCTTAAACACTGGTGCGACCTGCGCAATTTTCCAATCTGTAGGTACAGATCTATGGGTGAGCGAGCGGTTGTATATGATTGCTAAGTAGGGAGCTATTGTATCAGCGTAATCTGAAAGGAACCTAATCGGTACACAATCTGGACCTGAAGACTTGCCCGTATCAAGCGACTTGAATTGCTTCGCAACCCCTAAGGTATCTACTTCTAGGAAACTCATGTTAGCAGCTGTTCGTGTTTCAAATTCTGCAATATTCCATTCGTCTTCCCTGGTGAAGGAATTTCGGAAAACTGCGTTCAATAACTCCGCTTTAGCGGCACAGTCGTCTGTAACAGTACCATTGGCAGTGCGCAGCGAAGGTATTGACTGCGTCTTGCCGCTTGTGTACTTTACATACGACCAGAATTTCTTCGGATTTTCTAGCAAATTTCGAGACAATGTTTCGTTGTGGATCCTATTAAAGGCATCTCGCATTGAAGTCCGTACCAAATTTCGCGCGTCTGTAAATTTTACTTCGCGTTCTTCTGAACTTCGCATGCTTTTTCCTCCTCCTTTGAAACTGAATCCTCAAACTTTCAACAGACTAGCTTACCATCGAATTCGACTTTTGCCTCAGCATAATTAAAGTTTACAATAGCCTTATATTCAGTCAAGAAATCAACACCTAATGTCTTTTGTGTAGTGAGAAGGGGTACAATTAAGAAGCTGGCATATAACTGATGACCTTGGAAAATGAAATCTAAACGTGTCTGTTTCTTAACCTTTACACCTATTCCAATAATTTCACCATTAATTTTGGTTCGTTGCAGTGGAAATGGACAAGCTGTTGACTTCAGACATTTACTGAAAGCTGCCTCACTGATATCCAAATTAGAACTACCTAATACCATTGATAAAGTGACTTTTCCAACACAAATTGACATTATAGGATTGGTTAAGATGTTCTGATTGTCTACCTTCTCTTACAACATGGTATCTCTAATATCACTAAAATGAACAAAATTTATTCGACTCTCCTCTGAATCCATGTCATAAAATGTTTTCCTAAGAAAGTGTCACCACAATCCACTACCGTATCATTAGTCATGTCCCCTACTGCGTGTGGAGGTACATCTGTTTCACATTCACTGTCAACATCATCTGACAAAGGCAAGTTATCCAGTCAAAAACACTAATTTCCTTTAAGTTTAGTGCTTGGTCATCAACAGTCTCTACATTAACAGTATTATTATCGACATCACCTAACATCTGTTCCTCATTTTCATTACCATTAGACTTATAATGGGTTCTCAATGTATGATTTTTGTGGTATGAATGGAGGAATTCTCTGTATGGACGAACGAGCCTTTTGCCACATTACCATCAGTCGACCCTGTGATGGATCGTCACGTCTACCATCATCACAAGGTTCAAATGGCTCTGAGCACTATGGGACTTAACATCTATAGTCATCAGTCCCCTAGAACTTAGACCTACTGAAACCTAACTAACCGAAGGACAGCACACAACACCCAGCCATCACGAGGCAGAGAAAATCCCTGACCCCGCCGGGAATCGAACCCGGGTACCCGGGCGTGGGAAGCGAGAACGCTACCGCACGACCACGAGATGCGGTCATCACAAGGATCAGGTGCTACAGCACGGCGTTGAGGACTAAAGTTTCCACGATCGTGCCTCTCCTGGCTATTTCTTTTGTAATAACTGTTAACGATCACACGAACCATCTCGTGTTTGGTTATAATGATGGTCATATTACCTGAAATCAGTGCTCTTAGTTTCTCGATTTGAACTAAAGTTTCATCTTTCACGCCAATTACAGTATTTCTTTCACTATACTGTTTTCTTTTGGAATCACCATTACTGCCGTATCGCCTATTGTTCCTAAAACTGCGGCCTCTGTCTCAGCGTCTGAAATTGCCGCGATTGTTACACTCTTCTCTCGCATGCCAATTGTATGAATAATTGTGATCACAGCTATTAGAAAATTGATTATTCTATTGATAATTGTTGTTACGATTTGCGGAATACCCGTCATCTGGTCTGCTTCGTTGTGACTGGAAATTTTGACTGTTTCTGTCTCTGTGTTTATTTCGCGAGTAGAATTTCTCACTATCAACTTCGAGTTCTTGCAGTAAATTTTGGAAATCCTGAATGTCATCTTTACAGCGTCTTGCCAAAATGATGTGTCGCAAGCGTGTCCGTAGTTTAGTTGACAGATTCTTATCACGTAAGAGCAATTGTACAGATTCGATAAGAAGCGATTCTTGCGCATCATGAGCTGAAAGTAGGCTGGAAAAAACTGACCCATCAAAACTCTTTAAGATAATACTGTTTTTTAACTCTGTCTTGTGTTGTTTCAGACCAGTATCCCGACAAGAGTGTATGAGAAATTCCATTTACCGTTTGGCTTTCTTGTGAGACTGCTGTTATTCTTCTGGCTCGTTCAGATTCCACGAGGGTTTCCCAGAAAGTAATGCAACGCATTTTTTTGTTCAACAATGCTTTATTGGACATAATGAGAATTACACATATTATAAAAGGGTGTTTGATCTACATACCCTATTTTTCCACGTTGTTTGCCGCGTGGGCTAGCCGTGTGCTCTTAGGCGCCGTGCCACGGTTCGCGCGGCTCCCCCCGTCGGAGGTTCGAGTCCTTCCTGTGGCATGGGCGTGTGACTTGCCGTCAGTGTAAGTTAGATTAAGTCAGGTTAAGTAGTGTGTAAGCCTATGGACTGACGACCTTAACAGTTTGGTCACATAGGAACTTACCACAAATTTCCAAGTTTTTCCACGTTGTCTCCGTCCCGTTATTTGGCCTTCCTCGAGCGCCGTGGATGGTCTCGCCGACCGCTCCAGATGGTGGAGCTCCGCCGAACAGCCTTCTTATGACCTCACCCTCCGAACCCAGCACCTAACTGTACTTCTGTCGACAGCAGATGCTCCATAGACTTTGCACAATCGTTTGTGAATTTCCCCACAGTCACTTTCCCTGCAGTGAGAAATTCAAAGGCTTGCTTGTAACGTTATAATATAATAAGAAATATATACTACACTCCTGGAAATTGAAATAAGAACACCGTGAATTCATTGTCCCAGGAAGGGGAAACTTTATTGACACATTCCTGGGGTCAGATACATCACATGATCACACTGACAGAACCACAGGCACATAGACACAGGCAACAGAGCATGCACAATGTCGGCACTAGTACAGTGTATATCCACCTTTCGCAGCAATGCAGGCTGCTATTCTCCCATGGAGACGATCGTAGAGATGCTGGATGTAGTCCTGTGGAACGGCTTGCCATGCCATTTCCACCTGGCGCCTCAGTTGGACCAGCGTTCGTGCTGGACGTGCAGACCGCGTGAGACGACGCTTCATCCAGTCCCAAACATGCTCAATGGGGGACAGATCCGGAGATCTTGCTGGCCAGGGTAGCTGACTTACACCTTCTAGAGCACGTTGGGTGGCACGGGATACATGCGGACGTGCATTGTCCTGTTGGAACAGCAAGTTCCCTTGCCGGTCTAGGAATGGTAGAACGATGGGTTCGATGACGGTTTGGATGTACCGTGCACTATTCAGTGTCCCCTCGACGATCACCAGTGGTGTACGGCCAGTGTAGGAGATCGCTGCCCACACCATGATGCCGGGTGTTGGCCCTGTGTGCCTCGGTCGTATGCAGTCCTGATTGTGGCGCTCACCTGCAAGGCGCCAAACACGCATACGACCATCATTGGCACCAAGGCAGAAGCGACTCTCATCGCTGAAGACGACACGTCTCCATTCGTCCCTCCATTCACGCCTGTCGCGACACCACTGGAGGCGGGCTGCACGACGTTGGGGCGTGAGCGGAAGACGGCCTAACGGTGTGCGGGACCGTAGCGCAGCTTCATGGAGACGGTTGCGAATGGTCCTCGCCGCTACCCCAGGAGCAACAGTGTCCCTAATTTGCTGGGAAGTGACGGTGCGGTCCCCTACGGCACTGCGTAGGATCCTACGGTCTTGGCGTGCATCCGTGCGTCGCTGCGGTCCGGTCCCAGGTCGACGGGCACGTGCACCTTCCGCCGACCACTGGGACAACATCGATGTACTGTGGAGACCTCACGCCCCACGTGTTGAGCAATTCGGCGGTACGTCCACCCGGCCTCCCACATGCCCACTATACGCCCTCGCTCAAAGTCCGTCAACTGCACATACGGTTCACGTCCACGCTGTCGCGGCATGCTACCAGTGTTAAAGACTGCGATGGAGCTCCGTATGCCACGGCAAACTGGCTGACACTGACGGCGGCGGTGCACAAATGCTGCGCAGCTAGCGCCATTCGACGGCCAACAGCGCGGTTCCTGGTGTGTCCGCTGTGCCGTGCGTGTGATCATTGCTTGTACAGCCCTCTCGCAGTGTCCGGAGCAAGTATGGTGGGTCTGACACACCGGTGTCAATGTGTTCTTTTTTCCATTTCCAGGAGTGTATATGGAAATAATGACATTAATTTTTCGGCGCTCGTACAGGCACAATAAGCTGTGCCTGTAAATTGGTTCATATTATTTCTGCATGGACGAAATAGTCCTTCTGTTGCTGTAGATTTATGCTTACCAATTAGTAATATTACGTGCGATCGCCGCATCCAACTACAAAATCTTGACCGTGTCCATCATTTCCTTTGTAATCGGATCTTCGTATTAGCCCCGAAGTACACAGGTGGGCTTTTTGAACTGTTCTAGATTACAGTACTACTTGGAATAACAACTCAATTTTTCACTAGTGAAATACGAACGTATTATTTCTTCTTCATACATCAAAATTCAGACTTTTTTACTTATTCTCTCAACCAAAAATGGCTACCACTGATTACGCTCTAAAATGACGTGCGTCTACCTTCGTTCATTGGCAGAGAGCGAGACCATCCGCTTACCGAGGAACAGGAAGAAACATGTTATGTTTTTTAAGATTCGAAAATCAAAAATACATGACAGTAGGCGCTGGCTCTACGCTGGGCTACCGCTTCACCTTTTCTCTTTGCCTTTAAAGGAAACCAAAACATAAAAGCAAGGAATGCAAAAGGTGTATCACAACGTACGTCACCTACAGACGCCATTTTGTAGCTGCCCTGCAGCTACGCTATCCGACGAAAGTGACGCTTTCACTCAGGAGGCTTCAAATAATAAGTACCTAACGTTTCTCATTCGTAGCCTTGTTTTTGGCTCATCAAAAAATGCGTTGCATTGCTTTCTGGGCAACCCTCGTTTATAGCCACAAATATATGCAAGTTGGCTGTAGCTGCGCATGGCGTGATGGAAAAATCAATACTTTATATGCTGGAGAGAATTATATTGTGGTCTACACTGGTCAGAGGTTCGGCAAGTACAAAACTGTCTCAGGGCAGCGATGTTTATTTTGTCAGTTAGAGGACATGTATTGTCGCTTTGTCGCCAAAGGATCCCCCCCCCCCCCCCCTTCCCATAGTGCAGAGCGTAGGAGAACAGGAAGCGATGCGAGGAGGTGAGGTGTCCGCGTTGATCTGTGGTGTGACAACGGCCACAGTGATGCCGGAGATCTCGTTGTCTCTGACGCGGCAGGAGGCCGGAGGGCGCGTCCATAGCGGGATGTTGTTCGCTGTCGTCGGTAGCAGCCTCGGTGGTGGGTGTCGGGGATGGAGTGGCCGACAGTTTAGTTCGATTGTCGACGGTAGCTGGGACAGCCGTGCTGGAAACCGGGGTGGTTACGATGCGGGAGCCCTCGGTAGTGAGTTCCGTCGTGTCCACGTCGGTCGGTATAGGTGAGGTGTGGTGGTAACTCAGCCGTAGTAAAGTTAGCTTTGAAAACAGCGCCGCAGCCCGTAGCGTGAAGCAGTCGCCCTCCGTTTTCTGGCGGTGGCGCCTTTGTCGCGATTGAAGGCTTCGGTGTCTCCCTCTAGCGGGAAAGGGGAAAAGTGGGCTGTTCGCGTGGGTTTAAGAGGTGGCTGTATGGGCTCTCGTGGAGAGTTGGCAGTCGTAGCATCAAGAAGCGACCTCTGCCGGTGCTAGAGGGACAGCACGCAGACCGCGGCATCAGCGTAAGCGACGCGAGCAGCGGCTGCGCGGTATGGGGCGTTAACTGCTCGTCGCGAAAGGAATCTTCCTGAGCGTGGGTCCGCAAGGGGCCCAATCTGCAGTTCGGCCGTATGCTGTCGACCGGCGAGGAGGTACTGAAAATCGGCGCGCCTTCCTGTGTCCGTTGAAACGGCTGGCAGCGGGCGGCTCGGCAGAGCATTTGGAGGTGCTGCGTTGGTTCAGTACTGGGAGTCGTAACGCACCAGAAGTTGAGTATTCATTGTTAACAGATTTTATGAAGTTTAATTGAATTCAATTTACTTATTCTTGTTAATTATACCAGCCGTATTTTTTGGGGGTTTCCCGCCATTCATTCTCGTCTGACCACCCGCGGGAAGGTGGTAACATTAGAAAGGGTGGTCCGTTTGGCCCGTTTTTGAGGACGAAAGGGGGGGAGTCAGAGTAAATCTTTGGTTCGGATTGATTCTTTCCCCCGCCCAGCTTACCTACGGGTTCATTCGACTCTTAGCCTCTGCCATGTCTGTGAAAGTCTAAGGCACCAATGACTGTGCTGTTTAAAATGCAAGTCACTGAGACATGATCCATTCTCTCGCCTGCCTTAACTAGTATTACTAGACTCACGTGTAAAAGGTACTCTACGAAAGAAGAAAAATTTCTTTTGCTCGTGGTAAGAACTAGCCAATTGCATAACGAATTCCTGCTCATCTGGAAGCTGTAACTTACGTAAATTTGTGTTTATGTACATTTCGCTATAATCAAGCAAGGTTGTTAATGTGCGCCGCAGTGCATTTTTTATTTTGTTCCTATTCAGCAAAAACTGTTGTGTGTTTTCTCAATTCAGTACCTTTCAAGGCTTTTACTCAACGTGCTTATGTGTTTTCTTGCCACGCAAAAGTTTGCCATTTCATTACGGGTAGAAATTGTTGCCTTGAAAGGAGAATGTTGTAAAAGTTCGCAAGTCCTACCTGGCGAGCGTGTGTGTTTGCCGTAGGTTAACTGGCAGAAATTTGTAAAATTTGTTTTTTTATATATTATGGGAATGTTAATGTTATTAACTGGGGGGTTCCCCCCCCCCCTCCCCCCCCCCCCCCCCCCCCCGTGTGCATGACTCATGCGTTTTGGTTTTTCTATTTTCAGAACTTTTGTAAACAGGATGGTCTTAATATGTTGCAGACAAGTTAGATTCTGCGCCATTTAATGAATGGAATGAAATTCACCTATAATTTAGCTGAGCTTGAAATATTATACAGCGTCGGGTTGTATACGTTAAATTGCTTGCCTGTACTTGCCTTTTACTGGCGTGAAATTTTTTATAATAATTTAGTAGTTTAAAAGTCCTTTCCTATCGTAAATTGTGACTTATTTGTTAAATGATTGTTGGTCTTTTTTATTTAAATATCGTAAAGTCTTGCACCAAATTTGAATAAAGAGTGTTATTGAAAATTGTGTGTAATTTCACCAGTTATTCCTTGGCACCTACTTCCACTTTACATTTTGTGTATTGATTGAGATTAAATAACCTTTGGTGAACCAGTAGTAATTTTACGCTTCAGTAACCTTGCGAAATCGTGCTGGCCCCGTATCTCCTGTCTTCGTACTTCGCGAAGACGACCAGGTTTTCGTCGATGAGCGTCACATATATATCATCAGGGAGCAAGTCGAAGAGGTTGGTCGATTGCAGGGCTAGATGACGGATACGGAGATCGTTCTGCGATGGTCCGAGCCAGTTTCAGTCTGTTAACAGATAGTGTCGATCGTCTATCCCCGATCATGATTTCGAATGTGGTCGTACAGCGAGTAGGTGCTTGATGACGGCCTGTGTACGGCGGGTACAGGGCCGGCTTCACAGAGTCTACGTGTAGAGCATCACATACGAGCAGGTGGACACGTCCTTATGGACGAAGACGTGCGCCGTTGCCTGGTGTGACGCGGGGGTGTGGGGGGGGGGGGGGCTGGGCGCCGGGGGGTGGGGGGAGGGGGGAGGCGAGGAAGGTATATGCAGGTCCCCTATGTGGCGCCTGACGCGGTGACGAGATCTGGCAGGTCACGATCGGTAGGGGTGTAGCCTCTATGACGAAATCGACGGGAGGAGGTAATGTCTCGCCGTACAGGATCTCGTCTAAAGATGTATCAAGGACTGGCTTACGGCTGGTGCGGATGCCGAGCAAATACCCAGGGAAGGGCTTCTGTCCATTATTCAGTTTAGCACATAAGGGCCGCTTTTAAAGTGCGGTACCATCTTTAAACGAGACCGTTCGACTGCGGATGGTACGCGGTGTTATTGAGGCGGTAGCAGCCGCAAAGATGGCACAGTACATTGCATAGAGAGGACTCAAACTGTCTGTCCTGATCGGTAGTGAGTGACACAGGACTTTGGCAACAGTTGCAGAGGATATACACTGAAGCGCCAAAGAAATTCGTACAGGCATGCGTATTCAAATACAGTGATATGTAAACAGGCAGGATACGGCGCTGCGGTCGGCAACGCCTATGTAAGACAACAAGTGTCTGGCGCAGTTGTTAGATCGGTTACTGCTGCTAGAGTGGCAGGTTATCAAGATTTAAGCGAGTTTGAACGTGGTGTCGGCGCACGAGCGATGGGTCACAGCATCCCGAGGCAGCGATGAAGTAGGGACTTTCCCGTGCAATCATTTCACGAATATACCGTGAATATCAGGAATGCGGTAAAACATCAAATCTCAGACATCGCTGCGGCCGGAAAAAGATCCTGCAAGAACGAGACAAATGATGACTGAAGAGAGTCGTTCAACATAACAGACGTGCAACCTTTCTTCACTGCTGCAGATTTGAATGCTGGGCCGTCCAGTGAAACATTATCGATATGGGCTTTCGGAGCCGAGGGCCCACTCGTATACCAGTGATGACTGCACGACACAGAGCTGCACGACACAGAGCTTTACGGTTCGTCTGGGCCCGCCAACACCGACGTTGGACTGTTGATGACTGGAATCATGTTGCCCGGTCGGACGAGTCCCGTTTCAAATTGTATCCAGCAGATGGGAGTGTACGGGTATGGAGGCAACCTCACGAATCCATGGACCCTGCATGTCAGAAGGGGACTGTTCAAGCAGGTGGAGGCTCTGTATTGGTGAGGAGCGTGTGGACGTGGAGTATTATGGGACCCCTGATCCGTCTAGATACGACTCTGACAGGTGACAGTACGTATACATCCTATCTTACCACCTGCGTCCATTCACATCCATTGTGCTCACCAACGGGCAATTCCAGCAGGGCAGTGACCAGGATTGCTACAGAATGACTCCAGGAACACTCTTCTTAGTTTAAATACTTCCGCTGGCCATTACTGATCATATGTGGGATGCCTGTTCAGAAGAGGATCTCCACCCCCCCCCCCCCCCCCCGGTACTCTCGTACTCTTACGAATTTATGGACAATACAATCCTGCAGGATTCATGGTGCCCGTTCCCTCCAGAACCACTTCAGACGTTAGGCGAGTCCATGTCACGTCATGTTGCGGCACTTCTGTGTGCTCGTGAGGGTCCTACACGATATTACGCAGGTGTACCAGTTTCTTTGTCTCTTCAGTGTATCAGCAGTAGGTGTGCGTCTACCCACTGCGTAACTCTAACACACAGAGATATAACTTAACACTGTCCATCTTATGCTGGAAGTAGTTCTTTTATGTCCATGTGCAGTTGCTGTAACCCCTACTCGGGCATTGGGATTTTCCCAATGGGGGAGCTTGGCGGCCTGTTTTCCTCTGCTGGCATGGGATGCATGCTTTGGTCCATGTGGTACAGAATTTGCGCACATGGGGCCACAGAAAACGTTTTGTCAGTAAACGTACAGAGGGTCGTGTCGCTGTGTGTGCGAGATTGTGGATGAGATAGAAGATTTGTCAACGTAAAGGTTTCGGAACGACTGATCGGACCCTGTCACGCGGCACGTCGCACCGAATTGGTTTGATAAAGCCAGGGAAGGTATGTTGATCAAGTTTGAGCCCAGTGTCCGGGTCACAAAAGAGGTTCCGTACATCTTGATCCAAGTCTTGTGCTTCGGCGACCCGTCGTGGTCGAGCTGGGCGGAGGAAGAGGTGGTGAGCGATAAAAACCCTCGACAATGTTGTCAGCGCATCCGACAAAGCGCACGTCAGTGGTAAACAGTGAAATGAAATCGGAAACGCCTGGGGGTGGGGTCCCTCAGACGAGCTGCGTAACGTGTGTGGCACGGTAAGAGGTCTGCCATCTCTTCTCGAAAGTAGCGGACGGCCCCGTAGATGACGAGCTAGCGTTGACCACCTACGCTGCGTGTCTGAAAGTTTACGAGAAGAGAACCTGCAGAGGTATGGGTAGTGCCGGCTATCTCCCTGTTGTAACACGGCACCAATAGCGAGGTCACTCGCGTCCACTGTCATAATAAGCAAGGCGTCCGGAGACGGATGAACGAGTGTAGTCGCGTGAAGTCTTCCTTGATTTTATCAAAGGCAGACTGGACAGGCTGTGTGTTCATTTGAGACGGTGTTCTCCACAGAATTCTGCCCACACAAGACTGTTCAGAGAAAGAAGAGTCTCAGCTGCGTGCCTCCTGAAGAAGTTTATGACACCTAAGTGTTGGTAGGTGGAGGGCGATGGCACGAGTCGTATCCTCGTCAGTCTTCTCAAGTGTCGGGCGAATGCCTGAGGCATCTGGCGTGGTGTCCGGCGCACGTCCCCGGCGCGGGCGGCTTGCCGTAACAGACATTAATGACGACCCCGCGGGCGGCCAGCCTGTCGAGGACTTTCTGTGAGTGAGTCTCGTGCTTTTCCCGCTGACACGACAAAACGGTAGACTGAATAAAAGCCGGCCCTGGTGGCAGAGCCGGTTCTAGGCGCTTCAGTCCGGAACCGCTCGACTGCTACGGGCGCAGGTTCGAATCCTGCCTGGGGCATGGATGTATGTGAAGTCCTTAGTTAGGTTGAAATAGTTCTAAGTTATAGGGACTGATGACCTCAGATGTTAAGTCCCATAGTACTCAGGGCCATTTGAGCCATTTGAACTGAACAAAACTTTGTCCATAAATCCTTGCCACGTTTGCACCGCGTTTTTAATCCGTAAGGGATATACAAAACGTGTAGTGATCGCTGTCTTCGGTATGCCCTCTTCCGCCATGGGAATCTGGATGTATGATGTTTTACTGACAATAACGCTGAATATTTTGCGCCCGCTAACATTTGAGCGAAGTCCTGTAAGTTAGGAACTGGATAACCGTCTGTATTAGTTCGAGCGTTGAGCCAACGGTAGTCTCCACACAAGCGCCACGATTTACGTTTCTTTAAGCCGAACTTTGTAATGGACGACCAGGGACTGTCAGGCTGACGGACGACGCCTGCCTCCATTAGTTTGTGCACGGCGGTCTTCGAGGCTCTAAGTTTATTTATTTCTTTATTTGCAGGTCTAGTTCCATAGGACCAAATTGAGGAGCAAATATCCAACATCATGGGATGTCCCACTACATGAAATTACAACATAAAAGTAATAACAGATAAAATAAAGTGTTTATGAACCCAAAAAGTCAAGCCATAAGTTTAAGTAAATGCAATCAACAACATAACATAAGAATCAGTTTAATTTTTCAAGGAACTCCTCAACTGAATAGAAGAAGCGACCCACGAGGAAACTCTTCAGTTTTGATTTGAAGGCGCGTGGATTAGTGCTAAGATTTTTTAATTCTTGTGGCAGCTTATTGGAAATGGTTGCAGCAGTATACTGCACACCGTTCTGCACAAGAGTTAAGGAAGTGCAACCAAATGCAGGTTGGATTTCTGCCGAGTATTAACTGAGTGAAAGCAGCTAATTTCTGGGAATAAGCTGATACTGTTAAAAAGAAAGAACCCTAAAGAATACATACATTGAGAGGACAATGTCAAAATACCCATACTCGTGAACAGGGGTCTACAAGAGGTTCGCGAACTTACACTAGTTATTGCCCTAACTGCCCATTTCTGAGCCCAAAAATGTCCTTTTAGACTGGGATGTGTTACCCCAAAATATAATATTATACGACATAAGCGAATGAAAATAAGCAAACTAGACTAATTTGCGTGTCGAACCATCACTGGCTTCAGATACCGTTCGAATAGTAGTAATGGCAGCATGAAGTCTTTGAACAAGATCGTGAACATGGGCGTCCCACAACAGTTTACTGTATATCTGAACATCTAAAAATTTGAACTGTTTCACTAATAATACGCCAATTCTGTGAAATTAAAGCGTCTAGTTTTGCTGAATTGTGTGTTATAAACGGTAAAAACTTAGTCTTACTCTGATTGAGCGATGGTTTATTTTCTATAAGCCATGTCATGAACTGCACTATTTGAAACAGAGCCAATGTTGCACACAACATCCTTTACTGCTAAGCTAATGTCATCAGCAAACAGAAATATTTTAGAATTATCCGTAATACTAGAGAGCATATCATTAATATAAATAAGCAACAGGAGTGGCCCCAATACTGATCTCTGGAGCACCCCCGCATTTGAACGTGCTTCTCTCAGACCCCACATCACAATTATTCTCAACACTGTGAATAATGAGCTCTTGTTGTCTGTTGTTAAAGTAAGAGGTGATGCAATTGTGAGCTAAACTCCGAATTCTGTAATGGTCCAACTTCTGGAGCAATATTTTTTTCAAATGGTTCAAATGGCTCTGAGCACTATGGGACTCAACTGCTGAGGTCATTAGTCCCCTAGAACTTAGAACTAGTTAAACCTAACTAACCTAAGGACATCACAAACATCCATGCCCGAGGCAGGATTCGAACCTGCGACCGTAGTGGTCTTGCGGTTCCAGACTGCAGCGCCTTTAACCGCACGGCCACTTCGGCCGGCAATATTTTGTTATCAACACAATCAAATGCCTACGTTAAATCAAACAATAAGCCTAGCGTTCGAAATCTTCTTTAATCCATCCAGTACTTCACAGAGAAAAGAGAATATAGCATTTTCAGTTGTTAAACGTGTACTAAAGCCGAACTGTACATTTTATAGCGAATTATGTGATAAAAAATGATCAATTATCCTTACATACATGGCCATTTCAATAGCTTTAGCAAACACTGATGGCATAGAAATAGGTCTAAAATTGCCTACCTTTCCCCTTTCTCCCTTTTTATAAAGCTGCTTTACTATTGAGTGCTTTAATCGTTCAGGAAACTGACCATTCTTAAAGAAAAAATTACAAATATGGCTAATTTTAGGGCTGACATGTGCAGCACAGTACTCGAATGTTCTGTTAGGCACTCCACCATATCCATGAAAGTCCTTAGTCTTCAGTGATTTAATTATTGGCTCAATCTCCTCCCTGTCAGTATCACAGAGGAGTATTTCAGACATCAGTCTCGGAAAGGAATTTTCCAAAAGAGTTATATGATGCCCTGAAGAAACTAAATTTTTATTTAACTCACCGGAAATGCTCATAAAATGATTGTTAAATACTGTGCGTATATATCTGACTTACCAGTAACAGAAATATTTTTACTACGAACCGACTTTATATCATCGACCTTGTGCTGCTGACCAGACACTTCCTTTACAACTGCCCATACGGTTTTAATTTTATCCTGTGAATTCTCTATCTATTTGATACTGTTTGTAATAAGCTACTGTAGCTTGATTGTGACTACTTCTAGCATTCTGATATATTTCCCGCTTTGTTCTACATGATATCCTTATCCCACTAATCAGCCAACAAGGCTGCCTATTACTGCTAGTACCCTGTTTAGAACGTTCTAATGGAAATCACTCTCAAAGAGCATGAGAAATGTGTTAAGAAAGCTTATATTTGTCATCTATGTTATCAGCACTATAAACATCCTGCTACTCTTGTTCCTTAACGAGGTTTAAACAACTCTCTACTGCCATTGGATTAGGTTTCTTTCATAGTTTGTAATTATATGTGACATTTGTTTGAATAGAAAACCCTTTTAGCGTTAAAATTTGTGCATTATGATTTGAAAGGCTATTCAACCTTTTGCTAACAGAATGCCCATCTAGTAATCAAGATTGAATAATAATATTGTCTCTGACTGAACTATTGCCGGCCGCGGTGGCCGAGCGGTTCTAGGCACTTCAGTCCGGAACCGCGCTGCTGCTACGGTCGCAGGTTCGAATCCTGTCTGGGGCATGGATATGTGTGATGTCCTTAGGTTAGTTAGATTTAAATAGTTCTACGTTCTGGGGGACTGATGACCTCAGATGTTATGTCCCATAGTGCTTGGAGCAATTTGAACCATTTTGACTGAGCTACTGTTCCCCTACACCCTAGTTGGAAAAACACAGTCTGCATTAGTTTATACGAGTTTAGAAGATCTACCAACATCCTTTTTCTTGGACAGTCGTATACAAAGCTAATATTGAAGTGACCACACACAACTAATTTCTGGTACTTCCTATAAAGTGAACCAAGAACCCTCTCTAATTTGAGCAGAAATGCTCTGAAGTCAGAGTTAGCGGACCTATAAACAACAACAATTAGAAGTTTAGTTTCAGTAAATTTAACTGCCCCTGCACGACATTCAAATATCTATTCAGTGCAGTGCTGTGATACGTCTATGTACTGAAACGGGACACTGTTGTTTACGTACATGGCCACTCCCACACCCCGCAAGGACCTACTTGAAAAACAGCCAGCTAATCTGTATCCTGGTAAAGGAATCCTCTGAATTGTCAAATTATTTAAGTGGATCCCGATATACCAATAATTTCAGAGTCACCATCTATAAGCAGTTCGCTAACTTTATCTCTAATACCTCTTATATATTGTTGACATATGCTAATTCTTTCTTTACCTGGAAACATGACCTCCTCTGAAGGTGAGCCCTTAGTTTCAGGGACTCCCTTTAAGCAGGTATACCTATCAGCTGACTTCAGTCTAAAAAAGCTGCAGCTCTAGCACGAAAACTTCTACAGGAATTTTTCCCTGAGTGAACCCACCAACACCCACTACCCTGTCACCTATAAGCTTTGCCAGCTTCCCTTCCCATACCTACCGAGCTGCAGGCGATGCGTAGTGAAACCCGATCTATTGATAGACTCAGGTGGCACCACTGCAATATGAGCGATGCCCGCTACCATCAGTGCCTCCGCCAGCCCCATGTTAACACGCCTAACAGCAGCATTAAGATGAGGCCGATCATGACGCTGAAACAGTTGCACTAAATGTACATAGTTTACGTAAATACAGTATCTTTACCAGATCACCATCATATTGCGGGTGGGTGGGGTGGGGTGGGGGGGGGGGGGGGCAGACGCCGAGGTCTATGTCGGACAAGGGCCGCGGGTGTTGTGTTTACACGATGAAGAGTACCTTCGCCAACAGCAAAAACTGCATGTGGCCACATGGAAGGGCGTACATCTGTGGCAGGAAACACGCCACGCTGTAGAGCAGGGTCACTGGGGGGACCGGTGGGTACACTGTCACAATCGCGCACTGAAACGGGATGCGGCACTTCACTAACCTTTACAGATTCCTTGCAGATAGGCTCTGTAAGTACTCTGGCGTCTTCCGAAGAGGCAGACGTTACCAAAATATCTCGTTAATAACTTTTCTTTGTGTCTTTACTATTCTTGACACTTCTTTTGATTATAAGACAAAACCATATGTTGCACACTTGAACCATACACAATGTTCTAACTGTAAGGAACTACACAGTTACAAATATAAAAAGACTCTGTTACCATAAAAAATGGCTTTGTCACTGCTTTCATATCATCTCATTTCCTTAAATCTTTTTTCTCAAAAAATATTATTACAAAAAGCTTTTAATAACGTTGCCTCCAATACACGACAGGCCAGTTTCCATCGTTTTCAAACCAAGTGCATAGCCACACCGTCCAAGACACCCTGCTACTCTCTTCAAAAGAAGAAGTTAGCTCTCTGACCACCATCTGTGGTCTCAAGAACAGATTTACAAAGAGTATGGTTACTTCGCTACTACAGATATTGAATACATTTAACAAATTCTGAATTTCATTCACATTTATGGACAAAACTTCTTGAAAGTCCTCATGGCACGCAGGACAGCTATATTTCACGTTCAGTGCGCAAGACGTACGGTACCTTAATGGGAGGCCAGCTCTGCTGGTCGACATCGGAGCCAACGTCTTGCTGCCTCAACAACCTCCCCGCCATACAAGTACTGCGTCCCTCGAAGTGCATACTTTATTTTGAAAAATAAATGGAACTCTTTAGGTGCGAAGGAGACCAGTCCAGACAAGCTTTGTGAGCTTCACTTGTTCAAAAATGTTCAAATGTGTGTGAAAGCTTCCACACTACTTAACCTAAATTATCCTAAGGACAAACACACACACACATGCCCGAGGGAGGAGTCGAACTTCCGCCGGGACCAGCCGCACAGTCCATGACTGCAGCGCCCAAGACCGCTCGGCTAATCCAGCGCGGCTGCTTCTCTGTGATGCGCTGACTAGTGTGGTGCCTGTCGTTGTCGTGGAGGAGGAGACGTTCCTTTGCGTTTTTGTGGCGAAGAACACGTTGAAGTTTCTGCAGTTGCCGGAGGGTAGCACAATACACTTCAGTGTTGATCGTTGCACCATGAGGGAGGATGCCAAACGGAAGACCGTCGTCATGAATTACCGGCTGAGACTTTGAACTTTTTCTTCCGAGGAGGGTGCTGTGACGCCACCTAATGGATTGCTGTTTTGCTTCCGGTTCGAAGAGATGACCCCATGTTTCATCGCCAGTGACGACAAACTCATCACCATCAGCCACGTAACGCGCAAGCATTTCCTCACATATGGATCTTCGTTGCTCATTATGTTCTTTTTCAGTTGGGCACCCATCTTTTAGTACCCCAACGAGTGCGTCACCACTATCAACAGAACGCCCAATTGAGCAGGATGTGTTCGACTGTGATCCATCGACCACCTCGAATCAGTGTGTCCGCGCTTTTCAAGATTGCAAGAGGCACAGTTGCTTGCGGCCGGTGTTTGTGCGACCTTGTTTCGATGGCGACAGACGGCTCTCCGAACGACTCAGCATGATTTTATTCACCGTTACGTCTCTGTAAACATCCCACAAGAGCCCATGAACATATGCGATCCTCTGTTTTTCCACCAAAAGAAACTATGACAGCTCCATGCTTGGGACGCACCTCCATTACGCACGGTATTCTGAAGTCTGCGTTCACCGCCACCACCGACCGGAACTTCATGAAACTGTAGGGGTTGAGGGAGCGGCGCTTCGCGATGTCTCACAACGAATTTCACCCATTCTGAAAAACGAAATTGGCGATGAAGAAAAACGTTGTATTACTTCTTGATGGTCCTTCTTAATTTGACGTGTGTCGTACACCGCCATTGTAGTATTCAATTAAATGGGCAACATTGTAAGAAGTAGGTTAAAACAAATGTAAATATAGTAGCGTAAATGACAGAATATTAATCGAGGGTTTGTCATTATATCACTGTGGAACACACGCAATATTTCAACCAATGAGCATCACCATAAGTGTTGATGAACTGTCGACGCAGCCGCAGTCAGCATAATCACTAGGGACGCTTTCCTCCTCGGGGGAGATCAGTTTGGATTCCGTAGAAATGTTGGAACACGTGAGACAATACTGACCTTACGCCTTATCTTACAAGAATGATTAAGGAAAGGCAAACCTACGTTTCTAGCATATGTAGACTTAGAGAAAGTTTTTGACAATGTTGACTGGAATACTCTCTTTCAAATTCTAAAGGTGGCAGGGGTAAAATACAGGGAGCGAAAGGCTATTTACAATTCGTGCAGAAACCAGATGGCAGTTATAAGAGTCGAGGGGCGTGAAAGGGACGCAGTGGTTGGGAAGGGATTGAGACAGGGTCGTAGCCTCTCCCCGATGTTATTCAATCTGTATACTGAGCAAGCAGTAAAGGAAACAAAAGAAAAAGTCGTAGAAGGTATTAAAATCCATGGACAAGAAATAAAAATTTTGAGGTTCGCCGATGACATTGTAATTCTGTCAGAGACAGCTTAGGACTTGGAAGAGCAGTTGAACGGAATGGACAAAGTACTAAATGAGTTTTGCTATTTGGGGAGCAAAATAACTGATGATGGTCGAAGCAGAGACGATATAAAATGTAGACTGGCAAAAGCAAGGAAAGCGTTTCTGAAGAATAGGAATTTGTTAACATCGAGTATAGATTTAAGTG
Organism: Schistocerca serialis cubense; assembly: GCF_023864345.2. Lineage (NCBI taxonomy): Eukaryota > Metazoa > Arthropoda > Insecta > Orthoptera > Acrididae > Schistocerca > Schistocerca serialis. The sequence goes on along the minus strand of NC_064644.1, from coordinate 61,181,929 downwards.
TCAGGAAGTCGTTTCTGAAAGTATTTGTATGGAGTGTAGCCATGTATGAAAGTGAAACATGGACGATAAATAGTTTGGACAGGAAGAGAATAGAAGCTTTCGAAATGTGGTGCTACAGAAGAATGCTGAAGATTAGATGGGTAGATCATGTAATAATGAGGAGAATAGGGCAGAAGTGGTGCTTGTGGCACAACTTGACAAGAAGAAGGGACCGGTTGGTAGGGTATGTTCTGAGGCATCAAGGGATCACAAATTTAGCATTGGAGGGCAGCGCGGAGGGTAAAAATCGTATAGGGAGACCAAGAAATGAATACATTAAGCAGATTCAGAAGGATGTAGCTTGCAGTAAGTACTGAGAGAAGAAGAAGCTTGCACAGGATAGAGTAGCATGGAGAGCTGCATCAAACCAGTCTCAGGACTGAAGACCACGACAACAACAACTTCCCCTTGCATTTCACTGTATAATAAGCTCTTGTAGCTTCATCTTCCTCTAATGTTCGGTTAGGTATTTTTGTCTACCTGTAAAGATAAGTATATGGATGCTGAACAAAGAATAAACCAAAATCACAATTAATCTCAGAATTGGGTTTCGGTTCATCTTTTGGGCTATAGAGGAATGACTGCCAACGGTACGGCGATTTTATTTCGGAGTGCCCTAAACACCACGCACAAGCCACACGTAGTCCTTGGCCGGTACTTTTCCGCTTCGTCCGAGGTCCGCTACCAGAGGTGCACTCAATGCGAAACCTGTTCATTGCACCAGAAACCAGTTCGTTTTCGTTGCAGGGACACCGTCCACGACTGCTAATCAATGAAAGTGCATGTTCGCTTTTCTCTTTAAGGCTGTAGCGCCTGACGTGGATGAATAACTTGCCTCTTTCCTCATACACTGTGACGCTGCGTCACGTTCCTCTTTCTCGTCCCAGCGACTTCTGTGGCAATGCACTCGCGGCCACAAACCAGAGTCCACGATCTCTTAAGGCAGGTTCTCCTAGGAGCAGGAATTCTGCACCGTGTGCTACGTAATGCGCCCGGCGACTTGCCGTCCACTCAACAGTGACCAAGGAGTGAAAGTTTTACCTGACGGAGCACACTGCGTAGTGAACCAAAGCTTTACGTCAGATGTGACAGGTCGACTGGTCCTTGTCGAGTCTCGTGTGTAGACCGTTGCGTTCTAGTGACTGAGCGCCAACACGGTGGGAGAGTATTCGCGATCATTACAAATCATAGACAATACAGGGTGACTCAGCTGCCCCTACCGCTGTGGTTTCATGCAACCTGCAATGTTACCTATGGCTTTCATAAACCACGCAGGGGATTTTCATATTCTCTCACTCGCTACGCTCAAACTACTAGTCCTAGAAAAAAAATGAACAAGACCTTTTGTAGGAACTTTAATGTAGTTAAATTTTTTACTGGGAAATTTTTTGGTTAGAGGCCGTAGTTTTCGAGTTATTCAAGAAAAACGTACAAATTTTTACCTTCAAACGCATCCCTACTGCCACACTAAGCTCCCACGGGTCAGTATTTCTGGTATGTTCTTCAGGGCACTCCTTTCTAACACTGAACAAAAATTTGCTTCTGCTCAAATTAGTTTCCTCATTATACATTTTTGGTCCTCACTGGCTGGCCCTATTACGCCATCGGCTTATTCGGGCCCTAACAAATTGTAGAACTTATGATTGAATAAATTTTGCCACATTTTTGTGAATTTTAACAGCATGTAATGAACAATTACATCGTTGTATTTGTCTGGCCTTCTCATTACGAAAGTGCTTTGCTTGTAAGCGTTCAGTTCGAATGGAACTGTCATCGTATTTAGTTTCAGCGTAGTGTCTACAATAGCTATTTTGCGTTCATAATCTTCAAGAGCACGTTTAATTAATAATGTCAACGAAGTAGCCGACTATGCTCGAGGCGTACCTGCCCCACAAATAGAGGCCAGAATGATCGAATATCGGGATTAATTCGTGTAGTGGGAAGTTTTTGTTCAATGGTACTAGAAATCGTGAGTGTGAGGAATGAGTCTGAGGTTGAGGTGTGTGTCTGTCTGTTGGTACTTTTTTTTAATAACTCGAAAATCGTGGCCTCGATCTAAAACGTTTAACAGCGAAAAATTGAAGTGCATTAAATTTCCTACAACGGGTCCTGCTCATTTTTTCTCGCTTACCGAGCTACAGAATACGAAAATTTCGCGCGCGGTTAATAAAGGCCAGCCGGCCGGAGTGGCCATGCAGTTCTAGGCCTTACAGTCTGGAGCCGAGCGCAGGTTCGAATCCTGCCTCGAGCATGGATGTGTGTGATGTCCTTTGGTTAGTTTGGTTTAATTAGTTCTAAGTTCTAGGCGACTGATGACCTCAGAAGTGAAGTCGCATAGTGGTCAGAGCCATTTGAACCATTTTGAACCAATAAAGGCCAGCAATAACATTGCGGGTTGCATAAAGCGGCATCGGTAGGGGCAGCTGAATCATCCTGCGTAACAAACAGGAATCGGAACCCAATAATGGTCTCTGATACACCACTGATGACGTGTCCAAAAATAACTGAGTGTGAACTATTCCTCCCCCCTCTCACCCTCCGAATCTCAGCGAAAAACGGAACCATCTCTTTTAGACACATGCCAATGTCCTCCACCCAAAATGGGGAAGGAACTGCTACGCTTCTCAAATATTTAAATGAGAACAAAGAAGACAGACTTCACTTTAAAAACTGTACCGAAGAGCAGTCTAAACCACCACCACAAAAGGTTGAAATGGACATGTTCTTCAAAATTATAGATACGACAGTGTAAAAACTTCGGACAGATCCCATAACGCATTAAAAAACTGCAGTTTTTGAATGGTCACAGAGATGGAAGTGTTAAACCAACAGCGTCAATGCGGTTCTAGTCCATTAATAAATTAAAATGAAACGCATTTGACCTCGCAGCAGTCTTGAGTACCGTTCTTCGGGTGTACCACGGACGCTCGTACTATACCTCTTCCAAGGCGACCAAGCCTACCAATCATCATCGATGTCGTCGAAATTAATGGTATACGCAGGGCGTGGCCAGAAATGAAACTGACAGAAGTGGTAGCTCCAGACGACCAAACGTTTTGAAAGAAGCAGCATTTTTGGCGCGAGTTGAGCGAGGTAAGAACTACATACGTTGAGCTTAGTTTCCAGGCAGTGACTGGCCCAGCGGAAAGAATGCGGAACGGTAGTTCAAAGATCATGGGTCGATGCCTATGCGGACATTTTTACAATTTTCAGCTTGTACTATAGGTGCAAATAAACCGGTATACTCTATATACTGAATTTCTTAATTCTCTTATAAAATGGTGATAATGGCAAGGCAAAGGAAAATTTAGGATAGAAAATAAATTTCCGAGAAGGGATTATACTTACAGTGTCCACGACATACCTGCAAATAACTTTTCAAAAAAGGATTCTAATTAAAAATTATAGGTCTTTGTATTCCATTAGTTCCGTTTTCACTTTTGAACAGCGTTACGCGTGCTTTGCTGGTGACTGTGAGATGACAGAGAAACGTGGATGAACGTAAACCAAGTCTGTTTTTCTGTAGAAACTTTACAACAAACATGTAACAGTAAAAACGCAGCGTCTATGACTTGTGCAAGGTGCCGAGAATATTACGTCTTCCGCTGCTTTACAATGAGTTTAACACCAGAAAGTGCAAATCTTCAACTATACGATACTAAAAGGACCTAATTTTATAATCGGACTTGTCGTGTACGCATTTGAATCCTTTACCGGAAATTTATTCGCACAGTCCTCAAAGATGCTGTAACTACAATCGTTACTTGGAAACTGCTATCCCAAGTTTTCCTATGCCTTTCCCTTTCATGTCTATTGTAAAATATAAATATATACAATAAACTGAGCAATATTTCCGTTCATTTACAGTCCAATTGTTTACTCAGTCCAATCTAGCCACTATCAAAAATGATGGTAATGATGAGGACAACACAAACACCCAGTCCCCAGGCAGAGAAAATGCCCAACCCGGCCAGGAATCGAACCCGGGAGCCAGTGCTCTCGAGTCAGCAACGGTAACCTCTAGACCACGAGCTGCCGTCTACGTACCGTAAAAATTGAAAGTAAAAGAAGAGGTCTCAGAGAGGGATTCGATCACCGGCCTTAAGTTACCGTTCTACGTTCTTTCAGTTATGCCAACACCTGTATCTAAACTACGTTAACATAAATGGCTCATACCTCACCCGACCCGCCCGAGAAATGCTTACTTCAGTCGGTAAAAGGGGAATCCTGATAGGATCACTTTGTCGTCTGTTTAACAAAGAAATTCGCCAAATTGAGAATTTTTTTTTTTTTAATTTTCGCTGTCAGTTTCGGAAATTTATTATGCTATGTTCGGGCACCAAACGCACCTATAATAAATAATCTATATTGGAATTTTGGAGCTTCATGTTTCTGTGTCCGCAGCTCGTGGTCGTGCGGTAGCATGCTCACTTCCCGCGTCCGGGTTCCACGCATCTGTGCGCAGCTCGTGGTCGTGCGGTAGCGTTCTCGCTTCTCACGCCGGGTTCCCGGGTTCGATTCCCGGCGGGGTCAGGGATTTTCTCTGCCTTGTGATGACTGGGTGTTGTGTGGTGTCCTTAGGTTGGTTAGGTTTAAGTAGTTCTAAGTTCTAGGGGACTGATGACCATAGCTGTTAAGTCCCATAGTGCTCAGAGCCACTTGAAGCATTTTTTATGTTTCTGTACGTCATGAATTCTCAAGTGCTTCCATCGAAAACTTGTCTTGCGGCCTGAAGATGGCACAATGAATTGCCGAAACTGACAGCGAAAATAAAATAAAAGAACTACTCAGTTTACACGGCTGTTTGGTGAATTTCTTTGTTAAATATTTGACCAGCCGTTGCCCCAATTCCACAATGGAACAACAGAGATTTTCTCGTCTGTACGTCCATCCGTCTTTCCGTGCGGGTGTTGAAAAAGGAACGAGTAGATGTAGAAGTTGAATTTTATGTATCATACTAAGGTCTGTAGTCTGCTGGCTGTGTAGTAAACGTAAGCTTCTAAGTCAATGCAATCGAAATATACGGGAATTTATATCACATACTTTTAAATTCATAAAATCACTCATTAAAAGCTATAGGATAGCTCCCGTTGACCCAGAATCATGAAATTCGGCAAGAAGTAAGGTTTGAGAGTACAACGAAAGGACAAAAAAACCCTAAAATTGTTAGTTTTTAACTATATCACATGAAAACAATTTTTGTTTCATTTTTTATACGACTGTCTGCCTGCCCCTCCGACTGTTAAGATCCTATTTTCTCAGGGATGAGTGGACGTATCAAGTTGAGCTTTGCGTACTATGGTCTACAGCCCTACGTGCTGTAATAAATATAAACTTCCAAGGCAATGAACTCGGAAGATACGGCCATGTATGTCGTCTATTTTGTCACTGGCAAACTCACTCATCGAAATGTACAGGGTACTTCCCGTGAACATGGAATCATGAAATATGGTAGGATTAAAAGAAAGGTCAGCGTTGGCCGTAAACGCTGACCTTCCTTTTAATTCAACATATATGGTCGTTGTGCACACAACACTCCACGGAGTCGTCAATCAATATGGTAGGAAGCAAGAATTCATAGTAGAATAGTGAAGTCTTTTTTTTTTTAATTACAAAGTGCAGCTTCGCCTCTGACCGAACACGCTGAGCTGCCGTGCCGGCTCTGAGCTACGCAAACACGACTCACGACCCGTCCTCACAGATTTAACTCCGCCTGTACCTCGTCTCCTACCTTCCAAACTTCACAGAAGCTCTCCTGCATACATTGTAGAACTAGCACTCCTGGAAGAAAGGATATTGCGTACACATGGCTTAGACGCAGCCTGGGGGATGATTCCAGAATGAAATTTTCACTCTGCAGCGGCGTGTGTCCTGATATGAAGCTTCCTGGCAGCTTAAAACTGTGTGCCGGGCCGAGACTCGGAATTAAAGTTGTGAGGAGGGTGTCCTGAGTCGTGCTCGGATAGCTCAGATGGAAGCTCCATGTCGCGTCTCCGAGTGTGTTGTTTATCGCGCCACCACGCTAGTGTTTAGTGTTATAGTTACGCTCCTGACATCTGATGGCTCTTTCGTATCCGAAAGCCACGGCAAGCATCAGTTTGACACTACGTCCTCTAGACCCAAGGCCCTCGAAATAGATTCTTACGCTATGTGATACATTTTGACCCAACAGAGTTACTAGATACCCACTTATCTGTCGTCTCCAGCGTTGTCTACCTTAAGCTCACTGAGGGATGAGGTCTGTGACAAACTTCTCAGAGGCTCGACGGAAGGTTACAGGCTCTACCACTCTGATGGCAACGTGGCTGTGGTAACGCTCGTACATGCTGGACTGTGGATACAAAATGTGCGCGTGTTTGGGCTACCATTTGAAGTTCCAGCGGATTTGGTCACCCTTGCTCTTCAACCCTATGGCACAGTCCTCGGCCATAAGGCCGAGAAACGGAAAGCCTTCGAAATTTACCCAGTCCTTAACGTATCTCACGATCGCTGGTTGCGATTTACGACGGTAAGACGAGGACCTGCTCCGAATATGGACATGTAGCACATATGCGTACCGAATGTCTGCAATGCCGTCTCGTTCAGACGCCCACAGCCGATCACATTCGACCGTCGATAGCGACCTCTATGCCGATTACGTATGTTGTGGCGGCGATACGGGACACGCCAGCTGTTTTTGACGACCCTTCTATGTTGGTGCAAGCCTTGGAGGCCCCTGCAACAGTTCCTGAGGAGCCCCCAGCGTCTTCCAGCGTCGAAGCCTCGGTTGCCGTCGGGTCCAGCCACGGCTCACCGCCACAACGAGAAGCCGACGGTGCGGTGGAGGGTGAAGAACAGGATGGCGCTTCCGCCCCCTGCCCTGCGTCGGACACAGAGGCGAGGCAGCGTAAACAGAAATCGCCGAAGCGCCATAAGAAACGGCCCGTAACGACCGCCGCAGAAGAACGACCCGAGGAAGCAACCATGGATACGACACGGCGGATACTAACGTATCACACGGTTCGCTGTCTCCTCCCGCTGCCGGTGGGTCCACGCACTGTGGGGATGCGAGAGATCACCAAGCCCCGCCCCCGGGGAAGCACCCACGACTACGTCCGCCTCTCGAGATCCAGTGGTATCGACCTCCCTGGGAGACTCGGCGCTGGAGATGGAGATGCAGTATGCATTTCTTGACCCTGACGACACAGCAATGCCATTGGCAGCGTCTACGTTGCCGGCGACATACGCCTAGGCCGGAATGACACACACCCATGGCTTCCTATCTCCATGCCGTGAAGACGCTCCACAATGCTACTACTGCCCACCTGCAATGCCAAGGAAAGCTCCCACGACTCGATGAAACAGGCATACAGCCTTGCCACGATCAACGTCAACGGTGTTACTTCTGCTCTCAAAACCCGTATGTTGTTGCAAGATACGTTAGGAGCTACAGATCTGGATGTAGTTTTTCTTCAAGAAGTCCGATCAGGACTCTGCACCGATACCTACGAATATGACACCTACGCTATGCCTTCAGATGTGAGCGGAGGAGGTATGTCTATTCTGCTGAGGGAAGGGACTGTGGCAACTGTTGTATCCCATTTACCGTCGGCCCGGGGGGTCGCACTCACGATTCGTACAGTTCGTCTGGTGAACCCGTGAGCTCCTTCCGGCACCGACAGAAGGAGAGAGCGCTGCGCCTTTTTGCCGAAGACACAGCACTGACTGCTCTTCCAGGGAAATGCCGACCACTTGGTAGTAGGCGGAGATTTTAATAGTGTGCTCAGACCATCCGCCCAGATGCCGCAGTTCAGGCGCTTGTGAAGGACTTGGCTTTGTCAGACACTTCGGTCACACAACACGGAGACCGAAAGGCATACACCACTTTCCTAGTCATTCCGCGTGCCGTTTGGATCGTCTTTACGTCACACGCGTCCATCGCTCGGCAGTTGTCGACGTTGAGATGATATCGGCAGCGTTCACGGAGCATCTAGTGTATGTGTGTACTCTCACCCTCCCCCGCCAAAGCATCCGACGAAGTAGAGGTGCGTGGCGTTTCAATGTGGCCCTTCTTGATGAGGTAAATTGTAGACGTGAAGTTGAGTCCACATGGAGTAGATGCCACAGGCAATTTCCCGCCTACGGTTAAATACTTCAATGGTGGTTACGGTATGTCAAGCCCGCCTTGTGCCGAACATTAGCCAGCTATGGACGAGATGGAGCGAGCTGGTATACTGAGACCGCGCCCGGGTTCCCGGGTTCGATTCCCAGCGGGGTCAGGGATTTGCTCTGCCTCGTGATGACTGGGTGTTGTGTGAGGTCCTTAGGTTAGTTAGGTTTAAGTAGTTCTAAGTTCTAGGGGACTGATGACCATAGCTGTTAAGTCTCATAGTGCTCAGAGCCATTGTTTTGGTATACTGCGACCACTGATTTCTACTACACTCCGCTCCGCGAACTGGCTGTGGAACCGCCGTCGCCGGAACGACAATCGGCAGAACACTACGTAAAGGCACAATTCTACGTATCACCGCCGTACGTCTCGAGAGTATGTGGGTGCGGGCGAGGACAACTGATGATGTTAGAGGAGAATGACCTTCGCTCCACCATATTATTCGAGATAGGAGAGGACGCGGAAGAGTCAGCTCATTACGGATGTCGAGACGGAGGATGGACGACGAGCTGAACGCAAGTGGACATCGTCCGAGCGTTCACAGTCATATACACTTCTTTACGAGCGAGAGTACAACATGGGTGTAGGAGTCAGGGAAGTCCTATCTGACTTACCCGTCTCTCGGTACCCGCAAGATGATGCTACGCTCTTGTCGGAGGTGACTTTGGAAGAACTACGGGAGGCTATGTTGCGCGGTGCTCACAGCAGAACGCCAGGCCCTGACGGATTCCCTCTTGAATTTTACAAAATGTTTTTTGATTTTATGGGCCCAATGTGGCTCAGGATGTACAGAGAACTCCTGAACCTCGATTTTCATCTGAATTCACTGAGGGCCTCTTGATTCCGATGCCCAAACCCGGAGGAGGCTGTCGCCCACTTGATTTTCGACCATTGACAATGCCAAACACCGACTACAAGCTGTTGACACGCATCTTCCGTGAGAGGCTCAGATCTACGGCAATGCCAGGCATTCACACTGATGAAACCTGCCTCTGCGGCAACACTGATGTGGTCACGGCTTCGAGCACGGGGTGGCGCTGATGCAAACATGCCGTCTCCACGGCGCTCTTTTTGCGCTAGATTTTTACCACGCTTTTGATCGCGTCGGACACGGTTTTCAGTGTGCAGTTATTGAACACATCGGTATCGCACGCACGACATAATCTGTTGTGCTTCGTTTGATCCATGGGGGCGGTCACGAGAACTACGGTAAACGGCTATCTGTCCCCCCCTGTCCTATCAACAGCTCCGCCAGACGGGGTTGTCCTCTTTCTGCCATGTTATTCGCCACTGCCCTCGAACCAGATCTACACAGACTGCAGAGACGCTTGGAAGGTCTTAGCCTCCGCCCTGTGACCTTTCGATGTGGCCCATACGCCGATGATGTGATGTTCTTAACACGGACTGGTGACGAAATACGAACGGCGCTTTCCTGGCTCCAACAGCATGGGGCGGTGGCAGGCAGTGTGATCAACCTACGGAAATCACGATACATGGAGTGGCACAATGCATGCATGCAGAACTGGAATGCGGTCAACTGGGTGCAACGAATAGTGAGACACCATATGTACCGCGACGGCGAAAAGGAAGTCCTCGATTGGTGGCAATACATGATCGACGAGTTCCTGATCTTAACAAACAGAACGCAATACCGGAACCTTTTCGCGAACTATTTGGGGTCGCCATTCATGGACTCACTACCGAGCTAGGGTGTGCCGGGTGTGAGAAGAAACTGGCTTGCAGACGTGATACTTCCATGATTCCCCTACGGAAACAGTTTCTGACTGTGTGTAGCGACCTCGGACACTCCGGCAGTTGATGACTGGTGACGCCCATTGTAATGACGACCGCCTCTTACTGGTCGCCCGCTTCGATAAGGTGATCACAGCGACCAAGATGGTGGTTCACATTATCGTAACAGTTTTTGGCGTATGGCTCCCTTGTTTCGGTTGCTTATTATATTAAAAAAAAGTGATAGTGCAATTCGACTCCCCCCACCCCCGCCTTGCCTCCTCCGACCTGCCACTGACTGTGCTCCTCAAGAAAAAATAAATATATAAAATATGTTAGTAGGTGGCCCGGATTCGATTCCAGGACGATGCATTTGTTTTTATTTTACTGTTCCGTTTCCGTATACAAGAGGCAGAAGAAATGAAGTAATTATTTTTGACATGAAGCAAACCAAACCTCTCTCCCATAAAAAAAGAAAGAATAGGAAAAAAAGAAAGAAGTAGTATTCGTCAAAAAAATTACGAAAAGAAAGAAAAAAAAGATGGTAGAGCACGTGCCCGTGAAAGGTAAAGGTCCCGAACTCGAGTCTCGGTCCGACACACAGTTTTAATCTGCCAGGAAGTTTCGTATCAGCGCCCACTCCGCTGCAGAGTGAAAATTTCATTCTGAAATTATACATTTTTCAGTCATTATTGGTTCTCCACCTTAAGCTTACTGCAATCAATTAAAGAAAATTCTGCAAATTTGATACATATGTTTGAGCATTTTGGGTTGTTTTACATTAAAAAGCGTATCTTGTTTATAAAGTTGCCATTTACGTACGGTGTTTCTGCGTCTTGTCCACTTATTCTTCAAACTGCTGCGTCTTTCCTCTTTGTTAGCATAGGCTGGTGTCAAAGTGATGGTGGTTATAGGAAATGGAGAATATGGTCGTCGTTATATGTCTATCTGGGAGGAGATGGTAGTGGTTATATGTGTATCTTTAATCTTTTATTAACTGTTCAATCATTTCACTTTACTTTTGGAAACAGAACTGAAGTTATGTCTGTTCTCAGTCAGCATAGTTTTATAGCGTTTTTGCTAGTTCGTTTGGTTTTGGCGTAGATTGTGATCATAGCCAACGGGTGAAACTACTTTTTGGTATATATATACGAGTATGTATGTGTGTGTGTGTGTGTGTGTGTGTGTGTGTGTGTGTGTGAGAGAGAGAGAGAGAGAGAGAGAGAGAGAGAGAGAGAGAGAGAGAGAGAGAGAGAGAAAGTCAGTTAGTGTAAATTAGTGAAAAATGTCTTGTGTGTTCGGCAGAGATGCGAGTGGTGACTGGAGCTTGGGGGGGCAGTGATGTTTTTGGGTGGGGGGGGGGGGGGGGATGGTGATTATAGGAAAGAAACTGCGGGAATATGGTAGTGGTTATATGTGTATATTTAATCTGTTATTAAGTGGTAAATCATTTCAAAGAGTGTGTGGTTTGCCAGTTTTTGTACGTTGTTTCCTTTCTGTTATGATTTTCCAAACGTGGTAGTGTTCTTGTAAGGTGAGGAAGTGCTTTCTGTTGTTTTTTATCCTTATGATTTCCAAGCCTATGTCACTGGTGATAATTTTTGCAGCTGCCACGGAAGACGGCCAAGTAAACAGACACTTTTCTTTTTATCGTTTGACATTCGACTCCAAACTTCAAATCGAAACGTTTTCGGAAGTTTAGTAATTCCCAGGACCGATATTTTGCCAGTATTAGTATCGATAACAGGCTAAAATGATCGAGATTCTCGATTCGCTATCGTGGCTACACTGTCTGTATACGTAATAAATTTCGTGCAGAACCCTCAGAGCGCGTGTCATACCAGCAAGTGACGAACTTTTTCCAAACACTCGGCCACCTGGAGCTCCCACTCCCATCACTGTCATCTCTGGCCCAGCTCTGCACATGCCACAAATTCGAACGAAATCGATGAAGGCGAATAGGTGCGGTCCCCACGTTAGTGAAGTTACTCAGGTAGGTTACACAGCCATTGAAGCACTCGTTTTTTCACTAAGTGACCTCAACAATGAGCAGTACTAACACAACAAGAAATGCAAAGCTGGACAATGTTTTGTGTAAGGTTTCATATTTATTTGTTTTATAAAACTCCATAGAATCTATGAAAATTGCTTTTTGGTTGCATAGAGCAGAGGTTTCTATTGTGTGTTACAGGTTTGTAAGCCGTTTACTTTTTCATTGAATTTCTTGCAAATAACAATTAATTATTTATAACAACTTTCAAAAAACTACCTTTACACAGTGTACTTCCCAGACAGCACACGTGAACTGAATACTTACTGCTCTTCCATTTTCGTTTTCTGCGAAAATCCAGATCCGCTACGTATTTAAGTCTTGCGTGCTCTTAGGAAAATCCGGCTTTAGCGGTGACTGGCGCGCGAAGCTAATTACACGACGTATTACTCCACAGGTTTACTCGAGGAGACAGACCAGGATTAATCCTCAGCGCTGTGGCGCACTCAGATCTACCTAAATAAGGCTGCGCAGCAGCCGCGCTTTTGCCCGCGAGACGGGTTTAGAGTTGTTAACAGTTCCGCATCACTAATAAATCTAATTATTTTCAAAAGACTCTCATATCCGACCATAGGATTGAAAGACGGGGACTGCAGGTGCTACACCATCCCCTGCTTTTTTCCTGCACTTCGCTCTGATAATCTTCTCCGAAAACAGGAGGCTAACCGTTCAAAGTCAAAATGGGGAAGGCACACACAAAAACATCCCAGTTTCAACTTTCCACGGAAACACACGGATATTGCTGTGTTTTCTTAAATAGGACCAATTCCGTCTCGTTCATTAAACAACACTTCCAGCTAGCTAATGACTCCACGTTCTACTACGTTTCCTACAGTGTACACGTTTGCTCCCTCAGCAGCAACAGTAGCTAATGAAACTGGCAACAGATCAAGTGGAAGTCTACACCCATGGCCGAAAGCACCATTGTGTACCCTTTTAAAACTTTCCACTCAGTCCAAACAACTTGATTTGTCATTCTATACTGAAATTTTCACTGGGCAATGCTGTGTGCAGTGATATGAAACTTTCTGGCAGATTAAAACTGTGTGCCGGACCGAGACTCGAATTCGGGACCTTTACTTCCTCATCGATTATCATTCACTCCGATCTCATACACTCAGAAATTTTCAAACATCACATTCATCACAAGAGCCCCACAACTACTTCCCTGGAGGTTACCCACCGACAGAGAGTTATCGCAAGCACCCACCATATACACGAATTTCTTGTAACGTACAGGCCTTTCATTCAGCCTGTAAACAGAATTCAACCCCTTTCGCTGGCCATTTCCTACTACAGCTAACAGAACTCTACAGCTGAAAGATGATCCTGTCAGGGCTTTCAAAGCGCTAGAAAACACCTGACATCACAAGTCACTCATTGGCCATGAAGCAAGCTAGTAAGGGCACATCACGACCGCTTTAGACGGATTACGAAAAGATGAAAATAAAAGATATGTTCAGGAGCGAGACTAAAATCCAGTGTGAAAGAATATCAGTGATAATATTCACTGATGACATTTATATCTTCAGTGTAATTAAGAAAAACTGAACGAGCTCCTGAACTGAAAGAACAGTCGAATGAGTACAGAACATGGACTGAAGGTAACCCGAAGGGAGATGGAAGCATTGAAGCAAAATAAGCCATGTTGGACGAAGCAAGAAGGACATAAGAAGCGGATTAGTATAGACAAAAAGGGAATTTCTGGCCAAAATAAGTGGTATCAAAGTTCGGCCGTAATTTGGAGAGGAAATTTCTGACATGGACATTTGGAGCACTGCACTGTACGGAGCGGCGGGAAAACTGGAGAAGATAAGGTGCTGCTGGAAAAGGAGAGATAAGGTGCTACAAAGGGATGTTAGAAAGCTGGTGGCCCGATACGATGAGATTCTCTGCAGAACCAGTGGGCAAAGAAATCTGTGGAAATCAACCACAGACAGGCGGTAGAGAAAGTTAAAACCTGTGTTACGCTTCAGGGAATAATTAATAATATCCATGCTTCTAGAGGAACTATAAAGGGTAAAAACTGCCGGGGAGGATTGAAAAGCAGCCAACAAATAATTGTGTGCACTGGGTGCAAGTGCTACACAGAGATGAAAGTCGTAGTGGGCCACTTCAACGCAGTCAAAAAAGCAGAAAGACAACTCCCCATGCCTGCCGGGGCGGCCCAGCGGTTCTAGGCGCTACAGTCTGGAAGCGCGCGATCACTACGATCGTAGGTTCGAATCTTGCCTCGGGCATGGATGTGTGTGATGTCCTTAGGTTAGTTAGGTTTAAGTTGTTCTGAGTTCTAGGGGACTGATGACCTCAGAGCCATTTGAGCCATTTGAACCAACTCCCCATTTTAAGATAAACAACAATTCCATCTCTTAGCTACTGGTTGCGGCCGGGAATGATGTGCTACAAAAGACCCAACAGTTTGCAGTCAATATCGAAGCCTTTGTACTGTCTTGGTCAACGATGTCTGGCTGTGCGAATAAACGCTCTGCGACTGCAGGTTGCTTTGGCGGTAGTAGACGAGTATGCCGCAGGTGTTTGTGGCAGCGATCTTCACTAGTGTACCTATAGACTGTCTTTTCTCTACACGCCTAAGTCATTCATACTGCTTTCTTTACTAGTTTCTCGTATCTATCTACACGGGGTCCACTTGTTGATCTGAATTTAGTATATTAGTGGCATAGGGTGCGTCCCCGACCTTCACCTTCACTCCCTTTCCATACCCCCCCCCTCTCCCCCTAAACCCCAAACCCACACGGTACATAAATTGCGTATGCCATTAGACTGCGTCTAGTGTTAGCCGTGTGAAGCATACGAATGTGTGAGAACGTGTTCGTAATGTTTGTTAATCGTGTAACTGAGATGGTACATGGGTTCCACCCTCTTATTCACCTAGTTGGATGTGGCTAATCACCTAAAACTACATACAGGACGAGTGGATTCTATGCGGGGCCGGTGAGCCTCCACGAATCCCGAAAGCGACGTTCTAACGCTAGTAGCTATTCTGGTGAGTCACTAGCATGGAATGTGATGTACCCCTGATCTGCTTTCTTTGAGATCATCCTTCACAATACTGCGAAGTGCTCGTGGTTTTGTCGGTGGACAGAAACTAATTTAACCTGGTGGAAAAACTTTTTCATTTGTCACAGTAAGTGACGCATTCTACACAGTATCGAGTGATACCTAGATATGAGGCTAGGGATAAGGGATATGGAGCATAACCAACTGCTGAAACGTTACCATTCCGGGCATTTACAGTGAAATTCAGCACTCTGTGTCGGCACTTAAATTTCTGTGAGATTGATTTCGTTGTATGTATATAATTATTTCGTTGGCTGTGGACACTGCAGTGAACGATGTACTACTGCTACAACTGCATGTATAATGAAACGGCCTCTCACATGTGGTAAGGTTTCATTAGTGTTCTTTCCTTTATCTAAATCCAGACTCAGACCCAGCATCTCGAAAACAGAATCACCAATGACGAAAGATAATTTGCTTTATCTAAGGACACGCTCTATACCATCTGATAACGCTTCATTCTGCATCGATCTGCAACTCAAAATCACCACGGATTTTTTAAGTACTCACTTAATTATCAGAAATGTAATTAAGAGAGGGAACGTTCACCTTTGATAAAATCTGACATTGATTTTTAATTTATTTTAGTACTGTTTATTACAAAGGGAGGTTCTGACAGCTTGTACATTACATAAGCGAAGTGTGTTGCTCTGGGCACACCAGTTTCTGGTCGTTTAAAGGAGTGTTTAACTCACGGAGTATAATTATATGAATCTTCTAGCAACATATAATTACGTTACTTATGATCTAATTTTGAGGTTTGTTTTTCAATAATGGAATAGGACAACTTCTACACGGAAACTGTTTCTCGCTTGCTAGTTGCTGGCCTTGAATTACACTACTGGCCATTAAAAATTGCTACACCAAAAAGAAATGCAGATGATAAATAGACATTCATTGGACAAATATATTATACTAGAACTGACATGTGATTACATTTTCACGCAATTTGGGTGCTTAGATTCTGAGAAATCAGTACCCAGAACAACCACCTCTGGCCGTAATAACGGCCTTGATACGCCTGGGCATTGAGTCAAACAGAGCATGGATGGCGTGTACAGGTACAGCTCCCCATGCAGCTTCAACACGATACCACAGTTCACAAGAGTAGTGACTGGCGTATTGTGACGTGCCAGTTACTCGGCCACCATTGTCCAGACGTTTTCAATTGGTGAGAGATCTGGAGAATGTGCTAGCCAGAGCAGCAGTCGAACATTTTCTGTATCCAGAAAGGCCCGTACAGGATCTGCAACATGCGGTCTTGCATTATCCTGCTGAAATGTAGGGTTTCGCAGGGATCGAATGAAAGGTAGAGCCACGGGTCGTAACACATCTGAAATGTAACGTCCACTGTTCAAAGTACCGTCAATGCGAACAAGAGGGACCGAGACGTGTAACCAATGGCACCCCATACCATCACGCCGTGTGATACCCCAGTATGGCGATGACGAATACACGCTTCCAATGTGCGTTCAACGCGATGTCGCCAAACACTGATGCGACCATCATGATGCTGTAAACAGAACCTGGATTCATCCGAAAAAATGAAGTTTTGCCATTCGTGCACACAGGTTCGTCGTTGAGTACACCATCGCCGGCGCCCGTCTGTGATGCAGCGTCAAGGGTAACCGCAGCCATGGTCTCCGAGCTGATAGTCCATGCTGCTGCAAACGTCGTCGAACTGTAGGTGCAGGTGGTTGTTGTCTTGCAAACGTCCTCATCTGTTGACTCAGGGATCGAGACGTGACTGCACGATCCGTTACAGCCATGCGGATAAGATGCCTGTCATCTTGACTGCTAGTGATACGAGGCCGTTGGGATCCAGCACGGCGTTCCGTATTACCCTCCTGAACCCACTGATTCCGTATTCTGCTAACAGTCATTGGATCTCGACCAACGTGAGCAGCAATGTCGCCATACGGTAAACCGCAATCGCGATACGTTTCACCAGGCAACGCCGGTCAACTGTTGTTTGTGTATGAGAAATCGGTTGGAAACTTTCCTGATGTCAGCACGTTGCAGGTGTCGCCACCGGCGCCAACCTTGTGTGAATGCTCTGAAAAGCTAATCATTTGCATATCACAGCATCTTCTTCCTGTCGGTTAAATTTCGCGTCTGTAGCACGTCATCATCGTGGTGTAGCAATTTTAATGGCCACTAGTGTATAAGGATTCTCTGTGACTTCCCTTGGTTGAAAAGCGAAAGCTGGAACCGATAGTGCTCTCACATTTATTCCCAGTTGGAATCCCACGTGCGCACTACTATCAGCTCGTCTGGTAACTGACTGAAAAACACTGCGACCGTTTAATAGGCCTGATGTCGAACAGCACATTCTACTCCATAGGGGGAGAATGAGAAGGTTTTTTTTAAAATATTTCTGAGCTCACTTTGGAAAAAGTCAGACAATCAAACTATAGCACTCTTACGCCGAGCAGCCCACTACATTGCTCAGGGTAGAGAATGAGAAGACTTAAAAAAATCTGAGCTCACTTTGAAAACAGTCATGCAAACAAACTTCAGGACTTAAAGTCTAAGTAATTTTGTTACAATATTGAGGAGTCCGTTCAGATTACAACGTAGTATTCAGTATTTCAGCACCTAAGGAACTCTCGGGTGGTGGGCGTGAGGGGGTGGGCGAGAGAGGGGGTAGGGAATTTCTGGTGTAGACTAGCAGTTAAAATAGTATGGTCTTTAATTTATTCTGAGGGTTTAGGTCTTAATTCACGAACAGCCACACGAAATCTGATGTACCAACGTTGCGTTCTCGTTGCGAGGGTTCAAATGGTTCAAATGGCTCTGAGCACTATGCGACTTAACTTCTGAGGTCATCAGTCGCCTAGAACTTAGAACTAATTAAACCTAACTAACCTAAGAACGTCACACACATCTATGTCGGAGGCAGGATTCCAACCAGCGACCGTAGCGGTAACGCGGTTCCAGACTGAAGCGCCTAGAACCGCACGGCCACACCGGCCGGCCGTTGCAAGGGGAAAGCACACAAGAGGGACCAACTGAACCCCTAATATTCACCAACTGTGTTAATTAACTGCCCTGAAATATTTGAATTAACTGACTACATCTATCAGGGCAGAAAGAAATCACGATTAATGCGTTAGCTACAAGTAATAACTTCCATGGATGCTACAGCTACTTGTTCTACATCTACATCATACTCCACAAGCCACCTAATGGTGTGTGGCGGAGGGTACTTTCAGTACCACTATCTGATCCCTCCAACCCTGTTCCACTCGCGAATAGTACACGGGAAGAATGATTGTCGGTAGGTCTCTGTATTGGCTCTAATTTCTCGAATTTTCTCCTCGTGTATGTGGGGGGAGTAATATGTTGTTTGACTCCTCCTGAAAACTGCTGTCCAGAAATTTCAATAGTAAACCTCTCCATGATGTACAACGTATCTCTTGGAACGTCTGCCAGTGGAGTTTGTTTAGCATCTCCGTAACGCTCTCTCGCCAGCTAAACGATCCCGGGACGAAACGCGCCGCTCTTCGTTGGATCTTCCCTATCTTCTCTATCACTACTACCTGACAGGGATCCCAGATAGATGAACAATACTCAATGATCGGGCGAACAAGCGCCTTATAAGCCACTTCCTTCGTAAATGATTACGTTTCCTTAAGATTCTTCAGATGAATCTGAGTCTTGTGTTTGCTTTTCCCACTATCTGTTTTATATGGTCGCTCTGGATAGTTACGCCTAGATGTTTTACGGCAGACGCTGTCTCCAGCTGTTTGTCATCAATAGTGTAGCTGTACAGTAGTGCATTTTTTTCCTATGTATGCGCAATATCTTACATTTATTTACTTTCAGGGTCAACTGCCAGAGTCTACACCATTCATCAATTCTCTGCAAGTCGTTCTCCAAATTCTTACTATCTTGTGGCGTTGCTACTTTGGTATAGACAACTGCATCATCTGCGAATAGCCTTAAAGAGCATTCGACGATTTCTACTAGATAATTTATAGATACTGTGAACAGAAACGGTCCTATCACACTTCCCTGTGGTACTTCGGATATTATCTTTACATCTGTCGATTTAGTTCCGTTAAGAGCGACGTGTTGAGTTCTATCTGCAAGAAAATCTTGAATCTAGTCGCAGGTCTGCTCCGCTACTCTCTAAGCTCGTATGTTTCTCACTAAACGGCAATGCGGGTCGGTGTCAAATGCCTCACTGAAATCAAGGAACACGGCATCAGCCGGAGCGCCGTTTTCCACTGCGCTGTGGATCTCATGTAGGAGCAGAGTGATTTGACTTTCGCAGGATCTCTGTTTGGGGAATGTGGTGTCACCGCCAGACACCACACTTGTTAAGTGGTAGCCTTTAAATCGGCCGCGGTCCGTTAGTATACGTCGGACCCGCGTGTCGCCACTATCAGTGATTGCAGACCGAGCGCCGCCACACGGCAGGTCTAGAGAGATTTCCTAGCACTCGCCCCAGTTGTACAACCGACTTTGCTAGCGATGGTTTACTGACAAAATACGCTCTCATTTGCCGAGACGATAGTTTAGCATAGCCTTCAGCTACGTCATTTGCTACGACCTAGCAAGGCGCCATTATCAGTTACTATTGATATTGTGAATCATGTACCGTCCAGACCGACGTTCATCATTAATAGATTAACGTTAAGTATTCCACCAGCTACGTCCGTTTTTCTAAATTCTAATTACCTTGTCCTGTTCCAGACCTCACGCCAGCCTGCGTGATCTAAAACGCGTGCATTTCGGCCTCCTTTAGTGAAACGGTGTTGGCTCTCTTGCCAACCACGACAGGGAATCCATGTTGATTTTTATAGAGGAGATTTTTATTTTCCAAGAACGTCATAATTCTTGAGCATAAAACATGTTCCGTAATTCTACAACAGACTGACGTCAGCGTTATAGGTCTATAATTGTATGGCTCTGTCTTACGGCCTTTCTTAAAAACGGGAATATCCTGCGCTTTTTTCCAGTCGTTACGTACCTTTCGTTGCTCACGCGATCTACGATAAATTACTGGTAGAAGGGGAGTAAGTTCTTTCGCATGATATTTATAGAATCTTATAGGTATGTCATCTGGTCCTGAAGGCTTTCCACTACTAAGCGATTGTAGCTGCTTTTCAATTCCGTGACCGGTTACTTCGATATCTGCCATTTCGACGTTCGCACGACGATTGAAAGGAGGGACAGTGTTACTGTCTTCCGCGGTGAAACAACTTCGGAAGTTAGAAACCAGTATTTCGGCCTCCTTTCTGTTATCTTCAGTTTCTGTACCGGTGCGGTCGCTGAGAAAATGAATAGACGATTTTGACCCACTTACTGATTTTTAAATACGACCAAAATTTCTTAGGCTTTCTATAAAGGTTGGTTGACAATGTCTTACTTTTGAAATCATTGAACACTTCTCTCATTGCTCTCTTTATGCTCATTATCGCTTCGTTCAGGTTTTGTTTGTCAGCTAGGTTTTTACTTCTCTTGAATCTGAGACGAAGTGCTCTTTGTTTACGTAGCGATTTTCTAACACGGCTATTAAACCATGGTGGATCTTTCCCATCTGTTGAAACTTTACTCGGAACATACTTGTCTAGAGCATATTGAACGATACCTTTGAATTTTTTCCATTTGTTCTCCACATCTGCGTCCTCACCACAAAAAATTTGATGCTGGCTGCTAAGATATTCTGAAATTTGTACCCTGTCACCCTTGCTGAGCAAATATATCTTCATACCTTTCTTAACATTCCTTGTAGGACTCATCGTCATAGGTGCTGTCGTAGCCTTATGATCACTGATACCATCCTCCACGTTAACTGATTCGGTAATTTCAGATCTTTTTGTTGCCAGGACGTCTACGACGTTACCCTCACGAGTTGGTTCTCTAACTATCTGTTCACGGTAATTTTCTGACAAAACGTCCAGAACAATGCCACACGATTCCATGTCTTTGGCACCAGTTTTGATGCCGTAACACTCCCAATCTATACATGGCCAGTTGAAGTCACCCCCTATTACAACGGCATGATCAGGAATTACTAATGATATTCTTCAATCTCTGTCTGAAGCTCTCTACAACTACAGATCCTGACCCAGGTGGTCCATAAAAGCATCCGATCACCATTTTTGACCGTTCCTTGATACTCAATTTCACCCAGACTAATTCACATTCGGAATCCGTAATAACCTCGCTATATTTTATTGAATTTTTTACTGTAATAAACACGCCGACACCATTGTTGACTAACCTATCCTTACGATAAATATTCCAGTCTGAACTTAGGATTTCGTTGTCATTGACGTCTGGCTTCAACCAGCTTTCTGTTCCAGATAGTATGTGTGCATTATAACCTTTCCTTGGATGCTCCTGCATTTTACTAAAATCATATTAATCTTTTCTATTTCTAATCTGCTAGGACCTAAATTCTGTGAGGTCGCTGTGGCGACCACAGGGCCCCGAGCTGAGTCCTGGCATTCCTTCCACTTCCTTGTGCCAGGCTCCTCACTTTTGTCTTTCCTATCTGGCCATCCTCGGCCACATCTTGTTTCTTTCAGACCCTGATGCTATTAGGTTTCGAGGGCTAGGGGTCTTTCATTTCCCAACCTATACTTCTCATCTGGGATGGCCAACGGCCTGGAAGACGGAAGAGGGTGATTAGTGACACCTCAACGGCAGAAAGGGCGGAAGAACCACCATCACTAAAAACATGATATGTGGGGTGGTGGATAGGGGAATGTCTCTCAGATAACGGTGATACTGCTGAAATAAAATAGCCAGGGTGGACCAAAACTAGTAAACTGTGGCGTCTGTCCCAGAATGAGCGGCTGCAAACAGCGTCTCACCCAGAATGGGCGGTTGAATTTCACACATTGTGGGGCTCACTACCTCATTAGTCAAAACCCCGTTATCCTTCGGGATAACCCAAAATTTCCTTATTTTATTTTTATTCTCTTTTCATGATGGAAACAAAACCTCTTGGATTACATACCCCAGGCGGTAACCAATCCACTCCCGTTGCTTGACAACCATAAATACAAACTCTCTTCTTCAAGTTGGAAAATTGAAACAAACGCTAGACATATTAAGAGAAAGAAATGTAATGATATCAGCTATACAGGATACCAGATTCACATATGGATGTTGTATTGAATCAGAAGGCTTTAGAATATTCAAAGTAAAACCTGGCAAAAGAGTCACAAAAAATATACCACATCTAGGCACTTGCTTTATTGTCTTCAACAATATGATCGATTCAGTCTTGGATTTTCCTTCAAGCTGTGGAAGAATGTCAACATTGTCTCTCAAATCTATGAATAAAGCTTATAGACAGTAAATTTCCATGCTCCCACAAATGAATCAAACAAAAAAGAATCAGAATCAGTAGACAAAATTTGGGGAAAACTTGAAGAAACAATTGACAAAGTTCCAAAAGACCTTTCCATAATTTTGATGGGCGATTTTAATGCACAAATTGGTAGAGAAAAAAGTATAAACAAATTGTTGGTGACTACCCTGCACATAGAAGAACAAATAAAAATGGTGAGCGACAAATTGATATTTGTTAGAACTGTGATCTAAACACTCTAACGCAATGTTTGGAGAATTTCAGCTGGAACATGTAGCTATTTCTAAGAAATCCACCAGGGAAACTTTCAATGTTAAAATTTTGAGGAATGCCAACATTAATTCTGATCATAACTTGTCTTTGGTAAAAATGAATATCATCCCAGATAGCCAAAAGAACCTTTCCAATATTTCAAGAAAAAACAGACCCCCAAAATTTGATATAAGTAAACTGAAAGATGTCAACAACAAATTGACAGAAACTCTACAGAGCAAACCAAATGAAACAGACTGAAACAGAATTAAAGAAGCCATGGTACAATCAGCCACTAAAACTATACTGACCAATAAAAAAATATAAACACTCGTAGTGGAACGAAGATCGTAATGAAGCAATTGAAAAGCGAAGACGGGCTTGGATAAAATGGAGTAGCAAGAAAACCTCCGAAAATCAGGAAAACTTCTTGAAGGTTATGAAAGATACATCAAAAGTGTTGAGAACAACTAAGAGACTCTTCAACAAATACCAAATCGATGAAATGGAAGCAAATTTTACAAGACACCACGCTCGGGAATTTTATAAAGCCTTTAAATTACAAGTATCGAAGCTTAAACCTCCAACGTTACATATAAGAGGACTCAATGTAAAACTAAATTTGAATGACAAACCGTATGCTGCAGCTTTTGGAAATTACTTTTCATCCCTACTGAATGCTGAAAATCCAAATGAAAAGCTTGACTTCTATCCTACGGTTCCTCCTGCAGATAGTCCTCCTCCCACATTAGATGAAATCATGAAAAATATACTAGGCTTGAAAAATAAGAAATCTGGAGGTGAGGATCGCATTTTGGCTGAAATGTGGAAACACGCAGATCATGATACAATAAAACATCTCCATGGCATCATAGTGAAGATTTGGGAAACTGAAACTCTACCTCCAGATTGGGCCGTAGCAATTATTCACCCTCTTCATAAAAAAGGCGATAAGAGTTATCTGAATAATTACCGAGGAATCTCTTTGCAACCAGCGACGTACAAGATCTTTTCCAGACTGTTGTTAAAAGAGCTGAATCAATTTTAGATCAACAATTGGGCGAATATCCAGCTGGTTTCAGTACATCAAGGTCCTGTGCAGAGCTTATCCATAACCTGAAATCTGTTAAGTCGAACGGCAAATCAAGATGAAAAACGTTTTTTGTGACCTTTGTCGACTTTCAAAAAGCGTATGACTCAATTGATCGAGAAACAATAATAGGAAAACAATCAAGCCCATAAGCGCCACTTTAAATAACACAGTGGCAAAGGTGAAGTTCAGAGACGAACTGTCAGAACCATTTGAAATCTGTACAGGAGTGAGACAATGTGACCTGCTCTCTCCATTACTTTTCAACTGTGTCCTGGAAAAGATAGTAAGAGAGTGGAAAACTACCGTACCGCTAGGTTATGGGATTCAAATTGTACACAAAAGAAATGACCTCAGTGGAAACTGTTTGGCTTTTGCTGATGACCTGGGACTCATTGCAAATAATATTGACGAAGCTAAGGTTCTAGTGTCTGGCCTACAATCAATTGCTGCTAAGACTGGCCTAAAAATAGCATTTAACATCTTCATCTACATCTACATTTATACTCCGCAAGCCACCCAACGTTGTGTGGCGGAGGGCACTTTACGTGCCACTGTCATTGTCTCCCTTTCCTGTTCCAGTCGCGTATGGTTCGCGGGAAGAACGACTGTCTGAAAGCCTCCGTGTGCGCTCTAATCTCTCTAATTTTACATTCGTGATCTCCTCGGGAGATATAAGTAGGGGGAAGCAATATATTCGATACCTCATCCAGAAACGCACCCTCTCGAAACCTGGCGAGCAAGCTACACCGCGATGCAGAGCGCCTCTCTTGCAGAGTCTGCCACTTGAGTTTATTAAACATCTCCGTAACGCTATCACGGTTACCAGATAACCCTGTGACGAAACGCGCCGCTCTTCTTTGGATCTTCTCTATCTCCTCCGTCAAACCGATCTGGTACGGATCCCACACTGATGAGCAATACTCAAGTATAGGTCGAACGAGTGTTTTGTAAGCCACCTCCTTTGTTGATGGACTACATTTTCTAAGCACTCTCCCAATGAATCTCAACCTGGTACCCGCCTTACCAACAATTAATTTTATATGATCATTCCACTTCAAATCGTTCCGCACGCATACTCCCAGATATTTTACAGAAGTAACTGCTACCAGTGTTTGTTCCGCTATCATATAATCATACAATAAAGGATCCTTCTTTCTATGTATTCGCAATACATTACATTTGTCTATGTTAAGGGTCAGTTGCCACTCCCTGCACCAAGTGCCTATCCGCTGCACATCTTCCTGCATTTCGCTACAATTTTCTAATGCTGCAACTTCTCTGTATACTACAGCATCATCCGCGAAAAGCCGCATGGAACTTCCGACACTATCTACTAGGTCATTTATATATATTGTGAAAAGCAATGGTCCCATAACACTCCCCTGTGGCACGCCAGAGGTTACTTTAACGTCTGTAGACGTCTCCCCATTGATAACAACATGCTGTGTTCTGTTTGCTAAAAACTCTTCAATCCAGCCACACAGCTGGTCTGATATTCCGTAGGCTCTTACTTTGTTTATCAGGTGACAGTGCGGAACTGTATCGAACGCCTTCCGGAAGTCAAGAAAAATAGCATCTACCTGGGAGCCTGTATCTAATATTTTCTGGGTCTCATGAACAAATAAAGCGAGTTGGGTCTCACACGATCGCTGTTTCCGGAATCCATGTTGATTCCTATAGAGTAGATTCTGGGTTTCCAAAAACGACATGATACTCGAGCAAAAAACATGTTCGAAAATTCTACAACAGATCGACGTCAGAGATATAGGTCTATAGTTTTGCGCATCTGCTCGACGACCCTTCTTGAAGACTGGGACTATCTGTGCTCTTTTCCAATCACTTGGAACCCTCCGTTCCTCTAGAGACTTGCGGTACACGGCTGTTAGAAGGGGGGCAAGTTCTTTCGCGTACTCTGTGTAGAATCGAATTGGTATCCCATCAGGTCCAGTGGACTTTCCTCTATTGAGTGATTCCAGTTGCTTTTCTATTCCTTGGACACTTATTTCGATGTCAGCCATTTTTTCGTTTGTGCGAGGATTTAGAGAAGGAACTGCAGTGCGGTCTTCCTCTTAACAAAAATGAATTCATCATAAACATCAAACACGCTCCTCCTCATACTGAAATACAACAAGAGAAAATCAAGCAGTCGAAGAAATTTAAATATCTTGGAGAAATAATTACACCTGACGGTTCAGAAAATGCAGCTGTAGAAAGTAGGTGTTCTGAACTAGAAGGTGCTTTTCATCTGTGCAAAGACATACAAAAGCAAAAGGCTGTCTTTAAACCTAAAACTTTGTCATTATAACACAGTAATTAGACAGTCAGCTTTGTATGCATCAGAATGTTTAAACATGACGAAGAAAGGACCGCTACAAAAACTTGAAATAAGAGACCGGAAAATTTTGAGGAAAATCCTTGGCCCTATCCAAGAAAACGGAGAATTCCGTCGAAGACACAACTGTGAATTATACGAACATACAGAAGACATTGTTACCAGCATGAGGAAGCGGAGAATGATGTTTTTTGATCTGGAAAGAATGAACCCGTAAAGACTTACTCATCACATACATTCATCAATTTGAAAAACAAAATCGTATTCAAAATGGGCAAGCCAAGTTAAAAAGGATTTATAGGAAGCTGAAATTTCATTTGATGACATTCAGTATTAATAAGTTTTCAGAGAAAAAGTCAAAATTACTGAAAACTTTATTTCTCTTACTACGCCAGTTCCACATCATGCCTGAAAAAGCTCAAGACAGAGAAAAGAAGCACAGTCAGCCAAAATGAAAATCTACTGGCAAAAGAGGAAAACGCAATCAAGGAAGAGATAAAAATCTTCGTAGTCCATAGCAGGCCGAAACGATAGAAAGAAAACATGGAAGGGGGAGGGGGGGGGGGGGAGCTGTGTCGGTAATCTCTACTTCTTATTCAGCCATGCTGAAAAATCAGCTTCTCCCTGCAATTAGGAGTAAGCAAACAGGACTTCTGACTTCAAGAGTATTGCTTCAGCATGACAACGCCAGACTGCATACTGCCTGCAAGACGGTTGGAATTAAATTCGGATGTCTGGTACATTCACCTTACCTACGACACATTACTCAAGGTGACTTCCATCTGTTCAGTGCACTTAAAGAACCAATGGGAGGTAGGCATTTCAGAGCTGACAAACAAGTGAACACCAAGCTGCACGACCGGCTGCACACACACAAAAGAGTTCTTTCGTCGTGGTATCTATGCACTTCCGACGCAATGGAATGTGTGCATTCAATGTCACGGAGACTATGTCGGAAAAACGACACGTAAGTATTTTGTTCATTGTTACAATTAAATATTTGAATCGTCCTTGTACAACATTCTGAAGAAGCATTGATATCTCTGACACACAGAAAATCCGCCATGTTGTCAGTTCGTTGGCTTCTCAGCAGTCATGTTTTTCAGAACCCCAGGAACTACCATCGCGTGGCCGTTACGGTCGACATAGGCGATACGTCACAATACGACTGATAATTCCCGTGTTGAAGTGCAAGAAATCTAGGGTTCAATTACAATGTGACCTGTATTGCAGACCGAACCCTTCCGAATACACGGTGACCGAAAGAGCTCAGCATGAAAAGTGGCTAAGCCGTCGCCAGAACTTTCACTCACCAGCATATCCTGTGTATTCGGTATTGTCGAGAGCCATACCAGTAGCAAATTATTCGTTATTCGTTAGTGAACGATTACTGATGTAGCCGTTTCACTAAAGTTCATTTTTCTTAACCTAGAGAGTTGTGGGTGTAGTCGTTCTCGAGCCTGAACTGTCTGAGTGAGGTGTCCAGATCAGTGGTCCTCTAGTTTGGGTAATTACCCCTGCAGAGTGAAACGAAATTTTGTGAGAGGTAAAAAGCAAGTAAGTTCGATGAAGACTTTGTGAGCAGTCTAATTCCACAGTCACTATTATCACTATAACGGTACACTCATATACAATAGGTCATCATTATCACCCTATGATAACCACTGATAGGTAAAAGCCTCCTCTAGACATTTCTATGCAGTGTGATCTTCAGTTGTATGGATCCCTGTTGCTTCTGCATAGTTTCTAAAGTCATCTGCTCACTTTTCATTAGCTTGTCCTCTCAGTCTTTTTTATTTGTAAAAATCCTTTGGTCATCTATCACCCATATTACTGTCTAGCGTCCTGCCACTTCTGCGTTTACCACTGTCTTAGTTAAATATTTCATTCCAGTCTCTTACAGTGTTTTGTACTCCATTTATTCGCATTGCTGTATCTAGCAACAATTTTCAGCATGCATCTCTCCATTGGTAGCTGAACCATCAGTAATTTTTAATGGTCTTCTGCCATGAGTATCAGTTGCTGGAACGGACTGTTTGTACCGTTTCATACGCATTCAAAACTTCACTTTGAAAACTTCTTTAGTGTACCAAGAGCACTACTTATTTCTTTTGATGTTCATCCTGTGGTAGCAGTTATTATTCGTCGTCAGCAATAAATTCCAGTGGCAACCCTTATTCTCATTCGGAAAACTGAGTAGTAAATAATGTTGCTGTGCAAAATTCAGACAATATTTTTTAAACGAACACACCGGTATTTGACTGTTTTATTATTTACTTAATTACAACGCTGGTTTCGGCCTTTTATGCCATTTTCAAGTATTTCATTTTATGCCTTTAACATATACTGCAGGACGCTTAACAAGTTGTCAAGGTCAGTGTTGCAAATAAGTTAAGAAAAATATTGGCTCCCCACGAAATGCCAGATGTAAAATCACCATCTTGTACATCTGGCATTTCGTGGGGAGCCAATATTTTTCTTAATTTATGGCCAACTTTGAGCTTGACAGCATATTACGTGTCCTGTAATGTACGTTAAAGACGTAAGCTCAAATACTTGAAAATGGCATGAATGGCTGAAACCTGAGTTGTACTTGAATAAACAATAAAACAGTGAAATGAGAAGTAATGTACAGGTTCTCTAACCAGTTTCTGCGAACGAAGGAATAATTTCTGAGAGTGTTATTAAAGCAGAATTCCAGATTCTTGAACTCGAAAATAAGTTGACTGACATAAAACAGAAGTGGCATTGTGTTAGAGTCTGTGGTTAGTAACTATTATTATTGGAAGAACCCTTACAAATAATTATTATTGGAAGAACCCTTAACAATAATTATTATTGGAAGAACCCTTACAAATACTGATTCCGTTCGCCCCAATTTACTAGTGCCAATCTTGATCTTCTACTACGACAGCGGTCAAAGCAAAAGTGAAAACTAAATGAACTTGGAGCTCGAGTTACGATTTGTATTGGTGGACACCAAACCAAATAGTAAAGAGGATATTTGGAAATATGTAGAACGAGACACTCAATGCATTCAATTTTCCTTGGTTAAGTGGAAAACAGAGATCGTGTACGTTTTGGTTGTTTCCCTTTAAAAATAGGAATGTTAATATTTTCTGTCTAATGTCTGATTAGGACCCAAACTTTGTTCAGGGTATTCGATGACATCTGACCTCGTTCAGGGGTAAACGTCTCAAAACGGGTGGGAACCATTCCCCTACGACGAACAGATTCTTCTCTACTACCTACCGCTGACCAGTAACCGTGGCTGCAATGGCATTAATTCTAACATCTGAGGCAGCAAAAGACCAGCTTGTTGTCACATCGAAATAAATCCAGAGTGAGCCGCCACGCAGCTATCTCACGTAGGACGGACGCTACGGCTGACGCGAATATTCCGCTATCGGAGGTCGGCCTATGCAGTGGTGAGACATTGCGCCATAGGCTTGCTGGACGGCAGCACCTGTGTTCCAGGCACTTGCTGCAGGTGCGTTCAGGTGGCCCACGTTTTACGGTAATATGCGTTCAGGTGGCCCACATTTTACGGTAATATTTGGCCGCAATAGCGTTGCCATAAACACTTCTGTAATTTGGCTACAATAGAGGGCAATTATTCGGTATAGTCGGGCACATTACAATGTCTCAGGCTTGTTGCAGGTACTTGCCGACGTATTGTCGAGGGCTTGCCCGTGTTGTCCACCAACAGTGGAGAGTATTTCGTACCGCAGGGAAATAACTAATTCCGTGTCTTTTTCTGCAGGTGCGTCGCTCTTGCTCTCACCTTTGTTTCCTACGTCTCGTACCGAAGTCTGAGCGAAAATCGACTGAAATGTCTCATAATTAGACACTGGAAGAAGCGAACTGTACGTATGTGGACAACTGTAGTTGCGCAACGTGCTTATTAACTGTATTGTTTTTATTTGTGACAGACCTGTCTTTATTTTTAACAAACGTGTGTGGAATGTGCTATACACTAACCGTTGCTATGTCGACATGGCAGGCGTGATACCTTCATAATTTCTTTTTGAAATCAGAAAATTACAGCCTTAACTGTCTGAACAGGTCATCTGGAATAAATAGCATTCAACACTATCTTCGTTGTTAAAAATTTATTAAAATGAAAACAATATTGTTTCGCTCTTGTTCGGAAATTTGGTTGCATGCATCTAACCACATGCTACCTAGTTTATTGTTATGAGTTTGTTGTGCACCGTAATGGAAAGGTGGGCAAACGAGATAACTATAAATTTTTATATATGCGAGTCGTCTACGACCAGAGCTGCGGGGCAATGGAAAAAAAGGGGGACCCTTCCCCCTGCTGTTGCCAATGAGCTCGGAATCTCTTTTCGTCTGGAGACTTACAAGAAGCAGTAACTGATTGCAAAAAAAAGGGGTGTGTGATGGTGAACAAAAATTGAATAATAAGCTTATTATTGTGGCAAACTTCCGTTAGTGAAATGCTTCAGCACTTCTACCAAAGCACTGTACACTTCTGGTGCCATGAGACTTATTAATGAATAGTGGAATTTAAAAAGGTACTCTGCGTTGAACTTCTGTACGAATCATCTTTAGCTAAACACCGAAGAGTGACTATCAGTCGGGTTTTCCTCGGTATGTTCTCCCTATACTATTTGTATAGGTTTACCCAGTTCTCGGTCTAAGTGCTTGTATGAGATGTTCGAAAATTCTGATAAATTTTTGGAAGAGGTATGTATCCAGAATCAGTTCACTAGTTCACTTTTTTGAAGCATTCCAAAGTCAGAAGTGGGTGTATTCAGAAATTCAACCTCCGACTTGCTACGATCATCTGTGGATGCCTAAATAAATTCAGTTGACGGTACTACCGTCGCAGATCATAAGTGGATAGCATAACCCCATGAAACACTAAGAATTATTGTCAATATAACTGTGGCGCTTACAGAAAATGGTAATTCAAATCCTGATTTCATCAGGTTGCCTCACTCAAGCGTTTGTGATTGGAGGGCGTTGGAAATTTAACTGTAAGATAAAGACTTGAATAATAGAGTTTGATCTGCTAATAACAGACACTTATTAATCCATGAATAAAATATAAAGGAATAAATTTTTCAGACCTTGACTTTACAACACCACTCAAAGAGCGGACTGTTCAGAAAGGCGGAGTGGGATCGTCACCAGCGTGTTGCTGGACCATACTGGCTGGATTAATGTTAAGTTGTTGTCAGAGATAGCAATTTAATACCACAGCGATTCCTTCAAAATATTAAAAAAATACAAACAAAACCCAAGAACGTGAACGAAGTACACAACATCACCAGGGAAATGGTGCTTAGTTAAAATTTCCCCCCGAACTTTCTATGACAAGGAAGGAAGGGGGATGAAAGGGGGGCCAGAGACTGTGCTATCGTAACAAGATTAAAATTTAATAGCTGTTTAGCAATCTGATTAGGATTTCGCTCCAGCAAACTCATCCCTGCTACAACGATAAACTTTCGAATACGGCTACTTACAGCATTCCAACTGCAAGAGAGATGCATTTACTCTTTGAACTGTAGTTACTCCTTGGAGAACAAATACAATGTAGAAAGGAAAGATAGATGACACTCTGTTACGGTATTCAATCGGGAATAGACGAGTACAAACCGTAAACAGAGTTGTAACTTACTGTTGTCCTCCATTACAGACAATTTTACCTAACGTATGTGTTGAAGAGTAATAAAGAGAAGAGACTGTAATTTTTCTCAAGGATATGATACAAATATTACGGTATAGCGATAATTTTTACTTTATGGACCGTCTGACTACAACTCAATGAAACAAAATTTTCGTGCCATACGCGTTTCGCCTTTATTTTCTGCAAGGTATATTCAGTGGCCTGGAATATTTACATATTTTTGATATTTAGTTTAATTTTTGGTCAATGTACCTATGGGTTATAAACAGTTCTGTTGATGGTTTTTGCAATTACATAGTAATATTTTGAACTGTACTTACAGGTTGCGTGGGCGATTTTCAAAAATTGAAGATATGAGACAGTGTTGGCAAGATATTTAAACAAGTTAAATTTTATAGGCTGTGCATTTCCAAGACTGAACATACGTTCAAGGACGTTTGATTCGTGGTGATTGCTGGCGAATCTGCATCACGGTCTTAGGATACATCGGGAGGTGTTTTTACCGATGACTGAAGTAATCTTCCGTCCGGCTACGCATCGTTGAACGAAATGATAACTCAACTGCTCTGGATCAGTTTCCGAAGCCACTATGCAACGTCCTAAAGATTGCCAATAGTTTGCAGGCAACTGGCGGAGATATACAGCAGTTCCTACACAACGAGATCGTTGCAAACCGTTAGTTCTTACAGTTCTCCGCAGGGCTACTGAACTTTCAGCGACGTATAGGAAGGAGTCTAATCAAGAGTATTCAAGACGGCGGAGGGACTCTGTATTTCCAATGAACAGATAATAACGAAAGATTTTAAATCATTTCTCTGTCTCCAAATAATTTAATTTCAAGGAGTTTGCATATTAGTTAACTTCATAACTACTTACTGCAGTTGATTACGTCCTTCAAGTGCAGGAGTAGTGAAGCAAGCAAAAACAATTAATTATTTCTCTAATATTTCTCTAATTGAATCAAAATAAATATTTTTTTGTTTTACTTCTTTATTAGTTTATTTCGCTGGTGTTTGCATTTTTTCTTCAAAACGTACGCATGTATTGATACTTTTGCTGACGTTATAATACACACCGATCAGTCAGGACCTTATGACCATGCCTAATATCCGGTATATCCACCTTTGGCACGGATAACAGCGGCTACACGTCATGGCATGGAAACTCTGTGTTCCTCAAACACTCCATCTCGCTCCTGGCCTTCTGACGTGGCGCATTATCTTGTTGAAAAATGCCGTTGCCGTTGGAAGATACAGTCGCATGAAGCGGTGTATGCCGTCTAAAACCTGTGCACGATCCTCGTTGGCCGTCATAGTACTTTGAACGAGCTCCACTGGACGCATGGATGCCCACGTTAATGTTCCCCAGAGCATAAGGGAGCCGCCAAAAGTCGTCTCCGCCCTGCAGCGCAGGTGTAAAGGAGCTGTTCCCCTGGAAGACGATGGATTCGGTCCTCTCGTCAGGATGATGAAGAAGGTATCGGAATTCATCAGACCATGCAAGGTTCTGCCACTGCGCCAACATCCAGTGCGTCCGCAGTTCGTGGTCTAGGGGCTAGCATTGCTGCCTCTGCATCACAGGGTCCCGGGTTCGATTCCTGGCCGAGTGGGGGATTTTCTGTGCCCGGCGACTGTATGTTTGTGTTGTCCTCATCATTTCATCATCATCATCATCATCGTCATTCGTGACAGTGGCTAGATTGGACTGTGTAAAAAAATTGGACTGTGTAAAAATCGGGACTTTTTACGGGCGCTGATGACTGTGCAGTTGAGCGCCCACAAACCAAATATCATTATCATCAACGTCCAGTGCCTATGATCACGTGCCCATTTGTCGCAGTTGCCCATGTCGTGGCGTTAACATTGGCACATGCATGGGTCATCGGCTGTGGAGGCCTATTGTTAGGAGTGTTCGGTGCACTGTGTATGCAGACACATTTGCACTCTGTCCAGCATTAAAATCTGATGTTAGTTCCGCCACAATTCGCCGCATGTCCTGTTTTATCAGTCTGCCCAGCCTACGATATCCAACATCTGTAATGAGGTGTGGCCACCCAATCCCACGACGTCTGGACGTGGCTTCATCCCGGTTTCATGATTTCCCTATATCGCTTCAGGCAAATGGCAGGATGGTTTCTTTGAAAGGTCACGAATGATTTCCTACCCCATCCTTCCCTCATCCGATGGGACCGATGACCTCGCTGTTTGGTCCCCTCCCACAAAGCAAGCAAGCAACCAACCAACGTTTGTTTCGCCACGTGCTGAAACACTTAGCACTGGATTTCTCGAACACCCGACAAGTTGCACAGTTTTCGACATTGTCGTACCGAGCCTCAAAGCGGTGACAATTTGCCGTCGGTCAGACTGAGACAGAATGCGCGCCTTTCACATTCTACACAAGGACAGCACGCTCACTGATGCTTAAGTACAAGCACCATGCTATGTCTTGTCATCCCTCGCCAGGTGGCGCTGCTATCGCCTGGACGGTTTTTTTTCGACTGTAGGTCGGTGGTCATAATGTTCTGGCTGATTAGTGTACTGTTCTTTCTCTTTTTATAATAATTACATTTTTCTTATTGAACCAGATTATGATTAATTTTTCCTGCTTTTTTAAGTTTTTTCTGTTTGTGCGTGTCACAGTAAAGGTTAGAAAAAGAGGAAATCGAAACGAAACGCCTTCTCCTCAAACAGATGCAATTTCTGACGTCGACCGATCGCACGGCAGTGCCGGTTTATCGTGTGAATCTGTGGACGTCGCTGTACACTGCGCTACTACCGTATGAGTGGTAGTGCTGGCTGGTGGTGCGGCCAGGCGTTGTGACCGCAGCTGCGGGACGCACTCATCTTCTCACACACACTCGTGAGAAATTTGCCTGCGTCCCTTGAACTGCAAAATGAAACTGTGATGATCTGGCATGAGACCGATGTCCGTATCTGCTTATCAAAATCGTGGTGGCCCTGACAGTAACACCCAGTCCAAAGTATGCATGAGAGTACTATAAAAAACACCGCTTGCTTCCCTTCCAGTCTCGATGGTTCCACCCTTTGCACTTTATTCGCCGAGTAACCGGAAAGTCCTACGAATAGAGCCTGCTGTCTCCCACCAACAATTTACGAACTAAAAAGGCAGTCAGAAGAATGCTTTCGTACCTCGGAAAGGCCCGAAACCAGTTTCTCATGGCAAGGCAAATATTCTGGGATTTCTTTGAATTAAGATATTTTCGATTGTTCTTCCCACAGAAAACTGAAATGAAAGGAGCTGTGGCAATGTAAAAGCATTTTGGAGTGCTGTCTTTTAGCAATTGGTCGCCCAGATCCCATGGGGCAGGTTAAGAGCTCAGGAGCTTTCTGCCTCTCTATATTCCCAAGCTTTCTGTTCCATATTGTATGAACTGGACGCCGAGGCCGCCCGTCCAGCGGAATACTTTCGCCCCGCCGCCGCCCGGATTAGGATAACAGGGCCACACTTGTATTTATTCCCAAAGGTACGGCGAACTCTGTTTCTGAATCGGCGTTAGCGCGAGTGCCCCGTGAGATGGCTGTTTCTTGTCCCGCAGTTGGAAATTCCCGTGAACCGAAGGCAACAACACACGGGTCTTGTAAACTCAAACCTTGACAGATTTTACCAGGATCAGAATTAAGTTGAAATAAAAGCTCATTGGTGGACCTGAGTACTCACGCAGTTAAAACCGAAAACAATTTGCTTAAGGTAAGCAAATATCGTCTGAATAGAAATGACTCTGAGCACTATGGGACTTAATATCTGAGGTCATCAGTCCCCCAGAACTTAGAACTACTTAAACCTAACTAACCTAAGGACATCACACATCCATGCCCAAGGCAGAATTCGAACCTGCGACCGTAGAGGTCGCGAAGTTCCAGACTGACGCGCTTAGAACCGCTCGGCCACAACGGCCGGCCCACTTACTTAAAAAAGGGTGTCTCGACAAGGCGTGTTTTCTATTGTTACTTTTGATTCCCTATGTGATGTAAAAGTGAAAACAGTCATTTCCAGTAGCTCACGTTTGTCATTCTCTGACAAGACTGTGGACCCTTGTAAAAACTTTCTGACTCGGCAATGTATTGCTGCAAACATTGCTAAGCTATAATGCTTAGTAACTTGTGGGACATAGACTGCAATTCGTGTGGCCAGAATGGTACCTGACAACGATGTGGGGATATATCGTAGCCATTATGCAGCTTTAGTGGCCCATATAAAAGCAGTTGTAGGAATCTAATTTAACAGTATGAGGTATTGAAAATTAGATGACTTGTCATGTATCGGTAACCGTAGAGCGAGAAAAGAAAAACTGTTGTATTACGAATGTTATCGACTCTGCCCGAGTCGGACACGAATCGTATGCCGGGGAAAAAAACATAGTGAGTGACACAAACTGTTAGGTACTCATCACTATGACGTCTTCGGCCGGCCGGGGTTGCCGAGCGGTTATAGGCGCTACAGTCTGGACCCGCGCGACCGCTGCGGTAGCAGGTTCGAATCCTGCGTCGGGCATGGATGTGTGTGATGTCCTTAGGTTAGTTAGGTTTAAGTAGTTCTAAGTTCTAGGGGACTGATGACCACAGCAGTTGGGTCCCACAGTGCTCAGAGCCATTTTGAAGGTTTAAGTAGTTCTAAGTTCTAGGGGACTGATGACCTTAGAAGTTAAGTCCCATAGTGCTCAGAGCCATTTATGACGTCTTCCTGTAAATGACCGGTAGAGATGTGTTGCGTAGCTAACTGCGCGACTAGCGGCAACTTGGCAGCGGCAGTCAGTGGCCCCCTCCATGTCGTCGCCCCTCTCTGGGGACAGTGCAGTGCCGGTGAGGCAGTGGTCTGTGGCGCAATTGCTTCCGTCAGCAGCAACGCCAGCTCTGGGCAGCCTCGGCTAGCTGCAACTGCGTGCGTTCTGGCACACTGTCCAGAAGGCAGCAGGCTGGTGACAATGGCAGTGACTCACTGCCAGAGTTGTTGGCCGCCGAGCTGCCGGTGCTGGACAGTTGTGGCGACGGTGGCAGGTGCTGCAGGCTCAGAGCAGACAGCTCTAACCTAGAGTCGACCTGTCATCCACAAAAATCATCTCAAACGGTGGCCAAGCGGCACAGCTCCGTGGTAAGAGGGCTGTGATACTAACGAAAGAAACTTTAGTATAAATGTCTAGGTATTTACACGTTTTCAAGCTGCATTAGTCTGAGCGTTACTACGCCTTGTACGCATACAGTGAGCTGACAAGTCACGGGACACCTCGCAACATCCTGTCGGACCTCCTTTTGCCCGGTATACGGCAGCACCTAGACGTGGCATGGACACAACAAGTCCTTGGAAGTCCCTGCAGAAATACTGAGCTGTGCTGCCTCTACAGTTGTCCATAATTGCAAAAGTGTTGCCATTGCACGTTTTTTTCACAAACTGACCTCATAAACACGTACCATAAATGTTCGATGAGAAAAGGATCGGGCGATCTGAGGGCCCAAATAATTTACTTGGACCGTCCAGAATGTTCTTCAAACTAATCTCGAACAACGGTTGCCTGGTTACATGGCGCAAAGTCATCCTTAAAAATTCTATCCGTAAATAGCTGAAAATGGTCTGCAAGCAGCTGAACAAAACCATTTCTTCAATTACTGGTTCAGTTGGACCAAAGAACCCAGTACTTTCCATTTAAACACAGCCCACACCATTATGGAGGCACCACCAGCTTGCACAGTACCTTGTTCACAGTTTGGTTCTATGGCTTCGTAGGATCTACACCACACTCGAACCCTACCACCAGCTCTTACCAACTGAAATCGGGAATCTCCTGACCAGATCACGGTTTCCCAGACGCCTAGGGTTCAACCGATATGATCACGAGTCCAAGAGAGACGTGATTTTAGCAAAGGCACCCACTTTAGTCCTCTGCTACCATAGCGCATTAAAGCCAGATTTCGGCGCACCGTCATAACGGATACGTTCGTCGAACGTTCCACATTGATTTTTGACAGAGTATATTGTGTCTCCATGTAGTGTCAAAAAAGACAGATATTAAATGCTGCTTTCGTAGGAATTCCTGTTCTATACCCATCTCCGGTAGGATGAGGTTGTTGAGTGGAACGATCTAAACCCACCCAGAAGCCACTGACGAGTTTCTAGATTCCATAGTCTAGACTAGCTGGTAGTTGATCATCCGCTCTAGCGACATTCCTACGCGGCTGCCAAGAGCGACACTCCGGTAGCTGCCTGGAAATGTACGGTCCTTCCCTGGTTTAAGAATTTGGATCATTATGGATTCCGTTGAAGAGACAGGATATTTTCCAATAAGATTTCTTAGATTCAGGATTAAGGTGACGTAGCACACCATAATGTATCAAGTTTAGCCCGAGAAGGGTCTTGCGAAATACAGTAAATGCTGTGCCAATTCCCATATGAAGAACAGGAGGATACAGGCCTCTTCATTGTTGGATGCGAAAGCAAGACGGCTCCTCTCACGAATTTCGCGATAGGCATGGGAACCTGGAACCGGACTTATGGACGATGTTACATTGTACAAGTAGCGCGGCGTAGTGTGAGCCATATCTCCAGGCGTAACTTCCAGGAATCCATTGTCCTCTATGGCAGCTAACGAGCACGATAACTCTTTCCTAGATATCTTCCTTACAGATCCCAATATTGCAGGGGCGGAAGCTTACTGGTTAATGGACCTCAGAAACTCGGACCTTGATTACTTCTTGCTCTCCTTCACCTTCTGTTGGGTTTTTGCTCTCGCTAATCGAAAGTCTCGAATGTTCGCTGCTGATTGACTATGCTTGAACCTGCGCAGCGCTGTCCGCTTGTGCCCTATAGTGCAAAGACGCGGATCGTACCATCAAGTAACAGGTTGCCTTTGGTGACGGCCTGACGGTTTCGGCATAGAGTGGATCACATCGGTAGTGTGACCCATTGACCCATCCAATCGTGGACCCTGCCGATGTGCTCAAGCACAGCCAACTATCTATAAATCTTTCATTTCACCTTGGACAGCGTTCACTTGGATGGTTTTGCCTCAGTCTCCATTCTTTGTAAAAGGCGAACAGTAATAGGAAAGCGGTCGTCACTGGAGTGGTCGTCGCCTACCACCTCCCATTCGACAGAGTCTGCGACAGCAGGATTGAAAACTGTCACCTCAAAGACGAAAAATGTGCGCACTGCTGTGCAAAAATGTCATGGAGCCGGTATTCAGGATACACGTGGCATCGGATCGTAAGACACTTTCAACCACTCGACCCCTTCGGCAGGAGGAGATATTACCCGATAGAGTATTATGGGCATTAAAATCCGCTAGGAGCCAAACGGTGGCGGTAGCTGTTCGATCAACTCGGAAAGTGTCTCTGTGGCGGGAGAGAAAGGGAACACAAGGTTACCTGAAAGGACACAAAATGGACAGTGACAGGAAGTGCCTCTAGTGTGGTGATAATGGTTACTGGTGAGGACTCAAGTGTGTCATGGACGAACACTGGCACTCCTATGGCCATTAAGGACACGTTTTCGCTATAGACGATAACCCCTAAAAACAGGGTATCAGAATCTTGAAAATGTGTTTCTCTTTGCACCTAAGTGGGGATCACAAGGTTACTGGTGGTGCACTAGTAGGACGTGGTGGGTCGCCGTTTGTGACCACATCCACCACCAAATCGTCAATAGCGGCAATAGCTGTTGCTAGTGCTTTAGGTACTGTTCCGCTGGATTTGGACTTGGTCTTTGTGGTGGCTTTGCCTTGTTGGGCTGAAACACGGGAACGTCCCTGAATGAGTGTATCAGGTCGTGTAACTGAGTCTCTGCCAAGCGCATGGTTGCTGGAGTCTGTCCGTTGGCGTGTGCAGCAACAGGAGTATGTGTTGATAGCAATAGTTGCCACTTCCGTTTGTGTCGACACACTAACTTTAAATATGAGCTGTTTCACAAGTGACGCAAATGAGGTAACGAAAGATAGTTGCTGCATGGTTTTAAACAGCTTCTTCGCTTCAATGTCTTTTCGTTCCCATAGATGACTCTCTCCTACATGCTGGATGGGAGTTAGAGGAATTAACACACAATGGTGGTGATATACATTCCAGATCTGGTTTACGAGCTGCTTGACCACAATTCCTACAAATAGTGCGACCATTATACGCACTAGTAGTGTGACCAAATCTTTGACACTTCAAACATCGCAATGGCTTTGGAGAGAAACGGCGAACTGTTAAGAGGAAGAAACTTGCCTTAAAGTGGCTGGGCAGGTCTTGCGTGCTGAAAGTTAAAATGAATGTAGGTGTTGATTCAAGCTTTCCATTGACTGTCTTCTTCAAATTTTGAACTTGTGTAACACATTCGTCTGCCAATTTCCGCTTTAAGACACTGATGTCCACATCAACAATATTTTGACATGTTACCACCCAGCGGCTGGAAATTAAGGTTTTATGCAGGTCAACAGAAAGAGGGTATGCTTTGAGAAATTTCTGTACCTGCCGTGAAGTGGCCGTTCCAATCAGCAATGTACCATTGTGAAGCCTTTTTGTTGACTTCAGACCACTCCTAATGCCACCTAAACCGTTCTGTATATGGAATGGTGATACTTTAACAAAGGTGCCCTCGACAGTTTCAACTATCACGAAAACATTTTGACACATCTGTATCCTATTGCTATAGCTGATTCTACTTTTCTGAGGAGTATGCTCAGGAGAGGTACCCTCACTTGTTGGGACGGGTGAGAGAGCTCACCAGTGGCCCACGCGATCCACTGGGAGCAGGTTTTAAAGCTAGGGAACGGATGACTATCCAGACAGAGCCCCGTCCCCTGGGTAAACCTTGTACAACTAAGGTGTGGCAGATTCCAAGAAGTCACCCCCTTACGACTGTTCTGCGCCAACAGCCATGCACCCCATCAGCACTCATCGCACTTAAGGATTGAAGGGTTTCTTAGACAGGTTTTTACCATCGTCGCGACCCAGGCGGTTGAGCCAAAATCCTGGTCCCAGTGAAACACAACATCCCACCGCCGAGCCACACGGGGGTCGATGAAGCATGCGCAGAGGCTACGGTGACAGAGGACTGGTGGAGCTCACTCGTCCCCAGTTCGGGGAACCCGGGTTCGCCAAGCCCACACCCCTCAAATGAGTGTTGAGCCCTCAGTCATAACACATTGTATCAGGGAACTATTGATTTCCGGATTTATGTTTATTAGGACAATTTTCATGAGTCATTGTAATCTCATTTAGTTTGTGCCTACTCAAATGCGCTGTATAGCGACATCTAACTCCCGATGCTTACGCTAGTCGCAAGAATTCTGTTATCCACTAATGGTCATTGCAGATGCTGTATTGATTTCATGTTGTTGTTGTTGTGGTCTTCATCCTGAGACTGGTTTGATGCAGCTCTCGATGCTACTCTATCCTGTGCAAACCTCTTCATCTCCCAGTACCTACTGCAGCCTACATCCTTCTGAATCTTCTTAGTGTATTCATCTCTTGGTCTCCCTCTACGATTTTTACCCTCCACGCTGCCCTCCAGTACTAAACTGGTGATCCTTTGATGCCTCAGAACATGACCTACCAACCGATCCCTTCTTCTAGTCAAGTTGTGCCACAATCTCCTCTTCTCCCCCATTCTACTCAATACCTCCTCA
This sequence comes from Schistocerca serialis cubense, assembly GCF_023864345.2. Lineage (NCBI taxonomy): Eukaryota > Metazoa > Arthropoda > Insecta > Orthoptera > Acrididae > Schistocerca > Schistocerca serialis. The sequence continues at coordinate 61,140,600 of NC_064644.1, read as the reverse complement.
TTAGTTATGTGATCTACCAATCTAATCTTCAACATTCTTTTGTAGCACCACATTTCGAAAGCTTCTACTCTCTTCTTGTCTAAACTATTTGTCGTCCATGTTTCACTTCCATACATGGCTACACTCCATACAAATACTTTCAGAAACGACTTCCTGACACTTAAATCAATACTCGATGTTAACAAATTTCTCTTCTTCAGAAACGCTTTCCTTGCCATTGCCAGTGTACATTTTATATCCTGTCTACTTCCACCATCATCAGTTATTTTGCTCCCCAAATAGCAAAACTCCTTTACTACTTTAAACGTCTCATTTCCTAATGTAATTTCCGCAGCATGACCCGACTTAATTCGACTACATTCCATTATCCTCGTTTAGCTTTTGTTGATGTTCGTCTTATATTGATGTCATAGTTTTTATAAATTTCAATCCTTCAATTAGATTAATTAGGATTTACCCATCACCATGGTAGAGTAAGCATCTGTACGACTTGCTTGCCTCAATATCGTCCTGTCCACGGCAGTTCGTGAGCAATAGCTTCAGAAAAGTTTTTTAAAAAGTTCATCATCAAACGAGCTATGTAACTGCGTGAAGCAATGTTCTGACCGCGCACACCAATGTTCGTTGCTCCATGGCAAACTGTTTAGTTGGCCTCTCTCGTCAGAGAAGACCATACTGGAACAGCAATGGCAACTTCCCTTCTTAGAAAGATCAGCTAATACGAAGATCACAGAACTCAACACACACTTCAGATACAACTTTATGAGTAAAGTATTAATTTTCTTATTTACCTTAACAACACAAAAACGATCCAAGCAAACAAAATAAATATAATCTGTAACAAATGTGCAGTACACTGAACATTGATTAGAATGAACGAAGAATGTGAGCTGTATGTTTGTGTGATAGTGTTGCTACGTTGCAAGCCTCAAATGCTATCACGCCATAAGCTCAACGTCTGGTAATGCTTTTTATGTTTAAAAGTTGCCCTCCAGTGTTATTGTGAATGCAGCGTTACTGATTAATATAAAGTGTGTCCCAAAACCTTATTGTCCAAATTACGCACTCGACGTTAGAGCAGGCCTGGTCCAGCGGCGCTCCGACCGCGCTCCTGCCTAGTGGTCTGAGCGCAGCGGCGAGTGGGGCTGAAAGTGAAGGCTGCAGCCGGACTCCACTAGAGCAAAGTATTAGTCTTGTCTGACGTCAAGCAGTTCAGTGACAATACTGCTCGCGTTAGTCGCTTAACACCGGACGTTGTGAATTCGCGTCACACCATTGCAACTCTGACAAGTGGAAAAGTAACTGTTTCGGGTGCCAGTGCCGGTAGGTACAGATTCTGCATGAAGTTACCAACTTTTCTTATATGTGCTGCCATCTCCTGCGTGGGCACTCTACAGCGACTTAACTTAATTCTTTTCTTCCGTGAAGAAATTCATACGGGCAATAAGGAGTTAAATTAGATTAACGTTCTGCGTCAGAAATACTAAGGCGTCTGCGTCCTCGTCAAAGAAAAAAAAAAGTGAAGAAGCCACATCGTTTAATGCTGAATGGGAATTACCTTATAAATCGGACCGTTTGAAGGCCAGCAACGTGCTGCGTATGTTATCGCATTGTTGTCATTACAACATCAGACATAAAGGTCGTACGATGCACTCGTCTTCTGACGAACGACAGAGAATATAGGGTGAACTGAGGGTGGAAATTAGAGGAAAAAGCTCAGTTAAGGGTGAGTAGGTTGGTCACAATATCTTTGATTGTCAACATCAACAGTTCTTTGATTTTATTAAGTGCGTTAAAGCACACCCGTGGTCTAGGGGTAGCGTCTTTGATTCATAATCAAAACGTCTTCGGTCCCGGATTCGATCCGGGCCACTGCCTAAATTTTGATAAATAATCAGCGTTGGTGGCCGAAGTCTTCCGGCATAAAGAAGTCAGCCTCATTCTGCCAACGGCGTTGTCAAAGAGGGCGCAGGAGCGGATAGAGGTTCAGGGCACTCTCTTGTCCTAGGGGTGGGAAATTGCCCCTAAAGGCGGAAGAATCAGCAATGATCAACGACATGAGGATGCAGAAGGCAATGGAAACCACTGCATTAAAGACACGTAACGAGTATCCACAGGACATGTGGCCTGTAATTGAAGAAGTGTAATGATGATCTCTCCATTGGCAAAAGATTCCGGAATAGTCCCCCATTCGGATCTCCGGGAGGGGACTGCCTAGTGGGAGGTTACCATGAGAAAAAGATTGAATAATCAACGAAAGGATAACGTTCTACGAGTCGGGGCGTGGAATGTCAGAAACTTGAACGTGGTAGGGAAACTAGAAAATCTGAAAAGGGAAATGCAAAGCCTCAATCTAGATATAGTAGGGGTCAGTGAAGTGAAGTGGAAGGAAGACAAGGATTTCTGGTCAGATGAGTATCGGGTAATACAAACAGCAGCAGAAAATGCTATAACAGGTGTAGGATTCGTTATGAATAGGAAGGTAGGGCAGAGGGTGTGTTACTGTGAACAGTTCAGTGACCAGGTTGTTCTAATCAGAATCGACAGCAGACCAACAACGACAACGATAGTTCAGGTATACATGCCGACGTCGGAAGCTGAAGATGAACAGATAGAGAAAGTGTATGAGGATATTGAAAGGGTAATGCAGTATGTAAAGGGGGACGAAAATCTAATAGTCATGGGTGACTGGAATGCAGTTGTAGGGGAAGGAGTAGAAGAAAAGGTTACAGGAGAATATGGGCTTAGGGCAAGGAATGAAAGAGGAGAAAGTCTAATTGAGTTCTGTAACAAGTTTCAGCTAGTAATAGCGAATACCCTGTTCAAGAATCGCAAGAGGAGGAGGTATACTTGGAAAAGGCCGGGAGATACGGGAAGATTTCAACTAGATTACATCATGGTCAGACAGAGATTCCGAAATCAGATACTGGATTGTAAGGCGTACCCAGGAGCAGATATAGACTCAGATCACAATGTAGTAGTGATGAAGAATAGGCTGAAGTTCAAGACATTAGTCAGGAAGAATCAATACGCAAAGAAGTGGGATACGGAAGTACTAAGGAATGACGAGATACGTTTGAAGTTCTCTAACGCTATAGATACAGCAATAAGCAATAGCGCAGTAGGCAGTACAGTTGAAGAGGAATGGACATCTCTAAAAAGGGCCATCACAGAAGTTGGGAAGGAAAACATAGGTACAAAGAAGGTAGCTGCGAAGAAACCATGGGTAACAGAAGAAATACTTCAGTTGTTTGATGAAAGGAGGAAGTACAAACATGTTCCGGGAAAATCAGGAATACAGAAATACAAGTCGCTGAGGAATGAAATAAATAGGAAGTGCAGGGAAGCTAAGACGAAATGGCTGCAGGAAAAATGTGAAGACATCGAAAAAGATATGATTGTCGGAAGGACAGACTCAGCATACAGGAAAGTTAAAACAACCTTTGGGGACATTAAAAGCAACGCTGGTAACATTAAGAGTGCAACGGGAATTCCACTGTTAAATGCAGAGGAGAGAGCAGATAGGTGGAAAGAATACATTGAAAGCCCCTATGAGGGTGAACATTTGGCGGATGTGATAGAAGAAGAAGCAAGAGTCTATTTAGAAGAGATACGGGATCCAGTATTAGAATCGGAATTTAAAAGAGCTTTGGAGGACTTACGGTCAAGTAAGGCAGAAGGGATGGATAACATTCCATCAGAATTTCTAAAATCATTGGGGGAAGTGGCAAAAAACGACTATTCACGTTGGTGTGTAGAATATATGAGTCTGGTGATATACCATCTGACTTTCGGAAAAGCATCATCCACACAATTCCGAAGACGGCAAGAGCTAACAAGTGCGAGAATTATCGCACAATCAGCTTAGCAGCTCATGCATCGAAGCTGCTTACAAGAATAATATACAGAAGAATGGAAAAGAAAATTGAGAAAGCGCTAGGTGACGATTAGTTTGGCTTTAGGAAAAGTGAAGGGACGACAGTGGCAATTCTGACATTACGGCTAATAATGGAAGCAAGGCTAAAGAAAAATCAAGACACTTTCCTTGGATTTGTCGACCTGGAAAAAGCGTTCGACAATATAAAATGGTGCAAGCTGTTCGAGATTCTGAAAAAAGTAGGGGTAAGCTATAGGGAGAGGCGGGTCATATACAATATGTACAACAACTAAGAGGGAATAATAAGAGTGGACGATCAAGAACGAAGTGCTCGTATTAAGAAGGGTGTAAGACAAGGCTGTAGCCTGTCGTCCCTACTCTTCAATCTGTACATCGAGGAAGCAATGACGGAAATAAAAGAAAGTTTCAGGAGTGGAATTAAAATACAAGGTGAAAGGGTATCAATGATACGATTCACTGATGACATTGCTATCCTGAGTGAAAGTGAAGAAGAATTAAATGATCTGCTGAACGGAATGAACAGTCTAATGAGTACACTGTATGGTTTGAGAGTAAATCGGAGAAAGACGAAGGTAATGAGAAGCAGTAGAAATGAGAACAGCGAGAAACTTAACATCAGGATTGATGGTCTCGAAGTCAATGAAGTTAAGGAAGTCTGCTACCTAGGCAGTAAAATAACCAATGACGGACGGAGCAAGGAGGACATCAAAAGCAGACTCGCTATGACAAAAAAGGCATTTCTGGCCAAGAGAAGTCTACTAATATCAAATACCGGCCTTTATTTGAGGAAGAAATTTCTGAGGATGTACGTCTGGAGTACAGCATTGTATGGTAGTGAAACATGGACTGTGGGAAAACCGGAACAGAAGAGAATCTAAGCATTTGAGATGTGGTGCTATAGACGAATGTTGAAAATTAGGTGGACTGATAAGGTAAGGAATGAGGAGGTTCTATGCAGAATCGGAGAGGAAAGGAATATGTGGAAAACACTGATAAGGAGAAGGGACAGGATGATAGGACATCTGCTAAGCCATGAGGGAATGACTTCTATGGTACTAGAGGGAGCTGTAGAGGGCAAAAACTGTAGAGGAAGACAGAGATTGGAATACGTCAAGCAAATAATTGAGGACGTAGGTTGCAAGTGCTACTCTGAGATGAAGAGGATAGCACAGGAATGGAATTCGTGGCGGGCCGCGTCAAACCAGTCAGTAGACTGATGACCAAAAAAAAAAAACAAAAAAAAAACAAAAAAAAAAGAAAGAAAGCAAGAGTATAGTCATCTGATAACGGGCAAAGTGGATATAAAACTGACGTCCTCAAGCAGACAGGAACCTTGTGAATGAGCTAGCTTCAGATTCATGACATGGAATATGTGCCTTTACTGAAGACAGTCATTTCCTGATCAGACGTCACTAACTTCATTTTAGCAACTATAACGTTTAATCATGACTTCTCAAACAGATTCCAACAGACTGCACTCATGAAGCCTGATTTCAATTAATCTGTCTGACCGTTCCGGCTTGTGCCTGCTAATGCGCCTCATTACTTCCAGTATGATTTGATAGACGATCCCAGCTCACCGACATATTTGTCCAGTCTAGAGAGTTTTATTAAATGTCACCCCAAGAGACAAACCGCTGAAGTTATTGCAGTATTTGGTTCAACACAGCTGTGCGAATGTTTTCTTCTTTTTTCCATTGTGTTGTGAAATTGACAGTCCCACTATCATTCTAACTGAACAAATTTTAATAACTCCATGTGTTTGACTTCACGACGAACCACTGTACCACATAAATTACATGTTCTAAAATCAATATGTGTATAAATTTATAAACATCGCAATTTAATGTTGAATGACTGTATTTAAAATGTATTTGTGGTTCTGTTCACCACATTAGCAGCGGTTCTGTTCACCACATTAGCAGTGCCTAATGCACTTCTTCACTGAATCAGTAAAAGTTGTTGCTTTGGCAAAAAAAAAAAGAAAAAAAAAGAAAAAGAAAAGAAACGTTGAAAAGAAACACCCATGATTAAATCCTATTTATAAAAGCATGCTGCAGCTGCCGTCTCTTAGAAGTAATTGCACTGCATGGCAAACACATCTTCCTAAGTTCCCCGCGCGTGTAATCTTCGGCATATAGCCGTTTCATGTAGTCGGAATAACGCAATGGTGGTGAGGGGTGGGCTGGGGAGAGGGGGTTCAAATGGCTCTGAGCACTATGGGACTTAACATCTGAGGTCATGAGTCCCCTGGACTTAGAACTACTTAAACCTAACTAACCTAAGGACATGACACACATCCATGCCCGAGGCAGGATTCGAACCTGCGGCTGTGGCAGCAGCAGCGCGGTTCACGACTGAAGCGCCTAGAACCGCGCGGCCACAGCGTCCGGCGGGGTAGGGGGCCGGGAGAGGGCAGGCAGAGCACTGAGGTGAGTCGACTGCGCTCTCGCAAGTTTTATTATGCTCCGGGAGCGCAAATCTTGGCCATGACTGCGTTAAGGTCTCCTAAGTTCAGTATTTTGAGATAAGGAACTTATGGTGCCGAAATGAGAATTCTATTCTGTATAAGGGTGTGATATTTTTCCCTGCAAGAAATCGAAACCGAGCTTAAATCGTAGTAGAAAGCCACAGGACAGAGGGGATTACATGGGTAGCCAAATTAGTTTTCGTGTCTACGCGAATACAGTGATAAATAATCAACAACTCAAGAGACCTAACAACAGTTATCGGTCAACAGGAGATGGACTTCTCCAGGTATTGCCAAAACGGACGTTACTCAATATTGTGCGGAAGTACTTTCGGAGAGGAACACTCTTCGAGAGTGGAACAAGGAAAACTGATAACAAACAATACATCTACTCACAGTTCACAAAATACACTGTTGTCTGCTGTCCTGATCCACTATACTGCGCCCAACCTGACCGTTTTCGAACGTCGCTTCGTACATACTTGGCCCCAAACGTGGCTAAAAACCCACTACTATCCCCAGACGGGCGCCACGTCCGGCTCTTAGCCTCGCTCTAACTCAACTCCATTGTCATCAAAGATGGCCGCCCTATGCACCCTCGAAACGGCAGCATTACCTAAAACAATGTTTGACAAAAAGAATTACGAATATTCTAAAACTAAACACAAAACACATATGAAACATTGAATGGTTCAAATGGCTCTGAGCACTATGGGACTTAACATCTGAGGTCATGAGTCCCCTGGACTTAGAACTACTTAAACCTAACTAACCTAAGGACATCACACACATCCATGCCCGAGGCAGGATTCGAACCTGCGACCGTAGCGGTCCTGCGGTTCCAGATTGCAGCGCCTTTAACCGCACGGCCACTTCGGCCGGCTATGATACATTGAAAAATATGGAAAATTTCCGGACAATAACAATTTAATATCCAATTTTTTTTGTATCTGCCACAGTTTTTTCATGTTCTTGTGGAGTGATATTGCTTTTCCCAGATTTTTGATAGTAAACATAAATAAAAAAATAAAAATACATACTTAATTACTCATCTACATCTTTAAACTTTAGAATGCTACCGCTAGTTTGGATGATGTGTCGGCAGCTGGGCCAACACCTTGTAGGTCGAGATGGCTGAAAATTCACGATAGACCAACGCAGACGGGCGTGAAGTACTGGAACAGGCTACGTAATTAATGCTATGAAGAAAAGTACGTAGCTGGATTAATACTTATCTTTAATCAATCATTGTGGTACATCGCTCTTGACTATACACAGGAGACTTTAATTACAATCACTGTAAGGCTAATGGCGCCTTGCTAGTTCGTAGCCATTAACTTAGCTGAAGGCTATTCTGTCTCTCGGCTAATGAGAGAGAAAGGCTTCGTACATCTAGTCGCTAGCTAGGTCGTCCGTCCAACTGGGGCGAGTGCTTGTTCGTATCACGAGACCTGCCTTGTGGTGGCGCTAGGTCTGCGATTACACAGTGGCCACACGCGGGTCCGACATGTACTAAATGGACCGCGGCCGATTTAATCTACCACCTAGCAAGTGTGGTGTCTGGCGGTGACACCACATTGGACTCTTTAAATTTATTTATTACTAAAAACACAGTTTCTCTCTGTCGAATCCCATACTCCGACCTCTCATTCAAAAATGGTACATGTTTTGCTGAATCGGCTATGATTTCTCGATGCAGCTCTACTACCCGCATCCCTAGGCACTTCGTTCATGTTAATCGGCCAAAGCATTGCCGAGATATTAGCTTTTGAACTTTAATAAATTTACAATTATTGAGACGACAATAAATTTTAAACTATTATACATTTTTGTGGCGGCTCTAGATAATGTAATTTTACATATTTTTCTGTCCATGAGTGCCAACTCGCACCTCCGCGTCACTCTTAGTTCTGTTTTTTATCAATTTCTCTCTGGCATATAAATTTCTCCAAGCGTGCAAACACGGCCATATGCGCCCCTGCCAAGCGTCTGCTCGGGTATTTTCACGGCCTCGTAAGCACTAACCGCTCGTCACGACCCCGTAGCAACAGCCAGCCACGTGCTCTGTGGCGGGAAACTGCCGCTCTAAACTCTCGCCACAGCTTGGTCACTCACACAACCACAGCAAACGAAGCGTCCAGTAGGGGAGGCAATACTGGACGAACAGAAAAACTGTTGAGACGGAATGAAATTTCGCACATTTTATGGGAACGATGAGGCGGGATTCTTGCTGAAATCCATGCTGAACAGGTTCTGGCTGCACCTGAAGTGGGCACTTGGGGCCTATGGCATCCTTACGGCCACCCATACGGGATTAATTCCTGAATGCTGCAACTTCAGAACTTGTGAGCGGGCTCTGGGAACTTCACAGTATGACATCCAACTTAGGGCGAGCTTTTCTGTCGAACTCGACGGTAAAAACGAGTTGTCCTGGAATGCATCTCCTTATGAGAGACCCTTTCAGCTACCACGTAACAGCTCGTGCTGCCTGCTTTTACTTATGGAACAAATCTGAACTGATAGAGATTTCTAAAGCGATCTGTACTTGTCATGTTACAACAACACCTCATCCCTTCAAAAAATAACTTTTTTAACCCATTTATTACCACCTGGTTTAGGCATTGCCGAAAAATTTCACACACATACTGCAATAATAAGAGGAAAAATAAACACAACAGTCTTAATACTAGAAATTTATACCGGCAAGACATGTTATAGCATAAGTAAATTGTACGCTAATTGTAAAAAGGAAAGACCATTTCCATACGCCGTGTCTGTGGCACAAATAAACGACAGGAACTAAGTACCCGTAAACCTAAGGTACACTGAAAATTCAGTCACAAATATCACAGAAAATGGAAATTGATATACTTTATTGCCCACTTTAACAGTTGAGGTTTGATGTAATGGGGATCTACATCTACATCAACATCCATACTCCGCAAGTCACCTGACGGTGTGTGGCGGAGGGTACCCTGAGTACCTCTATCGGTTCTCCCTTCTATTCCAGTCACGTATTGTTCGTGGAAAGAAGGATTGTCGGTACGCCTCTGTGTGGGCACTAATCTCTCTGATTTTATCCTCATGGTCTCTTAGCGAGATATACGTAGGAGGGAGCAATATACTGCATCGCTCTTCGGTGAAGGTATGTTCTCGAAACTTTAACAAAAGCCCGTACCGAGCTACTGAGCGTCTCTCCTGCAGAGTCGTCCACTGGAGTTTATCAATCATCTCCGTAACGCTTTCGCGATTACTAAATGATCCTGTAACGAAGCGCTCTGCTCTCCGTTGGCTCCTCTCTATCTCTTCTATCAACCCTATCTGGTACGGATCCCACACTGCTGAGCAGTATTAAAGCAGTGGGCGAACAAGCGTACTGTAACCTACTTCCCTTGTTTTCGGATTGAATTTCCATAGGATTCTTCCAATGAATCTCAGTCTGGCATCTGCTTTACCGACGATCAACTTTATATGAGCATTCCATTTTAAATCACTCCTAATGCGTACTCCCAGATAATTTATGGAATTAACTGCTTCCTGTTGCTGACTTGCTATTTTGTAGCTAAATGATAAGGGATCTATCTTTCTATGTATTCGCAGCACATTACACTTGTCTACATTGAGATTCAATTGCCATTTCCTGCACCATGCGTCAATTCTCTGCAGATCCTCCTGCATTACAGTACAATTTTCCATTGTTACTACCTCTCGATACACCACAGCATCATCTGCAAAAAGCCTCAGTGAACTTCTGATGTCATCCACCAGGTCATTTATGTATATTGTGAATAGCAACGGTCCTATGACACTCCCCTGCGGCACACCTGAAATCACTCTTACTTCGGAAGACTTCTCTCCATTGAGAATGACATGCTGCGTTCTGTTATCTAGGAACTCCTCAATCCAATCACACAATTGGTCTGATAGTCCATATGCTCTTACTTTGTTCATTAAACGACTGTGGGGAACTGTATCGAACGCCTTGCGGAAGTCAAGAAACACGGCATCTACCTGTGAACCCGTGTCTGTGGCCCTCTGAGTCTCGTGGACGAATAGCGCGAGCTGGGTTTCACACGACCGTCTTTTTCGAAACCCATGCTGATTACTACAGAGTAGATTTCTAGTCTCCAGAAAAGTCATTATACTCGAACATAATACATGTTCCTAAATTCTACAACTGATCGACGTTAGAGATATTGATCTATAGTTCTGCACATCTGTTCGACGTCCCTTCTTGAAAACGGGGATGACCTGTGCCCTTTTCCAATCCCTTGGAACGCTACGTTCTTCTAGAGACCTACGGTACACCGCTGCAAGAAAGGGGGAAATTTCCTTCGCGTACTCTGTGTAAAATCGAATTGGTATCCCATCAGGTCCAGCGGCCTTTCCTCTTTTGAGCGATTTTAATTGTTTCTCTATCCCTCTGTCGTCTATTTCGATATCTACCATTTTGACATCTGTGCGACAATCTAGAGAAGGAACTACAGTGCAGTCTTCCTCTGTGAAACTGGCAAAGACTTGAGATCTACCAACTTTATCTGTGTTATTCCACAATGTTCTTGAAATTATTGTACTAACCACTGCGAAAGCAATTTTACCTATGCATATATTATTTTAAACATAGCTGCGTAACAGCAACGGTTCCACGTAATTAGATTAAAAACAGCCGACCCGTTGCAAAGGATGAAGTAATCTTTACCTAGGTTTCGATAAGTTTAAACCTATCTTCTTCAGAAGTCGGCCTGAGGAAAGTGAACATCGTAATTTATATGAAAGGTATACACATAAGTGAAGTTTTTTTTTTTTTCTTTATTGTGATTTCATGCCCCTGCCCCATATGGGCAGGGGAGGGCTGTCAGCAGCACAATCCGTCGCTCTTCAGCCGAGTGACATGAGAACTAAAACAAGAATAAAATAATACATACATAAGGAGGTAAAAAAAGGGGAACATAAAACAGAGTAAGGGGAGAAATGGAGGTAAAAATCACTGACATGTAGAAGTTCATTGGGGACAGTTAAAATAGTCACCAGAAAGTTTAAAAAACACAGTGTGCGATTCTTAAAACACAGAGAAGACACTGGATGCGCATGCACAGTTTGAAAGTTGGCCACAGTATTAAAAACACTCCGAAAACAACACACTTAAAACCCACTTGGAGCACACACGACGAAGAGCAAAACCACCAGGCGGGACCTGCCGAGGGAAAGGGCAGAGAGGAGGGAAAAGGAGGGGAGAGCATGGGGCAGCTGGGGAAGCGGTGAGATGAAGAGAGGAGGGGCAACCGTGGGTCATAAGACAAGATTAGAGTTTAACATATATTAAGAGAATCTTGTGTTACAGAATATGAGAATGATTTCTTGTACTTACAGTATTATCTTAACATGGAGTGATACGTCATTGCCATTTTTACAAACATCTCCATAGCTCCATTAGTCAAAATCAAATATAGCCCTAAGAGTAGGGTTTGTCAGATAAATAAAATTAAGTACATGGAAGTTGGATAGCGCATAAGCAACTGAGTAAAATCGGCCTGCGTGGTAGCACTGCGACCAGGGCAGGTGGCGCTCAGGTCGCGTACTATGTGCCGATTGAGGTACTGAAGGAACATGTAAAATATAAATAATAATTGCGTCCTTAGATAGAGTGACAGTAAATAAAAGGAAAGCATTTAACATTCCCATTATGACAATGTGGGAGCCATAGAAACAATAACGTAGAAACGCATTTCAAAAGGTAGGTGGCGCATACGCCATGAGTTACATGCAGTGGCATATACAGCCAAAATAAAATTGTATTACCATAATAGTGAAACACATTGAACGTATATAAATCAAAACTTTAAGAATAAACAGTAATGGCATCTTAAGACGTAAATTATGAAAGCTGGTCCACAATCTAGTTAATATATATTCACTGGGATCCGAAGTTTTAGGATAAGCGAAAATTATATGAGGGCCAGTGTAGTGGCAGCCATACATCATGAGTAAATCACATTGCATAAAAGGTAGTGAGCTTAGAGATATAAAAATGCATTATAGCTTCCTGAGGAAATAGACAACTGAGGTTATCAACATTAATGTTATGAATTAAATAGTACGGGTGTAAAGCCTTCAAAAAATTGTCTACAGGCAAGGTTCAACTGATCATTGAGTATATTACCGTCGTTGAGCTCTAGATGTTTAAAAATAAATAACTCTTCCCACGGATCTAGTCTCCGTCCTTTAACTTGTCTGTGTAGGATAACCGTGTCTTCTAACTGTTTAGGCGTATGGCCGGCTATCAAGAGGTGTTCAGCAAAAGTAGAGTTGTGAACATTAGCTCCTTTTTTACCTAATAGATGTTCTTTATATCGTGTTTTAACAGCTCTGCCTGTTTGACCAATATAATATGCGGGGCAGTTATTACAGGTTAGTTTGTATACACCTGAATTAGAAAACCAATCGTTAGCAATTTCTACTGAATGTATAAGATTTCATTTTAAACTGTTGTCTGTAGAAAAGGAGACGTTACAGTTATATATTTTATTTAGAAGACGATTAATCCTATACAAAATGTTACCCAAGAATGGGTGGAAATAAATTTTTTGGTTTCTGTGGTATCTGCGGGGAGGTTATTACTCAAAGTCGAACAATTTTGGGAAATTTTCTTATTAAGCAATTGATCGATCATATTCTGGTTGTATCCATTATTAACAGCAATCGTTTTGATGACACTCAATTCCTTTTGTTGATCCACAGGTGATAAAGGCGTGGTTACCATTCGGTGAATGGCGGAATGAAAAAACGCCAGTTTGTGCGCTTTAGGATGAGTTGAGTCAGCAGGAATGACATTATCTGAATATGTTTCCTTGCGGAAGATATTGAAATGAAAGGTATTATCTTGTATAGAAATTGTTAAATCTAGAAAATTAAGCTCACGTTTATCATTTTGAAGTTCTTTTGTGAAGGAAATTTTTTCATGTATACCATTGAAGGTGTTGAAGAGCTGCTCTAACTCATGGTCAGTGCCATCAAAAGCAATGAAAATGTCGTCCACATAACGTGCATAATAGCAGATTTTTTGGTGTAATGCTGAACTAGAATTGAAAAATGCTGTTTCCAGGGCGTTAATGAAGACCTCTGCTAGAATACCGGCGAGGGGGCTGCCCATTGCTAGACCATCTGGCTGTATATACATTTTCCCATTAAATGTGAAATAATTGTATTTTAATATGACCTTAAGCAAACCTATAAGTTCAGCAATCTGAGTTTCACTTAGTTTTTTATGCTTAAAAAGATTTTCTTTTACAAGGTCTATGGTTTCGTCAACCGGGACATTTGTATAGAGGCTGACGATGTCGAAGGACACCAGTCTAGTGTCAGGTGTACATTTTACAGATTGAATATTGTTAATTAATTCCTTACTATTCTTTATAGAAATTTTCAAATGTGAAAGCATCTTTAATTTTAAAATGGAGGCGCCTAGCAAGAGTGTGATGTGGACTGCCTATACCATTCACTACAGGGCGGATCGGATAATTTTGTTTGTGCAGTTTAAACTGGCTTCTGAGCACGGGTGGTTTCGGGTTCATATTTATAAGCCCTTTCTTTTGAAACTTATTAAACAGTCTAACGGAATTAGTTAGAGTGCGCCGGATTTCATTTTGCAGTCCAGCAGTAGGATCTACGGTAACCTCAGTGATGTCGTTTTCCTCAAAAAACTTTACAGTTTTCTCTATATATTCATTTTTATAAGCCACGACAACGGTGTTACCTTTGTCACTCTTAGTGACTAAGGCGTCGTGTTCTCTAAGTTTATGATTAATGCTTTTTACTATACTATATTCGCCCGACTGACTATTAGGAGATAATTTAATTTCTTTTTCTATTATGTTATTACATTCGTAGGCACATTTAACTTGCTCCGTTTTCTCTAATTTCAGAGATTCTAAACCGGTTTTCAGATCTACCTCAGCGCCACCTGCCGTGGTCGCAGTGCTACCACGCAGGCCGGTTTTACTCAGTTGCTTGTGTGCTCTCCAACTTCCATGTACTTAATTTTATTTATCTGACAAACCCTACTCTTAGGGCTATATTTGATTTTGACTAATGGAGCTATGGAGATGTTTGTAAAAATGACAATGACGTATCACTCCATGTTAAGATAATACTGTGAGTACAAGAAATCATTCTCATATTCTGTAACACAAGATTCTCTTAATATATGTTAAACTCTAATCTTGACTTATGCCCTATCCTTTGTTACGCCCATCCGGCCTGGATCTCCGCCCCCCCTACCTTCTATAAATCCCTCCAAATCCTTGAACGCCATGCTCTCCGCCTTGCCTATCGCATCCGTCTCCCCTCCCCCACGCGGATCCTGTGTGATCTCATCCCCTTCCCCCACCTCCTCCTTTTCCTTGAAAGGATACGGATCCTGTACACCTCCCGTAAACTTGATCCTCCTCACCCGCTCGTGTCCCCGATCCTCTCCCACCCCCGCCCGCTGCCGCGCCTGTATTCCCACGTCCCACCCGGTCTCCATCTCTCCACCCTCCTTACCCTCTCCCAAGGTGGCTTCCGCCAGCTCCCCCTCCCTGATGATGTCCTCGTCCCCTCCATCTACCCCTCTTATCAACTTTGATCCTCCCCCCCACCTCCTGTGTCCTCTCGTTTAGGCACCCTCCCTCCCTCCCTTCCCTTCCCTCCTCTTTCCTTTCCCCCCTCCCTCCTCCCCTCTCCACCGGGCTTCCCCTCCCCCTTCCTCCCTCCCCCTCTCTCCTTTGCCCATGGCATCTCTGCTCCCCCCTCTCCCATTCCCCTTCCCATTCCTCCTCCTCCACCTCCTCTGTTGGCAGGTCCCCGGACTCGTACACGCTCAGTGAACATTCGCGGGCCGGAGATCATCGCCGTCAGTGTTTCGTGTGTGTGCCTTCGTTTGTGTGTAGTGTTGTTCGCCGTCACGCCCCCACCGTTCACGTGCCGTCGCCATCATCCATGTAATGTGCATCGTGTCGCCCAGTGTTAGTGATGTTTCTCGTCCAGCGTGAACGTCTCCATGTTTTTTCGGTTTTTAGTGTCTACATTTTTTTCCCCACCGTTTTTACTGTCTACTCTGTGCCGCCTTTATGTACTACTTGTTGTAACACTCAAGGCTGAAGAGCGGCGTATTGTGCTGCTGCCAGCCCGCCTTTGTATAAGGTGTTAAAATCTACCCCTCTTGGCAGGTCCCCGGACTCGCACACGTTACGTGGACATTCGCGCGGCGGAGGTCGCCGCCATCAGTGTTTTGTGTGTTTAGTGTTTAGTGTTTAGTGTTCACCGTCCCCTCCATCGTTCACCAGTGCCATCATCATCTTCAGTGGTTGTGCGTCGTCTCATCAGCTAGCAGTGTGGATTATCGACGAGTGTGAACGGCTCCGGGATTGTCTCTATGTGTCTCCTGTTTTATTGCCCACCGCTCTGTGACTTATGTGTCTTCTCCCTGTTTTTGCTGCTTGTGTCTTCTATGGCTGAAGAGCAGCGTAGTATGCTGCTGACAGCCTGCCTGTTGTACAGGTTTTAAAATAACAATAAAGTAAAAAAAAAAAAAAAAAAAAACTTGACTTATGTGTATACCTTTCATATAAATTACGATGTTCATTTTCCTCAGGCCGACTTCTGAAGAAGATAGGTTTAAACTTATCGAAACCTAGGTAAAGATTACTTTATCCTTTGTAACGGGTCGGCTGTTGTTAATCTAACTATGCATATATGCTAAAACGATTTTACTGAAACACAAAAAAATTAAATAAAAATACTTATCTCTGAAGACACTCATTTCAGTGAGTGTGTGAATTCATACTCAATTTTTTCAATCGTATTTTGTGAGGACTATATGATGGCATAACGTGCTTACCCCAGACGTAGCTCAAAACTAAGTGTGCGATTTCACACCTAATTAGTTTAAGGAAGTGACTGCAACCATAATCGAATATGAAGATTTTTAAGTTTAAAATTTTAACGTTGTCAAAAATTTCAACTGTATGTGCATGATAAAAAACTAACAGTAAGTACAAAAGTTTCTACAAAAAATAGTAGTGTCACGCAAATCATCATAATGGCCACAATAATGCTCTGCAGTATATAGCAATTCAGAGCCAGGGCTGTAAACGAATAGATGTAGCACTAGTGGGTAAAAACACTAAAACCAAAAATGGGTTCGAGTAAACAGTGCTCCAGGGAAAAGGACAAACTTAGTGATAGTTCATTTAAGAGAAACACAACGCAACCTCCTGGAAAGAATTTGATTTTAATTGCCAAAAAATGGGGGCAGCTTTAAGTAAGTTTCATCCCTATAGTTTCACGCTTGTATAACCAAAAGTGGTTGGCACTCATGTCGTCTTAAAATCTGTAAAGCGTTTAAGAAACGAGTCACACTTCTAGTACCCACGTAACAACAAATCTCCAGGTAGCTAAGTGCCTAGGGAATATTCAGTCGACACAAAGCTGCATAATACCTTGGACTATAGTAAGTTCATCGTTTCAGGCAGGGATACAATAGAAATTCCAAAAGAAGTACGGAAAGATGTGTGGACTGAAGAAGGTAGAGTCCCTTGTTCGTATCCTTCGAGGTACATCGCCCTGTCTGGAATACAGACTGCACGGCTCCAAGAAGAAAAGTTTCAGGAGCTAAAAACAACAAATCGGAATTTGTAAGGCGAAGAGATCCATAAATCTATCCAACACCTCACTTTCGCGAGTTCGTTTGTTTCAGTTCGAGAAAAGCTAGAGTAGTTAGATATTGAAGCCGCAGGAATATACTTGAAGCAGTACTTCCACAAACTGATTTCTTTTACGGCGTAAAGTCAAGCGCCGGCACACCAGTCGGAAACGATAGAGCGGAGAAGGATGTGAAGAAGACGTCAGCAAACTTAAAGAAGACGTCAGCCGACTTAAAGAATACGTCAGCCAGTTGCACGCTGACCGACCCCTCTCCAGGACGACAACGCGACAGCAGCGACCTCCATGCGAAGAGGACAAAAGCGTCACGCCCAACTGGACGCGGGCCAGATCTACAGATGCCTCAAGACTAGCGAGCTGAATGGAAGCTTCAACTGTATTACTTCACTTGTATTAGGAATTGTATATACTGAAGAAGCTCATTTATTTTGCGTCCTGCCCTTTTCTTGCGACACATCTATGTCATTCTCGAAGTTACGGACTGTCAATTACTTTTCGTAATACAACTCATTAACGCGATTTGCTTGAACTGTTGTCTAGCGACCTGAGGAAGCAAGTTTCCTAGACTCTCCATCTTTGACGACTAGACAGGATTCAATAATTTCAGTTACCTATAAAGCAGTTATATTAGAGATATGTACATCTCTCCATCACACACTATGATTAGATGGAAAATCATATCCCTATTATGGCAATGATTATCTCGTAGTTGAGTAACGTTGAAGTAAGTATCTTCAGAGTAGTGAAGCAACTTAAACCACTTGATAAAATGAAGTCTCCTTTTCCAGACTATATACCAATTAGTTCCTTTTAGAGTATGCTGATGCATTAGCTCCATATCCAACAACCATATACAACCATTTGCTCCATCAAAGATCTATACCCAAAGATTGGAAAGTTGCATAGGCCACACCAATATTGAAGAAAGGTAGTAGGAGTAATCCACTAAATTACAGGCCCATATCATTCACGTCGATATGCAGCAGGATTCTGGAACATATATTGTGTTCGAACATTATGAATAACTTCGAAGAAAACGGCCAACTGACACACAGTAAAAATGAATTTAGTAAACATCGTTCTTGTGAAAAACAACTACCTCCTTATTCGCATGAAGTGTTGAGTGCTGATGACCAGAGATTTCAGACTTATTCAATATTTCTGGATTTCCGGAAAGCTTTGGACACTTTACCACGCAAGCGGCTTGTAGTGAAATTGCGTGCTTATGCAATGTCGTCTCAGTTATGTGACTGGATTTATGATTTACTGTCAGAGAGGGCCGGCCGCGGTGACCAATCGGTTGTAGGCGCTTCAGTCCGGAACCGCGCGACTGCTACGGTCGGAGGTTCGAATCCTGCCTCGGGCATGGATGTGTGTGATGTCCTTAGGTTAGTTAGGTTTAAGTAGTTCTAAGTTCTAGGGGACTGATACCTGAGATGTTAAGTCCCATAGTGCTCAGAACCATTGGAACCATTTTGGTAGAGAGGTTGTATTTCGTAGTAATTGACGGAAAGTCATCGAGTAAAACAGAAGTGATTTCTGGCATTCTCCAAGGTAGTGTTATAGGACCTCTGCTGTTCCTTATCTATATAAACGAATTTGGAGACAATCTGAGCAGCCGTCTTAGGATGTTTGCAGATGACACTGTCATTTATCGACCAATGAAGTTTCTCAAGCTGCGACATTGCCGCCAATAAAACAGTGACCCGTATATAGAATAGATTTCCCTTAATTTACGTATACGTTACTTCCTTCTGTGATTCTGGGAGCTGCGGCTTTCTGGCAGGTTATGCCAGCCAGGATGCTGCAGTTTCCGTCAGCAACAGTGTTAATAACATGAGCGATATAATGACATCCATGTCCCTAGGCTCCCCGTCCACTACCCTGCCTTTTTTCAGCAGTGACAGTCTCTTCCCCATATTCGTCTTACCGTGCACTCCACATCTCACCTTTGTTGCAGAAGGGGAGAGTGACGTCAATCAGCATATTTTGTATGATAACGCAGTTTTGTCTAACCAGCTGGTAATCCTGTAAGTGTATGTAACAGTAAAATTTAGAATGAGAGACATAATATATTGCCTAAAAAGAAAATAATACATCATTTTAAAGGTTTCCAATTCACTCAAGATTTATTGTTGCAACAGTACATATGGAGTACATGAAATGATAATATTTACAGATCAATAGCATAAGGGTTCTGAGGTACCTGGTATGGTCTAATGCTGAAACACCCGTATTGGTACCGGGTTTGGCCTCCATGGGTGGCAATGAAGGCACTGACTGAGGCAGCCAGTCGATCGTCCATTTGGCGAATACTGTCCTGAGATACGTTATGCCAGGCCAGTTCGACCTGTTCATGTAACTCTGCAAGAGTTGTTGGCTGACATGCCACCAAAGTCACTTCTCGTCCCTTTATAATCCACACATGCTCCATTGGAGCACTTGCCCACCTTCTTGCAGAGCACTTTGAGTTTCATGGGCAGTGTATGGGCGATCATTATCTTGCTGGAACAGCTTATCATCTCCCTGTTACAAGAATGGCAGAAGAATGGGACTAACAACATTCATCACGACCGCGCACTGGTTAGAGTCCCATCCAGAATCACCAAAGGTGAACGAGAGTTGTAGCTTGTCGCATCTCAGACCATAAGCGGTGTGGGTCAAGGACAGGCTACAGGTGTGTGTGCCTGTAGTCCCGTTGCTAACAACCAGTTAGCAACAGTTCGTGTCAATACATTTGGACTCTCAAGCCCTCTTATCTTTGCTGTGGTAGATGTACGATCTGCCACTGCTGCTCTTACAATATCACGATCCTGGCGGGCGTCTGTGCTGTCTGGACGCCCAGAACATCGTCTACAGGAGTGAGAATGTTCACGTGACCACTGATACTAGCATCATTGCGCCAGTGGTGCAACACGTCCATCTTGTGTTTCAGTTCTCGGAAAGGACCATCCCACCACTTGGACGGCCACAATTTCACACTTCCAAACTCGCCCAGTTGGCTGTAGGAAGCATGAGTGCGTTTCCGTGTTATAGTTGCCCACTAGGTTCACACGTTTGCATCATACTGAGCCTTATGGCAATGAGCATTCACTATTACAGGGTAGACACAGATGGCCGTCTGGTAGTTGTGCCACTACGCTATCTGTTGGCGGACGGCGTTGAAACTATTCGCACTTCATCTACTATCCACCAGGTGGCATATGCCCACATCCGATCGAAACAGACGTCGTGTTTCTAGGTCTGCAAATTTTTTCCAGCAGTGTGGTTAACCCCACAGTTAACGTGCTTAACAAAAACTGCACAATGGTAAACAGGGTTTCCACAATTATGTTATAGTGTGTACAAAAAGTTTAATCCTGTCTTCAAACTTTCTCACTATCTGAAATGCTATCCCCAAAAGAGAACGTAAATAAATGATAAATTTATCATCGTTCCTCTTTCATTTGTTTGTCTTCTCTGATAAAATTCCCATAACTTTATCAAAACTTCTGGCTAATACCCCAGTGCACTTACTTGTTACCAATAGTATCCTTTTTTTTTTTTTAAGGATATCTGCAATGTGTCCCACTGGACACTCATATCATCTAAGAATAATCTACAAATGTTCGTGAACGCTTACACATATCGAAATGGGTTTTCGGCAAATGTTAGAGCATCGGAGGTCACATATGTATCTGTTTGGTTAATGTTTCTAGCGCTGGTATCAACTGAGATATTGAAGTAAGTTCGTTTTTTGTTTGTTTCTTAATTGAACCGTATACTTTATAAAACTACGTTCGATAGTTCTTGCGGAGATAATTACAGTGATTCAGTGCTTGTTAATTTTTATGTTGAAACCTATTAATATTCGAGAAATGTCCAAGAATGTGAGAGCACGAAGGCCACAAATGGCATTTGCGGTGCGAACATTGCCAAACAGGCGTCTCGGACCTGGCTGCGTAGTTATGTACCGTGAGGTAGGCGTGCGCTACGAGAATAAACCTATACATCCCATGAACCAACTTACGACCTAGATGCAGGTTCACCAATGAATGTTGGGCACTGTAGCACCAAAGATACGAGGGGGATCAAATATAAATGGGATTTTTGTTACTGAACGTCGACAGTTGGTAGGACTGTCCCCGTGCTTCTGCTATGCTTAGGCGGGACCATTAGAAGTGAGGAGTGCGTGCTGTTAGATATTTCTCGCCGTTTCGTCCGTAACGCTCACGATGTCTGAGCAACAGGTGCACCCTCCATTGCGCAATTCATAATTATCAGATTTCTTTCTCGTGAAAGAGTTATAGCGGCGTAAATTTGCGAAAGATTGACTGCACAGTTCGGTGATAAAACATTACCAAGGACGCGTGTGTTTGTCTGACATAAAAAGTTCAAGGAAGGACAAGAAAGTGTGGAAAATCAGCAAGACAGTCGCCGTCCTCGGACCAGCACTACAGACAAAAACATTCGTGCGGGTAAATACATTACTGACGACGATCTACGGGCGCGGAGCTGTCAAGCAGTTCCGTACAGTGTGTTCCAAATGGGTCCCTAAACTTTTAACCGAGAATCTGAAGTTGAGACTTTTGGAGATCTATCAGAGGCTTAAAGCAAGGACTGCGGAAGGAGGTGATGCATTTTTGAGTCGGATCGTCACGAAACATGTGTTCACCACTACGCTACAAAATCGAAACAAGCCAGTAAGGAGTGGCGGAGGAAAGGGAAGGCAGCACCAGTGAAAGCCAAGACTCGATTGTCAGCTGACAAGGTTCTTTCAACCGTTTTTTCTATCATCGAGGCACTTTGCTGGTTGATTTTTTGCATGAGCGACGCACAATCAGTGCTGCTTACTGCGGCGAACTATTGAACAAGACGAGAGTTGCATATCGTCACAAAAGACGAGACGAATCGATTCGGCAGGTCATCATCCTCCTCCACGACAATGCGCGACCCCATACTGCAGCTCTGACTGTCTCCAAGCTACAGGAAATACACTGGACTACACTTGATCATCGTTCTCATAGACCTGACGTATCGCCCTGCGATTTCCATTTATTAAAGAAGCTCTAGGAGGGCGACGATTTGAGGATGACAAGAGTGTGGAAGACTTCTTGCGCAACTGGCTGCTGACTCGAACCAGTTTTTACGATGAGGGCATCAGAAAGCTGCCCATACATTGGGACAAATGCATTTCCAAACAGGACACTTTGTGGAAAAATAAATTAGAATTTCCTTGAGTTTATCAATAAATGAATTTAAATTTAAAAAATCCGGTTTATATTTGATCTGCCCTCGTACTAGTAGAGGAATGCGTATTCAGGTACAGAGATATGTAGAATACGATGCTGCGATCGGCAACGCCTATATAAGACAACAAGTGTCTGGCGCAGCTGTCAGATCGGTTACTCCTGCTATAATGCCAGGTTATCGAGATTTAAGTGAGTCTGGAAGAGATGTTACAATCAGGGCACGAGCGATGAGACACAGCATCTCCGAGGTAGCGATGAAGTGAGGGTTTTTCCGTACGACCATTTCACGAGTGCACCGTGAATATCAGGAACCCGGCAAAACATCAAATCTCCGACATCGCCGGAAAGATATGCTGCAAGAACGGGACCAACGATGGCTGAAGAGACTTGTTCAACGTTGCAGAAGTATTTGCTACAGATTTCAGTGCTGGACCATCAACAATTGTCAGCGTGCGAATCATTCAACGAAACGTAATCGAAATGTGCTTTGGGAGCCCTTGATGACAACACGACACAAAGCTTTACGCCTCGCCTGGGCCCGTCAACACCGACATTGGACTGTTGACTAGAAACATGTTGCCTGCTCGGACAAGTCTCGTTTCAAATTGTATCAAGCGGATGGACGTGTATGGAAATGGAGACAACCTCATGAATCTATGGAACCAGCAAGTCAGCAGGGGACTGTTCAAGCCGGTGGAGGCTTTGTAATGGCGTGGTGCATGTGAAGTGAGAGTGATATGGGATCCCTGATACGTCTAGGTAGAGCTCTGACAGGTGAAACGCACGTAAGCATCCTGTCTGATCACCTAGATCCATTTATATCGATTGTCCATTCCTGCAGACTTGGGCAATTCCATCAGGACAATGCGACACTCCACATGTCCAGAATTGCTACATAGCGGCTCCAGGAACACTCTTATGGGTTTAAACACTTCCGTTGGATACCAGACTTCACAGACATGAACGATATTGAACATATCTGGGATGCCTTGCAACGTGCTGTTCAGAAGACGTCTCTACCCATCGCCGTACTCTTACAGAGTCCAAGCCACGTCGTGTTGCGGCACTTCTGCGTGCTCGATAGGGCCCTACACGATATTAGGCAGGTGTATCAGTTTCTTTGGCTCTTCAGTGTATGTGGAAATGACATAGGCTGGAATCCAGTGCATCGCAACGGACTTAGGAAAACTATTTCACATTTGTTTATCCTCCCAGATTTACGTGAACTGAAACAGAGCAATCTACTGTTCATTCTTCAAAAATAAAGAGGTGTTACACGCTGCAAAAAGCAACTACTGTATTAAATATGTATATGTTAGAAGATTGGTTTGACGTATCTTTTCCCGTGCTTGGCAGTGTGCTTCATAAAGGTAAAATACATGCAGTCGGACAATTGTCTCTACTTACACTGCTCTAAATTATGCCGTATGGGATACATTCGTTGAATTAAATGTTTTATTAAAAATCCCCTGGTCGGCACAGGCAGACCGTAAAATAAATATTCTTCTCAACGAAACGTCGTTCCATGCTAAACGTAAACGAGTAATGACAGTGTTATCGGCTACGTGCAATACACGCTGTCGATTTATTTGACATTGCATGCAATTTGTTACACACGTAAATAAAATAAACAATTTAATACGAATGATTTGGCATCCATCCACATCACATAACATAAATTTTGTCATCCAAAACAATAACTTTATACTTTATTTAAGCACGTGTTAAAACTGTTGACCGTGGACTAAATATCACATTTCCAAAATCGGGTGACCTCGCAGGCTATTTGACAACAGAATTTCGTCCTATCCAACATCCAGGAAAGTCCTCATTCAGTATTTGCCTTGCAACGCTGGATGAGTGAGCTGGACAAAGGTCGTGTTGCTGCCTCAGATACTGCCGAATATCCAGTGGTACCTCATCTAGAAGAACCAGCAGAATGTTCATCACAAAGTGTGCCTACGTATGTCCATTTAGAACCCCTGAGATGAAGTAAGGCCCCACAATGTAAGTGCGTTTACGCTCCACAGCCGTTTGATGTTGCACCTGACGAAACCAGTATGTATTTTCGGCTGCCCAGTAGTGCAAGTTATGCAAATTAGCATTAGCGTGGCTAGTAATCGTTGTTTCACCGGTAAAGAGCACACGCTGGAAAAAGTAGCGTCGTGTCTCAATTACTGAAGCGCAAACCGACAAAATTCTGCACGACGGTGGAACTCACAGCTGTCGAGTGCCTGATGTATTGCAAGATAATAGAGATGAAAATTCTGCAAGATGCGAATGATACTCGTCTGACTGATTTCTCATTCCTTGGCAATATGCCTCGTGCCTCTGTGTGGATTAATTAGCGTCGTAGCCAGACAAGCTTCTTCGTGTTTTCTGTCAGTTGCAGTCTTCTTTATTGTCCTCTTTTTGACGTTCAATCAGCCTTTCCACACCAGCGTCTTAATAACTCATACAACTGCCTGGCGCGTCGGACATTGGCGATCCGGCTACACGGTCCTATGCCACTGTATTGTTTTTCGGCATTTCTCTTATATTGAGCGTACGAAGTAATATATATTCAACTTCTCCTCATGGGTGTACATTTCTGTACGTAATAAAAGTTGAAGCACAAATGAGCGGCCTGAAGTGCAGACATGTCAACAGGCAAATATGTTGACGATCTGACATACCTAAGCACGAGAGCTCTACTTGGCGGTGTTTGCACGACTACAGCAGATTTCGGCCACCGTGCTCTCACATTCTAGGACATTTCTCGAATTTTATTATGAAAGGTTTCAATGTCAACATTAAAAAACGCTTTATCACCATAGTTGTCTTCTCAAGAGCTACTGACTGCAGCTATAAAGAGTACTCGGTTCCATTAAAAAAAAAAAGTACTTGCTTCAGCATTTCCATTGATACCAGCGCTAGAAACATTAATAAAAAAAAGTGCCCCTTGAAGCTCTAGCATTTGCCGAATACTACTTTCGGCCGTGCGGGATTAGCCGAGTGGTCTAGGCGCTGCAGTTACGCACTGTGCGGCTGGTCCCGGCGGAGGTTCGAGTCCTCCCTCGGGCATGGGTGTGTGTGTTTGTCCTTAGGACAATTTAGGTTAAGTAGTGTGTAAGCTTAGGGACTGATGATCTTAGCAGTTCAGTCCCATAAGATTTCACACACATTTGAACATTTGAACTACTTTCGAAATGTGTAACTGTTCACGAAATAAAAGGGGTGTTACGTCTTACGTAACTCAGCCCGTATCTATCCCATGTGTTTACTGGCTGATAAAAACAAACTCGTACCTTAAACACCAACAGCATAGCAATAATACTTAAACAGTACCAAATGAGACCTTATGATCACGACAGCTACTGGGGAAGATGCACCCAGCTACTGGGGAAGATGCATACTGCTTACAGCTGATAAATCTAAATGGTTATTCGATTGATTTATAATGGTGATGGGACATGCTGCTAATTGAGTATTGTTGATATCCTCCAGAAAGTCATTATTCTTCAACATATTGAAGGCTTAATTTTGGCCATCATCTTCACCTGTTTGCCACCCACTTGTAACTTAAGCCCGCTGATTCCTGCATGGGGTTGGATTCCGGATTTCCACTCCTTCGTTATCCCACTCTCTTCGTTGTTAGTCTTGTACAAAATGTGGCCGATGGAATCTCTCGTCATTATATCGTTGCCTTTGATTGGACAATTGTTTTCATGGTTCTGGAACCTGCTACTATTGTCTCTCTCCACAAAAACCTCCATTTGCACGCTCATCCCTACCCGAGTTTTCATACAGGTTCCTTCTCGGTCCAAAATTTTCCTTCCTGTCTTCCCTTATATATTCCACCAAGTCCGTTAAAATTAAGGTGAACCCTTCTACATCAGTGTTTCCAACATATAACTGGGAATTCTCGTTTTCCGTCTACATGTTGCTGATAAATAGCTGAATCAACTCGCCACTGTTACAGGGGAGGTCTAACTGCTAATTTCTGCTTAACATCTCATCAAAGTATTCCAAATGTGTTTTAAATATACTCACTGACAGTGAAGGGCCTCGATACTACCTGTTCGTACTCTGTTTTGCCCTGTGGTCAACTAGAATAATTTCATGCCCTCCTCTTCGAAATCAGCACATCCTCCGTTGTCTCTTATTACTGGCAGTGCTTGCGGAGTTACTCCATCGCTCATGAGGACACTTACGAACTCGAATCTGCGGTGAAACGCGAGGAGCTCAGCAAACTATCTCTAAATTGACCGACAGATGTCTTTTCATGTACAGAGCCCTCCGCCCCTCCTCCCCTACCACCCTGTGTAGGTAAGAAACTCGTGTAGCGAGAAGAGGTGCTCGTCATCGGAATTTTGTACAGCGACTGAAACAGGTTTTTATGGAAAACACGGCTCTTACGCGAAAAGCCTGTTTCTTACCGGCGAAAATGTAACACGTGTCTGAGTACATTAAGAACTGCATTGCGCAGTACTTGCCCTCCGTTTTACTCCTATACTTGATGCTATCGGTCTCATGATTTGCGATCTCTGACATTCCCGTTCCATTCTGTCAACTTCTCGTCTGAGCGTGACAGCCCGCTGGTTTGAAAACTGAACTGCCTCTGTTTCCTCTGCCACTGTCCGCTCATTCATTGCTTGCAACCACTGTGAAAGGGAGGAGTTCATTTCGTCTACCGTCGTCATAGCGTGTTCAAGTTGGATTTAGCGTGTTCTATCCATTTTTGTTACACCATCCAGTTATTTACTGACTAAAACTTACATGCAATCAAAGCTTTTGTGCAATTCTTCCGTATCTAACCCGAATTCCACTCAATCAGCCTTGTTTCGTGTCTGTCAGCGTCTGCCCTTCTATCTCTGTCCTGGGCTTCCTTTCTGCCAGCGTCTGCTTTTGTGTTTCCTCTGCTTTCTTACCTCTTTCCTGTGCTTTTGTATCTCTTTGCTTTGCTTTCCTTCTATCCACCTCTGCTTTTTCCAGCATCTGTCTAATCCAAAATGGAATGTCAACCTTGATTCCTGAATTTGTGCTGATCTGCGCCACAATCGTTATCGCAAGCTTAACAGCCTCACTTTTCTGCAAAATTATAGCTGTTTCCAGGCTTTCAAGTATCGGGGTAGACGCTGACAAGTCTCTCAAGAAAAATCCCTCTAATTCCATAAAATCTTTACTATTTATTAATTATTCTCGTTTCCATCGAACGAGTCCCACTAGCTCTGTCCATCACACAAATAGGAAAACTTGACCACAAATGCTCCGAAGTATTGCTACATTAAAAAAAAAAAAAAGAAATTAGTTAAGAAACGCAAACCCTACACACACGATAAAGTGTCATCACACGCAAAACTTCACACGCAACACAAAATAAAAATGAGAATAAAACGCAAAATACTAAACGCGAGCAGAGAACGCACTGAAACCTACTGGACACAGAAGAAATCTGAGGAAAGCATTCTCGCAGTGTCACCAGGAGACTGGTCTACACTAGTAACTGGTCTGAGATCTGAAATAAGAATTGACACCAAGAAATTAATCTCCGTCAGTAACTGGTTCGAGCTCTGAAATAAGAACGTGAGAGCGCCACCCACTCGTCACAACTAACAGCTTTGCATATATGCAGTTTTCCACTCATAATTTGGCCACTACACACAACGGAAAAATCAGCTCGTTGAAATAACAACAGAGTATATTCCCGATTATATTTATTAAGTGAGGATCGCTGAATCATGGGAGAAGTTGTAGGAAGTAGATTTTATGTGATGATGATGATGATGATGATGATGATGATGAGGTCCCATACTCAGAGGAGCGTAGGGGACGATGCGGGAGACCTGCACTGCCAACTAGGCAGGGTCCTAGCGGGGGTGGTTTGCCGTTGCCTTCCTCCGACCGTAATGGGGATGAATGATGATGATCGACTCAACAACACCCAGTCATCTCGAGGAAGAGAAAATACCTGAGCTCGCTGGGAATCGAACCCGGGGCCCAAGCGGGAAGCGAGAAATCTACCACAAGACCAAGATTTTATATGTGGAAGTCAATTGAGCCGTGCTGCGGCTCTCGTTGGTGTCGTTGCTAGGTTGGCATCGTTTAGTTGGTATAGTCGTCTTCTTCTTGTGTTCATTGGGGGCACTCCGTTTGCAAGTGTTGTCTGTCCGCTAGTGGCAGCAGCGGCGGTTATCGATAACTAGTAACACTGGTACTACCTTTGGCGCGACGTTGTGGCGTTTCCAGGTCGTGTGAGTCGGCAGTTCGGTTGGTGACAGACGAGCAGCCAGGTCCGTGTGTTATTCCATCGTTGCATTGGTCATCGCACGTTAGGTAGATTCGGCAAACGGTTATTGGTCACGCGTTTAAACTGCCACTAAACTAAGATACCATCTCGTGAAGTTAATGCAACTCTTGGCTGCCTGTCTCATCCTTTGCGAAGAAGTGAGGGGCTTTCACAGGCCGATCCTTGGAGTAAGATTGCTTTCTTTGAAAAAAAAAATATTTTAATGGCTGTAATTTCAAGTTTGAAGATGTTTAACTGGTTCTTAAAAGGATTGCTAGTCAAGCTTTCAGCCGTGAAACAGTTTTAAATTATTACTATTGGGGGCTTCAGATGAGAAATAGTTGAATTTGCTGTCATTAAGGCCTTCAGCCATGAGTGTTACTTTTCTTAAAATTTTAATTCTAGCAGTGAGATTTTGGTGATTGTTCTTTAGAAATATTTTAATAGCTGAAATTGCAAGTTGATGAAGTTAACTGGTTCTTAAACGATTGCTATTCAGGCCTTCAAGCCGTGCAACCGTTTAAATTATCACTATTGGGGTCTTCGGCCGAGAAATAGTAGGAATTTGTTGTTATTAAGGTCTTCAGTCGTGGAACACTTATTAATTCATTGTCACCTTTTATTTGTTGTTGTTTCCAAACAGAGTGTACGTGATTGAAAAATAAACTAACCAACAGTAATTGATTACGGCTCCGTCCAAATTCGCAACCCAATCCTCCCTTCCTTGGTACCAGGTCACATCAATTCCACAACTACCAAATATTTATTCGTATTTTAAAAATTCAACATGGAATGATACTGCAATGTTATTTTTGGAAAACAAAAACTCAGAAAAATGACATTAAAACTAAAGCTAATTATTTGGGATTTTGATTGACATCGGTAGGGAGACTGAAAGTAAAATAAAAACAAAGTTTGAAACTTTCCATGTTAACAGTGGAAAGTAAACCAATGAACTCCAAGTACAAAGTGCTCAAAGAACCAGCTGCATACGAACTTTCACAGGGTACAGACTACGAAACATTAAACTAACACTGCAAGCAATTAGAAAAAGTGGTACACCTTCGAACTGCTAACGTTTCTTAATACTGCGTTCAAATGTGCATAATCCATTTACTTGGATGGTATTAATGTGGACCAGTCTTTCATTATTGATCGACATAGCAAAAGAAATGTCTAGTAGGGAGGCAATAACAGTACTGGACCAACAGAAAAACCGTTGAGATGGCGCGAAATTTCTCATATTTCATGGAAGCGATAAGGTGGGATTCTCACTGTAATCCATTTGAATAGGTCCTTGCTGCGCCTCAAGCGGATACTTAGAAACCAAGGCCTCCTTGCGGAGACCCATAAGGGATTAATTCCCGGAAACCGCAACTTCGTGATGTGGTCCACGGAACCTTCCGAGGATGTCACCGCCACACTGGGTAGCCGCATGGTCTTAGGCACCTTGTCACGATCCTTGCGGCTCCCCCCGTCGGAGGTTCCAGTCTTCCCTCGGGCATGGGTGTGTGTGTTGTCCATAGTGTAAGTTAGTTTAAGTTAGATTAAGTACTGTGTAGGCCTAAGTACAGGGTGACTCAAAAAGAATACCACAACTTTAAAAATGTGTATTTAATGAAAGAAACATAATATAACCTTCTGTTATACATCATTACAAAGAGTATTTAAAAAGGTTTTTTTCACTCAAAAACAAGTTCAGAGATGTTCAATATGGCCCCATCCAGACACTCGAGCAATATCAACCCGATACTCCAACTCGTTCCACACTCTCTGTAGCATATCAGGCGTAACATTTTGGATAGCTGCTGTTATTTCTCGTTTCAAATCATCAATGGTGGCTGGGAGAGGTGGCCGAAACACCATATCCTTAACATACCCCCGTAAGAAAAAATCGCAGGGGGTAAGATCAGGGCTTCTTGGAGGCCAGTGACGAAGTGCTCTGTCACGGGCTGCCTGGCGGCCGATCCATCACCTCGGGTAGTTGACGTTCAGGTAGTTACGGACAGATAAGTGCCAATGTTGTGGCGCTCCATCCTGCTGAAATATGAATTGTTGTGCTTCTTGTTCGAGGTGATTTTCCTGGGCTGCGAACAAATGCTTGCTGGTTGCGTGCTACATTTTCATCACTCGTTCTCGGCCGTCCAGAACTTTTCCCTTTGCACAAACACCCATTCTCTGTAAACTGTGTATACCAACGTTTAATACACCACCTATCAGGAGGTTTAACACCATACTTCGTTCGAAATGCACGCTGAACAACTGTCGTCGATTCACTTCTGCCGTACTCAATAACACAAAAAGATTTCTGTTGAGCGGTCGCCATCTTAGCATCAACTGACGCTGACGCCTAGTCAACAGCGCCTCAAGCGAACAAATGTACAACTAAATGAAACTTTATAGCTCCCTTAATTAGACAACAGATAGTGCTTAGCTCTGCCTTTTGTCGTTGCAGAGTTTTAAATTTCTAAAGTTGTGGTATTCTTTTTGAATCACCCTGTACTTTGGTCCCATAAGACCTTACCACAAACGTCAAGTATCCAGGATATCACCCCACACAGGGCAAGCTTTTCTGTCGCACTCTACAGTAAACGCGTGTTGTCTAAGAGTCCACCTTCTTACTTCGCAGCTCGCAGTCTAGGGGCTAGCGTTGCTGCCTGTGAATCACGGGGTCCTGGGTTCGATTCCCGGTCGGGTTGGGGTTGTTCTCTGCCCGGGGACTGGGTATTTGTGTTGTCCTCATAATTTCATCTTCATTTGTGAGAGTGTCTAGATTGGATCGTAAAAAGAAAATGGACTGTTAAAAATTGGGGCTGATGACCGCGAAGTTGAGGCCCCACAAACCAAACATCATCATCATCCTTATGTGAGAGTCTTTCAGCCACCACGCAACAATCTGTGCTGTGTGATTTTAGTAAGTGATATAAGACTGTGAAACGATCTATTCCAGTCACGTTGGAAATGAAATTGAATAGAGGTTAAAGTAAGCCATAGAATCTCGTAGCACGACGTTATGTTTTCCTTTATGCCTTTCGCCTTCCATAAATAGCGTTATTGTTTATTATACATCACCTCAGATGAAACGGTGTTGTTACAGAGACTATTCAAGTCTCAAACATCTATGATGTACGAATATATATGCAGACTGAAGTGACGAAGGAAAATTTGTACCACAGCCGAGATTCGAACCTGAGTCTCCCGATCACTAGGCAGGTGTGCTAATCTCTACGCCATCCTGGCGCAGTGTCATTTCTCAACTGCACCTATTCCCCTAGCATGCCTAGTGAATAGGAGACCTGGTTTCAAATCCTGGCTTCGGTATTAATTTTCATTCATCACTGCAGTCTGCACCCGGACATCATAGCTGTCTGATACTTAAAAAGGTCCCTGGAACCATATAGTTTCAATCTATGCCTGGGTTTCAGATAGTAACTCCCTCTTTGTTCTATAAAGAGGCGCTATTCCAACACGGTGAGTCTCTGAAACGCTGCTCTAGTTTACAGGTACATAAAATGGGTGTGAATGGGAATTCGGATCGAGGAGGGATTCGCGATAGGATAGTCCGCATACTTTTGCAAAGGCGCTGTGCCATAATGGCTCAGTGGTCAACGCATCTGCCTAGTGAGCAGGAGGCCCGAGTTTGAAACCAGGCCTTGGTACAAATTTTCGTGGTCGCTTCAGTGTGCATATACATATCTACACCTACATCTCTACTCAACAAGCCACCTTATGGTGTGTAGCGAAGGATACTTTGTGTTGCACCGTCATTTGTCCCCTTTCCTGTTCTAGTCGTGAATAGTTCACAAGAAGAATGATTGCTGCTTAGCCTCCGTGTGGGCTCGAATTTCTTTAATTTTATCTCCATGGTCTTTTCGCGAGTTGTACGTAGGAGACAGCAATACATACACTACTGGCCATTAAAATTGCTACACCACGAAGATGACGTGCTACAGACGCGAAATTTAAACGACAGGAAGAAGATGCTGTGATATGCAAATGATTAGCTTTTAAGAACATACACACAAGGTTGGCGCCGGTGGCGACAACTACAACGTGCTGACATCAGGAAAGTTTCCAACCGATTTCTCATACACAAAAAGCAGTTGACCGGTGTTTCCTGGTGAAACGTTGTTGTCACGTTTCTGACTTTGATAAAGGTCAGATTGTAGCCTATCGCGATTGCGGTTTATCGTAACGCGACATTGCTGCTCGCGTTGGTCGAGCTCCAATGACTGTTAGCAGAATACGGAATCTGTGGGTTGAGGAGGGTAATACGGAACACCGTGCTGGATCCCAACGGCCTCGTATCACTAGCAGTCGAGATGATAGGTATCTTGTCCGCATGGTTGTAACGGATCGTGCAGCCACGTCTCGATCCCTGAGTCAACAGGCTGGGACGTTTGCAAGACAACAACCATCTGCACGAACAGTTCGACGACGTTTGCAGCAGCATGGACTATCAGCTCGGAGACCATTGCTGCGGCTACCCTTGACGCGGCATCACAGACGGGATAGCCTGCGATGGTGTACTCAACGACGAACCTGGGTGCACGAATGGCAAAACGTCATTTTTTCGGATGAATCCAGGTTCTGTTGACAGCATCATGATGGTCGCATCAGTGTTTGGCGACATCGCGCTGAACGCGCATTGGAAGCTTGTATTCGTCATCGCCATACTGGCGTATCACCGGCGTGATGGTATGGGGTGCCATTGTTTACACGTCTCGGTCACCTGTTGTTCGCATTGACGGCACTTTGAACAGTGGACGTTACATTTCTGATGTGTTACGACCCGTAGCTCTACCATTCATTCGATCCCTGCAAACCCTACATTTCAGCAGGATAATGCACGTCCGCATGTTGCAGGTCCTGTACGGGCCTTTCTGGATACAGAAAATATTCGACTGCTGCCCTGGACAGCACATTCTCCAGATCTCTCACCAATTGAAAACGTCTGGTCAACGGTGGCCGAGCAAATGGCTCGTCACAGTACGCCAGTCACTACTCCTGATGAACTGTGGTATCGTGTTGAAGCTGCATGGGCAGCTGTACCTGTACACGCCATCCAAGCTCTGTTTGACTCAATGCCCAGACGTATGCAGGCCGTTATTACGGCCAGAGGAGGTTGTTCTGGGTACTGACTTCTGAGGATCTATGCACCCAAATTGCGCGAAAATTTAATAAAATGTCAGTTCTAGTATAATATATTTGTCCAATGAATACCCGTTTATCGTCTGGATTTCTTCTTGGTGTAGCAATTTTAACGGCCAGTAACGTATGTTGACTCGTCGAGGAACGGACGTTCTCGGAACTCTGACAGGGAGCCACAACATGATGTACAATGCCTCTCTTGCCGCGTCTGCCACTGAAGTTGGCTGGCCATCTCCGTGGCGCTTTCAGGCTTACTAAATGAAACTATGACCATCCCGACGGACAGTATTCAAATATTTGTCGAAAGAGTGTTTTATAAGCTACTGCCTTAGTCAAGGACAGCATTACCTGAGGAATCTTCGATGAACTCTGTCATCTGTCTCCCTCTCGATTACTTATGTGTGATCGATCTTTTTCAAAATTCTCCGTAGGTGTTTTATGGAAATAACTACTTCCAGTGATTGTTCCGCTGTTGTGTTATCACACAGTAACTGGTCTTCCTGTCTCTGTATTCCTAATACGCTACATTCGTTAATGTTGAGGGTCAGTTGCCACTCCCTGCACCAAGAGCCGACCCTCTGCAGGTCTTCTTCCACTTCGCAACAGTTTTCTAGCGTCGTGACGTCTCTGTACACAAAAGCATCTTTCGCGAATAGCCCCACGAAACGTTCTAATAGGTCATCTATATATATTATCAAAAATAATGGTCCCGAAATTACTTTTACGCCTGAAGACTTCTCTCGGTTCTGAATGACATACTGTGTTGTGTCAGAAACTCTTCAGTCCAGTCATACAGTTTGTCTGATATTCCGTAGCCTCGTATTTTGTTCATTAGGCGGCAGTGCAGAACCTTACATAATGCCTGCCGGAAGTCAATGAAGATTGCACCTACATGGGCGCCTTTATCTACTGCTCTCTGGGTCTCGTGGGCGAACAGAGCGAACTAGGTTTCACGCGATCGTTGTTTTCGGAACCCATGATGGTTCCTACAGACGAGATTGGTGGCCTCTAGGTATGCTATAATACACGAGCATAAAACCCAAGCTCCTACAAGTGACCGACGTAAGAGATGTAGTCTCTGTATGTCCATCTTTCCGGAGATAGTTGCAGGACCCGGTTGTTGGATACATGATGTCAGATCAAAACCCTTTCAGCCGTCTATTTATCAAACATATTTTATTTGGTTAACGGTTTTTGTGATATACCACGCCGTCTTCAGACCCCTGACCGACGTGTAGGAAGATTCCACCCATGTTCTGATCAAAACATGGTCCAGCAGCACTAAAATTAGAAGATTTTTATATCTACATCTACATCTACATTTACACTCCGCAAGCCACCCAACGGTGTATGGCGAAGGGCACTTTATGTGCCACTGTCATTACCTCCCTTTCCTGTTCCAGTCGCGTATTGTTCGCGGGAAGAACGACTGCCGGAAAGCCTCTATGCGCGCTCGAATCTCTGTAAATTTTACATTCGTGATCTCCTCCGGAGGTATAAGTATGGGGAAGCAATATATTCGATACCTTATCCAGAAACGCACCCTCTCGAAACCTGGACAGCAAGCTACACCGCGATGCAGAGCGCCTCTCTTGCAGAATCTGCCACTTGAGTTTGCTAAACATCTCCGTAACGCTACCACGCTAACTAAATAACCCTGTGACGAAACGCGCAGCTCTTCTTTGAATCTTCTCTATCTCCTTTGTCAACCTGATCTGGTACGGATCCCACACTGATGAGCAATACTCAAGAATAGGTCGAACGAGTGCTTTGTTCAAATGGTTCAAATGTCTCTGAGCACTATGGGACTTAACATCTTAGGTCATCAGTCCCCTAGAACTTAGAACTACTTAAACGTAAGTAACCTAAGTACATCACACACATCCATGCCCGAGGCAGGATTCGAACCTGTGACCATAGCGGTCGTGCGGTTCCTGTCTGAAACGCCTAAAATCGCTCAGCCACACCGGCGGGCGAGTGTTATGTCAGCCACCTCCTTTGTTGATGGACTACATTTTCTAAGGACTCTCCCAATGAACCTCAACCTGGCACCCGCCTTACCAACAATTAATTTTGTGTGATCATTCCACTTCAAATCGTCTCGTAGACATACTCCCACATATTTCACAAAAGTCACTGCTACCAGTGTTTGTTCTGCTATCGTACAATCATACAATAAAGATCCTTCTTTCTATGTATTCGTAATACATTACATTTGTCTATGTTAAGGGTCAGTTGCCACTCCCTGCACCAAGTGCCTATCCGCTACAGATCTTCCTGCATTTCGCTGCAATTTTCTAATGCTGCAACTTCTCTGTATACTACACCATCATCCGCGAAAAGCCGCATGGAACTTCCGACACTATCTACTAGGTCTTTTACATATATTGTGAAAAGCAATGGTCCCATAACACTCCCCTGTGGCACGCCGGAGGGTACTTTAACGACTGTAGACGTCTCTCCATTGAGAACAAGATGCTGTGTTCTGTTTGCTAAAAACTCTTCAATCCAGCCACACAGCTGGTCTGAAATTCCATAGGCTCTTACTTTGTTTATCAGGCGATAGTGCGGAACTGTATCGAACGCCTTCCGGAAGTCAAGAAAAATGGCGTCTACTTGGGAGCCTGTATCTAATATTTTCCGGGTCTCATGAACAAATAAAGCGAGTTGTGTCTCACACGATCGTTGTTTCCTGAATCCATGTTGATTCCTACAGAGTAGATTCTGGGTTTCCAGAAATGACATGATACGCGAGCAAAAAGCATGTTCTAAAGTTCTACAACAGATCGATATCAGATATATAGGCCTATAGTTTTGCGCTTCTGCTCGACTACCCATCTTCAAAACTGTATCTACCTGTGCTCTTTTCCAATCATTTGGAACCTTCCGTTCCTCTAGAGACTTGCGGTACAAGGCTGTTAGAAGGGGGGCAAGTTCTTTCGCGTACTCTGTGTAGAATCGAATTGGTATCCCGTCAGGTCCAGTGGACTTTCCTCTGTTGAGTGATTTCAGTTTCTTTTCTACTCCTTGGACACTAATTTTGATGTCAGCCTTTTTTCGTTCGTGCGAGGATTAAGAGAAGGAACTGCAGTGTGGTCTTCCTCTGTGAAACACCTTTGGAAAAAGGTGTTTAGTATTTCCGCTTTACACGTGTCATCCTGTGTTTCAGTGCCATTATCATCCCAGAGTGTCTGGATATGCTTTTTCGATCCACTTGGTGATGTAACGTAAAACCGCAACTTCCTAGGATTTTCTGTCAAGTCGGTACATAGAATTTTACTTTCGAATTCACTGAACGCTTCATGCATAGCCCTCCTTACGCTAACTTTGACATCGTTTAGCTTCAGTTTGTCTGAGGGGTTTTGGCTCCGTTTAAATTTGCAGTGAAGCTCTCTTTCCTTTCGCAGTAGTTTCCTAACTTTGTTGTTGAACCACGGTAGGTTTTTCCCGCCCCTCACAGTTTTACACGGCACGTACCTGTCGAAACGCATTTTACGATTGCCTTGAACTTTTTCCATAAACACTCAACATTGTCAGTGTCGGAACAGAAATTTTCGTTTCGATCTGTTAGGTAGTCTGAAATCTGGCTCCTATTACTCTTGCCAAACAGATAAACCTTCCTCCCTTTTTTTATATTCCTATTTACTTCCATATTCAGGGATGCCGCAACGGCCTTATGATCACTGATTCCCTGTTCTGCGCTTAAAGAGTCGAAAACTTCGGTCTGTTTGTTATCAGTAGGTCCAAGATGCTATCTCCACGAGTCGGTTCTCTGTTTAATTGCTCGAGGTAATTTTCGGATAGTGCACTCAGTATAATGTCACTCGAAGCTCTGTCCGTACCACCCGTCCTAAACATCTGAGTGTCCCAGTCTAAATCTGGTAAATTGAAATCTCCACCTAAGACTATAACATTCTGAGGAAATTTATGTGAAATGTATTCCAGATTTTCTCTCAGTTGTTCTGCCACTAATGCTGCTGACTCGGGAGGTCGGTAAAAGAAGCCAATTATTAACCTAGCTCGGTTGTTGAGTATGGCCTCCACCCATAATAATTCACAGGAACTGTCCACTTCTATTTCACTACAGGATAAACCACTAGTAACAGCGACAAACACGCCACCACCGGTTGCATGCAATCTATCGTTTCTAAACACCGCCTGTGCCTTTTTAAAAATTTCGGCAGAATTTATCTCTGGCTTTAGCCAGCTTTCCGTACCTATAACGATTTCAGCTTCAGTGCTTTCTATCAGCCTTGAAGTTCCGGTACTTTATCAACGCAGCTTCGACAGTTTGCAATTACAATACCGATTGCTACTTGGTCCCCGCATATCCTGACTTTGCCCTGCAACCTTTGAGGCTGTTGCCCTTTCTGTACTTGCCCGAGGCCATCTAACTTAAAAAAAAACGCCCAGTTCACGCCACACAACCCCTGCTACCCGTGTAGCCACCTGCTGTGTGTAGTGGACTCCTGACCTATCCAGCGGAACCCGAAACCCCAAGTCGAGGAATCTGCGGCCCACACGGTCGCAGAACCGTCTCAGCCTCTGATTCAGACCCTCCACTCGGCTCTGTACCAAAGGTCCGCAGGCAGTCCTGTCGACGATGCTGCAGATGGTAAGCTCTGATTTCATCCCACTAGCGAGACTGGCAGTCTTCACCAAATCAGATAGCTGCCGGAAGCCAGAGAGGATTTCCTCCGATCCATAGTAACACACATCATTGGTGACGACATGAGCGACCACCTGCAGATGGGTGCACCCTGTACCCTTCATGGCATCCAGAAGGACCCTTTCCACATCTGGAATGACTCCCCCATGTACGCAAACGAAGTGCACATTGGTTTTCTTCCCCTCCCTTGCAGCCATATCCCTAAGGGGCCCCCATTACGCGCGTGACGTTGGAGCTCTGAACTACCAGTAAGCCCACCTTCTGCGACTGCCCGAATCTTGCAGACTTAGGGGCAACCTCTGGAACCGGACAAGCAGCCATGTCCGGCCGAAGATCAGTATCAGCTGGAGACAGAGCCTGAAACTGGTGTATCAGACAAACTGGAGAGGCCTTCTGCTCAGCCCTCCAGAATGTCTTTCGCCCCCTGCCACACCTCGAGACGACCTCCAACTCTGCCGAGGGTGAGGGGTCAGTCTCAATGTGGGCAGTATCCCGGGCAGCCAGAGCCATAGTCCGGTCGGGGGATGCGTGGGACGAGCTGGCCGTCCCTGACAAACCCCGGTCCGGACACCCACAGTGATGCCCATTGGCAACAGCCTCAAGTTGTGTGACTGAAGCCAACACTGCCTGAAGCTGGGAGCGAAGGGATGCCAACTCAGCCCACATCCGAACACAGCAGTCACAGTCCCTATCCATACTAAATACTATTGTGCAAATAACGTCTGAACTAATCTACAGAGAGCACAAACAATCCAACACAAAATTTAAACTGTTATTAAAATACAAGACTGCCTAGTAAATGCTGTAATGCTGCTACTTGCGCACTGCTGACACACTGCTCGGCGGCAGAAGGCTAACTGTACTGTCAGTAACGTACAAAGACTATTTGAAAGAAATAAACAAATGACAGACGACTACGAGACTTTACACGTCACAGATATTAAAATGCAAATCTTCCCCTGCTAAATACTAAACTACACGATGATTTGACTGATTTAAGTAAACAAGTGCGCTAAGAACACTCAAACAAATTTTCAACTTGACTCCAACACTTATATGAAACGCTAAATAAGCCACTTGCTGCTACTTGCGTACTGCTGACACACTGCTGGCGGCAGAAGGCTATAGCGATCACTTCAGCCATGATTTGCCGACTGTTAGGTAATTTTTTTCTAACAGTCGGCAGATGATGTTTGAAGTGATCGCTATAGCAAAAATCTACTAACACCAGTATTGCTGGGCCGTGTTTTAACCAGAACCGAGGGGGAATCTTCCAGAACGTCCTTCAGAGGCCTGTAGATGGCCTAGTAAATCGCCGAAGCTGGTAGCCAAATAAAATAAGTTTGGAAAGTAGACGGCTGGGAAAGTTTTTGATTTGGCGTCCTGTAAGAGATGTAGGGCCGTAATTTTGTGCGGCTGTTCGACGACCCTTCTTGGAAACGAGGATGACCCGTGCTTTTCCCAATCATCAGGAAAGCTTCGCCGCTCCAAAGCCGTAGGATACACTGCTGGTAGAAGAGGGGCAAGTTCTTCCGTCTACTCTGTGGTACCCCTTCAGGTCCAGTGCCCATCCATCTGCTCAGCGGTATCAGTCACCATTCTATCTTGTGCCCACTTATTTAGATGTCTGCCTTTTGTCGGTTGTTCGACGATTTGAAGGTGGCACTACAGTGCAATTTTCCTCTGTGAAACAGTTTTGGAGAAAGATATTTTGTAGGAGGGCTATTGGCAAAGCAAGATCCAATCGGTCGGTAAATGGAAATTACAGTGAAAGTCCTATGACGCTTTCCACAGAAATGTTTGGAAGTGTCTGTCGTACACTCGTCGACCACATCACATCGCTGTTTTCAGTTCTGAGCACACTGTGAGCAAGTACAAAAGCCTAGGACGTAGCGCCTCATGCCTAATACGAGCACCTGGTGAGAGATTTCGCCTGATGTCGTGCAGCCCACTTACTGCAACTGTTACGTGTTTCCTTCTTGCTGACAATTCTCGACCGCACTCTATAGGGGCAGTGAAGACGCTCCTGCAGCGTTTCCGATGAAAAGTGTTTGATCACCACAATACAGTCCGTAATGGGCACCACCTGAGTTTCGTCTCTGCTCATATGAACAGCTGACTATGAAGACAACATTTTGGTACAGACACTGAGCTGTAGAGCAGCGTCGAAAACTGGCGGAAAATTCAAGCGGCTGCCTTCTGTGACGAGTGTATCGGAAAGTTGGTACAAGTCGGAGCGGCGATTACGTAGAGAAGTAGCTGGAAGAAGTAGTTAACTGTTGCAAATTAGAAAATTTTGATTTTCACAATACTTTCCATTTCACAACCCATTGGAATAACTATCCGAATAGCCCTCATATTTCCATCTTTTCTGTGACTTCCTCCGTTTCACTGACACTGCGGTCATAAAATATCTGGACAGATGTCTTCGATCAGTTTACTTATATAACCTGATACCAACATTTCTTAGAATTTTGTGTTAAGTCTGTAGACAGAATCTTACTTTCGAATTCGTTGAAAGCTTCACACATGGCTCTTCTCACGGTAATTCTGGCTTAGTTTAATTTTTTTCTGTCTGTAAGGCTTTGGCCATGTTTATGATTGCAGTGAAGCTCTCTTTGCATTCGTTATAGTTTTCTAACATGGCTGGCGGACAACGGCGCGTTTTCTCCTTCCCTCGAAACTTTGCTCGGCACATTCTTATCTAGTGCTGTTGAACTTTATCCATTAATACTCAACGTTGTTACTGTTGGGGATGAAGTTTTCGTGATGACCGCTCAGATAATCTGAAATTGTTTCTTTTCGCTCTTACCAAACCAGAAGATCATCCTGCCTTTCTTTGTGTTTCTAGGTAAAATTCATTTATTGCCCATTTAAAGAGCTGCTATCTGATATTTTAAAAAGCAGGTCGTACATTATATAGTTTTACATGTAATAGTACATTCTTCTACATTACTTGCAAAATTTGTTTTCAGCAATAAAACAAGAGTAATAACGACGAGTTACTGAGAAAATTAAAATAGTTGTAGGAATAGGAGTATTAAAATAACAAATGTTAGCAATTAATAACAACAAAATCGCTATCAGATGATCTGCAAATTTTATTTTACTTTTAAAACGGAGTATAGCGTATAAACTGTGCTTCGTGTTGTTGTTGTTCCAAGTGGGAGGACCTCGGCAGAAATATCGAGCATGTTCCACCTGAAGTAGCATAGAAAGTTACGTCTTCTTACATTACTTAATTAAGTACATCACGTGTGACTGTGTGCGCATTGTTTTTACTATGAACTAGTACTACATATTACATCTTTTAACTGCTTATGTAGGGCAGGTCGATTGCACTGTTTGTTTTACTTTACGTGGACATAGTTCTACGTTTGTGATGTTATGTTGTATGTTTGTGTCTACGATGCCGTTTCCCTTCACAGGCGCCGTAGGAGGGAAGGAAGCCTTAGAAGTTCAACTTCGAGCCTCGCACCCCGATATGGCGTATTCCATAGACTAACCGAGCGAGGTGGCTCAGTTGTTAGCAGACTGGACTCGCATTCGGAAGGACGACGGTTCAGAGCCGCGACCGGCCATAGTGATTTAGGTTTTCCGTGATTTCCCTCAACCGCTTTAGGAAAATGTCGGGACGGTTCCTCTTAAAGGGCACGGCCAACTTCCATCGTACCCTAATCCGATGAGACCGATGACCTCACTGTTTGGTCCCTTCCCCCGAATCAACCAACCAACCAACCTTAGATCAGGGCCGGTTAGAAATTTTGCACACGTGCCGCGCTGCTCATGTCCACAACTTCCTGGCCATAGTGTTCACTGTCCGCAGCTCGTGGTCGTGTGGTAGCGTTCTCGCTTCCCGCACCCGGGTTCCCGGGTTCCCGGGTTCGATTCCCGGCGGGGTCAGGGATTTTCTCTGCCTCGTGATGACTGGGTGTTGTGTGATGTCCTTAGGTTAGTTAGGTTTAAGTAGTTCTAAGTTCTAGGGGACTGATGACCATAGATGTTAAGTCCCATAGTGCTCAGAGCCATTTGACCCATTTGACCCCATAGTGTTCAGTCATACCAGACGTGCAAACAGGGAAACGGAAAAGTCACAGTTCATTTAGTGTGTCTGCCACTAGCTGGAATACACCGCACCTGGGGCACTTTCGTGCTCTTTTCAGATTGTGGAATGCAATCTTGTGAAGGTATCGTGCTATTCTATCGCTCTACTAGCAAACCTCACGGTTCCAAAACAAAACATAAAAACAAATAGTGCATATATATGACGGACTGAATTTACGCCCGTGTTGGGTCCCTATATATCCTTCATGGCAAGTGTATCAAACGTTTCTCTGAATAACTAAAGGATAATTTTCAAGCATGTAAGTATACCTTAAACAAAAGATGTGATACCAAAGTTCTTAGAGCACAGTGTTCTTCTATGTAACATTGAGCGGGATGAGGCACAGTTAGTAAATAACAATTTAAAATTAGAAACACAAAGAAATCGGAAACATGTTTTTCATTACTGGTAAGAAATGACGAAATTCATATCTGGCACAAAAGCACAGCACATTGATAAACACAAGCAACTGCGAAGATTTGCATCACTAATACTCGATTGAAAACTTGATTTATTAAGTTTCATTGCGGAGAAAAATCTTTCACACACCTAATTAGATCCGGACGTGGGCATAACTCTCCCATGTTCGTGATTCAGCCGTAGAAATTCTTGCTGTGAAAAGTTTTCGTATAGCTAGGTCTTTTGTACATCTTACTGCAAAGAACTTGTCCTTCAGCCATGTATTGTACTGCAGGTCCATCAGTTCCAGCTGTAGATTATTTGGAGCATCTTCAGCAGATTTTGAAAACGACCGTGCAAAGCATTGAGTGACAGGAGACATACTAGTAACATCTACAAATCAAGCATCCTTTCAAACGCATTTACTTTTCTCAATATGTCGCAAATTAAATTATTTTCATCTTGCAAACTGACGTTGGGGTTGTTCATGTGAGATGTAATGTCCTCGGGAAATGCAGGGTCTGATATCCACCAAGGGTCTACGAATTCCGATTTACTGTTTCCCTTCTCATGCAAGAAATATTCTATAGCCAGACGTAAATCAAAAAAATTTTGCACTATTTTACCACGACTGTGCCAGTGTGCTTCGGTATAGTGTCGCCGTACTCCTCTCCTAATTTATCCAAGAACTTACGAAACTAACCGTGCATACGCCCAGGTGTCTTAAGATAGTTTACGGTTTGCACAAAGCGCCTCTCGATGTAGAATGCAATGAATGCCATACAACATCTATTCTGGGCGTCCTAGCTTTTTGCACATCAGTGCTATGAGTCCTCTCTGATGGCCTCACATTACCGGTGCTCCATCCATGGTCACTGGGATTATCCAATTCCAATCCATACCGACACCATCAGTCGCTTACTCTATACCAGTCGTAGTCCCTTTCAAAGACACCAAGTCCGAAAGTCTTCTGTTACACGCAGAGCGTTATCGACACCTTGTATGTATATCTCCATCTGAGCTGTATCTGCAAGATCTGTCGCTTCATGCAACGCAACACAGAAAGCAACGAAGTCCACAGCCTTATTTATTGACTACCTGTGCCATCACCGGCCATAACACTTATACGTCTTGTCTCTGTTTGGAAAGGCCGATTTCTTGAAACCTGGGGACACAAAAGG
Organism: Schistocerca serialis cubense; assembly: GCF_023864345.2. NCBI lineage: Eukaryota > Metazoa > Arthropoda > Insecta > Orthoptera > Acrididae > Schistocerca > Schistocerca serialis. The sequence continues at coordinate 61,096,527 of NC_064644.1, read as the reverse complement.
TCTGCAGCACCAGTGAGGCACTCTTTTACAAACTCCCCTCAGGAAAACGGTTTCACGGATCTCGCTGTTCTTAATGCTAGCACTGCAATTGTTTTATGATTGTCATTCTGGAAAATTGAAAACAGTATGTTGTACAGTAAAGTTAATAAGAGATATCAATTAAAATAACGTACATTAAAAACCCGATGATGTTCCCCATCAATCTCCTTAAGCGTACTTAATTTGGCTTGTCGTTCTTCTCTATTCAGTGCACTACATCGTCTTAATGAAATGAGTAGTTGTATCTTTAAATCATGAAGCTCCGCTGGTCGCCTATTACTCGGCCGCACAGCAAACACTGTGAGTTATCGCCGACTGCAGTAAAGCAAAAACTACAGTTCCCCGTCGTGTTGAAACGGCTGAGAACATAGATCTGCCGTTCTCGGCTTTTTTTACGATACTCGCCATTTCTCAGTACGTCTCACATGAGGCTACGATCGCCATAGGGGCGCTAGATTGGGTGTATTTCGGTGCTACTGGTGCCGAGTAAGCAAGGAAGCGGAACCGTCGCCTCTCATTTCGTACACGTGTCCAGTCATAAGTGCTGCTGTTCCGTTTTGCCCGCTGGCTGAGATGTGGGCACCGGTTTCGCACTTCCGCACTTTCGCACAGTGTGCAGCACTAGGCCAGCCCTTTCTTCGATGTTATGATTTCCTCGTTGCTGATGTCAGACATATTCCTTCAGATTATTCAGTTATCATATTTAAAGTGCAGTTTAGATACATAAACCAATCACGTGTTTTGTCATCTTTTCTTATAATTATTTATATGTTTTGGGTGCTATAGACCTTGTTATGCTCCTATTTACAGCCGTATTCACTGATGCTGTAAAGCCTTTATGATCACTGATTACCTGTTCTGCTAAATCGAAAACTTCGGGTCGGTTCGTCCGCAGCAGGTGTACGATACCGTTTCGAGTAGTCTGTTCTATGATTAAGTGCTAAGGTAATTTTCGGATAAAGCAAAATTTCTCATGATGCTCTGCCTCTACTGACCGTCCTTATCGCTTGGTCTCCGATTCTACACCTGGCAAGTTAAAATCTGCACCTAAAACTATAATACATTTGCGCGGAAGTTTCTCCTTAACTGTTTCGCCACTACAGCTGCTGAGGCAGGGGTCTATAATACAATCGAATGATTGTTTTATCAACCTTTAACACTGGTCCTCAGCGAACTTATTCGAATCTGTACTAAAAATTGTGTATCGTATTTTTTGTGGTCATGAAAAGGTTACCACTATCAGTGTTCAGTTTATCTTTGCAGTATATTGTGAGGAAAAAAAGAGACGCAACACCAAGAGGGAATTGTGCTACATAAAGGAATGTTGGTAGGCATGTTTCTACTTCTGACAGATGACGTATATTCATATTTCGAGCCATTCGCGTAAGAGTGGTGCTAGTAGGTCACTATGATGATGCCAATTGGGTTTGCTTTGAGGACATGGAGTAACGCTCGTGATCGTTAGTCATATTTGAGATTGGAAGTGGTGATTTGATGTTAGTCAAGAAAGTCTTTAAGGGGAGAAAGATGCCATTATCAACACCTCACTGAGTCTGAACGAGGTCGTGTAACAGGGCAGCGGGGGACTGATGACCATGGATGTTAAGTCCCATAGTACTCAGAGCCATTTTTGAACAGGGCAGCGAGAATCTGGTTGTACCTTCTGCGATGCTGCAAAAAGACGTAGCAGAAGTGTAGTAACTGTACGTGGTTGCTGGCAGCGGTGGTCACTAGAATGTACGGTCAGAAGAAGTCAGAGCTCTGGACGACTACGTGGTAGTATCGAGAGGGAAGACGATCGTGCTTGATGTATGGCTCCGGCGCATCGTACTTCATCTGGAGCAGAAATCTGGCCAGAAGTTTTCACCACAGTGACACAACGAACTGTCACAAATTGGTTACTTCAAGGACGATTCAGTCCCAGACACCCTGTAGTGTGTATTCCATTTACCCGAAAGCATCGTCATTTACGACTTACGTGGTGTCCGGCGAGAGCCTATTGGAGGGTAGGGTGGGCGCTTGTTGTTTGTTTTGATGGAGGCTGATTCTGCCTCGGTGACGGTGATGGCCGTCTGTAGGTTAGAAGCAGGCCAGTTGAGAGCCTAAAAATCAACCTGCCTGCCTGCTAGACACACCGTACCTACACCTGGAGTTACGGTGTGGGGTGCGATTTCGTATGAGAGCAGGACCACTCTCGTGGCTATCCAACGCACCCAAACTGCAAATTTGTACTTCAGTCTGGTGATTCGTCTTGTTCTGCTGTCATTCAGGAATGGCGTTCTAAGTGGTGTTTTCCAACAGGATAACAGTCACCACGTGCAGCTGTTGTAACACAACATGCTCTACAGAATGAGGACATGTTGCCTTGGCCTGCTCGATCTGTCTCCAGTCGTGCACATATGGGTCGTCATCAGAGGACAACTCCTGTGTCATCCACAAACAGAATTAACCGTACCTGTTTTGAGAGAACAGGCGCAACAGGCTTGGAATTCTAGGCACAAACTGAAATCTGGCACCTGTACAAGACAATGCACGCACGTTCATATGTTTAAATTCAACATCCTGGTAGTTACAACCATTATTGGTGTACCAGCACTTAACATTTGCAATTTTTTATCTTGCTCTTACATTAATTTGCAATCTTGCAATGTTAATCACTTTAAATATCTTACCTAAACATATACATTCCCTAAATCACATTATTCTACATTCATTATTTTTGGTGTTGCGATTTTTTTCATCAGTGTATATCCCAACCGGAATTCAGAATTTCATTGCTATTGGCATCTCGTTTCAGCCAGATTTCTGTCACAAATCCTCTGTGGAAATTGTATACTCTTACAACTGAGACCTTTCCATAGACGCTCGTGTAGTTAAATAATACTATATCATCTTTTTCCTTGTCCTGTGACCAATGTTACTCTGTCTCAGCTGAAAATGCATCTTAGCGGGACTAGGGAGGGATATTCTGTCCAAAAGGAACTCAGTTTGCACCCAATACCTACCTCCGCTACCATGCTAAACCACTTCGTGCCAGTAGTGCACAACTGACCTCCTATGTTCTCCACCGGATATCGGGGAAGACATTTGCGTCTGATACCGTCGCAGGATCGTCTGAGCTTCTTGTTTAGACTTTCCACCGACGCTTCGTGGAACGATACTGCAAAACGGTCGGTCTCTTTCCAATCCGCAGCTGAGGCTAGCTGCCTTCAAAAAACCAGCCCGCAGCCTGCAGGAACCGAGGATGCCCTATGAACCCAGGCGGCAGCCATCATCATCATCATCTTGGACAGTTTCCAGCCACTGGCTGGGTCTCTCGGGAACACAAGCCTCTCCATCGTGTTCTGTCTTTCCACCATTCCCCCTCTTCCACCTTCGTCCAGTTCTCTCCTCTTCTCGCTACACATTCCTTCACTCCCTTCACCCATCTATCTCTTGGTCTTCCCCTGGGCCTCTTCCCCTCCAGTTGCAGATCAAACATCCTCTTTGGAATTCTTCCCTCATCCATTCTCTTCATGTGTCCATACCACTGCAGTCTTGATTTTTCTATCCTGTCCTGTACTGGTTCCTCCTTTAGTCTTTCCCTCACATACACATTTCGCAATCTGTCTCGTCTTGTTACACTCAACCTGCTCCTCTGGAACTTCATTTCACTAGCTTGTATTCTACTTTTGTCGCTTTTATGCATTACCCATGTCTCACTTCCGTATGCCAATATGGGGACAAAGTAGGTTCGGTATATAATTCCCTTGGATTTCTGTGGCACCTCCTTGCTCCAAATAAGCCCCCTAATGCATTTGAAGAACTGCCCTGCTTTTCTGCACCTTTCATTTATTTCCATTGCGTTTCCCCCCTTACTTTCAATCATGCTTCCCAGGTACTTGAAGTTCTCTACCACTTGTAGTTTTACCCCTCCACAAGTTATATCCACATTTGGCCTATTCTTCTTCCTTGTTGTGACAATTATTTCACTTTTCTTTGCAGTGAAATGCATTCCATATTGTGCTGCCGTTGCCTCCCATACATCTAACTGCTCTTGCACCTCCTTCTCGCAATTTCCCCATAACATCAGGTCATCGGCAAAAAGCACTGCTTTCATTTTATGATCTCCAATCGCATCTGATACTTGCTGTAGGATTTCATCCATAACAATAATAAACAATAAAGGTGAAAGTGCACTTCCCTGTCGCAGCCCATTTTCCAGCTTGAACCATGCAGTACGTTCCCTCCCCACTTTCACCCAACTCTCACTTCCCTCATACATTTTTCTGACTTTTTGTGTTATCTCTTCATCTATCCCTTTTGCTTTCAGCACATCCCAGAGCTTGTCCCTATAGATACTGTCATACGCCTTCTCAATATCTAAAAAGGCCATGATTAAGTCCTTCCCGTACTCATAGTGCCTTTCCTGCAGTTGCCTTACCGCAAATATGAGGTCCGTTGTTGATCTTCCCGGTCTGAAACCATACTGCTCCTCTTGCAGTCTACTTTCAATACTGCTTCTTATTCTCTTCTCCAGGATCTTTTCATAGATTTTTCCACAGTGGCATAGCAGGGTAATTCCTCTGTAGTTCTCACATCTCCTTTTATCCCCTTTCTTGAAGATCGGGACTATAATTCCTTTCTTCCAATCCTCAGGAATTCTGTTCTCCTTCCACACCACCCTCAGCACTCTGTATAGCCACTGGGTTCCTACTTCTCCTGCTGCTCGTATCATATCCACTGTTACTTCGTCCCAACCTGGTGCCTAGCCCCCTTCATCCTCTTTATGGCCATCACGGATGTCAAAACTGCCAGACGTATATAAAAATACATAATAAAAATGTCAGTGCAATAAATACCTATGAAATTAAAAATAATTTACGAAAATTATGTACAGTATACTTACAGCTAACCTGAAGATAGCACTTCAGCCAAAACAGGCCTAAGCAATCAAACTTAGCAGCGTACTTGGAATTATAATTATAGAATGTTCTTAAAGAGCTTTCTCATTTGAACAGAATGTTTGTAATTAGTTACATGACTATGTTGTTCTTTGGAAAAACTTTTGTTGAGAAATTTTTGTAATTTTCGAAGTGGACACAGCACATGTAAATACTATCATTTTTATATGGAATAATAAAATGTATTAATAAAATTATTAAACTTCAGTTACAGAACGGGCTAGAGACTCATGGGGTCAGTACCTAGTTTTTTACTTTTTTAGGAGTCATCAGTCTTCTGACTGGCCTGATAAGGCCCAGAACGAATTTCTCTCCTGCGTCAACCTCTTCATCTCAAGAGTAGCACTTGCAACCTACGCCCTCAATTATTTTCTGGATGAATTCCAATCTCTGTCTACCTCCACTGCTTTTATCCCCCTCTGTACCATAGAAGATATTCAGCGATCTCTTAATAGATGTCCTACCCTCTTAGCCCTGCTTCTTGTCAGTCTCTTCCATATTTTTCTACGGAGAAGCTGCTCGTTCCTGACCCTATCAGTCTACCTAATTTTCAAACTTCTTCTGTAGCTTCGACGCTCTTCTTTTCCGATTTTCCAACAGTCCACGTTTCACTAACATACTATTCTGTGCTCCAAACATACATTCTGAGGAATTTCTTCCTCGGATGAAGACTTGGTCAGAAATGCCCTTTTTGCTAGTGATAGTGATCACCGATCCTAATGTCAGGTTTTTCACTATTCTGTTTCTGCTACTCCTCATTATCTTTAACGGTTGCTATAATATTTATCAGGGGTGTACGTGAAGCTTAACTCGGAGTCTAGTTGATTTCGTTCTGGTGCTGCTTTAAGTAACAGACATTAACAAAGATATAAGGCAATATCTCTGTCTCAGTCTTGCGTTCTCACCTCTGCAGCCACTATTACACGTTTGTTCTGCAGTTTATTTTTCAGTTAGCACACAGAAGCACTGAATAGTTCAGCCTGCGTTCCGAAAGACGAAGTGCGCTGCATCACGGGGAGCTTCTTGTCCACCTAACAAGTCACTTTGGCCTCGTCCGCCTATTGAGTGCAACGTATGAGCGCGTCAGCAGTGGGCAATTTATGCGCTGCAACGGGGAGATGAAGCCCGTTGGTGTTTAACGTCCACAGATAGCATCGCGGCGACTCCGGACTGCCGTTCGCACGCTCGTTAAGTGTTCTGATATTATTAGCCGCTCGTTGGTCGCTGTGAATAAGCTGCCCTCAGCTAAAACTACTGTGGCTTTATCTACCAGTCTCGTATTTCTCTCTTTCTTCGCTATTTCAGCTCACAGTTCTCACAGAAATGTACACATATCTCAGATATTTTTTTACACCTCTGCCCGCCGTCCGTCTTCAGCTATTAGTGTCTGAATCCAATTCGCTTCCCGCCTCCCCTACCCAGTCATTTCAGTACCTGCCAGCTTTTAATGCATACCTGTATTTTTTATAAACTTTCTACATTGAAAACTTTAATAAGATTTGCTGAAGATAAATAATTAACACTAGTTTCAAAGGAATCGGTCTTTTAGTATTTTTATTTTTATTTTTGTGTTCACGATGTCGGACAGATAACAACCTCAGTTCCACCTTTCTCTTTCTTGTTTCCTATTTCTCTTCTATTTTCTCCACGCGATGTCTTCCCCTTCTTCTGTTCAAGTTGTTTCTGAAAGACTTCTAAATTAAGTTATTATTCATAAAAAAATTGCTGTTGTTTATGATTATTTGATTTTGTTTATTTCTAGTTATTTTGCCGCAATTCGTGCTATTACTGCCTTATTTTCCCAGAAACACAGGACTATTTGTTTCTTTAACCTATTCTCTTTCATCCGCAGATGTGTCTATAAATGATTATACTTCGCTTTGCCATACATTCAGATACTTTCTGCGTATTTTCATAGATCTCATTACTTCTTGTTTTCGAGGTACCTGTAGTAGGTGTTGCACTCATTATTTTTGTAACTATCCTTCTTCGAAGTCTTCTGTTTTGTAAACTTATGGTCCATCTTTAATCTCTCGCATGCACACTGGCGAATAGTGGGATGCAGTTCTTGTTGTAGACGTTTTTATGTGAACCATCTGTTCTTTCCATTGTACTAAACCTTACATATATTGCAAATTTTCCTGGCCATTCACCTTATGATTTATTTAAACTTACTTTCACTAAATTACTTATTTTGTTCGTCATAATTTTTACGTCGTTTTTAAAATAGACAAAAATGTGAAGCACCCACAGCCATGGTCGGACGTCAATGTAAGTCAGAAAACTCACACTAATTGAGCGGTTATGTATATGATCAGTGTTGCGATTGTCTGTGACATGTATAATGGTGCGAGCGTAACATCAGCGCGGCGAGAACCTAAGCGAGTATCGAGACGAGCAGCGGAGAGCTGACGCGTTGCTGTGTACGCCCGGGCGAGATGGGTCAGGGGGTGTTGCACGGCGCCGCGGTGTCAGTGTGGCAGCTCAAGGCCGGCAGGTGAGGCAGACAGAGTGTGACACGGGGAAGTCCCAAGGCCAACACGCCCGGTGGAAGAGCTCCTGCACGAGAGGGGAATGGACGCCAAGATGGCCAGGCGACTGAAAACGGTATAGTGAACTCTACGAATATACACTAAAACACTCAAAATTGCCTACAGAGAATGTATTGACATAATTGAAATCAGCAGAAGCTTTACAACTGAGTAAAATTGGCACCATATTTGGATAAGGTCGTGTTCGGAAGTTACTATAGTTTAAACGATTATTTATTTGTAACAAAGTAATACTCTTCTGCAGACAAATTACTAACAGTTAGGACACACCAACAGGTAAGTAATGACTTCAGATTCATGATGAGAAATCATGGATCTGGGATCTGCACTAAGCTAAATTGTTTAACCGATTATTTACCATATTTAACTCACTTTTTCAAAAACAAACAATTCCTCAAATGCACACCATCAGATCCAGCAGGTTGATATTCCATAATGTAGTACGATGTGATAACTTATGAAAATAGAGTTTGTCATGTTTTGTAACAATTAAGTATTGTGCTTTCAGTCAAGTAGTCTCGCAGTGGTGGGAAGAACATCAATATGTACTTGACGAGGTTCTGTGACTTTCTTTCAGAAACAATGCAAATTACACTACTGGCCATTAAATTTGCTACACCACGAAGATGACGCGCTACAGACGCGAAATTTAACCGATAGGAAGAAGATACTGTGATATGCAAATGATTAGCTTTTCAGAGCATTCACACAACGTCGGCGCCGGTGCCGACACCTACAATGTGCCGAGATGAGGAAAGTTTCCAACCGATCTCTCATACACAAACAGCAGTTGACCTGCGTTGCCTGGTGAAATACTGTTGTGATGCCTCGTGTAAGGAGGAGAAATGCGTACCATCACGATTCCAACTTAGATAAAGGCCGGTTTGTAGCCCATCGCAATTGCGGTTTATCGTATGGCGTTGGTCGGGATCCAATGACTATTAGCAGAAGATGGAATCGGTGGGTTCAGGAAGGTAATACGGAACGCCGCGCACTATCCCAACGGCCTCGTATCACTAGCAGTCGAGATGACAGGCATCTTATCTGCATGGCTGTAACGGATCGTGCAGCCAAGTCTCGATCCCTCAGTCAACAGATGGGGACGTTTGCAAGACAACAACCATCTGCACGAAGAATTCGACGACGTATGCAGCAGCATGGACTATCAGCTCGGAGACCATGGCTGCAGTTACCCTTGACGCTGCATCACCGACGGAACTGCCTGAGATGGTGTACTCAACGACGAACCTGGGTGTACGAATGGCAAAACATCATTTTTTCGGATGAATCCAGGTTCTGTTTACAGCATCAAGATCCCCTCTGCGGGTTCGGGGATTACAATAGGCCCGAGGTGTTCCTGCCTGTCGTAAGAGGCGACTAAAAGGAGTCCCTCCCCCTCAAGGGGGTAGTTCACGCCTGCGTCCGGAGACGGACGGTTCCACGAACTCTATTTGCGGTCATTTTGCTTTTTCACTTCTCGTTTCTTCCTTCCTTTGGTTGGTTCCTTTCTTTGCTCTTCTCCATCTCACTGTCTTCCTTACTCTTTCCCTTGTCTTCTTCTCATTGCCTTCTCATTGCCTTCTTCTCCTTGCCTTCTCTGGTCTCCGCCTTGGCGTTTGAGACAGTCTGTCCTCTCTCTCCTTCTCTCTCTTCTTTTTCCTGTTCTTCCTTCCTCCCTGTGCGCGCGTGAAGGCCGACCCACGCGTTCGCACGCGTAGCCGGTGACGGGGTAACGCGTAATTCCCCGCCCTGGATAGACATGTAAGGCACGCACGTACCCCCTGGTAAAGGCCAGGCCCAGGGAGGTGTGATTGCCTGAGCTGATACCTTCTGAACATGCCGAACTGTCCCTCCGTCTGTTTCTCGGGAGGTGTGACCTGAGGTGTAAACATTCACCTAAGGCGGGAGTGCCCTCTGAGAGGGTCCCCACAAGGGAGGAGCGCGCCATCGGAGACGCTGGCAATCATGGGGGATTCCTCCGCAATGGATTTCTCTCCATCTCTCTCGACTTCTACCCAAAAACGGAAACTTGACCAGCCACCAGTGACAAAAGTACTACCGCCTGCCCCACAGTTCCTCGTCGTTTCTCGATCTGAGGACGGAAAGGATTTTTCCTCTGTCAACCCTTTCGTTATCCAGAAGGGCGTAGATGCCATAGCCGGATCTGTCAAGTCGTGTACCAGGTTGCGTAATGGTACCTTGTAACTAGAAACTGAGAGCGCCTTTCAGGCACAAAAACTGCTTCGGGCCACACTCCTGTACACGTTCCCTGTCCGGTTGGAGGCTCACGGCACTTTGAATTCGTCTCGTGGTGTGGTCTATAGTCGATCACTTGACGGATTGACTGACGAGGAGATTCAGTCTTTCCTCACTGAGCAGGGCGTGACAGCTGTCCATAGGGTCATGAAAAAGGTCAACAATGACCTTGTACCGACTCGGACACTTTTCTTGACCTTTGATAGTGTTCAGCTGCCTTCACGCATCATAGCGGGCTACGAGGTTATTTCTGTTCGCCCCTATGTCCCGACACCTACGCGCTGCTACCAGTGTCAGCGTTTTAAACACACTCGCCAGTCTTGTTCCGTTGCGGCTAAATGTGTCACTTGTGGCAGGGATGCCCATGAGGGTGACTGTCCACCTCCGTCTCCTCATTGTGTGAACTGTCAGGGTGACCATGCAGCGTCCTCCCGCGACTGTCCCATCTATAAGGAAGAACGCTGTATCCAAGAAATTCGGGTCAAAGAGAAAGTGTCCACCTCGGCTGCTCGCAAGCTATTTGCTAGTAGGAAGCCCACGCTGCTCCCAGTGGGGAAATACAGTACTGTCCTCGCCTCTCCTCGGACTACCAGGGAGGTGGCAACCCAGACATGCGATCTGACCTTCAGCACCACGGTCGTCCGTTCGGCCAGTGCTAAGATCGCGCGGTCGACGTCTCCTCTTCCTCCCGTCACCCCTCCAACACAAGCACCTTCATCAGCTTCTGCCAAGACGAAGACCCAGAAATCAGATGAATGGGCCTTCAAGAAGGAACCATCCCGTGCAGACTTCCTACGTACCTCGCACTCCCAGCCGTCGACCAGTACTTCCACTAAAAGACCTTCCAAGAAGGCTCATAGGAAGCACAGTTCTCCTTCTCCTCCACGGCACATTTCTTCTCCTGCGCCACCCAGCGGTTGCCGCCCCAGGCCGTCATCCGTTTCGCCTGGCCGCACCGCTGATAGCCGAACATCTGGCCGTCCACCGGCGGAGGAAACTCCTCCTCCCGGCCATCTTAACGAGATGGCCGATGAACCTATAGAACCAATGGACGATGACTGTCCGCCTACTGATAACGGCGGCAGTACTCGCTCAAAGCGAGGCCCTCAGCGACCTTCGAGGTGACCCCTTTTTTCATCTTCCTTTTCTTCTCACGATGGCACTTATTCACTGGAATATTCGCAGTATTCGCTCCAACCGAGAGGACTTGAAGTTGCTGCTCCGCTTGCACCGTCCGCTCGTCGTAGCTCTCCAGGAAACGAAGCTCCGCCCATATGATCACATTGCCTTGGCACACTACACCTCTGTATGTTTTGACCTACCCCCTGTGGTAGGTATTCTGGCTCATGGAGGGGTTATGTTGCTGGTCCGGGATGATATTTACTACGATCCCATCACATTGCACACCGGCCTGCAGGCAGTTGCCGTCAGAATTACTCTCCCCACTTTTACATTTTCTATTTGTACCGTTTACACTCCATCGTCGTCTGCCGTTACCAGGGCAGACATGATTCAACTTATTGCTCATCTACCTGCACCTTTTTTGTTAACTGGAGACTTCAATGCCCACCATCCCCTTTGGGGCTCTCCAGCATCCTGCCCGAGGGGCTCCCTGTTAGCAGACCTTTTCAACCAGCTCGATCTTGCCTGCCTCAATACTGGCGCCCCTACTTTTCTTTCGGACACATCTCACTCCTATTCCCATATAGACCTCTCTATATGTACTACCCAACTTGCACGCCGGTTTGAGTGGTATGCCCTTTCTGATACATATTCGAGTGACCACTTCCCGTGTGTCATCCATCTCCTGCAACATACCCCCTCTCTGTGCTCAGCTAGTTGGAACATCTCCAAAGCCGACTGGGGGCTCTTCTCTTCCGGGGCGACGTTTCAGGATCAAACCTTCACAAGCTGCGATAGTCAGGTCGCACACCTCATGGAAGTCATTCTCACTGCTGCTGAATATTCCATCCCCTCACACCACTTCTTCTCCACGTCGCGTACCGGTCCCCTGGTGGACCGCAGCATGTAGAGACGCTTTACGTGCTCGTCGACGTGCTTTACGCACATTTAAACGCCACCCTACAGTGGCGCATTGTATCACTTATAAACGATTACGTGCGCAGTGCCGTCGTATTATTAAAGAAAGCAAGAAAGCCAGCTGGGCTGCTTTCACAAGCACCTTCAACAGTTTTACTCCTTCTTCTGTTATCTGGGGTAGCCTGCGCCGTCTATCTGGTACTAAGGTCCACTCCCCAGTTTCTGGCTTGACGGTCGCGAATGACGTCCTTGTGGCCCCTGAGGATATCTCCAATACCTGCGGCCACTTTTTCGCAGACGTTTCGAGCTCCGCTCATTACCACCCTGCCTTCCTCCCCCGAAAACAGGCAGAGGAGGCTAGGTCACCTAACTTCCGCTCCTCGAATCGTGAAAGTTATAATGCCCCTTTCACCATGCGGGAACTCGAAAATGCACTTGCCCGGTCACGGTCCTCCGCTCCAGGGCCTGATTCTATTCATATTCAGATGCTGAAGAACCTTTCTCCTGCGGGTAAAGGTTTCCTTCTTCGTACTTATAACCGCATCTGGATTGAGGGACATGTTCCCGCATGCTGGCGCGAGTCTATTGTTGTACCGATTCCTAAGCTGGGGAAGGACAAGCACTTGCCTTCCAGTTATCGACCCATCTCGCTTACCAGCTGTGTCTGTAAGGTGATGGAGCGAATGGTTAACACTCGTTTGGTTTGGCTGCTCGAATCTCGGCGCCTACTTACCAATGTACAATGTGGATTTCGTAGGCGCCGCTCTGCTGTTGACCATCTGGTTACCTTGTCAACCTTCATTATGAATAACTTCTTGCGGAAGCGCCAGACCGCGGCTGTGTTCTTTGATTTGGAGAAGGCTTACGACACATGTTGGAGGGCGGGCATTCTCCGCACCATGCATACATGGGGCCTTCGCGGTCGCCTCCCTCTTTTTATTCGTTCCTTTTTAATGGATCGACAGTTCAGGGTACGTGTGGATTCTGTCCTGTCGGACACCTTTCGCCAGGAGAATGGGGTGCCACAGGGCTCAGTTTTGAGCGTCGCTCTCTTCGCCATAGCGATCAATCCAATAATGGATTGCCTCCCAGCTGATGTATCAGGCTCCCTTTTCGTGGACGATTTTACCATCTATTGCAGCGCGCAGCGTACATGTTTCCAGGAGCGCTGTCTTCAGCGTTCTCTTGACCATCTTTACTCCTGGAGTGTCGCCAATGGCTTCCGTTTTTCTGCCGAGAAGACGGTCTGTATTAACTTCTGGCGCTACAAAGAGTTTCTCCCACCGTCCTTACGACTCGGTCCCGTTGCTCTCCCATTCGTGGAGACAACAACATTTTTAGGTCTTACATTTGACACGAAATTTAGCTGGTCTCCACATGTGTCTTATTTGGCTGCCCGTTGTACCCGTTCACTAAATGTCCTCCATGTTCTCAGTGGTATGTCGTGGGGAGCGGATCGAACCGTCCTACTTCGCCTATATTGGTCGATCGTCCGCTCAAACCAGGATTATGGGAGCTTCGTATACTCCTCTGCACGGCCGTCCATCTTACGTCGCCTCAACTCCATACAACATCGGGGTTTACGTCTTGCGATTGGAGCATTTTATACTAGTCCCGTCGAGAGTCTTCATGCTGAAGCTGGTGAATTGCCACTGTCCTACCGGCGCGATATACTGCTTTGTCGGTATGCCTGTCGGCTACTGTCAATGCCCGACCACCCGTCTTATCGTTCCTTTTTTGACGACTCCCTCGATCGTCAATACGTGTTGTATGTCTCTGCCCTGCCACCCCCTGGAGTTCGCTTTCGTCGCCTCCTTCACCACCTTGATTTTTCACTCTCTGCAACCCTTAGAGTGGGCGAGAGCCACACGCCACCTTGGCTCCAGGCTCAGGTTCACGTTCACCTTGACCTCAACTCGCTCCCAAGGGAGGTTACCCCTGGTTCGGTATACCGCTCCCGTTTTGTCGAACTTCGTTCGAAGTTCATTAATATGACCTTCATTTATAGAGATGGCTCTAAGACCAATGACGGGGTCGGTTGTTATTTTATTGTCGGGGCACAAAGTTTCGAATACCGGCTCCATGGCCATTGTTCGGTCTTCACAGCTGAGCTCTTTGCCCTCTACCAGGCTGTTCTTTACATCTGCCGCCACCGACATTCTGCTTATGTCATCTGCTCTGATTCCCTGAGCCCCATCCAGAGCCTCAGTGATCCTTATCCAGTTCACCCTTTCGTTCACTGGATCCAACGCTCTCTTCAGCAGCTAGTGGACGGTTCTCCGGTTAGCTTTAGGTGGGTTCCTGGCCATGTCGGTATCCCTGGGAACGAAGCTGCAGATGCCGCGGCCAAGGCTCTGGTCCTCCAGCCTCGGACAGCTTTTTGTTGTGTCCCTTCATCAGATTGTAGCAGGGTCATTTGTCGGCGCATTTTATCGCTGTGGCATGCCGATTGGGCTTCACTTATGGACAACAAGCTTCGGGCCTTGAAACCTCTTCCCGCGGCTTGGACGTCCTCCTCACGCCCCTCTCTGCGGGAGGAGGTAGTTTTGGCCCAGTTACGAATTGGACACTGCCGGTTCAGCCATCGCCATCTGCTGACGGCTGCGCCGGCGCCGTTCTGCCCATGTGGGCACTTGCTGACGGTCCGTCACATTTTAACGTCCTGTCCGGATTTTACTACACTGCGTCTTGATCTTGGCCTGCCATGTACTCTCGATGCCATTTTAACAGATGACCCAGGAGCAGCTGCTCGCGTTCTTCGTTTTATCAGATTGACCAACCTGTCTAAGGACATTTAATTATGCTGGTTTTTTTTAATCCTATGCCTGTCGATCTTTTATCATGTTTTCCCTTTTAGTTGCTGTTTTAAACTTGCGCCTCGCGGTGCATTCCTAACGTAGTCTGGGCGCGAATGACCGTTGAAGTTGTGCGCCCTAAAACCACAAAAAAAACAGCATCAAGATGGTCGCATCCGTGTTTGGCGACATCGCGATGAACGCTCATTGGAAGCGTGTATTCGTCATTGCCATACTGGCGTCTCACCCTGCGTGATGGTATGAGGTGCCATTGGTTACATGTCTCGGTCACCTCTTGTTCACATTGATGGCACTTTGAACAGTGGAAGTTACATTTCATATGTGTTACGACCTGTGGCTCTACCCTTCATTTGATCCCTGCCAAACCTTAAATTTCAGCAGGATAATGCACGACTGCATGTTGCAGGTCCTGTACGGGCCTTTCTGGATACAGAAAATGTTCGACTGCTGCCTGGCCAGCACTGTCTCCAGATCTCTCACCAATTTAAAACGCCTGGTCAATGGTGACGAGCAACTGGCTCGTCACAATACGCCAGTCGCTACTGTTGATGAACTGTGATATCGTGTTGAAGCTGCATGGGCAGCTGTAGCTGTATACGCCATCCAAGCTCTGTTTGACTCAATGCCCAGGCGTATCAAGGTCGTTATTACGGCGAGAGGTGGTTGTTCTGGGTACTGATTTCTGAGGATCTATGCACCCAAATTGCGTGAAAATGTAATCACATGTCAGTTGTAGTATATTTGTCCAATGAATACCCGTTTACCAACCATATGCATTTCTTCTTGGTGTAGCAGCTTTAATGGCTAGTAGTGTAGTAAACTAAAAATGACATGTAGATATTTAAATATGGAAGAAGATGTAAATATACATACATTTGTGAATATGTTTATCAGATATGTCTAATGTATAAAGATCAATGTAAAAGTGTATTATTTTTATAAACTAGCGAGGGTAAGTATCAGTCTTCACTGCAGCAGTTGCTCATTTGACCGAAGACTGGAACTGGTGACCAGGGAGTGGCTCGTGGTCTTGGGGTTTGAATGCATGGTGAGACTGGATTGTTGTCAAGTCACGTGGATTGTACAGTATCTGCTCAGTATAGCCGTTATGTCAATAACAATATAGGCACGGAGTGAGGTTGTATTTCACCTATGAAATTCACTGTGTTCTGACGCGGGGAGAGCATACTGTGGGTAGCGAACCGGTAGCCCCCTGGCTTGTAGATTCACTGTGGGGAGGGCGCAAGCTCCTGAACAATCCGAAGAACAACGAAATACAAAGGCCAGTGAACGTGTCAAACAGCTGGCGGGCGGCCAGCAACTGTATACCTGTGTGGCGTCAGGGTCTGACTCCGGTCACCTTTCGCCATATAAATAACACTACCAGCAGACTGGCCTCCCATTACAACGGCATCGTAGCGAATCGTCCGAGCAGAGGAGTGAATTTCTCTACTGTTCTGCTGTGCTACGAAAAAGCGATCTGTCATACGAGCTTTTCTGTATGTCGGGCGAAATTCCTCTTCATCTCACACAAAAGCACTTGCACCCTACGTCTTCGACAGTTTTTGGTTGTATACTAATCTCTTTCTTCCACTACACTTTTTACCCTTTACAGCTCTCTTTAGTCTCCTGGTTATTATTCCCTGATGTCCTATCATCCTACCATTCCTTCTTGTCAGTGTTCTCCATATGTTGCTTCCTTAATCGATTCCGCGGAGAACCTCCTCATTCTCTGTTTTGTAAGTCCACCTAATTTTCGACATTCCTCTTCAGCACCACATTTTCGATTCTCTTCCGACTCTCCATCATTTACTGTGATACAATGCTGTGCTCCAAAAGCACGTTCTCAGATATTTCTTTCTCAAATTAAGCTCTGTTTTGGTATCAGTAGACTTCTCTTCGCCAGGAGTGTCCTCTTTGCCCGTTCTAGTCTGCTTCTTATGTCTCCCCTACTTCGTCCCTCGTAGGTTCCTTCGAAGGCACCAAAATTCCTTAACTTCGTCTGCCCTGTTAATTTTCTCGGTATTCTCATTTCTGCTGATCCTCATTGCTTTTGTCTTTTTGCAGTTTGCTGTCCATCCATATACTGTAATCATAGGTCTGTTAATTTCATTCAACAGATTCTGTAATTCTTCATTTCACTGAGGATTGCCGTTAGGGGATCTCGTCATTCGTATCCTTTCACCCCAATGTGAGTCCAACACTTGAATCTTCCTCTTATTTATGTCACTGCATCTTCGACGTACAGATAGAAGTGGAAAAAGATTACATGCCTTTCTTAGACCGTTTTCTATCCGAGCACTTAATTCTTTGTCTTCCAGTCTTACTGTACCCTTTTACATACTGGAGATTATCGGAATCTCCCTAGAGGCCGCTCCTATTTTTCTCACAATTTCGACATCTTACCATTTTGTATTGTCACTGTCGAACGCTTTTTCTAGGTCGAGAACTCCTATAATTATCTTCAGTCATGCTTCCATTATCAAGCGCCACGTCGGAACTGCCTCTTTGGTGCCTCTACCTTTCCTAAAAAGCCAAGATGGTTAACATCTAATAGATTTTTATTTTCTTTCATTACACTGTGTATCATTCTTGTGAGCAGCATGGATGCAATAGCTGTTAAGCTGATGGTGCATTGCTTCTTGCACTTGTCTGTGTTTTCTATTTTCGAACCTGAGTGGATAATATTTTCCGGAAAGGCTGATGGTACGTCGACAGTCTCGTAGGTTCTACACAATGTCTTGAATACTCATTTGATTGCCACTTCCCCTATTGATTGTAGAAATTACGATGGAATATTATCTACACCTCTGGCCTGATTTAATCACATTCTTCCAGGGCTCTTTTAAATTCTAACACTCCATCCTCTACGTCCTCCATACCAACTCTTCTATCCCTCCTACATCGACTCCCGTTTCTTCTTCAATCACGTCATCAGACAAGCCTCCCCGTCATTAAAGGCCGTCAGTGTACCTATTCAGTCTCTCTGCTGCATTTAGCAGTGGAATTTCTGTTGCGCTTTTACTGGTTCCACCATTGCTTTTAATTTCACCGAAGGGTGTTCTAATTTTTGTATGCTGATCCTTCTTCCGAAAATCCTTGGTGAGCCTTACAGTTCAGTGATTTCAGAATCTCTGGCTGACTATGAAATATTCCACTGGAATCTGTACTGCGTCACTTTAAAAATGCCGTGCGATTTATAGTTTAATCTGAGTAGCCCTTTAAAACCAAGTACGATCAGTTTGATTGTCACTGTATGTGGAACGTATTATGTAACTGAATACAAAATCTACGTCATACGAGAAGTGTTACGCCTATAACCATTGTTTATGGTTAAGGAATCTGACTTTCTGTATTATCATAAAGACCCCTAGTTCTTAAAAATATACTCATTCAGGCTCATGAATTTAAGGAGAAGACATAATACTGCTTGGAAGTAATCAGAATTAGGTTATTGGTTACGAAAATGCAGTCAACGAAATTTCTGCATGATAATGATGTCTCCAGTTTACTTGTGTTCCTTTCACTGTGGTATTAAACTGAAATACCTCTAAAGCTTATCGCATGAGCAAGTTATCTATCGCAAACTCATAGCAATGTATCATAGAAGACCTATTCACATTAATCCCATTCGAAATAACATAAAACTTTTACTCGGTATACCACGTCAATTTCAGTAGAAAAACTACTTACGCCAACTTTCGATTACTGTAAATTCAGTCCAGCAAAAACTGCTCTCTTTTGTTCTATAAATATGATACAGTATCAGAGATTAAGCTAAAAGCCAGGCCACTGATACAATTTGTTACCTACATGGATCTCCTTTTATTTTGCTTTTGTGAAAATAAATTTCATTTCCTCTGGTTTTCTATCGTTGCCAATGCAATTGATTTGTAATATCCGTCCCTCCTAGTTAACTTGTTTTAATAATAATTATGTTTCTCTTTCAAACTAGGTAGCGGTAATATAATCAAACTCTTTACCCAACTCACTGCTGAAGTTGACACACTCCTCATACGTTCCTCTTTTTCTAAAAATAACTCTTCCTCCAAAGCTTGTTGACAATGATATCTCAAGAAAGTATTTTTATGCTCTGCACTGTTATAGTGTGAACAACTAAACGTAGGAATAGCCTGGTTATTATCAGTAATTTCCTGTATTGCTACAGCATTCTGGTTTTGACTGGTTCCAATGTCAATGGTTTGTCTATGATTACCACAATTTGTACCCGTTATTTTCGAATTACTTGGCTCACTATTTGATTACAACTACTGTTATTCTGTGAACGATTGTTATACGTATTTGACTCCCTATCGCCAATGGCTCTTCCTACCTCTACTAATATATGTGATATGTTTTATTTTATTTTAAATGATCGTTCCAATAGTTCCGGTTATTCCTTCGGGATCTACTGTCACCATTATTTAAGGCTATTTGTTTACAATCAACACTTACCAGATCTGACATTTAATTTCCGGTTTGCCTTTTGCTTTATTTAAATAATCGACTTGATCTAATAATTCTAACTACAGTTGAGTTTGGGACCATCTTTCACCAACTAACCTTTCTCTCACTTTGCCTGGCAAGGTAGTTATCAATACTTCTATGAAGTAGAGCTCATTTGCGGTTTGATACAGATACAAAGACTGATGCAGTGGTACTCAACCAAGTTGCTGTACGCACCCTAATTATTATTATCCTTTTGTGGTCCAAATAACTCAAGTCTGAGTTTCCTCTGTGCATTATCTGACCAATACTTTGCTTTGAATGGCCGAGAAAATTCATTAACCGTGGCAAATCGGCTCGAATTTAACGTTGTCCAAGGAAATATTTATTCGTCTAGGTGACTAGCCATGACTCTGATATGAGACCTGAGTTTCTCCTGGCGTATACAACTTTCAAATAACTTCCGGAAATTCAGCCAGGTAACACTTTCAGCGACCGCCGATATTTCGGCGGGAGAACACCCCGCCATTATGAAGGCAAACTGCAACGGACAGGCGGCGTATATGCAAATTTAATACCTCGGTTCTCCGACAGAAGCAGGAAGGATAACACACACACACACACACTGAACAATAGTGCCACCAAAGATGACCAAAGTCAGAGCTATCGATAGTGAGACTATGAATTCGCAGATGAGGCAGCTCTCCCTTGTCAAAAAACAGAGGAACAGAGTCAATGCTGCCTCACCTGCGAATTCATAGTCTCACTATCGATAGCTCTGACTTTGGTCATCTTTGGTGGCACTAGTGTTCAGTGTGTGTGTGTGTGTGTGTGTGTGTGTGTGTGTGTGTGTTATCTTTCCTGCTTCTGTCGGAGAACCGAGGTATTAAATTTGCATGTACGCCGCCTGTCCGTTGCAGTTTGCCTTGAAAATGGCTGGGTGTTCTCCCGCCGAAATATCGGCGGTCGCTGAAAAGTGTTACCTGGCTGAATTCCCGGAAGTTATTTGAAAGTTGTATACGCCAGGCGAAACTCAGGTCTCACATTGTTTACCTCTACGGGGAGGAAATGTATCGGTGTTTACGTAAGTTGGATAAACTTTGTAGCTGTCGAGTTAGACTGCAATGTGCTTTGTCATTTTTATTGAGGTGTCGTGATGAAAATCATGTCCCAACATTTGCTAAGGTTGTGCACCATATTAATTCTCCTGCCGCCAATCGTATCAAGCAACGTGCTGGCTTGGCTCTTGTTCGCGAAAGGATTCGTTTTACTCGTCGACGTTTGGATTCTGTTTCCAAAGAATTGTATCGTTTTCATTTAATGGTTGCATCTGAAGTGTCATATTTCACTTGGATTGGTTGGACGGTGCCTCATGGACCCAAGCTGACTGGGAGTACAACTCCGTTAATGCCCGGCATTTGGCAAAGTTTGAACGTTTTCATCGCGCGGAGTCGGATGTTATATCTCAACGTTCTGTGATAAATCTCACAGAGAAATCTTTTGACGACGCAACCTTGTCCGTGCTAGGGAAGGGTTTAAATTTTGCACCCACTCCGAAGAATTTGCCGGTAGTTGATTTTATTAGTTCAATTGAACAGGCAGTTTGCAAACTAGCTCCTGACGCTGCAGAGGAAGTTAGGAGGGAGGCATGCCGTGTTTTGACTAGGGCTCGTCCACCCAAGAGTAATGTAACAGCAGCAGAGAGGGCTGCTTTACGCTCTCTCAAAGTTGATCCCAGTATTGTTATTTTACCTGCTGACAAGGGCAATGCCACCGTTGTTTTAAATAAACATGATTATGTACAAAAGATGCAACGTTTACTATCTGATTCACGTATCACAGAATCAATGCTGACCCCACGAAAAGTGTTGAGAGAAAGACCAACAGCCTCCTGAAGAAAAGTGGTTTGTCGCAGGACACAGTGAAGAGGCTTAACACCTATAGTGCCGTTCCCCCTAGGTTATATGGCCTTCCAAAGGTTCATAAGGAAGGGGTTCCTTTCCGTCCTATAGTGAGTAACATCGGCGCTCCGACATATCGTGTATTCAAGCATCTTGCTTATCTGTTGAGTCCACAAGTAGGACGGTGTGAACATCATATCAGGAACTCAGCTGATTTTTTACGTTGTTTGGAGGGACTGAGGCTGAATGACTCTGATATTTTAGTGAGTTTCGATGTGGTCTCTCTCTTCACTCGTGTTCCTCTGTCTGATTCGTTGCGGTTAATTGAAGCCAGGTTTGGTGCTGATTTAACTAATCTCTTTAGGCATGTGTTGACATCCACTTACTTTTTATTTAATGACCAGTATTACGAGCAGACAGATGGAGTTGCAATGGGTAGTTCGTTGTCTCCTGTGATCGCAAATTTATTTATGGAAGACTTCGAGGAACGTGCATTGGAGTCGGCGCCTTTAAAACCCGCCTGTTTCTTTAGATACGTTGACGATACCTTCGTTGTTTTGCCTCACGGTAGGGAGAATTTGAATGTCTTTCTAGAACATCTGAACTCGATCCACCAGAACATTCGTTTTACGATGGAGGTGGAAGAGGATGGTTGCCTTCCCTTTCTTGACGTGTTGGTTAGGAGGAAGGATGATGGATCATTGGGACATGCAGTCTACAGGAAACGTACTCACACCGACTTGTACTTACAAGCTAATAGTTGTCCCCATTCGGCTCAGCGTGAAGGGGTACTTCGTACCTTGGTACACAGGGCACATGTCGTTTCTGACGCTGAGACTTTGCCAACTGAGCTGTCCCATCTTGAAGTTACATTTCGTCAAGATGGTTATAGTGATAGACAGATTGAACGTGCGTTGTGCTATCGACCAACTGTACATCGGGTGATCGATGATCATTCTGAGTCAACACTTAAGTCTACTGCCTTTTTGCCTTACGTAGGAAACACGTCCAATAAGATCGGTCGTATTTTACGGAAATACGATGTGAAATGTGTCTTCCGACCTCCATCTAAAATTAGAGCACTTTTGAGTTCCGTTAAGGATGATCTTGGACTGCGTAAGGCGGGTGTATATCGTATTCCTTGTAGCTGCGGCATGGCATATATTGGTCAAACTATCAGGACCGTGGAGGACAGATGTACTGAGCATAAACGGCACACACGGTTACAGCAGCCAAATAGATCTGCTATTGCCGAACATTGCTTGTATACTGGTCACCCCATGTTATATAATAACACCGAGATATTGGCATGCACGTCCAGCTATTGGGACAGTGTCATTAGAGAGGCAGTTGAGATTAAATTAGCGAGCAACCTCGTTAACAGGGCTGGAGGTTTCGTTTAAACTCTGTTTGGAATCCGGCTCTCCCCTTGTCAAAAAACAGAGGAACAGAGTCAATGCTGCCTCACCTGCGAATTCATAGTCTCGCTATCGATAGCTCTGACTTTGGTCATCTTTGGTGGCACTAGTGTTCAGTGTGTGTGTGTGTGTGTGTGTGTGTGTGTGTGTGTGTGTGTGTGTGTTATCCTCCCTGCTTCTGTCGGAGAACCGAGGTATTAAATTTGCGTGTACGCCGCCTGTCCGTTGCAGTTTGCCTTGAAAATGGCGGGGTGTTCTCCGGCCGAAATATCGGCGGTCGCTGAAAGTGTTACCTGGCTGAATTCCAGGAAGTTATTTGAAACATGACTCTGATACTCCTTTAACTACACGGCAGGACCGGAAACCTGATTGGAATGACTTCAATAAGAAAATAACAGGGTGCACAGATCCCCGAAGCCTAAACCTTGAAAAGTGGCTGCTATTATTTCTTACACATAACTTTAACTCTTCTAATAAATCACATCGATTATTCCCAGACACACACCTAAGCTCTTCTGTTGCGAAAGAGTTCACTAAATTATCGCCACTACTGTTATCAGAACTACGTGGAGTTGACGTTACATTATCTCTTTCATTACATTCATGTTCGCATGCATTTCTACGTCTTCTTTTTGAACAGCTAACTTCAGTTATATGTATATTTACTATTTTTACCTTCTCTACTGCACATCTGTATGTTTTGATTGTTTTATAATCTAAGGGTTTGCTTAAATCTTTCATCTGTTTCTTAATTTTATCGCTATTTCTGCTTGTTTGGTTAGTTACTTACGGCAATAATAAGCTAACAGGCAACTCCACCATAGCCGGTCCCAAGCCCAGTTGAAAAAGGAGGAGGGGGAGGAGTAACGCCTCGTAAAAGAAACCTTGGTTCACCTGGCCCGGGTGACTGTACCTCGTGAGGGCCCCTTGCCAGGGACACGGTGAAGACCTCAACGGCAGTGAAGGCGGCGATGAAGATCATCGGTACAGCGGAACGGGCGGAAGAGGCAACCTTGCTTTTTGGGATACTATAAAAGCTATTGTCTAAGGTTATTTGGACAAAGGGCACGACGGTTCCACAGGTTAGTGGCGGTAACCCTACAGCGTCTGTTCCACGTGTTAGTGGCGGCTGATCTCTAAAACTCAGAAGTGGAACTCTGATCTTAATCAGACTGAAATCTCAATTTCAGTCACAAACCCAGTCCAAATAAATCAACATGGATACAGCACCTTCAAAGACAAATTACCCAGTGGGTCAAATCCCACGGTTGAAAAACCGCAAGTGGTCTATTCGGATCCTGGGGAGACCACAGAAGTGTGCATGGAGGAAAATCGGAGTGCCTCAAAACCCCGTAATAACAAAAGCAAACCAAAATCTAGAATTTGGCTAATGACTTTTAATGTAAATTCTCTCTTAAAAATTGGAAAACTAAAAAATATCCTGGACAAATCCAGAGAACGTAAAATCAAAATTATTGCATTTCAGGAATCACGATATACAGTCAGAAAGATACAGGATATACAAAGGAAAACCTGGAAAACGACCCGTGGCAAATTGTCCACAATTTGGAACTGGATTTATAGTAGATACATCAATACTTGATTCAGTATCGACTTTCAAATCTTACTCAGGTCGGCTCTCCACGATGACAATAAAATCAGCTAATAAGGTATACACCCTAATCAACGGACATGCACCAACTAACATCACTAACAAAAACGAAGTAGAAGAAGTAGAAGAATTCTGGAACCAATTAGATAATATTCTCCAAAAAATCCCAAATAACTATCTCAAAATCCTTATGGGCGATTTCAATGCACAAGTCGGTAAAGAAAAGAAATATCGATATTGGGTAGGTCAGGGAATACGCAGACCAACCGGAATGGAATCCGACTCATTGAAATGTGCAAAAACCACGACCTATTTTTCAAATCAACGTTTTTCAAGAAAAGAGTCTCGAAAACGAAAACTTGGATCTCACCAATCCATTACTAGGTGAATATCAGTTGCATCATGTAATGATCTCCCGCGTAAATACGGTAGAAATCATGGAACTTAAAGTCCTTAATGGACTAGACCTAAATTCCGACCATTACCCAACAAATTTCTCCCTAGATGTCATTCCAGAAAAAAGAAAATTCTCCAAGAAATCTCTACACCGGAAATATGATGTACAAAAGATAAATGGTAATGAACAATTTACAAAAGAAACACAAAATTTAAAACCACAAAATTGGCAACAACTGCAAGCAGGACTTTTAAAAGCAGCAGAAACTGTAGCACCGCAAACAAGAACACGTAAACACCCATGGTGGTCAGATAAGTGTGACCAACTGATAAATCTCAGACAACAGGCGTGGCAATATTGGTTGTGCAACAAAAATGAAAAGACCCTGGAAGATCTCAAAGATACCAGGAAAACAGTCACAAAAGCAATAGGAACAGTCCGTAAACAACACGAAGACAAAAAATTACAAGACATAGAAAATGAGTTCAAGAAAACAATTACCGAAATTTCTACAGAGTATTCAAACAAAAATTAAAAAGTACTCTCCTCCATCACTCCAATTCAAAAATGAACATGGGGAAATTGCCCATACTAACACCGAAAGCTGTGAAATTCTTGCAAAATACTTTTCTAAATTACTGAATTGTGAAAAGCCTGCAGAAAAATGTTAGTTCCATCACACACAACAAAACCCAGACCCAAAGCCACCAAGTTTACAGGAGATTAAAGAGATAATTCAGTCACTGAAAAATAACAAATCACCAGGAGAAGACCAAATCATCGCAGAATTATGGAAAAACGCAGGAGATAATCTTATTGCAAAACTTAAAGAAATTATACATGAAATCTGGAAAACTGAAAAAATCCCCACAGATTGAAAGACAGCAATCATACATCCTCTGTACAAAAAAGGAAGTAAAACAGACCCCAACAACTATCGTAGAATCTATTATTTGTCAATAACATAAAAATTCTGTCTAAAGCCCTACTAAACCGAGCAGAACCTCAGCTGGATTCAAAAATAAGCGAATAGCAAGGTGGATTCAGAAAAGGACGATCATGTGTACAACAAATCCTTAACTTGAAAAACTCAGTGAAATATTTTCATAGTACTTCAAACAAAAGTTATGTCATCACGTTTGTCGACTTTAAAAAAGCATATGACAGTATAGACGGAGAATCCCTTTTTGAAGTATTAGCAGAATTTGGACTAGATCAAAAGACAACAAACATCATAAAAGAAACACTCACGGAGACCAAATCCAAAGTAAAATTTATGGGAGAATTGAGCACAAAATTTGAAATAGACACATGAGTACGACAAGGGGATGTACTGTCCCCAGTGCTCTTCAGTTGTCTCTTGAAAAAGTTGTTAGGGAATGGAGAAAAGCAAGTGCACCAGCACACAGACTGGGACCAAGACGTAAGGGCATAGAATTAGACTGTTTAGCATTTGCTGATGACATGGCACTGATCGCACAAGACATTACCGATGCACAGAAACAGCTAGAATTATTACAAGAGCAGGCAGCAAAAATAGGATTACAAATTTCATTTGAAAAAAACAAAATTTATGACTGACATCAAAGATGCACCTTCTGCTCTCAAAAATGGTAATAACTACATCTCTCGAGTAAAAGAATTTAAACATTTAGGTGAATGGATTGCAGAAAATTGTAATGAACAGAAATCTGTCAGATCAAGAGTCCAGAAAATGGAGACGGCGTTTCAATTAACAAAAAACATTTACAACAAAAAGAGTCTCTCGTGGAACTGCAAAATACGACACTACACAACAGTAATTAAACCCGAAGCTCTCTATGCATCTGAGACACTAAACCTTCAACACAGAACACTAAAAGAGGAATTGGAAGTGAAAGAACGTAAAATAATGAGGCAAATCCGAGGACCAAGAACTAAAGACGGTGTGCATTATCCAAAGCCCAATGCAGAAATGTATAAAAATATCTCCAAAATAGCAGACACAATGCGCATGAGAAGAATCCAATTCATGGGGCATTTAGAAAGAATGGACTCAAACAGGTTAACGCACAAAATCCATACATATTTAAAGAACAAAACTACAAGACCGAACTGGTACAAACAGACAGAAAAAGACCTGAGAGATTTAGAGTCTCCAAATCTACACGATAGAAATGAAACCAGAAAAAACACAAACACACGGGGTTTTGAGGAAGAAGAGAGGAAAACGAACCGACATACGTGGTCTACGCAGCGAAAGCTAGCCCATTCGTTGTTTATGAAGGAATACTGGGCGAAAAGGAAGGCCAAAAAATGTTAATTACGCGTGGTCCTAAGTGATCCATCCGCGAAGAAGAAGAAGCTAACTGGCATTTTCTGAGAGTCCTCGAGTTTCCAAGTGCATCAGGACGAGTCGATAGTTCACTTAAAGAATTTTTTAGACATACTACGTTTTTATTAACTTCTTCGTATTGTAGTTATAATCATTTATTTTACTTTTTACACGTTCCACCCACTATGCAGTTCTTCCGACGCCTTTTCAAAGCTCCTTCCTATCTTTATCCGCTTTTTGTCTATCTGTCTTTGCTACTTCCCGTTCCTTCTGAATAATCGTTTCCACATGATCCTGCCCCTACTTGATAAGCTGCTCAAAATAAGTTGTAAATTACTCATCCATGTTTGAAATAATAAATCAGTCAAGTACTCGGTACTGAACATCTTAATCAATCTTAACGACATATTTTCGCTAACCGTCACCGTCATCGTCACTGAACAGCACAAATAAAATATTTTTGTTAATAATAACCACAACTTAATACCATCCCCAGACAATTTAAATTCTACCACAGCACATAATATAGCACGATACATCTACATCTACATAGATACTCTGCAAGCCACAGTACGGTGCATGGCGGAGGATGCCTTGCACCACAAATAGTCATTTCATTTCCTGTTCCACTTGCAGACAGTGGGAGGGAAAAACAATTGTCTATATGCCTCCGTATATGTCTTAATTTCTCATATCTTATCTTAGCTGTACCTAAGCGAGATATATGTTGGCGGCAGTAGCATCGTTCTGCAGTCAACTTCAAACACCAGTTCTCTAAACTTTATCAGTAGTGTTCTTCGAAATGGATGTCTCTTCCGTACAGGGACTCCCACTTGAGCTCCCGAAACATATTCATTACACTTGCATGCTGAGCGACCTTCAGGTAACAAATCTAGCAGCTCTCCTTTGAATTGCTGCGATGTTTTCTTTCAATTCGACCTGGTGCGGATTCCAAACAATCGAGAAGTACTCAAGAATAGGTGGCTCTAGTGCCCTGTGTGCGGTGTACAGATGAACTACACTTTCCTAAAATTCTACCAATAAACCGAAGTCGACCATTCGGCTTCCCTACCACAATCATCACTTGCTCGTTCCATTTCAGATAGCTTCACAACGCTAGGCCCAGACATTTAAACGACGTGACTGTGTCAAGCGGTTGTCGGTGAAGTCTGTCAGCGGGACGGGTTTCACTAGACATGGCCTGCACCTCAACGGGTATTGAAAGGTGAGGTTTGCAAAGCTTGTAGGTGACAGCATAGGTGGGGGCGGTGGGATCACTCATGGGAAAACTTCTGTACTAGTGGGTGTTAGAGCTGCACCTTTTTTAGTCTGAAGTCAGCTGATAGGTATTCCTGCTTAAGGGAAGTCTCTCTAACAAAGAAACCACTTTCGACAAAGCTTAGGTATCCGAGTAATGAGGGAATTAGTATATTTCATCAAAATATACAAAGTATTAGAGATAACGTTAGTCAACTTCTTAAATAAGGAGATAATTCGGAGGATTCCTTTACCAGGATACAGGTTGGCTGGCAGCTTTTCTAGGAGCTCTTTGCGGTGTGGGAGAGTAGCCATGTATGTGAAAAACGTTATCCCATTTGAGTCAGTTGATGTTTCAAAATACTGCACTGAAAAAGTGTTTGAATGTTGTGCAGGTGTGGTTAAATTTAGTGGAGTTAAACTTCTAACTGTTTTTACTTATAGATCCCCAGACTCCGATTTCAAAACATTTTTGCTAATGCTAGAGGAGATTCTTGGTTCACTTTATAGGAAATACAAAAAGTTAGTTATTTGTGGTGACTTCAATATTAATTGTATAAGTGATTGTGCTAGGAAAAGGATGCTGGTAGACCTCCTTAATTCATATAATCGTATGCAAACCGTATTCTTAACAACGAGAGTGCAAGGGAACAGTAGAACATTTTTCTTCATTCGTCATTACTAGAAGGGCATACTAGAATCAAAAACGTGAATGGCCTTTCAGATCATGATGCACAAGTTTTAACTCTAAAATATTTTTGTGCTGCAACATATGTTAAATATAGTTATCAACTTTTAGGAAAGCTTATCCAGTTGCTGTAGAGACCTTTGTAGACCTTATCAAGGAACAAGAGTGGCAAGATGTTTATAGTGCTGATACAGTACCCGATGAATATAATTATTTCCTCGAGACTTTTCTCGTGCTCTTTGAAAGTTGCTTTCCGTTAGAACGTTCGAAACAGGGTACTAGCACAAACAGGCAGCCTGGGTGGCTCACTAGAGGGATAAGAATATCCTGTAGAACAAAGTGGAAATTATATCAAAACGTTAGAAACAGTCAAAATCTAAATGCAGCAGCCCATTACAAACAGTATTGTAAGGTTCTTAAAAAAGTTATTAAGAAGGCAAAAAGTATGTGGTATGCAGATAGAACAGCTAAGTCTCTGGAAAAAAAATGAAAACCATATGGTCAGTTGTAAAGGAAGTGGCTGGTCTGCAGAGACAGGTCGAGGATATAGAATCAGTGCGTAGTGGGAATGTCCGTGTTACTGATAAGTCGCTTGTATGTACAGTATTTAATAACCACTTTCTGAATATAGCAGGTGAACTAAATAGGAACCTAGTCCAAACAGGGTATCATATAGCGCTTCTAGAATGTAGGTGTTCCGAGACTGTTATCTGAAATGCTCCTCCATGATACTGACAAGAGGGAGATTGAGTTAATAATTGAATCTCTAAAGACCAAGAACTCTCATGTATATGACGGGGTATCTAGCAGAATACTGAAGTATTGTTCTATGTATGTTAGCCCAGTACTTAGCCATACCTGTAACTTTTCCTTTAGGAGTGGTCGGTTTCCTGACCGATTAAAGTACTCGGTAGTGAAGCCACTTTAAAAGAAGGGAGACAGGGATAATGTTGACAATTGTAGACCTATTTCTATGCCATCGGTGTTTGCTAAAGTTATCGAGAAGGTTGTATATACAAGGTTACTGGAGCATTTAAATTCACATAATTTGCTGTCAAATGCACAGTTTGGTTTTAGAAATGGTTTAACAACTGAAAATGCTATATTCTCTTTTCTCTGTGAGGTTTTGGACGGATTAAATAAAAGGTTGCGAACGCTAGGTGTTTTTTTTTTTTTTTATTTAACGATGGCTTTTGACTGTGTTGACCACAAAATATTACTGCAGAAGTTGGACCATTATGGAGTAAGGGGAGCAACTTACAATTGGTTCGCCTCTTTCTTTATGAACAGAAAGCAAATGGTAATTCTCCGCAATATTGAGAGTGGTAGTGATGTTCAGTCTCAATGGGGCACTGTTAAGTGGGACATTCCCCAAGGGTCGGTGCTGGGGCCACTGCAGTTTCTTATTTATATAAATGATATGCCTTCTAGTATTACAGGTGATTCAAAAATATTTCTGTTTGCTAATGACAGCAGCTTGGTAGTGAAGGATCTTGTGTGTAATATTGAAACATTAGTAGTTCATGAAATAAGTTCGTGGCTTGTGGAAAATAATATGATGCTAAATCACAGTACGACTCAGTTTTTACAGTTTGTAACTCACAATTCAACAAGAACCTCGAATCACTAGCAGTCGAGATGATAGGCATCTTGTCCGCATGGCTGTAACGGATCGTGCAGCCACGTCCCGATCCCAGAGTCAACAGATGGGGACGTTTGCAAGACAACAACCATCTGCACGAACAGTTCGACGACGTCTGCAACAGTATGGACTATCGCCGGCCGGTGTGGCCGTGCGGTTAAAGGCGCTTCAGTCTGGAACCGCGTGACCGCTACGGTCGCAGGTTCGAATCCTGCCTCGGGCATGGATGTGTGTGATGTCCTTAGGTTAGTTGGGTTTGATTAGTTCTAAGTTCTAGGCGACTGATGACCTCAGAAGTTAAGTCGCATAGTGCTCAGAGCCATTTGAACCAGTATGGACTATCAGCTCGGAGACCATGGCTGCTGTTACCCTTGACGCTGCATCACAGACAGGAGCGCCTGCGATGATGTACTCAACGACGAACCTAGGTGCTCGAATGGCAAAGCGTCATTTTTTCGGATGAATCCAGGTTCTGCTTACAGCATCATGTTGATCGCATTAGTCTTTGGCGACATCGCGGTGAACGCACATTGGAAGCGTGTATCCGTCATCGCCATACTGGCCTATCACTCGGCGTGATGGTATGGGGTGCCCTTGGTTACACGCCTAGGTCACCTCTCGTTCGCATTGACGGCACTTTGAACAGTGGACGTTACATTTCAGATGTGTTACGACCCGTAGCTCCACCCTTCATTCGATTCCTACGAAACCCTACATTTCAGAAGGATAATGCACGACCGCATGTTGCAGGTCCTGTACGGGCCTTTCTGGATACAGAAAATGTTCGCCTGCTGTCCTGACCAGCACATTCTCCAGCTCTCTCATCAATTGAAAACGTCTGGTCAATGGTGGCCGAGCAACTTGCTCGTCACAATACGCCAGTCACTACTTTTTGATGAGCTGTGGTATCATGTTGAAGCTGTACGTGTGCACGCCATCGAAGCTCCGTTTGACTCAATGCCCAGGCTTATCAAGGCCGTTATTACGGCCAGAGGTGGTTGTTCTGGGTACTGATTTCTCAGGATCTATGCACACAAATTGCGTGAGAATGTAATCACATGTCAGTTCCATTATAATATGTTTCTCCAATGAATACCCGTTTATCATGGGCATCTTCTTGGTGTAGCAATTTTAATGGCCAGTAGTGTATTTAAATCCTAAGTCAGGAAACAGTGTTCACTTGTGATACCGTGGCTTTGTTCAGTCTCTTTTATTTCAAAATCAGTGCAGCCAGCGCATCGTAAGAGTACAAGTACAAGCAAAAATGTGAGTCACCCAGACCCACAGCAATAATCAGCAAAAAGAATAAACGAAAAACATACATGCCACGACCACTTGAACCAGTCAAATCAAAATTAAAATCACGTCAGTTGTTGGTGTAACGCGTCCCACTAAGATTCCTGATTCAAATCGTCAATCGGTAATATTAATTATATGCATGACAAAGAGAAGCTTGAAACTCAGCTAAAAGTATTGTATTGTAGGTCTGATATTCATGAATATCGCCAATTAATTGAGCTGCTGACATTTATTTTGGAAAATAATGTAGATGATGTTCCTATTGATATTACGAAGCTCATAAAAATCCTCTTGACAGTTTCCATGGCTTCATTAGAAGCAGAAAGCTGCTTTTCAACAGCGAAAAAATTTTTTCCTAAGAGGCAGTCGAATGTCAGAAGTTTCTACGTGGTAGGAAGGCTAGAAAATCTGAAAAGGGCAATGCTAAGGTCCGACGTAGATATAGTGAAGTCAGTAAGTGAATTACAAACAATATAAGTGTTCCAGATCCGACGGATACAGGGTGGTATCAACGACAAGGAGAAAGTGGTGTATCGGAAGTAGGATTCACTAAGAACAAGAAGATAGGGAAGTGAGTGATTTACTGTGAACAGTTCAGTGATAGGGTTGATTTCATCAGAATGGAAAATAAACTAATATTCCATTATACATGCCGACGCTGCAAGCAGAAAATATAGAGTATTTGATACTGAACGGTTAATTCTGTTTGTAAAGGAAGATGAAATCTAATAATCACTGAAGGATTGGAATGTCGGTGCAGCGGAAAGAACAGAAGAAAGGGTTTCGGGACAATATGGGCTTGGCAGCAGGAATGAGAGAGAGAAACAAGACTAATTAAGTTCTGAAATAAATTTCAGCTAGTAATAGCGAATTCTCTGATCAAGAATCACAACAGAAACAGGTATTTTTGGAACAGACCCGGATGTACGAGAACATTTGTGTTGCGTCACATTGAAAACGCATATATCTTTTTTTTTTTTTTTTTTTTACGTCGCCCTTACTGATTGAAATCTGCATCTGGAAGCATATCAGTATCCAGGGAAGTGTAAAAACTAATATTTGGCAACATCTTCTAATACGTGTTTTGTACTGTGTTTTACATTCAGTAATGTCGAGATGCAGTATGTGCATGTTGCAGGGTCACTGCGGTGCGCTACAGCCTGTCACCCCCGCAGTCCAGAGACGTTACAGCCTAACGTTATAGTTTGCCACTGAGAATGCAGCCGAATTCATTCAACAACAATATTTAAATTGTTAAAAGTGATAGTGGTGCTGAACATTTGTCTATTAATGGTTCCCATCCTTCTTCAAATGGTTTAGATAGGCAGTGCCATTTCAACCGAACGAGAAGTCGGTTCGAGTCGTGAAGGGACAGCCATTCGTCTCTGTCGTGAGAGAGCTATTGTGTGCAATGAGTAGTACTTAAAGAAGACTACTGACTGTACGTGTGTTTTCGAGTATCCTGCAAAGATAAATTTTGTGATGATCTGGTGGTTGAGAAGATAGCATTCTCCTAACAGTTCATATTATGCAGGGGTGCCTGCTTGCAATTATATATTAGTGGTGATGGATGTTAATTGGCTGTGAAGAACAAGACTTGATAACTGGTGGTGATTTTTGGTTGAAGATACCGGGCTTCCGTGGTATAATTCTAATGGTCCTGGAAGCGCACGCAGAGGGAACAGATTTGTGGCTGTTGTGTTCTGCACTGTCAGAGGATGTAGCCGTTTATTGATTCTCTATTGCTAGAATTGGGTCCTGAGCGAGGTAATGACACTAGAGCTTTTCTCATTAGTTGTGACGGGCCGCAGTATTTGGAGACGGAAGTTTATCTTATTCGTACAGTGGCGATTTGCCCGTGGTTTCGTGAAGGTCTGCCCTTTTATGAACAGAGACCGAGAAAATGAAAGAAATCATTTTAAACTACTGCTGGAGAAAAACAACGCTTCGAGCACGGTTGCAGCGGCTTTCTTCTGGGTCTACTAGACCCAGACTTTTATGTCGGCTAACAATTTTGTTGCACATAGTTCTATGAAAGACAATGCTCAGACAAAATTTAGCCGGGCCAGAAGTGTTCGCATTGCATTACGGGACAAAGTCACTGCTGAACATAAAGAATTGCAAGACAGCGGAGCTTTTGCGCCCGTACAAGGCAGTCAATGGGCAAGACCACTGGTTTTGCTCCCCAGACCTTCAGGTCACATTCGCCTCTGTGTTGACTTTAAGTCTACAGTCAACCCACAAACTGTGATTGATACTTATGCATTGCCACGCCCAGAGGATCTCATGGACAGATTAGGCGCTGGTCGCTACTTCTCAAAAGTTGATTTGAGCGACGCATGTCTTCAAATACCAAGAGATGAAGAATTTCCAAAATTGGGTGTTGTGACACTCATTTGGGCTTGTTTAAATATTTGTGTTTGCCTTTTGGTATTGCTTCCGCACCCGCCAATTTCCAACGGTATTTGGAACTAAGCTGACTGCTCAAGTAGCAAACTGTTCAAACTCTTTGGACGATTTTGTCGTAGCAGCTCGCACACCTGAAGAACACATTGCAAACTTGAGTGCATTGTTTCGCATGTTATCTGATGCAGGATTAAAGCGTCAATTGGACAGGAGCGATTTTTTTAAACCTCAGTTGCAGTGTCTTGGTCGTGTCATAAACAATCAAGGTGTACATCCTCTTCAGTCACATTTGTTAGCCATGCGAGACCTGCCCGTTCCTCGCAATGCCACAGAATTGCAGTCAGTCTTAAGGAAAATGAACTATTATGTTCGGTTCATACCGTTTGCTGAACAAATCGCAGCTCCATTGTATTGCTTGGGTCGCAAGAACGTCCCCTGCGTTTGGATAGATGAGTGCCAAGAAGCTTTTCAAAATCTTAAGTATGCATTGCTCAGTGATCGATGCTTGGTTGCATGCCGCTGTGGCCGAGTGGTTATACACGCTTCAGTCCGGAACCGCGCTGCTGATACGGTCGCAGGTTCGAATCCTGCCTCGGGAATGGATGTATGTGATGTCCTTAGGTTAGTTAGGTTTGGGTAGTTCTAGGTCTAGGGGACTGATGACCTCAGATGTTAACGTCAATAGTGCTTAGAGCCATTTGAACCATATTGATGCTTGCTTCACTTTGACCCTGACAAACCAGTTGTGTTGGAAGTCGACACTTCCTCTTACGGAATCGGTGCGGTGCTTTGGCACAGAATTAGTCATAAAGACAAACCTATTGTTTTCGCATCAATAGTGGTGTCCAAAGATCAGTGTAGCTACTCACAAATAAAGAAGCATTGGCTATTGTGTATGATGATCATGAGGTCCCATACTCCGAGAAGGGTAGGGGACGAGAGGGGACACCCGCACCGCCGTACTAGGCAAGGCTCAAGCGGAGGTGGTTTGCCATTGCCTTGCTCCGAATGGGGATGAATCATGATGATGAAGACGACGCAACAACACCCAGTCATCTCAGTGTATTGTGTCACCAAATTCCAGCACTATTTGTATTGTAGAAAATTATTCTTAGTAATCGATCACAACCAATTTCAGTCCTTGTTTCACCCGACGAACCCGGTTCCTGTACGAACAGCCCAAACACTGCAAGGACGGGCTTTTTGGTTGTCTCAGTACCAGTACGAGATTGTGTATCGTCCGACAGCTCAACTTGTTAATGCGGACGCACCTTCACGTCTTCCATTGGCCCTAATACAGACTCTGATGCTTTCGCTGCGTCTTGTTGTTACATCGATGCTCAGAGTCCTGAACTGCTACAACCCTTTGCTCTGAACTACAGGAAGAATGCACAGGTGACGGGAGCTGATTCAGATTTGAACGTTTTGTTCAAATACATTCGCACATTTTGGCCTGGTTCATTGCATAAAGAACTCTGTAGTGCGCCGATACTTTGCACGTCGGCATACCATCGATATACAGCAAGGTGCAATTGTTGAAAATGACAGTGGGCAGTCACGTGTGTTTATCCCCAAACCTTTGCAAAAAGAAGTGTTGCACTTACTTCACCAAGGACACTGGGGATTCTTCATACAAAATAGTGGATCGACACTGTACTTGGGAGGGTTTTCTTTCTTTCGTGGGGTGTTTGTCAGCCAGCTTGCTATTGATTTGGCAGTGTTAGTTGCAGACGGTGGCCAGATGCCCTTCCTGCCGCCACTCCAAATCCCCCAGGACGGAATTAGTGCACCCCAGCTGTCTGCGTCTAGTGTAAGCCATGGAATAGTGCGAACGTTTGCAAATGTCTGTGAATCGTGTAACTGAGGCGGAAAATGGGGACCAGCCCGGCATTAACCCAGCGGGATGTGGAAAACCTCCTAAAAACCTCATCCAGGCTGGCCAGCAAACTGGCCCTCGTCGTTAATCCGCCGGGCTAGCGCGCCTACCCGAGTCCAGGAAGCAGCGCATTAGCGCTCTCGGCTACCTGCTCGGTGACTGTACTTGGCAGGGTATCGGCTCCCAAATAGAACAGACGACGTCACAATGTGACGCCTGTGCGGAAAATCACTCTGCTCCACCACAAAAATTCTCCACTTGTCCTAAGTCGCAATCGCCATGGCAACGTGTGTACATAGACTTTAGGAACCTATTTCGAAGACTCGTTGGCTGATTGGGGTAGACTCTTACAGCAAGTTACCTTTTGCTGTGCGAATGAACTCGACAACGTCCCGTAACACAATTCAGGCGTTTTCCTTTGCTTTTTGCCCCGAAGGTTTGCCTAAATCATTGGTCGGACAACGGCCCTAGATCACGTCAAATGCATCTGAAACATTCTGTGAACGCAATGGCATATAGCATCTAACTAGTGCACCGTTCCATCCACAGTCGAACGGCGAAGCGGAACGTTTTGTCAGAACCTTCAAGCAGCAGGTAGCCAAATTTCACACCGCACACACCAGGGATCAAACTGTGTTTCTCGCCTACTATCGTTCGCACCCACGAGGTGGACCATCGCCAGCTGAATTGCTTCATGGCCGCAGCCATCGGACACGGTTCCACCTGCTCCACCCCCTCCTCAGCATCCGGAGCCAAAGCAAAGCTGCAAGTAAGTCTTCGCGCAGCATGATGTGTTTTTCAGGGCTTTTAGCGGCAGCAGTCGGTGGGCGCGATGCGAGGTCCTTCGTCGACTTGGCGCATGTATGTATCTCATCTGAGGCCCGGAAGGATTGCAGCGCCGACTTCACGATCAAATTCGCCATTGTCATGTGTATGGTGATCCTTCTGTGTCTCTTAACCCAGATTCACGGATTCTGAGGACGGCGTGGCCACAGCAGCCGCCAGAGGGTGTCATCACGACACCGCGGGACAATCCTATGGAGACGGAAACCTCTCCACCTCCGCCCCCTCTCGTCCTACCGCACTCATCGCAGCAGCTGGCGCCATCTTGTTATGGGCCTCAGGAGGTGGATGCGTAGCCTCCTGGTCGTTTTTCGGGGGTCGTTTCCGCCAGAGCGAAGACGGGATGGCGGGGTACAACTGGAAGAATGACCTCCCCTGCAGCCACAGCTTCCAGTATGGCCACAGCTTCCAGTATATCACAGCACCCACGCTCCTACCTCCCCCGCCTTGTCTCGCTCCCTTTACGACGACGGTCCATCGCTTTGGTGGGGGGGAGAGGAATGTTACAGCGTAAAGTCAAGCGCTGGCGTGCCATTCGGGAACGAGAGAGCAGAGAGGGCTGTGAAGAAGACGTCAGCCAGTTGCCCGCTGACCGACCCCACTCCAGCACGACAACGCGGCAGCAGCGGCCTCTATGCGGAGAGGGCATAAGCGCCGCTCCCGACTGGTCGCACCCAGTTCTACGGCAGCTTCAAGATTAGGCACTTGTACTGCAACGACTAGCCCATTACTTTGCTTGTATTAGAATTGTATATATTGAAGAACTTGCTTATTGTTTATGTCGCCCCTTTGCTTGCGACACGTCTATTGTAATTCTCAAAGTTTTGTCATTTATTTCTCGTAATAAAACTCATTAATACGTTTTCCTTGAAGTGTTTTCTAGTGATATGAGAAAGACGGTTCCCTAGACACCGCAAATTCGACGACTAGGCAGGATTCAACAGGATTTGTCCTAGATTTTTATCTGTAGTTTATCACTTCTTTCATCTCTAACCTTTGCTAATGTAAAACATGCCTTATTACGTGCGGTTGAGTGTCTACGTTAAAATGTAGGTCCCCTTATATCTATGTGGGTAAATTAGCTGATATGACGAAGGAACGCATAGCACTTCCAAGAGGACCATGCCAGGTAAAGTACTGTAGTCTTCAAATACACCTTCGGGTTGCTGACTGCTTTACCTTGCGTGCATCTATCTACATAAAAACTATTCAACGTAAATTACTTTAGCGCCCATTAATAGATAACGATACATGTAGTAGAATAAGAATGTGATGCTATAACTATCGAAGCTGCGAATAAATGAGCAGAGAACTCTCCGTAACACACAGGAAGAAGGGACATGTGTGGGGGACACCTGCTTCGGCACTCCGAAATAGTTATGGTGTCTTTGGAAGCAGCTCTGTAGGGAAAATGGAATACGCATACCAAGGCTAGAATAAAAGGATTATGAATGCAGTATTTACGTAGAGACTAAAATTAGCATGAACGAGCGAAAGGTGCAGGACAGCATCAAACCATAAGAAAACCTAATGACTAAAAAAAAGAAATGTTAGTCTTCTGTCAAGCTGTAGACCTTATTTGTGCGATGTCAGTGCTCCGTCAGTTGGATTCCTCTACTGTCCGGTGAACTACGATTGCATCTTTCTGTTCCTGGATGGTAATCTTTCTTCGGATCGTCATATGTAGCATAAGTCTGCGTTTCTGTAATCTAGCACTTTCCCACAGGCTCCAGATTTTCAGCTGATGTCGTGCATCTACGTTATCCATTTTAAATCCTCTTTCGACATCAGGATACACGGATAACCTGTTTCACGACCAGAAAGAATAATTTCTGTAGAGTGGAGCAATCTCAAGTAGACGGAAGCAGTTTTGTTGCGCCTCAAAACGATATTATTTCTGCTCAAGGAGATGAAAAATATTGTAGCGTAAGGTCCAACATTAAGATGCGTCAGGTTAATAATCTTACTATTTCTTTTTTTATGTCTTAGTCGCGTATACTTCTGATTAATGATGACTAGTTTCGAACGTATTCGTTGATTTTCAAACCATTACCTGAGTCGTTCTCGTGTGACTAATGAAATAATTTCATAGTACATCGTTTACAAATTTCGAGCTGTTGTCATGTGCATACATTTGAATATTTTGTGTCCTTGACGCTGCTACCTACAGCACACTGATTTACCTGCCACACAGTATTAGGTAACTTGTGGAGTCTCGAAACAGACGGGTGTACAAGTCACTGTAGAGTGGTTCATAGAGATATGTCTACTTCACGAAAATGTAAGAAATAGTATTTGATAATATTTTTGATTTCCCAACATTCCAAAGATTAAAGCAAACTTTATTATTTTCGTGCTTTTTCAATTTTTAGTTTTCTTCCACCTAATACTAGATTCAAGTGTCAATTTTCTTCATTTTACTGCTGGTAGAGGAATCCAAGACCGTATAAAAAACATAGTTTGTTTTTGTTTTATTTCGAAACCTCTACAAAAATACTATGCATGACAGATGAGCATACATAGCCCACAGTGAATGACAGCGTTTGTAGCTACAGCCTTATCAACTGATGGTGAATGAGAACTCAGAACTGGTCATCTATCTCTAAAAGAAGCTTAAAATCAGAAAAGATAGGTGTACTTATCACATCTTGTATCCTAATATACAAGCCGTCACCTGTACTTGTTTGGCCCGATGTCACCTGCATGTCACCTAGTGGTTCATTTCTCATTAATATGGAAATGCTTTGAGCAACGCTATTTGAGTCCCGTAGCACAATACGGGCATGGGATTATACTTACAGGGTGACCCAGATGGTGAAGCGACAATTTGAAATTTATCAAGTACAGCTGTCATAGCTAGAGATGGTACGAGGGTACACAAATACACGTTTAGTATTAGCTTCACCAAAACGTAAAAAAGAAATATCACTTGTGGTGCGTTTCTAAGAGTTATCTGACACACATTTATGACGTTAAGTTCCTAGGATATACACGCTCTTCAGGTCATTTTGTAAGAAAATGCATGCATTAAAAAAAAGGTAAAACGGTTAAAATGTCTTTGTTACTGCGTAACAGAAATTTACATGCAGTTGTGGAACACAGAGTGATTTTGGTCTTGAACTACAATCAGAGCCAAGTGAAGCGGCATTGAAATATTTAATCATCTAGCTAACCTAATTACTTAGAAGTGCATGCGGTTACATGTCAATGCAAGACGTAAGTTGCGGAATTTCGCTGTGAGTTCTTAAAACTCAAGGAGAGCAGCGTCCAGCACTTGGAAAATAAATGTTGGAGTGGGCACACCTGTCGGGTATTGCGAAAATAAGAAAGTCAGAAGTGCACGATTATCAAAATGACATTTGACGAATGAAGGTGAATAGTCGGACGAAACAGGACTGTCACTGAAAATTTATTGAACTGACGACAGGTTTTCCTTATTTAATGATTCTCGCCCATACAAGTGGAAAAGTGGAGGGGATACGATCATCCAAAATAATATTTAGTACCATTCATGTGTCAAAATATTTTTAAAAGTATAAAATTGGTTTTCATGTATTAAAATTACGTCAACGTAAAAAGTACACGTGTGACATTTATTAAAAAATCGCAAGTATTTATATATTTGTAAGACGCAAAAAGCTAATTCATTGGTGATTCATGAAGTTCTAACAGCTGTTGTTTTGCAGTAAGATCACAGCTGTTGGTGGTCATGGCAGCGGAAGGCTTTTGTGACCACAAGGGAGTATTTACAGATGACAAGTGGCTTTTTGCACATTTAGAAGATAAGTTAGTGTGACTTTGGTGTATGCGGAAAGGGGTTGTAGATGTTATGTAGAGGTTTGCTTGTGTGAGAACCACGATCAAAGTTAATGGAAGAGCAACTGGAAGAATGGGAAGTGAAAAGGGTGAGAGGAAAAGGGTGTTCTCTGTGATGTCCAAGGTTATAAAGAATTTGCACAGATTTAAAGGTCACTTAAGGGGAAGTGATTAAAACCTCTTTGACAGCGGCTGTGGAGTTCTTTCTACGTTTAAAATGGAGGAAATACTGAAATAATCGTGGGAGAGTACTGAGACTGATCAATGGGTGTTTAGCATCAAATTATCAGGGAATTGTAGGAAATCTATAGGTGTTATTCACGGGGAGGAAAGGAGGAAATTCAGTTTGTAATGGATTAAAAGGGGGGAGGTTGCGTTTCCCAGAAACTGAGAATGAGTGTTCGACGTTCAAGGTTCTGCAGCAAGTGACAGAATTTTGAGATACTGGAACTCAGACAACGTTTACGCGTAACAGAATGGACCGGATCAACAATTTCTGTGTGTGTGGAGGATAGTTGGCGGTTCAGTCTCCGTGATCGTCCCACTAGTAGTCTGTTAAGAGGCATTTATTGGATTGTCATTAGGTGACGTTTCCACATAACCTTATGGGAGAGAGTTAATCGAAAGGATTTTGGTATTTCCCTAATATGAATATGACAGCTTTTTAAATGTGTATGTAAAGTTTATAAGTACGAAATCAGCGAGCTCTACATGTATTTACCGGATTAATAACACAATGACGCACATGTCAGTAGTTCTACAAAAGTAATTATGAGGCCGTGACGTTACTTTTGCGCAGAGCTACTACAGTGTTAATCTATTCGAAATTCTGATTGAAATCTAATTAATGTGACCATAAAATTACACTGCAAAGGGTTGCAGGAATGCAAGAGAGCCAGCGGTAGGGAAATGACACAGCAGCAGGCTGGACTACAACAGGAGGCGGCTGATAGGCCGCACGCGGCTCGCATAGTTCTTCTAGAATGTTCCGATGCATCAGAAGTAGTAAATCAGTGGTCTGGGCGATTGTATATTGCAGCACCGAGTTTCTCGCTGGCCCAAAACCAGTTTTGGACACGAGTCAGTCTCTCGAAGGTCAGGAACAAGCGACCGCTTACGTAAGAAATCGCAGGAACGCTTGCGAGATTTAATGTCGGTTATCTGTTGTTAACGACCGCGCAACAGTCACTCGGTCCACAGTCTTTTCACTGACAACCTCCAGGGGAAAATCACAAAAATACACAATTACAAGTATACTCTCTCAAACTGATACAGGCATTGGGTTTTCGTAAGTTGAAACATATTACTGCAGACATGCTTTTAGCATAGACCTCAGTTGCGCGCATATTTCACTTTGGGAACCTGTCCACATAAAATTACTTAATGCAAAACGAATGCAACGGTGCAAGAAAAGAAATGTCTACGAAGTACAATTAGAAATTTTTCAAGGAAATGTTCGAATTGGTCAACAGTCAAATGATTACTCAAAATAAATCATACAAGAACGTAAGAGACAACAGGCAATTATTTCAATGTTAGTAAAGTTATTTAGAGATCAAGCCTGAAGATGAAAGTAAAAGAAAGAGATGCAGTACAAGGTAACCATATTTTTGGCGTTTAAGAACATATAACTGAACATATGCACGCAAGTAATGTGGTAATAACATATACAAATAGTTTAATATTGGAGAGTGTTGAACCTAGAGGATAGTGTACCTAGGAACACACGATTCTTTTTTGGTCGGTACTTTAGTGTAATGGCTAATTTTACAATCACATGAAAGGATGTGTTCAAG
Source organism: Schistocerca serialis cubense (assembly GCF_023864345.2). Lineage (NCBI taxonomy): Eukaryota > Metazoa > Arthropoda > Insecta > Orthoptera > Acrididae > Schistocerca > Schistocerca serialis. The sequence goes on along the minus strand of NC_064644.1, from coordinate 61,054,170 downwards.
AGTCGGTCATAATCAGTTTTCGGCATCTTAAACAGTTTTCATTGATCTTAAATATAAGGTTCTGTTTCGCACGGCATTTTGAAATATTTCGAATGCTACACATTTAAGTGCTGTATGGTATATTAAAGCTATTTGGAGTAATACAGCATTTTATCATGAGAATTATGCTACATCTTTTTAAAACGTTTTATATGCCATGTGGAGAGGTAAGCCTCCCTTCTTCGGTAGAGCACCTTCTTGAACCTTGAAGCAGAAGAAGGTCGAAGGTGATACTTTCAAATAAATTGAGTTAATTTTGCCTATCTTAAATCTGTGCTGGATTCCAATAGCTTCTGTTTCAAAATGTGTTTAACTGGTAACTGGATTTTGATAATACTTCTGTTTAATTTGGTTTCACGTACTGATTATTGGTGTGTAGTACAATAATACGATTGCAGGTAACTATTAAACACAGTATTAACAAGATTTTCTCGATGACAACGCTTTTAAATTTCAATTGTATATTTTTTCCTCGGTACTTAGCCATCTTGCACTTTGGAACATTTTTTTCAGATTTGGGAAAAACCTTTTAAATTAAAAACTAGAATAAAAACGTATGGTAAACTACAGTTACAGGACTAGACAGAGGCGAAAATTTTGAAAGTGTACGTACAATGTTACACTCACTGTTGAAGTACTGAAGAGCAAATGCCAAAGATGAAAGAGAATATGAATAACAATAAAAGATTGTGGATGCTTCGAATTTGCAAATTATATTTACTTTAAATAACGAAGTTGTTAAATGCAGGGAACGTAGTGTAAAATGTAGGCTATGTACAGAGGGAGAGGCAAAGATACGGAAAAAGTGGAAAAAAATCTAGATATTTGTCTTTTGGGTATGCCCCAACACGACCGCAGTGAAATTAAAAATATGATGGAAATTCCGAATCGGAAATGCCTTAGAGATGGTCGGAAAATATATAATAAAAATTTGGTAAGAGAAACAACCAAAACTAATAACGAATCAAGACAACAAAACAGAAATTTTTATGTTGAATAGACATAACATTTCGTCAGTTAAACTGAGGCACAGTGCAGTTTACATAAGAGAGAAAGTCTTGCAAGCAATCTAAGACTTTGTAAAAACAAGACAGTGAGAAAGAAAGAAAATGTATAACGAAGATAAACCATTAAAGATGTGGAGACAAGGGAAACTCTGAAGAATATTGTGTTTGAACAGAAGTTATTAAGTCTAGATGACAAGAACTCAAAAGAAATTTTCTAAACTGTGTTGAAAATTTTTGCGCCATAAGGCAGATACCTGTAATTGTAGCAATAACGAAAGTATTCTCTCTTACAAGAAAGGGGACAGTTAAGACATAACCTATAGATCTTCTAATCCCCTAATCACAGTGTACTGATACTATCACCAACCACTTAAGAAGAAATATAACATTTTTGACCAAGATACGAAGAGAATTTTGAGAAAGCTTATGATGTTATTTCAACGAACTTTGTACTACACAGCGCTGAGAAATTAAGGTTTAGTGTCTAATGTTCTAGTATACTGAAGAATAATTTCAACAGTACATTTAGTAATTAAGTATTAATAGAAGTAGTCAATGAGATTCCATATGAAACAGCTTTTTTGAGGATTCTCAAAAGTTTTCAGATACATAAACTAGAAAAAATGAGGAAACAATACACGTTAGTGGGACATAACATCTTAACCACTTTCGTTTCACGGATGACACTGCATTGGCTTCCTTTTGCCAAAACAAGCTTACACAACAAACGGAAATGCTATGCAGAGAAAATCTGAGAGTAGGGCTGGAAATTATTGTGATAAGGCCAAATTTATGCGTGACGAACATGAAACAGTATCAATTAACAAAGAAGTCGCAGAATCAGTTGATGAGTTTTTGTATTTGAGGCACCTGAGGACAATAACTACGTAGCCGATGATGGTAACACCGGTAATGATGTAGGAATAGAATGACTCTGCCGCATGAAACCATTTGAAAGGATTGTAATTATTACACGTTGCGCTTCCGTCTGGATGATGCTAGTGTTCAAAGATGATAGATGGCAAATGTGTCAGTCAGGGAAGTAATAAGTGAAAAATTACGAAGTAAAAAGTATTTTTAAATAATGTCAGTGTGTGGACTCGTCAATGGCACATTTGGAATTCGCTACAGAATGGTTGCGTGAAAATATTGAATTGGTGTACGGAACTTTTGACACATTCAGCAACCAACCTACTTTATAATTCCGTCAGATAAGAGGGTAAGCAAATTCTGGCCATCACGTATCCTATAAAAACCTGCAAATCATTTAAATGTTGGATCGAATCCAATGTACATGTGCATTGTGCTATTTTTGTGGACACAAAAATTATAACAGGAAATGGAGAAACATCTGTGCCTAAATAGGCACACAGTTGTTTAAAAGAGGTGTATTCATATTATCCATAATGCTTGGAGACGACACTACCAGTAACGAAATACACTGAAACTGAATGCTGCATAGCCTATGTCTTTTAACAGAATGAAAGCTTCTCGATGTACACATTTTTCTCAACAGGAGCCATACATAAACCCCTCTTATTGGAAACAATGGACTGATCTGTTCAGAAAAGAGCATTTCAGCACCCCTCCGTATACAAAGAACCTATAATAGTCTTCTGCAGTACTGATTTCGATCTGTAGTACATGTGAGCATAAATTGCTAAGTGCATGCACTACCGTTTCTTTGTGGGATTCGGTTTGAGATTGCGCCCATTTCTTGGAACAAATGCTTCTGACTCAAAAGACTGAAGGTACTAAATGGCCCAACTGTTTTCTCTGACTTGTTTCTATATTCGCTCACAATTCACCTGGTCTGCTTCTCGGTTAAATCTAATAAGTCACCTGCCACCCTGTCCGAGCAACGAGCCGGCGTATCATACGGTGATGGCAGTCTGGGTTCTCTCAATTCCGGAGACAGCGTTTGAGACTTATGTAAAACACCATATAGTTTTGAGATTTCATGTCAAACGGTTGTCGATATACAATCCATAACATCCTCTGGGATTTAAGGTATATTCCGTTGGTAACTGAAATACACAATATTAGTGTTCCACATACTCTTTCTTTTATATTTAATTTTGAACCGGATATCTGCTTTCCGTACCATCCCCAGACAACTTAAGCATATGGTTCAAACATCATCAGTGAGATCTGATGACTTCTAAACATATGTGGCCATTTTACTATGCATCTATAAGAAAAATAAAAGTCTAGTTAAATACGGAGAAAGCTATGAACAAATAAACTTTATATTACATTATACACAGGCATTACAAGTATGAGAGGGTAAAGGAAAATAACGGGTAAAAGCACCGAGCAAGCAAAAAAAAAAAAGAGAAAAAAAGGGGGGCAGGGGTCAGAGGGGAGGAAATACTCAATGAAATGTGGAGAGTGGGGAACAGCTATACCATTTATAACAAGCATATTATGTTATGGTGAAATTAGATTAGATTAGATATACTTTTCATTTCAATAGAACCATAGTGAGAAAAATGTTATCTGTCTGCTGCTACTGTAGTAAGGGTGAATAATGGAATTGTATTTAATCTTTAAGAAATACGTTAGGATAGTGTGACTGGCGTTTATTGATATCCTGAATTTCAAGTAATGTCAGTTTCCTCCCTTTATTTCAACATCACATTTGATATCACGTGTATGACATTCATTCATACGATAATTAGAAAACCTGAATTCTTTGGTCGAATTTTTTCATGTTGACTTACTCTAGTAGTTATTACCCTATATGATTCAGCTACATACAAAGTGTCACAAAAATTGCAGGAAATCCTATGAATTCTACTCACTTGTATAGACGCAATGTTGTTCTTATCGTTGAACATAATGTGATCTATTTTCTACGACGCTTTGTTTGCTGCGGGTAGCAGTATTTTATTTTGAGTAGGTTGAGTGTCCCTCCTTCACGTATTGTGGGGTTAATGTCTTACTGTCGTGTTTACTCCTGAAGATGTGATTTTACAGCACGATACCGGTCTTGTAAATAAAAGTTCATACACAGCTGAAGGCGGTTTGTTTATGAAACATGGAATATTTCAGCTACGGCTGCTCTCTAAAAAAATATTTAGAACAGAATACAGAAAAAAATATTTCTAGCATGGAAATCTGTTGTATGTTTCCTCAAGTATAATTCGCTAGCAATTACCTGTGAAGTCCTACCTATGTAAAACAAGAGGGCCCATTCTTTGAAAGTTGGTTGAATGCCTTTTGAAGATGATACCGTAGTTCCGTTATCCTCTGTCTCTTCTCTTAGCCAAGTACGTTGTCATTTAGGGAAACCTTTACTGTACGATATTTGCTGTGTATTTTAAACAAATGTTTTTGTTTGCTAATGTCAGTTGTAAGGTCTCAGAGGTTGAGTCACCTTCCGGCTCTGATGTAAACATTATTTTACTGTTGTGTGAATTTAAATTTTGGAAGATTCGTTTCATTGTCAGGTGCTGCCCGTCCACAAGCGCAGTACACTGTGATCTCTGTCCCTGCACTTCCATCTGTTCATCACACTTGGCAGTTATGCTGTCCACGTAATATAATATACTCTGTACCACTATCATTTAGGCATTCTTTTGGCTTTTATAGTCTCATTCGTTTGAACTTTGAGGATAGCTTCGTTTTGTATTTCAACATACTTGTCTTTTTTCATATAGCAATATAGTCGTAAAATTGTCACGTATCACTGGAAAAAGAATCTTTACACAGTTGTAAGTTCTCGCTGATGTTGTGTCGACTATCCGTTTAGTCTGAGTCTCTCAAAGAATAGCTTAGAAATATGAAGGCTCGTTCACAACGAAATATCAAATAAATAATATAACCCTCTCTTTAATTCTCTTTCGAATGTTATTTGTTGAATATTTCTGAACGCTAATTGAAATCATTTTTTTTTGGGGGGGGGGGAATTATGATCTTTATATTTAAGTACTTGTACGTGAAATGGCAAATTAACAAGAGTGATATTTTCTTGTTTTACGAAGGCAACTTATTACTTATTTTTACTTTACCTTGCTTTTTTTGGACACATCCTATTTAATTATACAGCTGTAGCTGGTGGTGTATCATGCCCAGCGCAATGCATGTACATGTTGCTCCGCTGATAGAGAGTATCAAGTTTCCTATATTTAATTTGCTTAATTTTACACGCTCCAAAATATGTTGTGATAAGCTTTTGCTAACGGTTAATACAACCCATCAATTTGAGTGAATGCAGTACAATCATATCACTACATAAGATGTCTGTAATTGGCAGTATCAACCAGTTACCTCTTTCACCTAAGGAAAACAATAGCTGAAAGGTAACATGCATTAGCTCATTACGGGCAAGAAGTTGTCTGACAGACGAAGAACGGCAGTGATAATAAAATGTGTCGAACGCTACCAAACAAATTCTGACTCACACACGAATGTAGAGTAACGAGATTTCGAGAATGTATTTGTCTAAGTAATATTTTTAAGTGATTAACATTGCAAGATCGCAGGTTAATGTAAGTGTGAGGCAAGTCATTGCAAATGTGAAATGCTGGTACATTAATAACTGGTGGAACCGCCAAATGGTGAATGCAAGCATGCAAACGTGTATTCAATGTGTTGTGCAGGTGCCGGATGCCAGTTTGTGGGATGGTTTTCAATGCCTGTTGCACTAGGTTGGTCAATACAGGGCCGGTTAACGTTGGTTGTGGCGACGTTTAAATTGTCATCCAATGATGTCCCACATGTTCTCGATTGGACACAGATCTGATGATCGAGCAGGCCAAGGAAATACACCCACACTGTGTAGAGTATGTTGGGTTACAACGGTGGTGCGTGGGAGAGCGTTATCCTGTCGGAACACACTTCCTGGACTGCTGTTCATGAACGGCTGCACACCAGGTCGAATCAACAGCATGGTACACAAATTTGCAGTCAGCGTGTGTGGTATAACCACGAGAGAGCTACTGATTTCAACAAAATCGCATTCTGACCGGAACACCATGTGCAGGTCCAGAGTGTGTAGCAGACAGATAGGCTGGTTGCAGGTCCTCAGCCGGCCTGCTTCTAACCAACAGACGATCATCTCTGGAACAGAGGCAGAACCGGCTTTCATCAGAAAAAACAACAGACCTCCACCCTGTCCTGTAGTGAGCTCTCGCCTGACAGCACTGAAGTCGCAAATGGAATCCACGCTACAGGGCGCCTGGCACGGAGCTAGCCTTGAAGTAATCGATATGTAACAGTTCACAGATGCACAGAGACACGACTGAACCATATACCGAACACGTCGGTCTTCTGTCTCGGTAGTGCCACATGATAGTCTGGCACCCAGTCTTCCTCCTCTCGTGACCTCTACAGCCAGCAATCGTGTACAGTGGCTGCACCCCTGCCAAGTCTTTCAGCAATATCGCACAGGAACATCCAGCTTCTCGTAGGCCTGTTACTCGACCTCGATCAAGCTTAGCGAGGTGTTGACAATGGCGTCTTTGTCACCTTACCCTCATTCTTGCTAACATCAACTCGCTACGTTCGGGCTCAAAGAAAACTAACCCTAACGACTGTTAGAGCGTGTTAAGCAAAGCTGATTTTTTGGTAAGGCCACTCTTATGCGACCGACGCGAAATTTTTATAGACATCATCTTTCAGATGTAGAAACACGAATATGAATTTTCATTTACGTCAGACAACTCCTTCTTGGTGTTGTGATTTTGCTTTCCGTTAGTGTAATAGCCCCAATTGTTGTATAAATTTGTAAATACTAAATACAGCTGCTATCATTCTATCATTCTAGTGCCAAAATGTTTTTAGCTGAAGGCCATTCCTTTAGTGCGTTTTATATCTCTCTGTGCATAATAGATTTGCATTAAATTTGTTATCTGTTATAAGGATAGGAAAGGGTTTAATGGATTAGCAGCTCGTCTTATACCTACATATATGCATCATATTGTCAGTCTTGTTAGAAAACCAGTAATGCATCACTCACACACATTATTCAATATTTCATTTCACGAAGTTTTAGTCCGTTGATCGACAGTAATGGTTTTCTGTTGAAGTTTTCAAATATCAATATTACTTCTTTCTACTTCTTTAGTACAACTGTCTGATTTGTAGTTATAATGTTAGTATCAGTTGGAGTGGATGGACATCACGCTTCGTTTCATTCAATCTACTCTATATGCATAAATACTTCACTTAACAGTAACAATAATGCGAGTGTGACTGCTTCACACACACAACAGTTAATTTATTAAATGCAACAGACCAGACTATCGCAAAATCATATACGAATTCACCTCATAGTTTTTAAACTGTAGTTTAAGGAAACCCAGGACCATAGTGTTATAAAAATATTGTTAAATAAAAGAAAGCGAGAACTTTGCGTAATGTACAAGAATGACACCAGTACTTCTGCCACATTTCGCTTATCTCTAAAAACAATGGTACAAAACACTGACTCCAACAACGTCACCAAATAAGTAGACTCATGAACTCAGATGAGGTAGCGGGCCGGTGTGGCCGAGCGGTTGTAGGCGCTTCAGTCTGGAACCGCGCGACCGATACGGTCGCAGGTTCGAATCCTGCTTTGGGCATGGATGTGTGTGATGTCCTTAGGTTAGTTAGGTTTAAGTAGTTGTAAGTTCTAGGGGACTGATGACCTCAGAAGTTAAGTCCCATAGTGCTCGGAGCCATTTGAACCATTTTTGAGTCAGATGAGGTGAAACAATCGGCGTAACATGGTCTAGGAACTTCTAAATTCAAAATTCAGTTATTGAATAGTGAGAAATAATTTTTCCAAGAACTCATTAATTTATACTCACCTAACCACTTACAGCTAAACCACTTTCGTGGAAAGACGCTAGACACTTTAATTAACTTGAAACTTCGTGGCAGATTGAAACTGAATGCTCGACCGGTACTCGGTGTCAGAACCTTTGAATTTCACAGGCAAGTTCTGCACATTCTTTAAATTATTAGCAACGTATAAAATTCTAACTTCTCAGTAAGAGATTTTATCATATTAAGATACAAAAAACACAAAAATCACTATATACACAAGAGACACAAATTAGTGACTGCCTGTCGATTTCACAGAGATACTCCTTAATAACTGTGAATTCCACGTGATTCGTGTGAGTTATCAGTTTGAGAGCACTATGTTAGGCTAGTGTCCGGGATGTTCTTCGTTCCGGCTGTTTGAGTTGCAGGACACATCCGCCCGACAGTGAACTTGGGTGGCGCTGGTCTGCACCTTGCCTCTACGTTGTCGGCGGGGCGCCCTCTGTGGAGTGCTTGCGGCAAGCAAACAGCGGCAGCTGGCTCTGGGAATGACTTACCGTGAACATCTGTTTGTCAGTCGCCGATGTGGCGTATAGCATCGCGTCCGAGCATGGTGCTAAATGTTTCTCTTCTGGGAACACGGTGTTGGCCAGCAATAAGAACTGCGGATTCCACCTAGTTTTTTCAAATATCCGTCTAATGAAATTGTTTTATTGTGCATTCAGTACAGATAATACAAAAACGGACATAACATGTTGAAAGAATGTTTTTTTTAATGTTATTGTTGACTGGACAGTTATAGATTTTCTCAGAGAGGGTTCTTTACGTCGTTGTAACAGTCTGTCGGATTTGTCCAGGCACGTCCTCTGAGGTGATACTCGTTGATGCATACAGATGCATTTGCCACAGTGTGGTCCATTACTGAAGCCTTTTGTTCCATTGTGTTTCCGAGTGTTCACTTTTGATGTAGAATTGGAATCCGTAATGGAAGGTGATTTGCTTGTGTCACCGACAGCCAACGTTGATAATTGCGTAAACTGCTGGACGGTCGGCACTACACAGCAAATTCTGCTGGGCGCCAACGGGCTTCGTGCAGCACCGATCGGCTCGAAACAAGGTTAGTGTTGTTTGAGTTTGATGCGAAGTGATACCATGAAATCCGGCCCTTTTAGCTGTTCCGTCGTTGTCGTGTCGCTTGCTGCTACTGGTCTGGTTTCCCGAAGTTACGGAAAGTTGTGGTCTCTTCATTTTTTTCTATTCTGCTCACTGCGGTAAGGGCCGGCAGTGTTGCTTTACACTCTTGCGTGGGAATGTGGCTACACACATCATCCCAGTGTGCTTTGTCTGTGCAAAGGACTCGACAGTTTTGCTAAATTATTGAAGCGTTTGCGTCTGGCCTCTCGCGGGCGATGCAGTGAATGTCTTACCTGTAATAATAAGATTGATTAAGGTGTTATATGCCGTAAGTATTACATGGGTTAAATATTAACGATGTCGCAGTATTGTCCACCATGATTCTAACTAAATCCAAGGCTTAAGACGCGGTATGCCAGTGTGCAGTTTTTCTGCTAGTCAGTGTGCTTTCAAATCCTAAAAATGAAAATATATAGAATCGCTGGTACCTCAAAGGGTCACCTCTTTAATCTTACAAGGGAACCTCCGCATCGCACCCCCCTCAGATTTAGTTATAAGTTGGCACAGTGGATAGGTCTTGAAAAACTGAACACAGATCAATCGAGAAAACAGGAAGAAGTTGTGTGGAACTATGAAAAAAATAAGCGAAATATACAAACTTGAGTAGTCCATGCGCAAGATAGGCAAAATCAAGGGTAATGTGAGCTCCGGAGCGCCGTGGTCCCTTGGGTACCGTGAGCAACTGCGGAACGAGAGGTCATTGGTTCAAGTCTTCCCTGGAGTGAAAAGTTTTTTTTCTAACAATTATTATTATTATCTGTCCCTCCGTCCGTCCGATGCGAGGTAACTGCGCCGTAGTATGGGGAGGCTACACCTAAACAAACATCGAAACACACGACGTTAGTCGACTACAGCGCGCGGAAGAGAGAGTATTCCTGCTAACGAGGCTCCCTGGCTGGCAGTTGACTGTTCGCTACTTTGGACGAGAGTGCATTAAATATGTGAGATGTATTCCGTTGGAGAGGCACGTCCTTTCGCCTACTAACCGTACGGTTTTGCGGTGCGGCCGCAAAACACAGACACTAAACTTATTACAGTGAACAGAGACGTCAATGAACGATCGGACAGATCATAACTTTGCGAAAATAAAGAAAGTAAACTTTTCACTCGAGGGAAGACTTGAACCAAGGACCTCTCGTTCCACAGCTGCTCACGCTAACCACGGGAACACGGCGCTCCTGGGCTGACACTGTCCTTGATGTTGCCTATCTTGCGCATGGACTACTCAGTTTGTGTATTTTGCTTCTTTTTTTCATAGTTCCACACAACTTCTTCCTGTTTTCTCGATTTATCTGTGTTCACTTTTTCAAGGCCTATCCACTGTGCCAACTTATAACTAAATCTGAGGGGGATGCGATGGGGAGGATCCCTTGTTAGAAGTGGTGCGTCCCGGTAATTTATTATGTACTTTTCGGTGCAAGATAATTTAAATGAGGAGTAAGGCAGTTCGGTAAGAATTCTTAAGCATTATTTTACCTTAAGCTGCGCTCAGCCATCAAATACCGTTGCGCTTTTTGCTTGTGTTGCGGTGTTTGGGCTGTAAAGAGTTAAACTGCAATGATAAGCCGGTGCAGTGGGCATTAGTAATTGTGCTGGACGTGTCTGGTTTCTAGTGACTGACGTCAAATGTGTGTGCGTATCCGTCGTATTTCATTTAGGTGTAATATGATTCTTGTCCACGGGGCCAAAGTAATTACACTGAACTTTTATTTCTGGTCATTTTTATTAATGAATGTTTATTGAGTAAAACTTAATCAGTGGATACACTTTAAGGATAATAATGTTAGCCTTTCAACATAGATGATATAATTTTTTTTTACCTAAGTTACAGAGAGTTTAAATTAATTAAACTCCGTTGGTCATTTAAATCCAATTTTAACTCCCCTTAGTACTTTCACAATCTGTCTGTATCGCTGCTGGTTTAACTACTTTCGTTGTGATTAAAACCTCTGGGAACGTGGTAAGTGGGCCGCTGCTTTACACATGTCTTAGTTGCAGGTTGAGATCGGTGCTTATGACTGGAGAAATCGTGGTGCCCAACGTGTCACTCTGAGCTGATGATCTTGCAACCGCGATGGCGGCCAAGAGTACTAGCTTCATCTAAAAGATGTTTTTGTTAATAAATAGTACTCATCTTAGTCTCGTCAGTTAATTACCCAATCCTCCACTGCCAACCACGAAAGTCCTGCACAATAGTGTACGGGTGTGTTGATCTAAAATGCAGATAGCCGATTATTGAATGGATACTGTTTCTTTATGGTTCCAATGGCTCTGAGGACTATGGGACTTAACTGATGAGGTCATCAGTCCCCTAGAGCTTAGAACTACTTAAACCTAACTAACCTAAGGACATCACACACATCCATGCCCGAGGTAGGATTCGAACCTGCGACCGTAGCAGTCGCGCCGTTCCAGACTGTAGCGCCTAGAACCGCTCGGCCACCCCGGCCGGCGTTTCTTTATGTTGAGTTTGATTCGTTTGCGTTATATCTTAGGTGTGTCATCGAAAGACGTGTACTAGGGTACATGTATACGCCGCACCTGAATATTGTAATAATACTAATGTAAACTAAAGTGAAACTATTACATTGTAAACAGTGTATGTCGCTTAAGGGCTCTATAAAGTGGGTAACTGACTTTGCGCGACAGCAGAGCCAAAGATTCTGCTTCTGGTCTGAGATTCTAGTATTGGGGACAGAGACCGTTTGGCGCACTGCAGTGAGTGTGTAGTAGTCTGTGAGCGAGGGTGGAAGCAGTAGGCACTTTTTTGTGGTGTGCTCTGTAAAGCCACCAAGTGTCAGATTATAATGTAGGAGATTTCTCTTACTAATGTTTTGTGTTACACCGCAAGTAAAATAGGTAGTTCAAAATGATAAGTGATTTTATAATGCGATGTAAACTTCAGTGTTGAAATGTAAATTTAATTTTGACAAGAGAGGATTAATGGATTGAAATTACAAAGAAGCTTTACGAGTACATTTATTATTGGAAATTTAAATGTGGAAGCATAAGATTTCTCGTAGTTAAGGTAAAGAAGTTAATTTTTTATTTCTTCCTTTTGCCAGTTTGTTAGTGTAAGTGAGTTGGCTGGTAATTGGTAACAGTGAGCACTATGTTGAGTAACCCCAGAATGAACGTAAACAGATTTGATGCATCGGCTAGTTAAATACACTCCTGGAAATTGAAATAAGAACACCGTGAATTCATTGTCCCAGGAAGGGGAAACTTTATTGACACATTCCTGGGGTCAGATACATCACATGATCACACTGACAGAACCACAGGCACATAGACACAGGCAACAGAGCATGCACAATGTCGGCACTAGTACAATGTATATCCACCTTTCGCAGCAATGCAGGCTGCTATTCTCCCATGGAGACGATCGTAGAGATGCTGGATGTAGTCCTGTGGAATGGCTTGCCATGCCATTTCCACCTGGCGCCTCAGTTGGACCAGCGTTCGTGCTGGACGTGCAGACCGCGTGAGACGACGCTTCATCCAGTCCCAAACATGCTCAATGGGGGACAGATCCGGAGATCTTGCTGGCCAGGGTAGTTGACTTACACCTTCTAGAGCACGTTGGGTGGCACGGGATACATGCGGACGTGCATTGTCCTGTTGGAACAGCAAGTTCCCTTGACGGTCTAGGAATGGTAGAACGATGGGTTCGATGACGGTTTGGATGTACCGTGCACTATTCAGTGTCCCCTCGACGATCACCAGTGGTGTACGGCCAGTGTAGGAGATCGCTCCCCACACCATGATGCCGGGTGTTGGCCCTGTGTGCCTCGGTCGTATGCAGTCCTGATTGTGGCGCTCACCTGCACGGCGCCAAACACGCATACGACCATCATTGGCACCAAGGCAGAAGCGACTCTCATCGCTGAAGACGACACGTCTCCATTCGTCCCTCCATTCACGCCTGTCGCGACACCACTGGAGGCGGGCTGCACGATGTTGGGGCGTGAGCGGAAGACAGCCTAACGGTGTGCGGGACCGTAGCCCAGCTTCATGGAGACGGTTGCGAATGGTCCTCGCCGATACCCCAGGAGCAACAGTGTCCCTAATTTGCTGGGAAGTGGCGGTGCGGTCCCCTACGGCACTGCGTAGGATCCTACGGTCTTGGCGTGCATCCGTGCGTCGCTGCGGTCCGGTCCCAGGTCGACGGGCACGTGCACCTTCCGCCGACCACTGGCGACAACATCGATGTACTGTGGAGACCTTACGCCCCACGTGTTGAGCAATTCGGCGGTACGTCCACCCGGTCTCCCGCATGCCCACTATACGCCCTCGCTCAAAGTCCGTCAACTGCACATACGGTTCACGTCCACGCTGTCGCGGCATGCTACCAGTGTTAAAGACTGCGATGGAGCTCCGTATGCCACGGCAAACTGGCTGACACTGACGGCGGCGGTGCACAAATGCTGCGCAGCTAGCGCCATTCGACGGCCAACACCGCGGTTCCTGGTGTGTCCGCTGTGCCGTGCGTGTGATCATTGCTTGTACAGCCCTCTCGCAGTGTCCGGAGCAAGTATGGTGGGTCTGACACACCGGTGTCAATGTGTTCTTTTTTCCATTTCCAGGAGTGTATTTCCCTTTTGTAATTTTTCTAAGATTTGTTAACGCAGGTATATATAATCTGATGATTTTTTATGCTTTTTAGTGATGTTACATAATACTTGCTGTACAAATCTCATTGATTGTGGCCACGTCAGCAAAGATATGTTTTCATCTAATAATAGGGTTGTAATTTCTCTGTGTAATGTAATTTCAATTGTCAGATTTTTTTTATAAGCTGAACTTAACTTCAAAAGCAACTTCACTATGGAAAAAGTCAGTGTTAGTAATTCACCCACATCAGTACTGCCTCCTTGTACAGGTCTCATCTTTTACAAAGACATTCAATTTTTCTTTAATGTTTTCATTTATCAGCCAAAAGAATTTCATGCATATTCCAAAGTATTACGGCCAGCATTGCACACTGTTGAGCCTGTAGCTAGTATATTTTATTATTCTTCGTGAGATAGCAAAGTACAACGCGATCCACAGTTGCTGCTGTAGAGGCAAGACAATTTTATTTATTTGTTATGTGCACAGGGACCAAAGTTATCAGTTTTGAAAAGGGCCAGATGATTCAGTACCTAAGCGGCTGAATGTATTTTTCAGTGACTGAATTTCGTTACTGGTATTGGCAATTGCATTGCCCAATCAGTTCGTATAAAGTGTTGCTAACAATAAGATAGAGTAAGCGCTCCACATGCACTTACAACACGCTACACAGTAACTCTAGTTTTGTATGCATTCCCAGCCCATGCATTCATTTAAGCATTTAGATAATTTTTAAAGAACGTTACACTACGTAACTTTTAAACAAAGCCACACCGTTAATTGTTTTAGTTAACATCGTTGCAATAGTTGGTGGTCGTTTTGTGCAGGCGGGCTCTTGTGGGCGAAACTTGTAAGAGGTCCATCATTAAAGAATTTGTTGCTAGCGCACTCGAGCAGATGTAATTTCGATGGATTGCTCACGCAATTTATAAATCAGAAATCATTTTCATAATGTCATAGTCAGCTTCGTCTGGTGTATTGTAGTTGTGTACGTACGTATCTGCTAACAATGTGGAATGACAAACTTGTATAATGCCATGTCGAAATGACCTCTGTTCGATTAATTGCCTGTCCATCCGCAGATAAAGCGTGCTGAAATTCTAATGCCAGTTGTACTTTTTCATCCTTTAACATTAAATAGGAATTTAGAAAGTCAATAAATGCGTCGGGTTGTACCAAAAAATTCGTACCTAAAATAACGTCTGTTGTCAGTAAGGGAAAAATCCAAAAATTTGAGTGGAACTATGACCTTCAATACAAAATGATAAGTGTGTCTGTAATTTTACATCTACTCCTTTACCAGATACTGCTCCTTTTATTTTAGTTTTGCCTAATGGTAACTTAGGATAAGTATTCTCTCTGTTACATTCGTTGGAAGTTTCTTCATTTATAACTGAAATAGGTGATCCAGAATCGATTACTGCTGAAAATGTGGATGCTCCAACCTTTACTTCAATTACAGGGTGGGAAATGGCTTTTTGAATAACTTGTTTTTGACGCAAAAATGTGTCTCGGATGTCGCCAAAAGTAATAACATTTTCGTGAACAAGAGTCTGTGTATCAGAAGTATTGCTTCTGTTGCTGGAGGTTGCAAACTGTACTGTATCTAATCAAATTCTTTACGACGTGCTCTTATTTACAGGAGATGCTGTGGCATTTCAACTATTTGCACTGTTCTGTTATTTCGTCCTTACGTATTTGGCTCGGGATGATAGCGACTGTCTCGTTCATTCATGATAATCTATTGTTGCGGATGATTCTGCTGCTCGTAAGACCTACTGTTATTAAATGTACGCTAAAATCTGTCCTCATTACTTTTATGTCTGTGATGATAGTCATTGCTATACGGCGCGTTGCCATAGGAATTGAAATGATATGTTTTCTTTACGTACTGATTGCCTTGTTGCGGTGCGTTACTATTTGATGGAGCCGACGCTATACGTGTAGGCGGCGAAATATTAAAGCTTCGTTGAACTTGCACATTATATTGTTGGTTAGGTATGCAAACTGGCTGATTTTGTTGCTGTTGTGGTGAAAACCTCTATTGTGGCCAAAATGTGTCTGCGATTGCTGAAAATTTTGTACATACTGATGATTAAAATTTTGTCTATTATTAAAGTTATACTGATATTTCTTGTCATTTCGGGAGTGTATAATGAAAACTGTCGCTTTCAGGTAAAACGTGTCATATCAGGTTTTCTTTACTCGTTCATAATCCTAGATATATCGATAGTTGAAAAGTTGTTTTGACTGATATAAAGGATAGTAAAAGAGAAGGTAGCAGTGCAGAAAACTAAAGAGGAAATAGCACTACTACGGATCGGGGCCCTGTGCACGATACAGCACATATTCATCGAAATGTAATGAATCCCCTGAGGTCACTTACGCTCTGCAAACAAATTTTAGTTTCTGCATTACAGGCCAAGCTGGTAGAAATGCGAAAGCAAATTGTTGAATCTGTGTTCTGTCATTCTTAAATACCTTAAATTTTCGCACGGACAGAAAGTGCTTATAATCAAAATTGTCGTCTCTGAATGTCTGAGCAGGTTCTGGATTGTATGATAATCCGATTGTCTGTGACTGTTCAGAATCTAAGTCACGTACTCTCAGTGAATTACCTAAATTATACTGGCTGTGTGAGTGTGAGGAATGTTCGGAATGTGGCGTATGCTCTGTCGTGTTAGATGCTGAAACATTTTTCATCTTTGTCACTTCTTGCTGTAAAGATGACAATTTTCTACGTAATGTATTATTGGACAACCTATCTCACTGATTGTCTGCTGTAAATTTTCGAATTCGGGTGTTTGATTAAACGAAACTGGTGACGTATCGTCTGATGTGGTGTCATTGTTATTTTCGATAACGCCAATACGACTGGCCAATTCATCAAATTTTTCAGTCAGTGCTTTTACCTGATCATCGTTTTTAGTGTCACAAGCATTAATTAGTTTTTGCATTTTACGTGTTTTTTTGTTCAATTTCTTAACGTCTGCTTTGATGGCATCAGGATCCTGTATTAATTCGAATTGTTCAAGTGTGTTGGTCACTGTCTGAAAATCTTTTGTGTGTGTGTCTGTTTTTGTTTTAAGATCGGAGGTTTCATCATGCAGTTCCGTGTTCAACTGTTTGATATCGTCTGATACTGTAGCAATGTTGTTGTCTACGTATGTTTTTGCTTTCGTAAACAATTTACGTTTTTCAGGAAATTGAAAAAGACGGTAATACAAATGGTTCAAACGGCTCTGAGCACTGTGGGACTTAACATCTGTGGTCATCAGTCCCCTAGAACTTAGAACTACTTAAACCTAACTAACCTAAGGACATCACACACATCCATGCCCGAGGCAGGATTCGAACCTGCGACCGTAGCAGTCGCGCGGTTCCGGACTGAGCGCCTAGAACCGCTAGACCACCGCGGCCGGCACGGTAATACAGTAATTAAAAAAATCGCCTTTACAAGTCGCATTCTGTCACTTGCTGAACGCAGTTATTCTGTTACAGAACTTGAAACATTATGTGTTGTATGGGGATTTACCAGATTTAGGCATTTTCTTTATGGAAGACATACTACAGTTTACACAGACCATAGAGCTATACAGTTTTTACTTTCCGCTAAATTTGCACATGACAGGTTAAGCAGATGGAAACTTTATCTACAGGAATTTAATTTTACAGTTGTTCACATTCCCGATACACAAAATGTTGTAGCAGACGCACAATCCCGTTCTCTCAGCAACAATCAGCAAGACATCGCAACCAATTTCTGCCAAGCAAATTTAAGCGTCATGTATATTCAACAAGTTGCATTATAGAATTTCATTTCGTCGTCATTACGAGACATAGCACAAGAGCAGAGCAAAGACAACGTATGGAAAGAAATTAAACACCTTTGGCAAAATAGGAATAACGTTACCATTAGAAACCATTATACTGTACGCAAGAACATTCAGTTTCGCCGCTCTCACCCTGACAGCAACAACTGGTTATTATGTATTCCTGACGAACTTGTTAACAAATTAATTTGGTATACTCATTTAGGTTACGCACGTTACGGAGCCAGAAAATGTTTTCTTATACTGAGACAGAACTGTTATTTTGCTAACATGGAGAAACGTATTCGACGAGTTTTAACGACATGTAAAATCTGCCAGAACCCTAAATCAGACACGACTTCACATATTCCTCCGTTACATCCCACTGTACCCGTTAAATTGAGACACATGGCCGCTGTAGACATTTTTGGTCCGATTCCCAGAACTAATAGAGGTTTTTGCTACATCTTTGTCGCTGTTGAACTCACTTCGAAATTTGTTACCTTCACTCCGTTACGCAAAGCTACTGCGAAATCTATTTCGAATGCATTTGTAAAGTATTTTCTATTTCATGTAGGGCATGTATTGAAAGTAATTTCCGACAATGGAACACAATTTCGATCTGCGATATGGTCAGGTATGTTACAAACTAGAAACGTTTCTCCGATCTATATATCCAGGTATCACACTTTTTCGAACTCTTCTGAAAGACTAATGAAAGAAATCGATAAACTACGTAGAATGTACTGCCATAAAAAACATATTGATAGGGATACACACATACTCTCATTCAAGGATGTAATTAACTCCATACCAAATGAATCTACTATGCTATCTCCGACTGTTATATTGAAAAATGTTGAACCACCTAACAAAATTAAAGAATTAGTGTCTTTTCCTACATCTCGTCGATTACGCCACCATGAAATAATTGACATTGCGCTCAACAACATCAAACGTGCGGCAGAGCGCCGGAGAAGACAGCAGAAACAGGTTTGTACACATGGGACAGATGATATTAGTACGCACACGCTATTTATCCAACAGAGGAAAAAGTAGATGCAGTAAATTTGAGGTTCTATACGCAGGTCCATATGGAATCCGCAGCATTCCTCACCCCAGTGTAGTACACGTCGAAACTTTGAGAACCAGAAAAAGCAAGGGCAATCACATGTTTCCAATATTAAAACCTTTACTGAATGAACATACTTTATGATTTATCACACTGTAATGCCATTTCCTGATATTTATATGACCACTCATGCAATTATATCTATGTGACTACTTACTGATGATGATCGTATTTTTTCTTGGCAAGTACCCGACAAGGCAAGGTTAGCAGGTCGCTTTTCTTGTCGTTGTATATCAGACAGTGCACATTTTCCATTTTTTTTTTTTTTTTTGTGTATGTATGATTGTTTTCCTAACGAAAGTAGAATTTTGTCTGTATGCACTATGAAATCTTTAAGATATAACAAACATCAGTTGGCTTTGACATTTTTCCTTATGATATCTCAATATCTACACTATTCTACATTTTGCTATTACGTTATGATACTGTGTGTACGTTTTTTGGACTTAAAAATTGTCTCTTGTTTTGACCTAATACGTTTTCTGTCATGTAATGCTGTATGCTTAGTTATATCACTAGAAACAAGTTTTTATTTAATGCGTATATGAATTAAATGCAAGATATTAATCTATATTTATCATTTTCAGAAAGCAATAACGTGTAAAAGAAATAAATGAAACCACAGTGGTTTACTATGAAATGGAAATTTCACCATCAGACTGAACGAAAGAAAATGCAATACAGTGTCATGAAGAGTAAATGGATCAGAATTAACGAGCATTAGCAAGAATATACTATACACACTGTATAATAGCAGTCTTAACTAATTATTTTTCTTTCAGAATACGAGGCGATTGATGCAGGGTGTCAGACAGAACTACACATGTTAATTTTAGTGATGAAATATGCTAGAAGTAAGAAACTCTACACTATGAATAGTGGTATGAAGTAAATGGTAATATGAATAATGAAGTGTCTATTTTTTTGCAGATGATAAAAAATGATGATGAATAGTTATATGAATAATGAAGTTTTTCTTTGCAGATGATGATAAAGAAGTTTATTTATTTACTATTAGTTAAGAGATGCTATGTAGTTATTTAAGTATTTGTTGCAGTTCCTTTTGACAGTATGTCTTACGTCGCATAGTATAATGACTGAATGTTTTGGGAAAGAAGGCAAGAGTACATACATATTAAGTACACGTTTCATTACCTGTTAATTCGAAGTTTACTACTTTTCAGCATAATATGAATACATTTCTTCTTTCAGCTCAATAATCCATTTTGTATTTTTTCCAGGAGAAGCTTTTCATGATATTAATATGCTATAAGCAGTTAGTTATTAAACCTGTTCTAACACTTGCATTTTTTTACCCAGTTGTGCCTATCATTTCTGAATGTGATCACATATACTGTACTTGCTTCATAACCTTGCTAGAGCTAACTCATGACGAATGACGTTATTAATCCTTATTTCCAGCAATAAGTCAAAAGTAAATATTTTCATGCCCCAGCAATGCATTGCTAGCGCAAAAAAAATTATTACCAGTATACAGCTAAATAATGCTACCAGTTTAAGATATATTTCTAGTCCTAAATAAATTGCAAATTTCTCGGATGTATTGAATCCATTATATCTATGTATTATTGGACTACAGACCTTTAGTAATAGTTACAATGTGTTACATTTTAAATATGTCTTATGTCATTTGCGTGATATCATATATAAACACTAACAGCTTGATGCTACACGCAATAACTCTTGTTTTGAATTATGACTTCTGAGTAATACTGGATGATGTTTTGTAATAATGCATAAATACTATGTCAATGATTACTGTAATTATAAATGCTATGCCAATAATTACTGTAATGAGACGAGTTATGAATAGTGTTTCGTAATACTCAATACTTACTACATGTTTAGTAACAAGATAATGAGTGCCAATAATTATTCAAATCGGTTGATACACTAGTGCAATTCTGAATGATGACTAGCATAAGATTTAATGGTCTTCACCTTCTGACCTAATTACTAACAATTACTGCAATATCCATATGTCCTGTCCATCCTCATGATCATGGAACACTATATTTGGTTTTTGCACTAAATTTGTGTTGATGTAATGGTATGGATTCTACAAGAATGTGGTGTCGACATATCAAGCTGTCCACCACCTTAAAAGATGGAGATGTTATTATGGTCCTACTGTTTGGTGTACCTAATGTACTACCAAAATGATAACATACAATATTAATACAAGAGTCAGTGTCTTTGCTACACTGATGAATACTTCAGGGAAGAGAACTTCAGATTGTCTCACTTGGTGTTGCGCTTTTGTAAAACGATATGGACTTCCAGCACAGCTACGTGCAACCCACTGTGCTACAACCACGATGCTATCCTTCCCATTCCTTTCCTAGTTCTTGTAAAATGGTAAAGACTTATGCAGTGCGTGTGCATTTTCTTTCATTCGCAATATGTTTAAATTCTTGTAAAATGGTAAAGACTTATACAGTGCATGTGCACTTTATTTCATTTCTCAATATGTTTCAATTTTTGTAAAATGGTAAAGACTTGTATAGTGCATCTGCACTTTATTTCTGTCCTTCATATGTTTAATTCATGTAAAAATGCTAAAGAGTTTTACAGTGCGTGTGCAAGTCCAATTGACTCACCATCGCTGCCAAATTTTTGCCCCCCCCCCCCCCCACCCACCAAGTGGAGGGTTATGTAAGAGGTCCATGATTAAAGAATTTGTTACTAGCGCACCTGAGCAAATATAATTTCTATGGATTGCTCACGCGCTGCCTGCGATCAGTAAGCTATAAGAGAATCTCAGACCAGAGAGCAGTGTTGACCGCAGTGGAACTGTGTAGCAGTTGTAGTAGTGGTAGCGGGTAGTCTGGTGTATGTAGTTGTCTGGGCCACTCGTGGGGAGCGATGGCGGAGCCTGAGCGATATAATATAAGGTAAAAGCAGCCTCGCGCATAGGTAATATTGTTATATCAAGTCCCATGTAAATGTTTAAAAAAATCTGTTAATAAGAGTCTATTTTATAAAAATTAACTTTTGCCAATCATTCATCTCAATTTAAAGAATTTACTAATTTCTCCAATCCATGGTCATCCCGATTATTGTAAAGAAAAATCAGTTGTTTCCTTTTACACATGACTAATCTATCGGCCAGCATTGCACTGGGCTGTGCCAGAAAAATTTATTATAAGAGCAGATAAATATGCGTTATCCGGCGACTTCATTGAGGTAAGAATTTTCAATTTATCCAGTACAATCTTTCAGGGCCATGACGCAGCACTGCTGACGTCCAACTTTTACCAGTTTAAATTCACGGTCAATTATTGACAGGTTTTCTATGAGTCACATTTTTTATTAGGAGATTAGTCACATTTTATTATTCCAAGGCTACGGAATTTATCTGTTGGTAGGTTACACAGAATGTGAATGATATAATTATATTTTTTACTCTTGGAGGGTTATAATTATATTTTTTATCTTTGGGAGGTTACAAACTGAGTGTGTCGTTCAATTGGATTTTATTCCATCGTTGCTGTTACTGCTAGCTCTTTATCTCACTATTTTGGAGAGACTTCACTTTTGGCTAAGGTAAAGGATCTTGTAGTCAAGAGAGGGGCCATTGTGTGTGCAGCGATCAGAACTGGAATTTTATGGAATCATTTGGGCAGCAGACACTACAAACTTCATGTGGTGGGTCAAGTGCACCATCTATGAGCGCAGGGCAAGGTCACTGTTGTCTTAGTTGATGCGATGTGTTTGTACGGAGAGCGACCTACATCAGATATTCCGGCGTTGTAGTATAGTACTGCTGCTGTTCCGTTTGTTTTGCTTGAGTCAATAGCAAATCGTGGGTTGCTCATTCTCCCTTTCTGTGCTGATTGCTATAAGAATGTTTTTCAGTGACATTTTACACTCTCATGTAGGAATATGATTCCTTAATTTACGCATGTGCGCTGAGGGTCCGAGACGATATTGCGTTTAACATTCTCGTTGAAATTGATTTTCTGGCGCTACAAACACGATAATAGCAGGAGGTTTGGCCGTTAGCAGTAGTCTGTATGCCTTATGCATTCTGGTGAAAAACGCCAGGAAGTGTATTTACGGTTTTGCCACATTCTGAGCAGAAAACATATTTCGTAAGTTGTGATGAAGTGCAATGTTCCAAGCCTTTTTATACTGTTGGTCCGTTTTGTAGTTAATTTAATTACAAGCACTAGTATAAGAATTTTCCTTGCGTCTAAGTAGGACTTACCCCAAATTTTACGTTTAGATGCGGAGCACCACAGTCCGTTACGCAGTATACCCATAAGTTATCTAGCATAAGAACGCCTACGATAATCTAAGAGCTTTCCTCCTGGCCTGCTTTAGTATAAATCTACCTTAATCTATCCAAACTGTCCTGCACAAGAAATGAATTGGTTAGGCTGCTGAAACATAGGCCGTCACGTCGTACGACTAAATTAGTGCCTTGGGCACTAGTAGTTACATTTTTGAAGGACGTCGTATTCTCGCTGTTGACAGTAGAAATTATTTCACAACTACAATTTCGGTCTTACCATTTTCAAGTGGTACTACGAAGGACTTTGCTTTAGCACATGCCAGACCTTAAAATCCTCCGACATGTATACAAGTCATCGTAAAAAAATAGGCCATTTTACTGTAGAAATGCACTAACATCAGACGAATGCGAAGATCTGCACGTCGTGAAATGTCATTTCACGTTGTACAGAGCTTCGCACCAGTCTGATGTTACTGCATTTCTACAGCGAGAAGGCCTATTTTTTGACGATGACTGGTATTCATGTTGGAGAATTTTAAACACTGACATTTGCTCAAGCAAAATCTATCACTGCACTGCTAGAAAATAGCCCAAGGGTCGAAACTGTGACTGTGAAATAAATAATCTCTGCAGTCAACGGAAAATATGGTGCCCCTCAAAAAGAACTCTTAATTTTTTTTTCAAGACTATAACATTTTTGTAATATTGCATCATTAATTTGGACTCAGTTTCGAAAACCTTCTATTAAATGAAACTCTGTGGATTTTAGAATGTTTTAAGGCTATTCAATTGGATTAATGTGGCATTTATGAAATTTTAAACATCATATCCCTTTTGGATGTACTTGACGTAAGATTGCCCTCTCATTCCGTCTTTATCTCACACACTGCGTTGCCTACCGTAAGTAACAGGAAGGAGACGTCATAATTGGGCAATGGTTCTCCGATCTCATTTACAGGTGTGTGGCCATTACTGGGGCATCTCTGGTGCCCGCCATCGCCTTCCAAGACGGTTGTCCTGCAGCTAAGGTGGAAGTTTTGCTATAGCCAGCCAAGTAATCGAATCTGCTGCAAATAAATATTTCAATAAATGTTATTCGGCTCAACATCATCAGTTAATAAAAGTTCAGTCCTCCACTCCCAACCATAAACCTTCGGATCAACTGGTAACTGCAGAACGTGGTTATGCTAGAGGGCCGAAAGAGGCTGAGCGGGTAGGTTAGAACTTGTTTGTAATACGTTATGACCTGTTTCAGTATGGATGTACACGTACTGTACGAGATATGCAACTACTCAGACCGCAAGGAGCTGTGGTATGATGAAAGGTCTTGAGAAAGCGATTAGAAGGCAACGGTACCAGAACAGATTAATGTAGTTAAAGAAGTTCTCGCTGTCCCGGTGGTGATCCTGGCTGACAGCGTAAAACGGTGAGTTACTTGTTGGCGCCTATAAAAGCAGCTATCACTGAAGGGCAAGCTATTACAAATCGTTTTGATGTTGGGCGACCATTACTAGCAAAGAAGCGAAAGTTGAAGGCCATGGTGTTGCACTATCAGAATACATGGAGAGATGTAAGCTAGACTATTGGCCAAGAAGACATATTAACCAGTGGAACAACTGAACGTTTCCCTTCGTGGCTTGACGGAGTGGTAAGGATCGGTTGGCGTAGAAAGTAGAACTGAGGAAGAAGTACCTATAAACAGTCCAGTTATGCCAGCGCAAGAGATAGGAACCCTGATGTTTTTCTCAAGATGTCAAATCAGTCGAAGGAATTTCTTAGTAGTATAGGAAATTTGTGGGATAGCTATATTAATTAAGTGGTGAAATTTCTATATGTTATGGTGGATTTACAAGGTAAGGCTGAACATTTTGTTATTTACGTGGTTTTCTAGGTATTTATGTGTTTTACGAATACAATATTTGTCAATACTTTCAGTGCTGTTCCACTTAAAAGTTGTCACGATCATCATATACACTACTCCAGCACATTAGAAGATATTTGTATACTGTTTTCATAACCGTTAGGTATCCTCAAATAGTGCAGTCCCCCACACAACCATGTTTTGTTAACTTAATTAGAATTTTGTTATTAAATGTTCTTCGAAATAAAATTAAAGTTATTTTTTTCACAATGCTGTGTAACGTTGTAAACACATATGTATGGAGTATTCGATTATTTTAGATTTTTCAAGTTAGGATGTGAAAAATATCTGTTTATTCAGTATTATCTGCAAATGTGGCGTACATTTTGGGGTAATGTATCCTTGACACTATTACTAATAGAAGTCATCTTAACTTGAATGTTTATCCACTTCCTCTGTGGTCTAAGAAACGTTGCAGCAGATATACCGCAGCACACAACTATAACTTGATATTCTTTGATAAACATGAAATATCTTCTTCTTTTAATGCTATATTTTTATCTTTGGAATGTATTATGATCTGTGTGCTACACTGAGGTGACAAACGTAAGGGGTAGGCCATAAGCACGTGTACAGATGATGGTAGTATCGCCTACACAAGGTATAAAAGGGTAGTGCATTTGCAGACCTGCCATTTGTATTCAGTTGATTCATGTAAAAAGGTTTCCAATGTATGGCAGCACGGTGGGAATTAAGACTTTGAACCAGAGTTTTAGTTGGAACTGGACGCAAGAGACATTCCATTTCTAAAATAGTTAGGAAATTCAGTATTCCAAGACCCACAGGGTCAAGAGTGTGCCGACAATACCAAATTTCAGGCATTATCTCTCACCACAGGCAACACGTTGGCCGACGGTGTTCACTTAACGACCGAGGACAGTGGCGTTTCCATAGAGATATCAGTCCTAACAGACAAGCAACAATGCGTGAAATAACCGCAGAAATCAATGAGGAAAGTAGGAAAACGTATACCTTAGGATAGTGCGGCAAAATGTGGCGTTAATCGACTGTGCAAAGACTGACCCAAGTGCCTTTTTTTAATAGCCCGACATCGCCTGTAGCTCCTCTCCTGGGCTCATGACCATATCTGTTGGACCCTTGATGACTGGAAAACCGTGGCCTGGTCAAATGAATTCTGACTCAGTTTGGTAAGGGATTGTGGTAGCGTTAGTGTGTGCAGTACACGCGACGGAGCCATGGAACTAAGTTGTCAACAAGGCACTGTGCAAGCTGGTGGTGACCACATGATGGTGCAGGCCACGTTTACACTGAATGAACCGGATTCTCTGGTCCCACTGATTACTGACTGAATTTCAAAGCTTGTGAAGAGATACGATAAGTGCCTCAATCACTATGGGGACTATGTAGAAAAATAGTGCAAAGATGTAGTTGTAAGATGTATATATTAAAATATTTTTATTTAACTTGGTGTAATTTTTTAAATCAACCGGAGGTTACTTTCTGAACGGCCCTCGTACATACACCCCACCACCTTGGTGCGTCAATTGTCCTGGCCTCCACTTGCCTAGATCTTTCGACTGCCCCGCCTATCAGAAGGAGAAGAAGATACAAGAATCGAAAACCTTGGACCATCTGTCTTATTCTGAAGCCAGGAAGAAATATGACCGCCTCCATCCCGTGATGTTGACAACGTCGTTTGCTTCAGTCGTGTCCACTCCTTCCACAGTATCCTCACCCCTATTCTGTCCCCCCTCCACCTCCTCACCCCATCTGGGGTCTATGCCTCTGCTTCCCAAATCCCTCCCTTCCAAATCCTCCTCCCTCGCAGCCCCTGCCCCCTCTGCCCCAGGGGCCACCCTTCCTCTTCCTCCTCCTCTTCCTCCTCCTCCTCCTCCTCCTCCTCCTCCGCCACCTGAGAAACGATCCTCTTCTCAGGCGTCCATCGGGGAAACATTACAGACCCTGGCTTCCGCGGTCCGGTGTTCAAAATACGACCCCGAGCGTGACGACTTTCTTCGGGTCCAGCCCCCACAGCCCACCATCTCTGTGACTCA
Organism: Schistocerca serialis cubense; assembly: GCF_023864345.2. Lineage (NCBI taxonomy): Eukaryota > Metazoa > Arthropoda > Insecta > Orthoptera > Acrididae > Schistocerca > Schistocerca serialis. The sequence continues at coordinate 61,027,425 of NC_064644.1, read as the reverse complement.
TCGGTCTTCCAAGAAGGCCTCAAAGAAGAAGTCTTTATCCCCCTCTCCATCCCGGTGCATTTCGTCTGATGCTCCATCCAACAGTCGCTGCTCCTGGCCGTCCTCAGTTTCGACAGGACGCTCTGCTGCCAGGCGCTCAGCAGGCCTGTCGCCAGCGGACAATGCTGCCCTCCTGCGCAACCCAGGAATGCAACCACAGCTGGCGATGACTCGATGGAACAGGACCCCACTCCTGACGGTTGTAGCGATGTTCCCTCGAACCCTGGCCCTCCGCAGCCGTGGAGGTGACCAGCTCTTACCCCGTTTCGTTCCCCCTTTCTCTGGCTCACGATGGCTCTGTTACATTGGAACATAAGAGGTATTCGATCTAATGGCGAGGAATTACAACTGCTCCTCCACCTGCACTGTCCGCTCGTCATTGGTCTCCAGAAAACGAAGTTACGCCCAACTGACTGTATTGCTTTTACCCACTGTACCTCCAAGCGATCTGACCTAACCCCTGTGGACGGTATTAGCTCATGGTGGGGTCATGTTGCTCGTTCAGGTCGATGTCTATTACCATTCCATCCCACTGACCACCTCACTCCAAGCAATAGCTGTCTGTATTACTCTTTTTGCCTTTACTTTTTCTGTTTGTACTGTCTACACTCCATCGTCATCCGCAGTTAGTTGGGCTGACATGAAGCACCTGTTTGCTCAACTTTCTCCATCGTTTTTATTGTTTGGCCACTTCAATGCCCATCATCCCCTTTGGGGTTCACCTGCATTCTGTCAGAGAGGCTCCCTCTTGGTGGATGTTTTCAACCATCTCAATCTTGTCTGCCTCAATACTGTCGCCCCAACTTTCCTCTTGGACTCTACTCATACCTACTCCCACTTGCACCTCTCGATCTGTTCTACCCATCTTGCCCATCGGTTCAGTGGTATGTCCTTTCTGACGCCTGTTCGACCGACCATTTCCCCTGTATCGTTCGTCTCCTGCACCACTCCCCCTCCCCACGTCCCTCGAGCTGGAACATACCAAAAGCTGACTGGGCACTTTACTCCTCCCTGGCGACCTTTCCGGACCAAGATTTTCTCAGCTGTGACAGTCAGGTCGAATGCCTCAAGGCTGTTATCACCAATGCTGCCAAACGTTCCATTCCTTGTACTACCTCTTCCTCACGTTACGTTTCAGACCCCTGGTGGGTTTAGCCTTGCAGAGTCACTATCCGTGCTCGACGACGTGCTTTACGCACCTTTCGCCGCCATCCTACGCTGGCGAATTGTATTACTTACAAACGGCTCCGAGCGCAATGTCGTCGAGTAATCAAAGACAGCAAAAAAGCTTGTTGGGCCTCTTTCACAAGCTCGTTTAACAGTTTTACTCCCTCTTCTGTCGTCTGGGATGGCCTGCGCCGGCTGTCAGGCATTAAGGCCCACTCCTCAATACCTGGCCTGACTTCAGGTAATGAGGTACTTGTGGACCCTGTCGATGTCTCCAACGCCTTCGGTCGCTTTTTCGCGAAGGTTTCAAGCTCCGCCCATTACCACCCTGCCTTCCTTCCCAGAAAAGTGGCAGAAGAGGATCGACGACCTACCTTCCATTCGCTGAATCTGGAAGGTTATAATGCCCTCTTTACCACGCGGGAACTTGAACGTGCACCTGCACTGTCCCGGTCCTCTGCTCCGGGGCCAGATGCCATTCACGTTCAGATGCTGACACACCTTTCTCTGGCAGGCAAATGGTTTTTTCTTCATACCTATAACCGCATGTGGACCGAAGGTCAGGTCCCCACGCGTTGGCGTGAGGCCATCGTTGTTCCCATACTCAAACCCGGGAAGGATGGACACCTTCCTTCTAGTTACCGACTCATTTCTCTTACAAGCTGTGTCTGTAAGGTGATGGAGCGCATGGTTAACGCTCAGTTGGTTTGGATTCTTGAATGTCGATGGCTACTTACGAATGTTCAACGCGGTTTTCTTCGACGTTCATCATGAACAACTTTTTGCGAAAGCGCCAAATGGTAGCTGTGTTCTTCGATTTGGAGAAGGCTTACGATACCTGTTGAAGAGGAGGTATCCTCCGCACTATGCGCAGGTGGGGCCTACGTGGTCGCCTGCCCGGTTTTATTGATTCATTTTTAACAGATCGAATGTTTAGGGTACATGTGGGTTCCGTATTGTCCGACGTCTTCCTCCAGGAGAACAGAGTGCCTCAGGGCTCAGTTTTGAGCGTAGCCCTTTTTGCCATAGCGATCAATCCCATTATGGATTGCATTCCACCTAACGTCTCCGGCTCTCTTTTCGTCGATGACTTCGTGATCTACTGCAGTGCCCAGAGAACATGCCTCCTGGAGCGCTGCCTTCAGCGTTGTCTTGACAGCCTATACTCACGGAGTGTGGCTATTGGCTTCTGGTTCTCTGAAGAGAAGATGGTTTGCATTTGCATCAACTTTTGGCGATATAAAGCGTTCCTTCCTCCATCCTTACATCTTGGTCCCGTTGTTCTCCCCTTCATGGAGACAATGAAGTTTTTAGGGCTCACACTGGACAGGAAACATTGTTGGTCTCCACTTTTCTCTTATTTGGCTGCCTGTTGTACACATTCTCTTAATGTCCGTGTTCATAGTGGTTCGTCTTGGGGAGCGGATCGCAACGTCCTGCTTCGCTTATATCGGTCCATAGTCCGATCAAAGCTGGATTATGGGAGCCTCATCTACTCGTCTGCTCGGCCATCCCTCTTACGCCATCTCAACTACATCCATCATCGGGGGTTACGTCTTGCAACCAGAGCATTCTATACCAGTCCTGTTGAGAGTCTTTATGCTGAAGCTGCCGAATTACCATTGACCTACTGGAGCGACGTACTCCTTTGTCGGTATGCCTGTCGGTTGTTGTCAAAGCCCGACCACCCCTCTTAGCAGTCCTTCTTCGACGATCCTCTCCAGTATGGGTTGTATGTGTCTACCCTGCTGCCCCCAGGAGTCAGCTTTCGTCGCCTGCTTCAACAATTGGATTTTACCCTCCCTACCACCTTCAGAGAGGGTGAGATCCCGACACCACCTTGGCTCCAGGCTGTGGTTCACATTCATCTTGACCTCCACTCGCTCCCGAAGGAGGCTATTCCAGATGCAGTGTATTAGAGATGGGGGATGCGCTCTTGAACTAATTCATAGAGTTGAATCTTTCAAAGGAGTGAACAATCAGTGATTCAGAAAAAAAGAACGGTAGCTCCAAACGTTTCTCACAGCAGAGAGAGAGAGAGAGAGAGAGAGAGAGAGAGACGGAGCATATCAGCGGGGCCTTTGCTGGTCAGAGCACACTGGACGCCACACAACACAGCCAGCGCCGGCCTCTGCCCTGCTTCTACCTTGGCTGCCTGCATTGTGCAGTGCCCCATTGGATTTTGTGTTTCACATATGCCGTGCCGTCCATGTGCGTCGTCTGCCGCGCGCAGTGTCTGGCGCAGCTTAACTTCGCATCGCACTCTGTCAGCGATCGTTTCAGTCGCACGTCCTGCCCTCTGGGCAGTTGATGCGAGCAACAGGACAGAGAGCCACCTAGCGAATAACATAGGAACTACTTGCAACAACCTGCTCGCAAGAGAACAGACGATTTGTTTCGGAGCGGGTGAGTTCACCGCTCCCCCCACCCTCGGAACTCGCCCGCTCAACGCTCACCCCACCGTCTCGACTCTAGCCAGAGCGTTGAGCAAAGCGACTCAGGTGTCACTCTGGTCTCTGCGGTCTCAGCTCACGCAGTAATACAGCTCGCGGCTCGACCCGCTCGACTCAGCGCCTCTGCATCGGAGTTCGTCCATACTGGATATTGTTCTTCGTAGTAATACCGCTATGTATATTACATTATTATGTTATGTATACATCAATTGTTTTTATTTTATTTTTATTTGTTTAAACTGATTAGATTAGGTTCCTGATGACTCCTCTTACTATGGGATTTTTATTATGGACACTCGAATTTACGCTTTAATTACGAGCGAACCGATAAACGTATCGCAAAATGTGATACACCAGTATTTTCCTTGTTTTATTCTGCGTAAGGCTATATGCAGCACTTTCGTTTTACAGTCAAATTTATATATCTTTTTTCTTATTCTGGTACGGATTTTGCGATTTTAGGCGTCTTCGGAAGGAAACGTTCACTTTAAAAATATATGGCTTGCAATGAATTTGTATGAGGTTAATGAAATTTTAATACATTATAGCCAAATATATTGTTAATGTAAATCTCAAGTTACAACATTTTCCGATCACCCAAAAAACCACGATTGTGCAAAACAAATCAATAATCAAAAACTTTGTCATATCGTGGAAATTTCAATAAACAATACAAAATTCTTACTCATTATCTGTGTTACTTAAAAATAGGATCAAATAAGATCAAAATACAGGTGTAGTACTGGAATAAACCAAGTTTAAAGGACAATGTGCCTTCCATTTATTTTCTATTGTAAGTGAGTGGTGAGTCATGAAAAAGAGCTAATTCATTTCAGGGAGTGAACAGTTCTGATCCAATCTCTGAAAAGAACAGTTTTGCCCATCTCTACAGTGTATTGCTCACGGTTTGTCGAACTTCGTGCGCGACTCGCCAATAACACCTTTATTTACACTGATGGCTCCAAAACTGACGATGGTGTCGGCTGTGCCTTTGTCGTCGGGGACGTCACCTTTAAATACTGGCTCCTCGACTAGTGTTCCAGCTTTACGGCCGAGCTTTTTGCTCTCTCTCAGGCCGTTCAGTATGTCCGCCGCCACCGCCATTCTCCATATGTACTCTGCTCTGATTCATTCAGTGCTCTTCAGAGCCTTGGAGCTCCATATCCAGTCCATCCCTTGGGGCAACAGATCCAGCAATCCCTCCATTCTTTTGGTGATGATGGCTCTCCTGTTAGCTTTATGTAGGTTCCAGCCTGGTAATGAGGCTGCTGATGCTGTGGCCAAGGCTGCAGTCCTCCTGCCTCGGGCAGCCTCCCTTTGTGTCTCATCGTCTGACATTAGTGGGGTTGTTTGTAAGAGGTTTGTGTCATTATGGTGGGATACTTGGTCGTCACTTCAAGAAAATAAGCTCTGGGCCATAAAACCGTTTCCAACAGCTTGAAAAACCTCCTCCCGACCATCTCGGCGAGAGGAGGTCATTTTGGCCAGGTTGCGGATTGGGCATTGCTGGTTTAGCCACCGCTACCTGCAATCCGGTGACCCCACCCCACAGTGCCCTTGTGGTAATGCATTGACAGTGCACCATGTTTTATTGTCGTATCCCCGTTTTAATCCATCCCGTGTTGTCCTGTCTCTGCCCTCTACCCTACAGGAAATTTGAGCTGATGACGCTCGAGCAGCTGCTCGTGTTCTTCGTTTTATTACATTGATGGACTTATCCAGAGACATCTAACTCTTTTAATTATTTTATCTACGTCTTTGTAAGAAATTTCTTGTGTCCCCCCCCCCCCCCTTTGAGTTTTACCGGATTATATGTGTGACTGGGCGCTAATCATCTCAGTACTTGAGCGCTCTAAACCCCCCCCCCCCAAAAAAAAAAACTATCGCTGGACGGCTATAGAGGCAACAAGGCTCAGTATTTCTACAAGGGACTTATAGCGACTTGTGGAACCTACGCCACGTCAGGCAGCTGGATAATGCTGGGAAAAGGAGGTCCGACACGACACTAGGGGGTATCCCATGACTACTGTCACATCGTTGTATAATATTCCCTACCGAAACAGGTAGGGAATAAATAAAAAGTTGTACAGCTGTTGGCACAAAAGTGATTTCTTTTCCTAATATTTATTGTCTCTAGATAACAATTTCAGTATGTTTTCTTGGTATTAGTGACTAGGACTTGTTAACTTTGGTTACAATTAAGGGTGAAGGGATGTTGTTACAATTTCTTAAGGGCGATACAGCTTAGGGCCAAATATGGCAGCAAGTGCGGCGACACACTATCACTGACATGATAGCCGGACGTCCGTGCAAGAATCGGTCACCTACATTCTGGGAGGGAACAGGAAGTCGATGAGACGACGGATGACTATGGGCGCAGGGTGAAAAGAAGTGATAGGGCCCTCGGATTAAATTATGTCGATAGCCCCATTGTAGAGCTTATGAGACAGGAATGTAGGCATACTACCTACAGTTAGATAACTTAACCCGCAGTATTCAAGGCGCGCTGTACATGGACAAAAGACTAACACGCCCGTACGGACGGAGAGGTGGCAAGATACTTCGCGCAAAAGTGACATTAAATGTTATCAGTGCTGTACGGCTGGGCACATACGCCGACTCTGTACCCAAATTAAAGCCAACAGAGGGAGATGACACCTAAGAAAACGGCGGAGGGCGAAGGCTATTCGTGGTCGAGGCACTGCTGGTATAGGGAATCCCATAGCAGGCGCGGTGCCTTTCATTTGTTGTCAACTTAATTACGAACCTGTTCCCGCGCTTCTGGATTCGAGACGTGCAATCTCTGTGTTGATGCCCGTTGGTTGAAAGTGCATCAGCTACAGCAGTGATGTGCGCCGGTACCTGACAGCCAAAAATTCCCGCGTCAGCGTAATTGCGACATTTGATGACTGGTTTTACTTTGAAGGCTCTTTTTGGGTGCTGAGTAATCTCACGAGCAAGGTAATTCTTGGCTCTGATGCGACACCCAAAGTAATTCTCTTGCCGAATCGGTTGATCGAATATTTTGAATTCAAGTTTCGTAAAGGTAAACAGCTATTGTTTTTGAGCATCAAGGTACGGGATGTCAAGAATCTGTACACTGTAAGAAGCTACGGTCATGACAGCGAATGGGAGTTTCAGAAATTCTTGACAAATCTTAATATTTGTCTAGTCAACATAAGCAGAAAATTAAGTCATTAGGTGTCAAGTTAACTGATGTGCTTACAGGAATGTTAGGGCTTACTCAGCTTACCAAGTACAAAATCGAGGTCACAGGTAACATTCCTGTTAGTGCCATCACAGTCCAGATTGTGTCACTCTGTAACGTCCCTCTTACTAATCGGCCTATACTGCTTGCGATATAAAATATGACCGTGGATCGCGTGTATGCCTAATGGATTTTTTCTAATTGTATAAGGCTACCTTTCCCAAAAAACTGATACCGATAAGTAGGCGGAAAGTGTACAATCAACCCTTCTTATGGAAAGTCTACTAAAAATAAAAGTAATTAAGCCGAACAGCGCTATAATTTGGAAAATCAAAGTTATGTTGTGCATTCACTCATGAACAACACTGGACGGAAAGGGGTACCACTGATCATGAATCCAAAAGTTACAATAATGAACGAAAAGGAAGTAATGAACGGTCGCCAGCCCAATAGGGAAATTTAAATCGAAAATTCTGTACAAGACGATGGGAAAGAAAAACATGTATTATTAAACACTGACGTGGCAACTAAAGGTTTCCACGTTTTTCGTTAAATTTTTTTTATACTAATTTTAAGTGACTATGTAATGATAAAGAAAACTGAGAAGTCACTCTTATGGTATGTTTGGCAATAAATTTTGAAAAAGACAATGGAGTAATGATTTGAAAATATTCAATTAAACTGTGTGTTAGTACTGAACTTCGTTACGTGAACAATGACTTTCAGTGACCTCAGCATAGCGTCATCAAAGAAATTTAGAAAAGAAAAACAAGCACTTTTTACTTTGCCATTATTTATTTTGCAAATTGGATTTCATATTATTGTCTGAACAACTGAGCCTTTTTTACTGACTTGATGAGAATTAAATACTAGAATACGTACCAAACCAAACAGATATATGCTCTAGGCTATATGTAAAATAAATAAAACTTCGGCATTCTTAATTTGTGCATCACTTTAGATTAGGATTTTTTCCAGTGATTGATTCGATAAGTTGAAAAATGAATTGCTTTACTTTAGTCATATACTGAACTCTCTGGTGTACAACAGTTAATTGAAAGTAGACTGGGGCTAAAATTCTTAAAAGAGAAATTATTCATTAATAAACTGGCTGTAAATATTCAATTTGTTTCTTGTGACACTCAGTTAGCATATTAGGAAAAAAAAGGAACATGAATCCTGCTTGGTAACAATGTCTGGGTTCAATGAGGACACAATCGCCCTGAGTTTAACTGATTATTATTTAAATAAGTCTTATCAATCATATCACATTCAGTTCTGGTGCTGGGTTAGCCGTTAATACTTGCTACCAATGAACAGATTTACTTCAGTGCTGTGCATACGACGAAACTCGGAGCCGACGACAAAACTGTGTTGCTGGAACTGCTGCTGTTGCTGAAGACAGTAGCATATTGTGGCGCCACGGCTAATTATAGGAACAGGCAATCGTGATTAATACAGCGTCTTCCGCCCGTCCACTGTCCATACTCCTACTCTAGACATCTGGCCGGCGGGCGTACATGATGCCGCCGGAAATGGTACTCTCTACTGAGAGAGCGATAACACCACACTTCCGGACACTACAAGCGCTGGAAACCGTCTCTCACTCTCTCCGCGGGCTCTGCGCAACAACTCTCTACCCAAAGATTTTACAACTCACAAGCACTGCTATTATCGTTGCTAGTCGATACAAATAACAATTCCTTTGGCTTTTTCCTGGAGATTATAAGTTTCGCAGTAAAACACAGATAAATACAATGAAACGCCAAAAGACTTCTACCTAAATGTACACATACAGGGAAGCAACGCCCTTACTTATTAAAAGAAAGCGTTTAAATTACAAATATTTACATACAATTCAGAAAAAAGTTATACATTGGTAGCAGGTGCCATGCATCCTGCATTTTCGGCGTTACAACTCCCGTCATGAAGCAATTGAAGCAGGTGATGGAGCAGATAGTATACTAGAGGTTGATTCGGCCATCATCATCTAGTTATTGGTCACCTATTTCTACGGTGAGTAATCAACACGGAGGAGACAGGTCGAAAGTTAATTACAGAGAAGTGAACTACAAGATTATTTTACGTTCCACTCCTCTCCCCGATCTGCACTCATGTTCCGTCTGGTTCAGGGATGCTAAAATTTTTACCATTCTGGCTTTGTCCACTGAAGGCATAAAATCTGAAACTGAGTCCGTGATAATATTTTGGCACTTTATTTTACAGGTCCGTCTTGACCACACAAACTATTACTCTTCACTGTTACCAGTTTTGGCTGCAGCCATCTTCATATCTGTTACAAACAAAAATAGTGTGTAACTAACTAAGTTCGGTTTCCTGACGCTAAATCTATAAAAGGCCTGGTGCTACATAAGAGAGATAAATTTACATGATTAACAGCCTTGTAAACCAGCCATACAAACCATTAAAATATTCTGGAACGTGAAACTAAACATGTAGGTACACAGTAAGTGCTGGTGATGATCAGAATGCGTCTGGTGTTCATACCAAGGAACTGAGGCCAGCAGAGGGCACTATAGCTAGTCTACATTATTAATCAGTACCTCAAATATAATGGTTGAAATTCGGTATGTGTAGTCATGAACAGAAATTACTTCACATAGCAAAACGAGCGTCTGACAACAAAACATGTACTGGCATACTATGCTTGGAATTACATCCATGCTTAAAAGTCACATAAAAAGTACAGATATTATTAATATGAAGCTCCTATCCAGGCAAAGGAAAACATATAATTGTGTGAAAGACAGTACAAAAAATGTAAGATTAAAATCACATCTGTACACTGAAATCTTCCAGCATAACAAATCAATTACTGTAACCATGATAGTAGGGAAATTCACGGAACAGTGATTACTAATTAAAAATTAAAAATCGATAGTCGGTAATACAACCGGAGTGGGATGTCAGTGGTGGCACGTCGTGGGTTCTCTGTATGGCGTACTTGTCTTCCCACGGTGGAACTTGCGGGGGAAGGCCCAGTCTCCTCGTCGCCGGCGGCCGGCGCACACGACCGCACGACAATCCGCTGGGGCGCCCGACGCCGCTCAAAGCAGTGCTTTTCTGAATACATCAAAGTACACATTTAGATTAAACCCACTCTGTACATTCAGGAGTAATTCCGGTTGCCTTTTCCGGTGTACATCATTTTCTCGAATGTACTCAGTAACTGCCATTTGGCGCCCTATGCAACACTTTCATATTATTCTGTATATTTCCTACCGAATGTTTATCTCTGTTCAGATGTGTACCGAAAGTGCTCTTAGTTTGATTGTACGTATTCTCTCTAAAACAGTCTTGAAATTCCTTCCTATCTGACTAATATAAAACTTGTCACTGTCTTGGCGCCGGCCGAAGTGGCCGTGCGGTTAAAGGCGCTGCAGTCTGGAACCGCAAGACCGCTACGGTCGCAGGTTCGAATCCTGCCTCGGGCATGGATGTTTGTGATGTCCTTAGGTTAGTTAGGTTTTACTAGTTCTAAGTTCTAGGGGACTAATGACCTCAGCAGTTGAGTCCCATAGTGCTCAGAGCCATTTGAACCATTTGAACAGTCTTGGCAGCTTATCTCATAGACACCAGATTCCAAAATTTGTTGCTGTTGTTGCCAACTTTGTGGCATAGCCTACAACCAATTGTACTTTTCGTTTGAAATCCATTTTGATAGCCTGAGAAGTTCTATCGGAAAACACACCATTGTACGACATAGCAACAAACATCTTTCCTTGTGATTCTATTTTCTGCCTGTCACATATTTTTGGTTTTAGTTCACTGTAAAATTTCATTACGTCTTGATCCTTATGTCCGTTTGCCTTGGCTACTTGTCTAATCACACTTAGTTCTTCTACCTCGTCATTAGGGGTGAGTGGAAGTTTTAGCATCATGGCCCTGAAGTATGCCCATTTATGCTTCTTTGGGCGACAGGATTTCACATTCATAATCGAATCAGTCCCCCCCATGAACCATGGACCTTGCCGTTGGTGGGGAGGCTTGCGTGCCTCAGCGATACAGATAGCCGTACCGTAGGTGCAACCACAACGGAGGGGTATCTGTTGAGAGGCCAGACAAACGTGTGGTTCCTGAAGAGGGGCAGCAGCCTTTTCAGTAGTTGCAAGGGCAACAGTCTGGATGATTGACTGATCTGGCCTTGTAACAATAACCAAAACGGCCTTGCTGTGCTGGTACTGCGAACGGCTGAAAGCAAGGGGAAACTACAGCCGTAATTTTTCCCGAGGGCATGCAGCTTTACTGTATGATTACATGATGATGGCGTCCTCTTGGGTAAAATATTCCGGAGGTAAAATAGTCCCCCATTCGGATCTCCGGGCGGGGACTACTCAAGAGGATGTCATTATCAGGAGAAAGAAAACTGGTGTTCTACGGATCGGAGCGTGGAATGTCAGATCCCTTAATCGGGCAGGTAGGTTAGAAAATTTAAAAAGGGAAATGGATAGGTTGAAGTTAGATATAGTGGGAATTAGTGAAGTTCGGTGGCAGGAGGAACAAGACTTCTGGTCAGGTGACTACAGGGTTATAAACACAAAATCAAATAGGGGGAATGCAGGAGTAGGTTTAATAATGAATAGGAAAATAGGAATGCGGGTAAGCTACTACAAACAGCATAGTGAACGCATTATTGTGGCCAAGATAGATACGAAGCCCACACCTACTACAGTAGTACAAGTTTATATGCCAACTAGCTCTGCAGATGACGAAGAAATTGAAGAAATGTATGATGAAATAAAAGAAATTATTCAGATTGTGAAGGGAGACGAAAATTTAATAGTCATGGGTGACTGGAATTCGAGTGTAGGAAAAGGGAGAGAAGGAAACATAGTAGGTGAATATGGATTGGGGGACAGAAATGAAAGAGGAAGCCGCCTGGTCGAATTTTGCACAGAGCACAACATAATCATAACTAACACTTGGTTTAAGAATCATGAAAGAAGGTTGTATACATGGAAGAACCCTGGAGATACTAAAAGGTATCAGATAGATTATATAATGGTAAGACAGAGATTTAGGAACCAGGTTTTAAATTGTAAGACATTTCCAGGGGCAGATGTGGACTCTGACCACAATCTATTGGTTATGACCTGTAGATTAAAACTGAAGAAACTGCAAAAAGGTGGGAATTTAAGGAGATGGGACCTGAATAAACTAAAAGAACCAGAGGTTGTACAGAGATTCAGGGAGAGCATAAGGGAGCAATTGACAGGAATGGGGGAAATAAATACAGTAGAAGAAGAATGGGTAGCTTTGAGGGATGAAGTAGTGAAGGCAGCAGAGGATCAAGTAGGTAAAAAGACGAGGGCTAGTAGAAATCCTTGGGTAACAGAAGAAATATTGAATTTAATTGATGAAAGGAGAAAATATAAAAATGCAGTAAGTGAAACAGGCAAAAAGGAATACAAACGTCTCAAAAATGAGATCGACAGGAAGTGCAAAATGGCTAAGGAGGGATGGCTAGAGGACAAATGTAAGGATGTAGAGGCCTATCTCACTAGGGGTAAGATAGATACCGCCTACAGGAAAATTAAAGAGACCTTTGGAGATAAGAGAACGACTTGTATGAATATCAAGAGCTCAGATGGAAACCCAGTGCTAAGCAAGGAAGGGAAAGCAGAAAGGTGGAAGGAGTATATAGAGGGTCTATACAAGGGCGATGTACTTGAGGACAATATTATGGAAATGGAAGAGGATGTAGATGAAGATGAAATGGGAGATACGATACTGCGTGAAGAGTTTGACAGAGCACTGAAAGACCTGAGTCGAAACAAGGCCCCCGGAGTAGACAATATTCCATTGGAACTACTGACGGCCGTGGGAGAGCCAGTCCTGACAAAACTCTACCATCTGGTGAGCAAGATGTATGAAACAGGCGAAATACCCTCAGACTTCAAGAAGAATATAATAATTCCAATCCCAAAGAAAGCAGGTGTTGACAGATGTGAAAATTACCGAACTATCAGCTTAATAAGTCACAGCTGCAAAATACTAACACGAATTCTTTACAGACGAATGGAAAAACTAGTAGAAGCCAACCTCGGGGAAGATCAGTTTGGATTCCGTAGAAACACTGGAACACGTGAGGCAATACTGACCTTACGACTTATCTTAGAAGAAAGATTAAGGAAAGGCAAACCTACGTTTCTAGCATTTGTAGACTTAGAGAAAGCTTTTGACAATGTTGACTGGAATACTCTCTTTCAAATTCTAAAGGTGGCAGGGGTAAAATACAGGGAGCGAAAGGCTATTTACAATTTGTACAGAAACCAGATGGCAGTTATAAGAGTCGAGGGATATGAAAGGGAAGCAGTGGTTGGGAAGGGAGTAAGACAGGGTTGTAGCCTCTCCCCGATGTTGTTCAATCTGTATATTGAGCAAGCAGTAAAGGAAACAAAAGAAAAATTCGGAGTAGGTATTAAAATTCATGGAGAAGAAATAAAAACTTTGAGGTTCGCCGATGACATTGTAATTCTGTCAGAGACAGCAAAGGACTTGGAAGAGCAGTTGAATGGAATGGACAGTGTCTTGAAAGGAGGATATAAGATGAACATCAACAAAAGCAAAACAAGGATAATGGAATGTAGTCTAATTAAGTCGGGTGATGCTGAGGGAATTAGATTAGGAAATGAGGCACTTAAAGTAGTAAAGGAGTTTTGCTATTTGGGGAGCAAAATAACTAATGATGGTCGAAGTAGAGAGGATATAAAATGTAGACTGGCAATGGCAAGGAAAGCGTTTCTGAAGAAGAGAAATTTGTTAACATCCAGTATTGATTTAAGTGTCAGGAAGTCATTTCTGAAAGTATTCGTATGGAGTGTATCCATGTATGGAAGTGAAACATGGACGATAAATAGTTTAGACAAGAAGAGAATAGAAGCTTTCGAAATGTGGTGCTACAGAAGAATGCTGAAGATTAGATGGGTAGATCATGTAACTAATGAGGAAGTATTGAATAGGATTGGGGAGAAGAGAAGTTTGTGGCACAACTTGACCAGAAGAAGGGATCGGTTGGTAGGGCATGTTCTGAGGCATCAAGGGATCACCAATTTAGTATTGGAGGGCAGCGTGGAGGGTAAAAATCGTAGAGGGAGACCACGAGATGAATACACTAAGCAGATTCAGAAGGATGTAGGTTGCAGTAGGTACTGGGAGATGAAAAAGCTTGCACAGGATAGAGTAGCATGGAGAGCTGCATCAAACCAGTCTCAGGACTGAAGACCACAACAACAACAACAACAATCGAATCAGTAGTCGTCGTCTTCCTAAACGCGCTAATCTTATGCTTTCCATCCCTTTTGCTTAACCCAAGAGCCAAAAAACTTATACTTCCTTCTGCTTCCAGTTCCACTGAGAACCTAATTTTGTCGTGCATCTCACCCACTCTTTCTGAAACCTCGCGTATTTCACTTATGTTGCCTTTGTACAGTAGTTTGATGTGGTCTACCTAACGTCTGAAATAGAGTTCTTTCGCAGACGTCAGGATTTTGTTCAAAAAACTTATTTTCTGACTCATTTACAAATATCTCAGGTACAATACCAGACAAACTTTTGATAAATCTTACCGTTAAATTTAAAATAATCAAATGACAACACAAGTTCTAAAATTTCCAAGAGTTCTACTATTTCGCCTTGACTACTCTTCTTAGTAAGTTCTTTCTTATAATCTTCAACGTATTGTTCACTGGGACGTTGGTATACAGGTTAACAATGTCAAGATTAATCATGTACCCTCGTAAGACGTATACGTTGCCGCCGATGGGCGAGGCATGACATAGTCTCTGACCAGAGAGTAGTATGTCGTTAGTTGTTGCTTGTCACTAGTCTGCGCTTGTCTGCGCGAGACGACAGTGTGTCTCAAAACTCCTATTTAATGTTAAGGGGTGAAAATGTACAACTGGCTTTAGAATTTCAGCACTCATTATCTGCAGAAGAACAAACAATTAATCGTACAGAGGTCATTTCCGCATCACATAACATAGACTGTAATTCCACATTGTTCACAGATACGTACGTACACAACCATAATACTCTAGACGAAGCCGACTATGACGTTATACGGATGATTTCTGATAAAGTTAAACAGAGCAGTGTAAATACAGACGACGAACGCACACAACTACGCAAAATTCTTTTACAACAAGCTCCAGTTTTTGACAACGTGCCTGGTACTATGTCCGGTTTTATGTACGAATTTCAAGTTAACCCTGCTGTTCTGTTCACTTTTACTTGACATATATACTGTTCGGGTCAATATGACCCGACATATCAAAATGCTTTAGAAACATAAATTTTGGTACAGTTTTAGCTATCGACATTGTTGTTCTATTCCAGTACCTTGTTAGTAATAATAATAATAATAATAATAATAATAATAATGGTAATAATAATAATAATAACAATGCATACAACTTTATTGAGGGATATTTTTCATTTAAATATGCACATAAATTTGAAACAACAGACAGTTTCCATTACAGGCATTCAACTTAGAAAGCACTACAGTTTTTCCATACTTCTATTCTTATTGTTGACAGTTTAGACGTAAGTATTGACATTTTCTAACAACAGACAGTTGTCATTACAGATATTCATCTTAGAGCACACTACAGTACAGAACACACTACAGTTTTTTTATTACATTCCAACATAGAAAGCACTACAACTTTAGAATCCTCTCTTCTTACTGATTGTAGTTTAGGCACAAGTATTCACATAAATTTGAAACAACAGAATTTTCAATACAATCATCTTATAAAATACTACAGTTCTTTTCTTACTGCTTGCACTGTGGACACAAGTAGGTTACATGTTTCTTGCAAATATGTTTACTACATTTTCCACACACCATGTTTGTTTTATTGTCATTACTTGATGGACAGAACTTACAGCGTGCACGTTTTGTAGATTTTCTTGTTGTTACCGATTCTGACACACCACCCACATCATTCGGGTTTTGGATGCTTGTGACCATTCTCAAAGAATCTTCTGTTCTTGGGAAATGCGTTCTTGATGCAATATGTTCTTTTATCAGTGACTTTCCAAGTTCCTCCAAGAATATTCTCCTTCTAGTCAATTTGCTTGCATTCCAATTAGGGTCAACCGAAATCCACAAAACGTATGCATTATAAGCAGAAACATCAAGAATATTGTAGAAAACTATCATTGGCCACCTATTACTTTTTCGTTTGCATGTATATGTACCTAATAACTGATCAAGCGTGTCTACAGCACCTTTGGTTGAATTATAGTCCAAAATCATTTTTGGCTTCTTATCAGCCCTGTCACTGATTTCCGCATCATGGTGGAGAGTGCTCATAAGTACAACATTCTTGTGTCTCTTAGGAATATAATTAACCACAGTAGTGTCATTTGTGAAGTAAAATGAAGAGCTGTGTACCTCCTTGTTGGTCATTTTGTGTGGAAGCTCCGGCTTATTTTTCCGTATAGTTCCCAACATAGTCAATTTCCTTTTCAGAAGCAGCTGCCCCAAATTGTACGACGTAAAAAAGTTGTCACACGTGATATTCTGACCACGTAACTCAGAAGTGAGATCAGATACCACCCTCATTCCCTGATTTCTTTCTGGTGCCGCTCCACTCACCTTTCCTGTATAAATTTGGGCTTTCAGTACGTATGAAGTTTTGCTGTCACACATGGTCCATATTTTGATCCCATATTTTGCCGGTTTACTTGGGATATACTGCTTGAATGGACAGCGACCTCTAAATGCTACTAACTGCTCGTCAACAGTAACATTTTCTCCTGGATTATACAGTTTAGGAAGGACCTCTACCCACTTCTCCCAAATACTACGAATTGCGGCAAGTTTGTCAGTACGTCGTCTTTCCTCTCTAGTAGATTTCTTGTCAAATCGCAGGACACGTGATATCTTACAGAATGTTTCATGAGACATGGTTGCTCGAAATATGTTTCGCCCAGTATCTTTATCCCACAAACTTTTTGTAGACTCCCCATGAGATCGATATACACCCGCTAGGAGTAAGAGTCCTAAGTATGCATGGAAAACAGAACCATCAATATCTGTCCACTGTTCACCATAAACTCGCTGCCCTTCAATATTTGTCATCTCTATTATTTCATTTTGAAGCGCTGTGTGAAATACTGCTTCAAATGAACATTTTACATCAGATATTCTGCTGACTGCATACCTGGTAACTCCTGGGGTACTCTTGATGATGTTCGAAGCTGGTAGGCGACCATGTTGTGCTGGTGGATGCAACTGCCATTCTATATTCCCATTTTTAGAAAGAAAAGTCTCTACACTATTTTGTATGGGCTGTGGACTGTCGTAACTGTCATCGGAACACTCGCTTTCAGATGCATTGCTGATGTGATCTTCAAACTCAGAAAGTGATCCTTCATCTGGTGAGGCATTTACTATTTCTTCCAACTCACGATCATTCAATGGTCTCATCGCCATGGTGTCACAAGTCAAACTGGGCAGAAACAAAGCATTCCAATTATTGAGAACTGCCAATTATTATTTCCTGGGGAAAGCAACAAACAAGCCCATTGTTGTGAACGCATGGAGCTTTAGGTGATTGTTGAGAGTAAGTTGGAATGATGCAGTCACTATTCCCACACAACACAACAAAAATAATTTTCGCCATTTCCAGATTTTAGAAATAAATACGAGTTACACTAAACATATTTGTGTCGGGTCATTATGACCCGAACATTACATATGCAACTATTACAGTTGAAGCCCAAACTTCTTAAACTTTTTTAAAACCTTTTAAAACACATGCTGCTCATCCATTTTCAGACAAAGTCACAAAGTTTCATAAATATATATTGGTATTTACATAATGTAAAATAACGTTCATATTCGTTTCGGGTCATATAGACCCGAACAGAACAGCAGGGTTAAACAGCACGACACATTTAAAGCCAAACATTATCCCATTCCGTATATTCACAGAGAACAAGTTAAGAAAGAATTGCAAGCTATGCTTGACCAAGGTATCATTGAACCGGCAGTTAGTCTGTACATAAACCCGCTCCATATTCTTAAGAAAAAGGATGGTTCACTTCCCCTCGTACTTGATTCGCGTCACATCAATGACATAGTTATTAATGAAACAGATCGCCCACATACACTAGAAGAACTTTTACAGAAATTTCATGGTACTGCTGTTTATTCCACATTAGATTTGAAATCGGGATTTTGGCAAATTCAACTCCATCCGAAATGCAGAAAGTACACGGCTTTTCTCTGTTTTGGTGACTGTTATCAATTTTGTAAATTACCATTCGGTTTAACTATTTCTTCAGCAGCATTTATTCGCGGTTTGAATACAATACTTCCGACAGAACTTAAAGACAGAATCACAACGTACGTAGACGACATTCTTATTGCAGAAGCTAACTGGTCTGAACATAATCTGATTCTTGAACAACTGTTACGAACTTTTCGTGCACAAGGACTCACAGTTAATCTCAGTAAATCGCACATTGGTAAAACTTCTATAAAAACTTCTATAAAAACTTCTATAAAAAAACTTCTGGCCCGGAAAAACTTCAAGCTTTACGTGACATTACTGTTCCTGCGACGAAGAAAGAACTACGCAGTTTTTTGGGTTTAATTAACTTTTTTCGTAAATTTATTCATTACTCTGCTTTAGACACCCCTAGATTATGTCAATTGACAGGTAAAAACACTATTTGGTCCTGGGATAAACAAGCACATTCTGAATTTGTGAACCTGAAAGAAGCCTTGTTGAATGCACCACTTTTATCGCACCCAGATCTTACTAAGAATTTTTCCATTGACACCGACAGTTCTAACACCGCTTTAGGCGTACATATTTTTCAGGAAATTGAAGAAGATGGTTGTACAGTAATTAATAACATCGCTTTTGCAAGTCGCATTCTATCACCTGCTGAACGCAATTATTCTGTCACAGAACTTGAAACATTATGTGTTGTATGGGCATTTACCAGATTTAGGCATTTTCTTTATGGAAGACATACTAACGTTTACACAGACCATAGAGCGATACAGTTTTTACTTTCGGCGAAATTTACACACGACACATTAAGTAGATGGAAACTTTATATACAAGAATTTAATTTTACAATTGTTCACATTCGTGGTACACAAAATATTGTATCCCGTTCTCTTAGCAACAATCAGCAAGACATCGCTACCAACTTCTGCAAAGCAAATTTCAGCGTCATGTTCATTCAACAAGTTGCATTTGAAAATTTCATTTCGTCGTCATTACAAGACATAGCACAAGAGCAGAGTAAAGACAACGTGTGGAAAGAAATTAAACACCTTTGGCAAGATAGGAATAATGTTACCATTAGAAACCATTACACTGTATGCAATAATATTCTGTTTCCCCGCTCCCGTCCTGACAGCAACAATTGGTTATTATGCATTCCTGAAGAACTTGTTAACAAATTAATCTGGTATACTCATTTAAGTTACGCACATTACGGAGCCAGAAAATGTTTTCTTATACTGAGACAGAACTGTTATTTTGCCAACATGGAGAAACGTATTCGACGAGTTTTAGCGTCATGTAAAATCTGCCAGAAAGCTAAATCAGACATGACTTCACATGTTCCTCCGTTACATCCTATTGTACCGATTAAATTGAGACATATGGCCGTTGTAGACATTTGTGGTCCGATTCCCAGAACTAATAGAGGTTTTTGCTACATCTTCTTCGCCGTTGAACTCACTTCAAAATTTGTTACCTTCACTCCGTTACGCAAAGCTACTGCTAAAACTGTTTCGAAAACATTCGTAATTTCATGTAGGGCATGTGTTGAAAGTAATTTCCGACAATGGATCACAGTTTCGATCTGCTATATGGACACGTATGTTGCGAGCTAGAAACATTTCTCCGATCTATACATCCAGGTACCATGCTTCTTCGAACCCTTGTGAACGATTAATGAAAGAAATTGGTAAACTGTGTAGAATATACTGCCATAAAAGACATATTGATTGGGACACATACATACTCTCATTCCAAGATGTAATTAATTCCATACCAAATGAATCTACTATGCTATCTCCGTCTGTTATACTGAAAAATGTTGAACCACCTAACAAAATTAAAGAATTAGTAACCTTTCCTACATCTCGTCGACTACGACATCATAAAATAATTGACATTGCGCTGAACAACATCAAACGTGCCGCAGAGGTCCGGAGAAGACAGCAAAATCACGTTTGTATACGCCGTGACTTTCACATTGGACAGAAGATATTAGTAAGTACACACTATTTATCCAACAAAGGAAAGAGTAGATGCTGTAAATTTGAGCTTCTAGACGCAGGTCCATATCGAATTCGCAGCCTTCCTCACCCCAATGTAGTACACGTCGAAATTTTAAGAACCAGAAAAACCAAAGGGAACCACCACGTCTCCAACATCAAACCTTTTATTGAATGAACATACTTTATGATTTATCACAATGTAATGCCATTTCCTAATTTTTTTATGACCACTTATGGAATTATATTCGCATGAACACTTACTGATGATTATCGTATTTTTTCTTGGCAAGTGCCCAGAAAGGTAAGGTTAGCAGGTTGCTTTTCTTGTCGTTACACATCAGACCATGCATATTTTTTCAGATGAACTAACACATTTTATGACCACTTATGCAATTATATTTATGTGATTACTTACTGATGATTGTCGTATTTTTTCTTGGCAAGTGCCCAGCAAGGTAAGGTTAGCAGGTCGCTCTTCATGTCGTTACACCTTAGACCGTGCACATTTTTCCAGATAAACTTACGTCTTGTGAGTAATTATGCAATTCTATCTAGTGAGATATTAATTTTATTAAATTCTCTCTCCATTAAAGTCTTCAATTCTCGCCTCTATTAACTACACAACATACAAGCTGAACACAAAGAAGGTCACATTCCTTGTCGTTATGTATCAGACCGTGCATATTTTCCATTTTTCATGTACGTATGATTGTTTTCCTGTTTTGTTTGTGTGCACCATCAAATATTTAAGATATAACAAATACCAGTTGACTTTGACATTTTGCCTTATGATATCTCAACATAGTGACTATTTTAAACTTTTTTTTGCTGCTACATTGTGATCCCCAGTGTAAATTTTTTTTTGCATCTGCAGACTGTCTATGTTTTTGATATATTACGTTTTCTGTCATGCTATGCTGTATGCTCAATTATGTTACTATAAATGAGTTTTTATTTAGTGTGTATATGATTTAAATGCAAGACATAAATCTTTGTTCATCATTTTCAGAAAGAAATAACGTGTAAAAGAAATAAATTAAACAGAAATGGGAATTTCACCTTCGTAATGAACGAAAGAAGATGCAATACCTCGTGACAAAGAGTAAATGGATGAGAATTAACAAGCATTAAAAAGAATATACTATATACATCGTAGAATAGCAGTCTTAACTAATTTTTTCTTTCAGAATACGAGGCGATTGATGCAGGCTGTCAGACGGAACTAAACATCTTAGTTTTAGTGATGAAATATGCTAGAAATAAGGAATACTTTTATAATGAATAATGAAGTGACTTTTTTGCAGATGATAATGAATGGTGATGAATAATGATGAAGAATATGCTAATATGGATAATGAAGTTTTTCTTTGCAAGTGATGATAATAATGAAGTTATGATGATATGGATAATGGAGTTTTTCTTTGCAGATGAGGATAATGTTGAAGTTTATGTATTTATGCTATGTAGTTATTTAAGTATTTGTTGCAGTTCGTTTTGACAGTATGTCTTATGTCGCATGGTATGATGACTGAAGGTTTTGGAAAGGACAGCTAAAGAACATATATATTTTATACACATTTCACTACCTGTTAATTCGAAGCTCGCTACTTTTCAGCATAATATGCGTTCCTTCTTTCAGTTTAATAATCCATTTTGTATTTTTTGCAGGAGAAATTATTCATGAAATTAATGTGCTATAAGCAGTTGGTCATTAAACCTGTGTCATTTATGAATGTGATCACATATACTCTGCTTGTTTCATAACCTTGCTACAGCTGACTCATGACGAATGACGTTACACATCTTCATTTGCAGCAATAACTCAAAAGCAAATATTGTTATGCCCCAGTAATTAATTATCAATCTCAACGCAATGCATTGCTAGCACAAAAAAAAGGAGTTCTGATTAATTCTGAGTAATGTTTCTAGTCACAGACCTTGAATAATAGTTACAGTATGTTACATTTTCAATATGTTCTATGTCACTTGAATGATCAGTTCTGAGTAATACTGAATAATGTTTTCTAGTCACAGACCTTGAATGATAGTTATAGTATATTACATTTTCAATATGTCCTATGTCACTGGAGTGATCAGTTCTGAGTAATACTGAATGATGCTTTGTAATAATGCATAAATACTATGCTCATAATTTCTGTAAATAATATTTTGTTATACTCTATAAATGTTATGCCAATAATTGACTATCACTTTGAATGATAACTTCCGAATAACACTGAATAAGGTTTTATAAAAATATAAGAATATTTTGTAACTGGTCAATGAATGCCAATAATTATTTTAAATATGTCATATGTCACTTGAATGATGAAAAATGTTTTGTACTATTCAATACTTGCTATATGTTTTGTAACTGGACAATGAGTGCCAATAATTACTATATCTATGTGAATTATGTTAATACTATACCATTCATTAGCTCCTGTTTTGAATGATAACTTCTGATGGTTTGTAACTGGCCAATGAGTGACAATGTTCTCTGTACACAGATAATTTATGAACATTATTCTGTAATACTTCATACATGGTACAGAAATGTTCAGTAACTGGGCGATGAATGCCACCAATTACTCAAATCAGTTGTTAGACTAGTGTAATTCTCAATGAAGACTAGTATGTGACTTAATGTCCTTCACCTTCTGACCTAATTACCAGAAATTACTGCAATATCCGTTTGTCCTGTCTATCCTCATGATCATGGAGCACTATATTTGGTTTTTGCACTAATTCTACGTTGGTGTACTTTACAAGAACGTGGTGTTGACACGACATGCTGTCCACCACCTTGAGCGATGGAGATGCTATTATGATCCCACTGTTTGTTATGCCTAGTGTACTACCAAAATGATAGCATGGAATATTATTACGACATTTCGGTGTCTTGGCTACACTGATTAATACTTCATGGAAAAGAACTTCAGACTGTCTCACTTGGTGTTGTGCTTCTGTAGAAAGATATGGACTTTCAGTGCAGCTGCGTGCAACCTAAAGTGCTACAACCATGACGCAATCCTTCCCATTCCTTTCGTAGTTCTTGTAAAATGGTAAACACTTATACAATGCGTTTAAATTCTTGTAAAATGATAAAGACATATACAGTGCGTGTGCACTTCATTTCATTTGTTAACAAGACCAGTTGTCCTAAATATGCTAAAGACTTATACAGTGCGTGTGCACTTTATTTCACTCCATGATATGTTATGTAAAAATGCTAAAGACTTCTACAGTGCATGTGCACTTTATTTCACTCCTTGATATGTTTATTTGTTGTAAAAATGCTAAAGAGTTTTAGAGTGCGTGTGCACTTCATGCCATTTGTTAATATGATTTGTACTCATTGACTATACATTTGTGATTTCCTGATATGTTCACTACTACAGTGCGTGTGCACTTTTGCCATTTCTTAATATGATTTGTACTCATTGTGTATACATTTTGTCTTTGCTTGATATGTTCAGTACTCAGTGCATGTGCACTATATTTTATTTCATGTTCTGCACATATATGTATGTATATATTCTGTGATTGTAAACTTAGTTAATTAGGAAAAATTTGTTGCTCTTGGCAAGTCCTATTGACTCACCATTGCTGGCAAATTGTTGCCCCCCCCAGTGGAGGGTTTGTAAGACGTATGCGCGTATGCGATGCCGGCGATGGGTGAGGCATGACAGAGACTCTGACCAGAGAGTAGTATGTCGTTAGTTGTTGCTTGTCGCTAGTCTGCGCTTTCTGCGCGAGTCGACAGTAGTGTTGAGTAGTCTGCGTGAGTCGGCGGGAGTCGGCGCGTGTCGGCTGTGTGCTCTACTCGGGACTCTGGTCAGGACTCTCGAGGATGAGTATTTTTGTAGAAGGTAAAGAAGCTGCCTTGCGCATATCTAATAATGTATGCTAATTGTCATTTAATTTGTTCAAAAAAAATGCTCCAATAATAACTTTTTTAAAGAAAGCATTCATTTCAATTTAAAGAATATTTCCAATGCATGATCATTCCTTCCAAGAATCAAAAAAATATATATACGCCAGCATTGCACGAAGCTGTGTCAAAAAATTTCTACATAAGAGCAGATATATTTGCAGTTTTTTATTGAGTTAAGAATTTTTGCTTTTTTATTCAGAATACAGGGCGGAAGGGCAGCGCTGCTGTCCTCACAAAATTTATCAGGTTACTAATTTGTTTTTTATTATTATTTCCGGATTTACGAATTGAATTTTGAGGTTACATTAAATGTGAATGCATTTTTGCACACAGATTATAAATGGGAGCCGATTTTGTTCAGAGGTGACATTAACACCAATTTTGTTCAGAGGTTAAGATATTAGAAAAGCTTATTTAATTATTAATTTTGTTGGGAGGTTACATTTGGTTCAAGGTCCATATTCATTATTTTATTTTTCTGTGGGGAGGTTACACCCTAGCTACAGTGCGCTCTACTGGCCTCAGATCCTTTGCATAAATGCCAGACGCATTCTGATCATCACCAGCACTATGTACCTACATGTTTAGTTTGACGTTGATACTACATCAGAATATTTTAAAGGTTTGTACAGCTGGTATACGTGGTCAGTAATCATGTAAACACTTTTTGTCTTTCTTATGTAGCAGCAGGCCTTTCATATATTTAGCGTTTAGCGTCAGGAAACCGAACTTAGTTATTTACACAATATTTTGGTTTGTAACAGATCTGAAGATGACTAGCTGAAACCGGTAATAGTGAAGTGTAAAAGTTTGTGTGCTCAAGACGGACCTGTAAAATAAAGTGCAAGAATTCTGGATTTGAATCAAGCTGATATCCCTTGTGGAGGTTATTCTAAGTTTTTAACCGCTTTCAGCACAGACTGGACCATTTTGAATTTTATTGAGTCTCCTTTGGGCTGTCGACGGGGGCGACTGTTTTGTTTCATATACTAGATACACTGTTTGAAGGCAGTTTCCGGTGAGTTTAATGTTGTACTATCGGAGTTCCCGGCACTTGTTGAGAACATAGAGAGTTCTTAGTATAAAGTCCAGAAGATTAACAATAGTGTTGAGAAAATAAATTGGGCTAGGTACTGTTTTCCTTCTTCAGTAACGAAACTGTTATTGAAAACGAGGTGACCACAGACCAAAAATCGTGGTGTCTGCTAATACTACCATTTGCCCGACGTAGCCCTTCCATGAGTCGCCTGTGGGAGGACACATGGGGTTTTATAAGACTACGAAAATTGACAGACTGTGTCATTTGGACAGGAGTGTACACTGATGTAAAGAATTTTTTTAGGAAATTACATGTGTGCGTTAAGTAAATCTGCTCATAATACCTTGACAGACATCTGGCTTTCAAGCCGCTAAAGAAACCGATGAAATCGGTGTTGCTAGATTTCGCCAGACCGTTAACATGTTCCAAAAGAGGGAATGTGTAAGTTTTTGTTGCATAAAAATGGCTCTGAGCACTATGGGACTTCTGAGGTCATCAATCCCCTAGAACTTAGAATTACTTAAACCTAACTAACCTAAGGACATCACATACATTCATGCCCGAGGCAGAATTCGAACCTGCGACCGCCGTGGTCGCACGGTTCCAGACTGTAGCGCTTAGAACCGCTCGGCCACTCCGGCCGGCATTTTTTGCAGTGGAAACCTCTAGATTCACCTGATTTGTTCCTACCAGAGTAGCTGTGGTACAACGGTAAATACATTGAAAGGTATATTTGGGATGTTTCGCTGGAGTAGGATTATTTCATTCTCAAAAGTTTCTTCCTCAAACTAAGTCCTATGTTTGGTACAAATAGACACCTCTTGAGTACGAATGACCTTTTTTCCAACGCTATTCTGCTTTTCATGTTCTCTTTGCTCCAACTTTCATGTGTTATTTTGCTGCCTCAGTAGCAGAATCCCTTAAATTTATCTAGTTCGTGATTACCAATCCTGATATGTTCCTTGCTGTTCTCGTGTCTACTACTTCTCATTACTTCGGTCTTCCTTCGATTTACTATCAGTCCCGATTTGTATTCATTAGGGTGTTCATTCCATTCAGCAGACCCTGTAATTCTTCTCCGCTTTCACTGCGGATAGCATTAGAACTTATCATTATATAAAATATCCTTTCACGTTCAAGTTTTATTCGACTCTTGAATCTTTTATTTGCCTCGTTACTCCCTCGACGCATAGATTGAACAGCATGGACGAAAGACTACATCCTTGTGTTTCATTCTTTTATATTCTATCACTTGGTTCTTGGTTTTCCACTCTTGTTGTTCCCTCTCAGCTCTTGAACATATTGTATATTACCCGTCTTTCTTTACAACTGACTCCCATTTTTCTGAAAATTTCGAACATCTTGCACCATTTGACAGTGTCGAACGCTTCTTTCAGGACTACCAATCCTACCAACGACTCTTGATTTTACTTTACTCTTGCTTCCATTATCAATCACAACGTCAGAAATGCCTCTCTGACGCATTTTGCCTTTCCTAAGGCCAAACTGGTATTCGTATCATTGCGTATCATCATAAGAAACAGATGGCGTTCAAGAGGTTGCATATGGGCTTAACACAGCTACAAGTGAAAGTAATCAGAACACTACCGAGACCTTCATGTTTTCTTATGCACTTAATTCCCTGTTAGTTAGTCTGTGTGGAATTGACGATATGCTCCCTCAGAAGAACTCTTCTCTTCCTGCCAATGAGAAATGGCGGAAAGCATGGAACAACGTAAGAGTGGCACACCTTCAATATGAGAACCGTTATAACGAGACGAGGCAGCCCTGTAGTTAGCAGGTTGATGACATACACTGAAAAGTCAAAGAAACTGGTACGCCTGCCAAATACCGTGTAGGGTCCACGGGTGCCTAAAGAAGTGCTGCAACACGACGTGCCATGGCATCGGCTAACGTGTGAAGTAGTGCTGCAGGACTGTCCATAAGTTCGTAAGAGTACGGGTGGGTGGGGATCTCTCCTGAACAGCACGTTGCAACGCATCCCATATATGCTCAATAACCACCATGGGGTTGGTGGCCAGCGGAAGTGTTTAAATTGAGAAGAGTGTTCATGGAGTCACTCTGTAGCAGTTCTGGACGTGTGGGATGTCGCATTGTCCTGTTGGAATTGCCCAAGTTCGTTGGAATGCACAATGGACATGATTGGATGCAGGTGACCAGACAGGATGTTTACGTATGTGTCACCTGTCAGAGTCGTATCTAGGCGTATCAGGGATCCCATATCACTACAGCTGCACACACCTCACACAATTACAGAGCCTCTACCAGCTTGAACAGTCCAACGCTGATATACAGGTCCATGGATTTATGAGGTTGTCTCCATACTAGTCCCTTAACATAATCTGAAACGAGATTTGTGCGAAAATTCAACATGTTTCCTGTCATCAAAAGACCAATGTCAGTGTTGATGGGCCCAGGCGAGGCATAAACCTTTGTGTCGTGCAGTCATCAAGGGTACACGGGTGGGCATTAGGCTTCGACAGCCCATTTAGATGACGTTTCGTGGAATGGTTCGCACACTAACACTTGTTGATAGCCCAGCATTAAAATCTGCAGCAATTTGCGTCAGAGTTGCACTTCTGTCACATGGAACGATTCTCTTCAGTCGTCGTTGGTCCCTTTCTTGCAGCATCTTTTTCCGGCCGCAGCTGTGTCGGAGATTTGATGTTTACCGGATTCCTGATATTCACGGTATACTCGTGAAATGGTCGTATGGAAAAATCGCCACTTCGTCGCTACCTCTGAGATGCTGCGTCCCATCGCTCGCGCGCTGACTATAACACCACATTCCAACTCACTTAAATCTTGATAACCTGCCATTGTAGCAGCGGTAACCGATGTAACAACTGCACCGGACCCTTGTTGTCTTATGTAGGCGTTGCCGATCGGAGCGCCGTATTCTGCCTGTTTACATATCTCTGAATTTGAAACGCACTGTCGCTCCAGTGTAATGTGCATTCGGAAATTTTCCTGCATTGAAAAAAGCTGGTGAAATGTTCTCGAGGAACTGCTGCCGCACTTCAGAGGACCTCTCGTCATTTAGTGGTTACAGTACAACTACAGGATAGCCATAGTGGGAAGACTGTACTTGTCCCCCAGATGAAGCCCTTGGGAGGCGAAGGGGGGGGGGGGGGATAATCTGCCTTAATATAGCGTCACTGCCGGCCCTCCAGGGGTAGTCGGAAGTTTTGGGAGAGGTGGGGGTGGGATGGTGAGGGGTGGCGAGAAGGTTCTGGAAGACTGTCTTTCCGGCGATTGTGAGTCGAAAGTCTGCTTGGCAGCGGTAAACTTGAGGGCCGTTGATCCACAGATAACAGCTAGGATACTAATTCGTAAATTATTTATATCCTGAGACAGAAAAACCTCTGGATTCAGTGTTCATATGTATTTACCACGAATGATAATTTTTAACACGAACTGGAAGGCGAAATCTTTCGTCAGTATACATTGCAAATCTCTCACTCTGAAGTTAAATATTACGTTGTAGCGGATCTTCCAGACAGGCGAATACTTTGTGCCCCGCAGAAAATCGAAACCGGGCTGTGGTCTTAAGTGCGTTGTAACCACACAAAGCACATTCTAATATCCAAAAATAGTAAAATGAATGTGACCTACAGAAGGAGTTGGGAAGACAAGATTCATACAGAAAGCGTCTATAACAGGAAACTGAAGGCAACCAGATCAGTTTCGACCAGTAAGTGCACAGAGACATAATCCTCATTTCTTTGAGTGTGTTGCATATAGGGATATAGCTTACCGAAAAGACCACTTTATAAATAGTTTTCAGAGAAAAATCTGTAAGATTTATCGCATACAATACGAGCGAATTTTTTGTGATTGACATTTCTCAGTGTCTATCTTATCTGTCCTATTTTGGATACTGGATACCATTTGCTGTCAAATTTCGATAAAAGTCATTCATACATTTTGTGCTCTGTCGCTTACTCCATGAAATACTGTGTCTAGCCAGCCGTGGAGGCCGAGCGGTTCTAGGTACTCAGTCCGGAACCGGGCGACTGCTACAGTCGCAGGTTCGAATCCAACCACGGGTATGGATGTATGTGATGTCCTTAGGTTAGTTAGGTTAAGTAGTTCTAAGTTCTAGGGGACTGACGAACGACAGCTGTTAAGTCCCATAGTGCTCAGAGCCATTTCAACCATTTGCTGTGTCTATATCAGCGGTGGTTACATGAATCCTTAGACGTGTGACCGTAACTTTACTTTGATTGATGACTGTACTTTCGATCTGTTACTGACAATTTCCGATATCGAAAAGAACACTGTGGCATTTCATAAGTCACAACAACTGGCGCAAGGTGAAGAGAGAGAGAGAGAACTGGGATCACCGAAACATACTACACTACTGAACACGCGTAACTGCCCTGAGAGCGGTGGAAAATCTTACACTCAGGAAAATAATCAACTTTAAATTTCTAAATAACTGTCACGCAATCAAAATATAACAAGAGATACAAATCATTCCGGTCATGAACTGATGTTTAGTCCTCATTACGTAGTACCTGACAACGGCCAAACATGAAACGTCAGTTCAAAGTAGTCCTACAGAGTTTACACTATAACAGACAAAACTCCAACACCTGATACGTGTCTCTCGAACTGTCCACTTCGTATTTACCATAAATTTTCTTCCGTCTCCGAACCCGTAAGTTAAAATTCCAATCATCTTATTACAGGATCTTAAATTTTCCGAGAACACGAGATTTTCACACCATTTTCAAAGACTGTAGTCCGCATTATTAATTAAATAAGTAAGCGGTATTTATTTTCCCATTTCCAGTCGAGGGGGCACTGCCTGTTGCTTTGTTCGGGAAAAATTCCTAAAAGCGTGGAGAACTACAGTCATGTCTTTCCTCGTAGAATTTCCAGCGCATATTATTCAGTAAATTCTCATCACAAAGAGCGCAACATTAGCTTGCTGCTTCTGTGTGTCGTATCGCAAATAATATACATCGAGTTTGTAACATTATGTGATTGCCTTATCATTTTAAATCATTCACTGATCGAGCAGTCGCTCGGCAACAGCTACAGTTAGCAAATAATTTTGCGAGAATGTAAAACATGAACGACCTGTGACGTAACTTGTTTATTGTCGAAGCGCCGTCAGAGATGCAGTGAGTTACTGACTTTGAAAACCGCGGCGCGATAACGGACAGAAGAACACTTTTACACATTCTTTTGATGTACGAGATATTCTCGATTAACAGTTACTCAGTTAGTCATTTTTTTTCTTCTCTTGTCTCTTGTAACTTGTGTCGGACGCGCATGTCTTGCCGCCGTATTATTATCGTTAAAAATAATAGTATTTTAGCGTAAAGTAAAAGTGCAATACTGAAAATGCTATACTGCATAGCAGTAGATTTATTGTGCGACGTGTATGTGAAAATGTCAAAGGAATTATTTTCATTACGAGAAGAGAAGTGCCAATCAAAACGGCATCCATGTTAAATCCTTCATTGCAGTGTAAGTTCATCTATTAATTGCCATATATTCAGAGTTAAATGGAACTGGTGTATGGACTATTTATTTAATATGGAATCTATGTCTCATTCTTTCATGAAGTTATTTAATTTTCTTTATGTTTCTGCCAAATAGAGAGTTCACAGTCACAAATTCTTTCGTCGAAATCGGACGGAAGTTGCATGAGGCGAAATATTTTCTCCTCGCCATATTCTACTGGTAAATGCATGATAACCTACGGTCCCTTAGGAAATTCATGTTGAGCTATCCAAAAATAATTATATTTTGAATAGGCATTTACTCTCCTCTGCAATGCAACTTCTGACTGATCAGACGATCCAACAAGAAACAGCCGCACACGGTCGGCGTTCGCAAATATATTTCCACCGCTGATTATAGCTATATGCTACAGCACAAAAGTAAACATATTGTTATAATTAGCGACTACGAACGGGGACATTTGTAACTGTATGTTTATGTATACACATTACGTAAACGTATCGTTATAAGTTAGAGTTAGTTTGTATTTACCAGTATCTAACTGCTGAACTCCTGAAGAAAGCTGAAGATATGGAGCTGGCAACAAGCTTTGGACCACTGATTAAACGATTTTAATATTTCAGGCTACTTGAGTCTGCTCCTGAGCTGAATCACGTTTGTGGACTACAGAACCTCCTGCAGGGACAACAATTTAATAGCGTGACTAGAGTAGACGCTGGGAGCGTCACCTCATTTCACAACATACGAGCGTGACTGAGTGTCATGAGAGGAAAAAAAGAGAACCTTGTTTGAGTGTGTGGCTTCATTATAAAGTCAGAAGTGCTCATAAATTTTTACTAGATCTATAAACTGAAATAGAAATGCAAATTCGCTTCCCCAGCTCAGTAGTTGATGCGGAGTAATTAACTTCCCTTCTCTGATGTATTCATTCTTTCTGTACTGCAATCTCAACGCAGAACTTAATGAGATAAACCGTAGGACGAGGGCAAATTTTGCATGAATCTGAAAGCCACCTGTAGTCGCATACCATTATAGCAATAAGACTTCTAACAACTTTTAAACAAGATAAAATTTCGAACAGCCAACAACACCCAATGTCGATCCCTACGAAGTTCTCCACTAGCAATAAGAGAACTGAGCAGGTATCTCCACGCAGAACTCACAGCAGCCTCAGAAATAGTTTGTACCAGCGGCTTTCTGTGGCTAATCCTTGCTGTACAGTGTCTGTTTTAAATGGTTCAAATGGCTCTGAGCACTATGGGACTTAGCATCTGGGGTCATCAGTCCCCTAGAACTTAGAACTACTTAAACCTAACTAACCTAAGGACATCACACACATCCATGCTCGAGGCAAGATTCGAACCTGCGACCGTAGCGGTCGCTCGGTTCCAGACTGTAGCGCCTTGAACCGCACGGCCACTCCGGCCGGCAGAGCACTAAGGCATACACTCTAATGCTATCGGTACAAAATCCTGCGTCGTCGTGGTCTGCTAGCCATAGATTTTGTGACGCCGAGTGTATTTGCGGTGCGAGCACTTCAGGATATTGGGGAGGATGACGGCTGGTTTCTAACGTGTTGTGGAATGACGAAGTCCATTTCGTACTTCGGTGCTCTGTCAACACCCACAACTGCAGTATTTGGGCTACTGAAAATCCTAGAACTTTCTTGGGTTCCCCACGGAAAGTCACGGTGTGTCGCGGGTTTACCACATCAATCGTCATTGCACACTTCTTCTTCGAGGAAATGGCGGATGCTGATTTTGAAACTGTCAGCTTGACGGGTGCGAGAACGCCGGTACGTTACAAAATTGCATCGTCCCTAGGGTGGTTGATGAACACCTGCTGGAAGGGACGACTTTCTGCAGGACGGCACTCCACCCCATATTGCTGATTGCTGCACGTGCGAAAAATCTTTCGGTAAGGATCGCGTGCTGAGCCGCCACTCCGCATGGAGTCGCAAGTCTACCGCAGTCGTCCTACCTATTTAAGGATAGGAAAAGACAACATCCGATGGCAATTTCTTACCATACATACTGGTCAATCGTACAGTGCTGTTTACAATCTTGTCCCTAGGCTATAAATGTTGATGAATGACGGTCGACATGTTGAGCATTTGTTATAAAGAATGTTCTTGCTAAAAATCAAAAATGGCTGTGAGCACGATGGGACTTTACATCTGAGGTCATCAGTCCCCTAGAACTTAGCAATACTTAAACCTAACTAACCTAAGGACATCACACACATCCATGCCCGAGGCAGGATTCGAACCTGCGACCATAGTGGTCGCACGATTCCGGACTGAAGCGCGTAGAACCGCTCGGCCACTCCGGCCGGCGAATTCCTTCACGAATCTATTACTTTCTGTAAGTGGGACAGTCTGAAAACATTTAAATTGTAAGGTCTCAAACAGTTGTCACCTGTAACGCGATTCATGACCCAAAACCATTTTGAAGAATCATAAATACGCCCCACCACTTTTCTCTTCCTTGTAATTGTATGGTGCACAGGGTTGTAATGTTTTTCTGCAACATTTCTGATGCATTCTTTTCACTTAAGAAACTATTTTATACACAATCGCGATAACAGTAATACATGAGTGCTTCTTCTCATCAACAGAGATGAACTTCTTATCCAGCCTACTTTGGATGCACAGTGCGTCGCACTTTTATATCAGCTTTTACCTTATTACTAGAGAATGTAATAGTGACAACTTCTTTTTGAAAGTGTGAGTGACTGGCAAGTGCCAATAACATGAAGCTACAGCATTATAAGATGAAGCGTAAGGAGAATAAAATGTCTGTAAGTAGAAAATGGATCGTTCTTCCATGGCACCGACTGGATCCCGATTGTTTTTCTCCAGCACATTAAGACTTTATCATAAATTTTAGAGCACCTTGATTCCTTTTTGAAGAAAAAAATTCCTTGCCAAGTTGTAGTACCTCCAATCCTCTATAAAATGAGTTTATGAAGTAAATTTTAAATTTTGATAGACCTTGATCGTTATTCCAGTACCCTTCATCTATACATAATATTTCTTAACACGCACGCTCATATTCGTGGTTGTATCTGACATGTACATTGTACCAAATTTGATTTCGTGTATGAACGATAAATGAATAAATGAAAGAAGTAGTTGCATGGCGTCTAGTATTACTATGCAGTAAAATCAAGCAGGTTATTCCTGAAAAACTGACATAAAAAGGATCTGGCAACGAATATTATGGGAACTGAAGCAAATAGGCTGCTGTTCAGGAGATTCAATAACTTAGTGCCAAAATCAAGGGCGAAACTACATGCTGTTAAGTAAATCCCTTTTAAAAAATATGTGAAGCACCGTTCAAGACATATGTACATGTAGAGCCCATCTCACAAAGAGGAAAGTTCGTCGTAAGTTTGATAGATGGCATACCTCATTGCGAGTTAGCAAGTAGGGGGGGGGGGGGGGGGGAGGGTCTAGTGGCTAGCGTTGCTGCCTCTGGATCACGGGGTCCCGGGCTCGATTTCGTCTGCCCGGGGACTGGGGATTTGTGTTGTCTCCATCATTTCGTGATCATCATCATTTGTGAGTGTGACTAGATTGGATTGTGAAAAGGAAATGGACTGTGTAAAAATTGGGACTTTGTACGGGCGCTGATGACCGCGCAATTGAGCGCCCCTCGAACCAAACATCGTCATCATCCGCATGCTGAACCTCTCACGCAGTGCGTGCTTCAACTTGGAAGCTAGCAGGCTACAACCCTTTAATTGCAAGGCATGCAAACAGATCAGTTGCAACCTTTGTCAAATGATTGTAAAGAGACTATCGGTAAAAAATATTGATTCTCGCATGATTTAGAGCTTCATGCGTCAGCTTCGTGATGAACAATGTATTACTTCGGTAATGGTGATAATTACCGGGATATTTCTAAATTAAATAAATTACTGCAAGAATTTCGGGAAGTCTGCGTTGAAAAATAGATCTTGCTACGAATTTGCATTTGGTGCATACTAGGTTGTATGTTGCTGTTTATGAAATGTAGCTAACATATTGGATTATTCTTTAAACTGTGGTTGTATGTAAAGCGCTTGATACCGAACTCTCACATCAGTGGAAAAAACCAGAATGAAAGTCACAAAATTCCTCGTAGCTCAGAAATGGTTTCACGTTTCAAAATAAGATATTGGCAAACGACAGTACCCAGAGAGATAGGTATTTTACCATATGATTAATGTGAGTAACTTTTACACGTAGCGCAATACTCGAGCGATTACAGATTTTTTTAACGAAATAATGTAATTTTTTAAGGGCCATAGACAGCTGGTGAAACGAGGCCTGCTGTGGGTTTGGGGTAATATATGTGAAGTAGTTACAGTTTATTTTAATACTAAGAATAGGCATTTTCATAAACTATTAACTTGGCTTTCTCTCAGTTTCAAATGCGTTGGAATATTAGACAGATGAATATTATAACTCTCATGTGCTTTGGCGAAAGAAACAGATTTTAACATGGCGAAAAAGGAACTTACCTTTTAAGAAAAAATTGCTCAACGATAATGTTTCAATGAAGAAAAATAAAGGTAATAATAATGGGGAAAATATATCTCTACTTCTGTTGAATTTCAGCGGAATCGTTTACTCCAATATATTTGCAATAACGTTGCAAACTTTATGAAATTCTTACAGTAGTTCATTTAATACTGAAATATCACAGTAACTATCATCATTAAGGAAATTATAGGCAGATCATCATGAAGCTGATGAATGAACTATAAGATGTGTGAAAATTTTTTTACCAAATAATTTCTTTACACTCACCTGAGAAAGATTGCTGATCAGCCAGTGGGCACATGAAATTCTGTTTGGCCTCAAGGGTTTCAGAATTCTAGGCTTTAACGTCAGGCATCAAAGAGGTAGGCTGTGACGTCAGACATCAGACAGGACTCCTGACTGTACAGCACAGGTAGCATTCAGGGAATCTTACAAGGCTTCACAAGGAAATTAACATCCTGGCTATCACAGAAAACATGCACAGCTCCCTGCAGAGCAGCCAGCCAGCAGACAACAGATCCTACAAGGGAGCCATCGCACTAGCCAGCAAGTAAGCTTACGGTGAATGTCAATACGTATGACATGGCCTATACCTAGGTTAGTCTAACATTACTCACGCAGTTGTTGAAGCAACGCTTCCATTTTACAATGTCTAGCCTGTTGGGACCATTCCTTTATTCACAGTGCGAAATTGAGAGCTAAGTAATACAGAAGATATTAGTTCAAATGCTCATTGGTGCGAAGGGCGTTTCCTGGAAGCAGGTTGGTTATATTCAGGATTCCAATACACCATATTATTCCCGACTATCAATTTTGCGACAAAATCTCCGGTCAGTGCGACGACTTTATAAAGCCTTGGGAGAGCATCTATACCTGTGTGGTACCATTTCCCTGGTCGTGGTCTGAGTCGACTTCTTGCTGCATGAATAACCTACTCATCATCCACTTACTGCCTTCCATTGCGTACTTCATTGGGCCAAGATGCGTGGTCTGGGCTGTAGGGTGAATGAGAGAGGACGAATGAAGTCTTATGAGCACCTCTTGGGTGTGTAGACTTGTGTGAGGCTTTGCGTTGTCATGGAGAAGGAGAAGTTCATTTGCCCTTTTTTTTTGTGAAAAGAACGCTGAAGTCGTTTCTTCAGTTTCCTGAGTGCAGCGCAATACACATCAGACTTTATCGTTGCACCATGAATGAAGCGTGGATTAAGTCTGTAGCGCCACTACACTTATTTTCTACTGCATGATTCTACCTGAAGCATTCGTAAAACAGTTGTTGATTCTTATCGTTACTAATATACCCACCGAATACAATGACGCACTCAACCATGGAGGGAAAAAAGGGAAGATGGTGTTACGGGCTTATATCGTACACTATTTTGAAACCGGCGCCGCCATGTAACATGTTCCAAAACGTTAGCAGAGTATTGTATACAAAGAGATTCTTTATAGTTGCTTTCTTCGTAATTTCTCTCGTGTGCTCGCGAGTGTTGCTTTAAATAGTAAATATTAGAGTGCTTATGCTGCTAACATAGTCAGGAAAACATTTTCACTCGTTTTCCTGGTTTCAAATTCGTATCTGACCCAGAAATACGACGCATTTGTCCCCGTAAGCTCAACTTTATTTTTGTTTATACTTTTTAAATTACCAAGAAGACAAGTATTTGATGTGAAAATTAAGCTATAATAAGCGACTTAAATACTCTTTCACTGGTTTTGTGTCGATAGATTACGAAGCTGAAACACCTAAAACTATTCTCGTTTGCTTATTGGTACTTTCAACCTTCAAAACATATGCAGAACTGAGTTCTTGTTTCATTAGATTGTCAGTGCATCTGTGGCATTGTAATTTACAAATCACTCTTTGAAATCTTACCTATTAGTATCATTCAAAATGTGTGGGGAATAATAGCAAAAAACGGTAAATTCATTTTCGAAAGCATGTTCCAGCAATTTTCTGTTCCATAAATGTTGCCAGTAGGCATTTATGATGGTATTAACGAACATTAACGTTAGTAACCACTATGATGGTTAGTGCAAAAGATCGCATTCTGAGCAAAGGAATGATCTCTGTAACCTAGATCCTGTAAAATGAATATTTTGCTTCAATTAGTTTGTAATTTTTTTTTAGGACTGACCAACGTTTAGTAACGAGTAACATTTACAATGGACTACTAAACTCGGGACGGCAGCTAATGCACAGTCTGCCAGTTAAATGGTTTAAGATAAAAAGCGCTGTGGTAAATATGGAGAAACAATTGAATGTCAAGTACCACTGGACGCCGAAATAGGAGAGGTTGTATCACATGGACACTGAAGTTGTACCTAATTAGAAAGAGAAATTAACTTTAGGATCAGACTAGTTGACAGGCCACTGTCCTGAAATAAGACGTGGAAGAAATTAAATATGGCTCTACGAAGAGGAGTAAACGTTAAATTTTTTTGAGAAAGGGACAGTAGGCAGGATACCAGGGTTTTTCCAAATATACCGTGTAGCAATGTATGAAGGCAAGAAGAAGAAATTTTGGTGGACGCTAACTGTAACTGGGTAGCTCCGACTAGTGAGAAAAAGGAAGGTCAAGTCGCCAGGGAATAAAAATATCAGAAAAATTTAGGATCTGGAGAAGCTGAACAGCTGACCTGATTTGTTGGAAAATGCATAGAAGTTTGTGCAAGGGAATCGGAAGTAATCAAGATCCCACCTAACAGGATAAAGATAAAACCTCGTAAACAGTATGTTACATTGCCTTATCAAATACCTCAGACAAGGAAACAAGCTGTAGAAAAAGAATTACAGAACATACTTGCATCAGGTGTGATAGAAAGAGCTCGTAGACAATTTAGCGGCCAATGGTCATCGTGGCAAAGAACAACGGCAATGTGAGGCTTCCCCTGGACTTTCAAAAAGTTAACAAATTCGATACAGGAAGAGGTCACCCAGTAAATATAAATAAAATCATATAAAAGTTTAGAGGACAGAAAATGTCCGGATATCACAAACACTTTAGATTAAAAATCTAGAGCATACATCGCCTTTTTAAATCATGGGCAGTGTGATCAGTACAGAATTTGGCTTCAGTGTGTGTTTCGTTGCTCATTAGGATGTTGGATCAACTGATGGGGGAGGGATCACTAAAGAAGATTACATTATATGTGGATAATATTTTAATAAGTTGTTTCATGTGTGAGGGGCACATGGTGACGTTGGAAGAGATATTTGAGAAAGTTAAAAAAATCTGAGTTTGGCCGGAAAGTGATACCGTTCTTAAGACACTTGAGAGATCAGGAAGAAATAAACCCCGGCCCAGACAAGTTGAGATGTATACGGAATTCCCTGATACCGAAAAACAGAAAAAAATTGAAAAGATTCTTTCAGTTGCATCAAAAGGAAGAACAGAATGGAGAAGCTCTGATAAACAAAGTGGCTTTTGCTAGTCATGTGTTAACCACGCATGAGCAGGAGTATTCTTTGACCGGAAATGAGGCGTTGGTCGCAGCTTCCGGTCTAATGAAATTTAGGTGTTACATTGCCAGACGAAAGTCAGTTGCAGTCATGAATCATTAACCTCTATCCTGCATGCTGACAATGTACCTTGACAGATTAACGATATGGATATATGCTCTTCAAGAACTTGATTTGGTGGACAGAATTTATCAGGTGCACAACGGGTAGTGCAAGATGAACTTCCGTGCTTGTTTCGAAGCCTAGAAAATCAAATCACACCTCCAGACACACAGGATAACAAAATTTGCCTGATGAAAGTGGTCATCCGCGAAATAATAGCGCGGAGGACATTAAAGAACATTAGGAGAGGGCAGATTGAAAGCGAGAAACTGGAAACAATCAAAAATAAATATAATAGAGTGAATGAAGAAACGCTCAGTAATTCTTACTTATACATGATGGTGTGTTATACCTAAGGAATAACGAAAATAAATAGGACTGGAGAGAATGTTTGCCTGAACCAGGCAGCGAAACTATAGTGTTGTATACTCACCGCAGCTGTGGGCATTTCGGTCCAGAGAAGTGTGGGCCATGTCATAACGGCATTTACTGGAGGCTTGTCCATCCATGTACATTTTATTGCCAAAAGAACCTAAGAAAATAATCACTGCAGATCTTGTAGGGCCTTAGCTGAAAGCTACTGGGGGTATATAACGTAACGATT
Organism: Schistocerca serialis cubense; assembly: GCF_023864345.2. Classification (NCBI taxonomy): domain Eukaryota; kingdom Metazoa; phylum Arthropoda; class Insecta; order Orthoptera; family Acrididae; genus Schistocerca; species Schistocerca serialis. The sequence continues at coordinate 60,988,104 of NC_064644.1, read as the reverse complement.
GAGTTGTTCTCTCACTACGTACCGTTATACCATCGAAGAAAATCCACCTTGCCGGCCGATGTGGCCGTGCGGTTCTAGGCGCTTCAGTCTGGAACCGCGAGACCGCTACGGTAGCAGGTTCGAATCCTGTCTCGGGCATGGATGTGTGTGATGTCCTTAGGTTAGTCAGGTTTAAGTAGTTCCAAGTTCTCGGGGACTGATGACCTCAGATGTTAAGTCCCATAGTGCTCAGAGCCATTTGATTAGGATTACCTTAGCAAGATTTGCATGCCAAAATGAATCATTAGTGACAATGGCAGCCAATTCACTAGTAAAGCATGGCCGGAAACATTGACCCAACATAGTGTGGGGCTGACATATTTTCCAAGAAACCGGGTGGTCCCTTACATTATTGAATGAGGGATGAACCTAGTAAATAGGTTACGCCAAGCGTATTCACGCTACAGGCATCGTCGACGTGCATAATGTGTTAGTACTGACTCCACAGAACATTCACCTGCAGAAATTTTCTTTAAACAGTTACCAGACAGGCTAATCAGAAAAACATTAGGAATATGCCAGAGGAGAATGTTACGTGGGGCAATAAATCGAAAAAGCAAAACAAATGATTATCAGAAGGGCTGAGGCATGCAAGTAGCAATTCGATAAACTGATACAACAATAACGTAGAAGGTCGGTGATATATTGTTGATACAAACAACAGTTCGATCATGTTTACAAAGAACCACAGAACATTATAGAATCAATGCAACGAAACCCATTGAAGCCTGAAGAGCGTCAAAGCAGTCATTGGCATGGCCGTGAACATGTTGACAATATAAAGAGGTATTACACCAAGAACCTTGTACTACCGGAGGAGAATGAAAAGGACAGTGACGTATATAAAAGTTAACTTAGGTACTAGCTATCCGTGACTCTCACGAACGAACAACATCAATAAGTTTAGTATTAAATACCCAATTTTTTACTGACAATCCTACTAGTTTATTTTAACTTTGTTACCATATATGGAAAAAGAAATGATGTAAGTGCAAACCTGAAATGAGTTAAAATTAAATTCCCATATTCGTAAATATGTTCACACATATTTGTTTAGGCAGTTCCATTAAGGCATAGTGATGTAGGAGTGAGGAAAGTGTGGGCGCAGCACCGTCAACACTTGCTAGGTCTTGCGGCAGATGTGAGCGGCCATAATGTATCTGTGAGCAGAAGTTGAGGGCAAGGCTGGCGTATCGCCTGTGTTACATGACGCTTGCTGAAGGCAACAGGGCACAGCACTCGGCCGTGGCAGTGTTGGGAACTTCTGCAACCGCAGAAGAGGGCAGTGGGAGGGGGCCTTGTGCCGGCAGCTGCACGCCTTGCAGCAGCGAGCGGCCGACGACCTCAAAGCACCTGGGCGGTGCAGCGTGCTGTCTCATTGCTGTAATTATGCAGCAGGGCGCCGCACCAAGCGGCGTTCGAGGAAGGCGAAGTAGGAGCTCACTAACAATGAAGTAGGCGTGTGTGCTCCACAGGAGAACAGCCTAGTATCCCCCAGTGTGTGAGGATTTCAATGAAAAGATGTGCTACTTAATTCATGAAATCGTTAGTGCTTCTATCCCGTATTTCCTTCCAGCTATACTGAGATTTTCAAGAAATTGTCATATCGTCAAAGTTTGTTTTTAATGTTTGCCTAATTTCAACTTGAAAGGGCACAGTACCGCCAGACACTGAAAATAGGTACAACGTTCTTCGTTAGTCTTGTCAGAACAGCATATTTTTTGTAATAATAACTCAATTTCACTTAATACACCGAAGCCGGATACCAGTGTAGGAAAGAATGACAATTTATTTATTTAATTGATCACATGTGCACTCCCACAAAATAAATCCCTACAACCAATTTGGTGAGATCTGTGAAATGAATGAATGTATGGTCGTCTGCTAACCGTAGATAGTGAATGTGCAATATATGATCGATCATCTTTGAGACGGTCCTTTGGTCACCTTTGAGCGCCTGAAATGTGGCTGACAAATACGGAAGCATGGTCATCCCCCACCTCGACGGAGGTGCGAGATGACCTGAAGAACGGCCATGTTTCAGCACTCTGGCGCTGGATCTTGTGTTGCTATGACCTGTCTTAGGTGTGCTCCGTAAAGACAAAAGAGTGGAGAGATGGTATAAATGTGAAATACTTAAGAATAGTTTGGAATAATTGTTTCTCTATTTCAGGAGCTTTTGGGGGGAGAATTAAATGACAGGCAGGTAATATTATGGGAATCGTAGTAATCTTTGGAAGTGACCAACGGTCACAGTGAAACCACGTGTAGCAATAGGTTGAAATACTTGCGAGTGCTAGTACTAGGCTGAAATACTTCCGAATGCTAAAATTAAGCCGAATTACTGGCGTGTGTACTATAAGTTGGAAATATTTAAGAAATGTCGTGTGCAGGACTTGAAATTAGAGACGAGTACTTCCACGTGGTCAGTACTGTGTGAGTCTCAATCTGGGTATGAGACAGAGAAGTGCTCGTCAAAGGTATCAGTTGAGGACTCTCGTGTGTGACGACAGTGATCTTAGTATTACTTTACGCGTTATTTTTCCGTGTGACGCTGGATTCAAACTCTAATACTCTGAGAGAGAAGCAAGGTGAGTCAGCCGTCTATCCAGCAACGCCACTTGGCTTGCATTGCACAGGAAGTCGTGCATATATCCTCCAGAGTTCGTCGTAGGAAAGAAAAGTTACTAAGTGGGGCAGAGTCATGTGAAACTGGGATGAATACTAATTGAAGTGGGAAAGCTGAAAGTGATGTGATTCTAACGTTGTGACTATTCTTTGTGGTGTATTGTATGTTGCCAGTGTGATGTATTTCATGTAATTTAGGTATGTCTGGTTTGCATGGGACAGTAGCAAGATAGGTTCAGAGGTAGTGGGTCATGCATGTTCCTTTTTGTACCGCTCGGTCTGGAGGAAATTTTCGTGATGATGGGTGTGAGAGTCAAAGTGTGACATATAGTAAACGATCCACCATCCTATCCAGAAAGTGCACTGTAGCGTTAGATAATTACGAGACCATAAGATAGAGAATCACCGATGTAAAGCCATGCCCGCTGGGCGGAGTTTCTCATTTGTAACGGCTGTATAAAATGTAATGCTGTGTTTAGGTTACCTATGAATCATGATAGAATTTATCGGAAAAAAAAGATAGTGAAAAGAAAAAGATTGGTGGCCTTGTTCTTCGAATAGTGTGTAGTCATGACATCCAAAATTTATTATGTGTGCGCCATTCATATTCAGTGCGATGGCCACATGTTGATCAAAGTCGTTGGGTAAGAAAGAAAACGTGGTATTGCCAGTGCATAGTGAACAATCAGAGTTGTGTAAATTACTAATAGTCAGATGTGCGTTATCCGTTTCCGTTGCGTAATATTCAAACAGGAGAATAATTTGTAGCTTAATTGTGGGTACTAGAGCTCATAATCAGTCACTGATGTTGCTTGATGAATAAGAATAAATCCACTCGCTTGGCAGACCACTCATCTTGCAGGCCTGACTGCTTGATGCCACAGTATGAGCAAGGCATGTTGGTGCCTCTCAGACTTTCTGCATAAATAAGGCTGTTTAGAAAGCAACAGCCTAATGACTGTCCATGTAGTTAATAAACATTTCACTATTAAAATGAATCTTCTGTAGGCTTTTCTAATCACATCGATAATCTTTTTTTTTAGTTTTGATGTATCATCCCTTTCCAATTACAAGGTTCCAAAGGACTAAATCGAAGACAATGACAACTTTCTGTACGACTTCTACTACGTGTAGAAGGTAGTCATGCTGCCATCTATGAAAAAATAGCAGACTCACAAGATTGTCGACGTTCGAAGTATTATCACTTTGTATGACGCTTTGGGATGACAAGGGTCTATTTGACAAATGAAACTGTGTTTTTCTACAGACGAATTTCAGTTATGAATGGCAGAGTTCCAGTGCTCAGTTGGAATGCGGTCATGCAAATACGCAATGATAAGTGATTTTAGATCCATCGTTTCGGTAACTCGGCATTGTTTCTGTTATTCGTGAATCATTAAAGGCGTTGCTCTTGTCGTTTACTTTTTATGTAGTATATTCCCTTAAGTACTAAAGATTTTCTAGGAAAGCTTGACATTTCACTAAGAGTCGTATACCATTTCCATGAAAATAAGAATCCTTTCAGTAATACAGCACCACATGACAACAGAGGTTTGAATCACAGTAGTTTTAGGAAGCTATGTGAGGCTGAAAAAGAATGTATGAAGAACGTATAAGTTCTAGAATGAAATTTTCGTTCTACAGCGGAGTGTGCGCTGATGTGAATCTTTCTGGCAGATTAAAACTGTGTGCCAGACCGAAACTCGAACTCTGAATCTTTGCCTTTCAGTGTCATGTTTGGAGGGTAGGAGACGAGGTACTGCAGGAAATGAAGCTTTGAGGACGGATCGTAAGTCGTGCTTGGGTGGTAGAGTACTTGGCCATGAAAGGCAAAGGTGCAAAGTTCGAGACTATCCAGCAAATAGTTTTAATCTTCCAGGATGTTTCAAAATACATATTCTTCTCCAGTTGTAGTGTCTCACTATTGCAGAGCTCTGACACCAAGAAAACATCTCGGTTGGTTTATCTCTTTTTTAAATATATTCCCTTTTGTTGATATGTGTCCAGAAGAAAGTAAAACACTTGTCAAGTATAGTACATCTAAGCATAATGTTTCACGGAGTTTTATTTAGGATTCAGCGAGAGAAAATATAATATGTGCGACCTACGTAAAAAGCATGAAGTGTCAAATATATATAATAGACTCATCGGAAATTTTCAAAAAATTACTGTAAACATATTAAAGAAAAAGAAGTAATGAGAAAACTCAGAGACACGCACCGGAAGCAGAAGTCTATTCCTTTGCTTTTCTTTGACTTGTAAAATGTACTTTCATGTCCAAGACCAGAGGTTACTACATTTTTTTACAAAAGAAAAATATTTTTATTTATTTACCGTTCATTTTTCAAGCAGTAAAACCGTGGTTTATGCTTTGTGGAACAGAATTGTCTGGCAGACCCAGAAATATCCTTGTTTGTACTTTTAAATCCATAATCGAAAAGGTAAGTGACGAACATGATTTTACTGAGCTCATCACATAGAGAGATTTCTATGTTCTGCAGAGTTGGAAATCTTTTACTTCCTGTATTATTCTGAACATCCTCGATGACAATCTTCACGTGAATTAAATTCCAATGTTTTATTCGGAGCTTAGACATTCATGCATTCAGGAAGTTGTAATGCTCACATTGTAGTTGAGAAAGCCGTGGTAAAAATTGAGTTCTTCTCCCTTGTTGGATTCAGACGATTATTGAAAAGAGTGAACCAAAAAAATCCTTATCGACAAATATAGCTCTGCGACGTGGATTTTTATGGCTTTGAATTGGTGTTGAAAAAAATTTAAGCTTCAACTTATTCCATTCTTACCAGTAACATGATTGAAATTTACACAAAGCTTGGCACACATTTCGTACCAAACATCATTCATTTAAAAGATCGTGCAAATAAACAATTTCGCCGAGGAGTGACACGTTCACACGGTAAAACTTCCCATTCTGATGATAACGAACGTACAGAATGAATGAACAGTTAACTAAACTAAAACACATCGATAATATTAAACCATTACTATCAGAATATAAAAAGAAAGATGTTAGTGACATGGTTGAAGTATGTGGATCAATAATATTACAAAGCTATCATGGGGATGAATTTCCTTCCGAAAAAATGATACAAAGGCCACCTTAATTGTACTAAATTTAAATAAACGTAATTCCTTTTATTATTGAATTATTTCTCTTGTAAATAATGGAAATGGAAATGCCGTTTGGCTAGGGCCTCCCGTCGGGTAGACCGTTCGCCTGGTGCAACTCTTTCCTTCGGCGACTTTCACGTCCATCGGGATGAAATGATGACGATAAGGACAACACAACACCCAGTCCCTGAGCGGAGAAAATCTCCGACCCAGCCGGGAATCGAAACCGGGCCGTTAGGTATGACATTCCGTCGCGCTGACCACTAAGCTACCAGGGGCGGACCTTGTAAATAATGATAAATAAGGTTGAATAGTTGTATAATTATAAGTTTTCATTTATCAAATCTTATCGTAGTAACAAACATTAAAATTTAAACAGGGAAAACGTCTATTTTGTAAATTGTTTATTTCTAGAAGAAAGAAAAACAAGAAAAATGACATTTGTTCTTATAAAATGACTGAAGAAACAAGCATAAAGGTAAGTAACACGCGAAAATGGATGAGCTGCTTTAACAGAATGATTAGGTAGCAATTTCTTTCACTTTTCGGAGGTCCTTTGCATCAACAGTTTTACAGAGAAAGAGTTAGGGGAGAGGTAACACAGTTATGTTGCACTTTTGATTTAATTTTTTTGTTAATATTCTTTACAGTACATTGTGAAAAGCATTGAGTAGTACCATATCAAAAACCACTACTGTAGGTGGAGAGACAGCTGAATACTAAGTTAATGAAACTTACATCAATTTACACGAAACGAATGAAGTGCTAGCTGACACCTTCTCATTCTAGACAGTCGGTATGCGTTTGATATGCTATTTTGTTGCAGTTTTGAAAAAAAAAGTTTCCAATAGATCTAGAAACTGACTCAAACTAAATAAGATGGTTAGAAAGTCATGATTTTTCTTGAACAGTTATGGTCATGTACAAACAAACTTCGTAAGAGTTGTAATTTGGCAGGGATGTACGAATTCGATATGTGTGGTCTTTGAAAATATTACAATTGTGAAAACGAGGAAGCCATTACAATCCGGGATTAAAGTTTTAATCCTAGGATTTTTCCATTACATTTGGCCAATTTTGTTGCTTATTCTCCTTCTTTCATTATATTGGTGTACTTTTATTATATTTCCGAGATCCTGAATTCTTGCCGATTTCGGAAGCATTTAGTAAGGGGATGTAAGGGTGCAGATACCGAGCCTGAGACTGTCATATCGAATCTACCGTTATCTACCCTTACGCGTCTTTGATCCAGGTAGTAAGCGTCGCTGATGGGGGAGCGCCGTTGTACTGGGTTGGGGCTGCTTGTCGCCCGTCGCCTGCTTTGGCGCATTAGTGAGTTCTTTGTGCCTGAGCCTTCAGAAAGAGATGGTAATGCGTGTGAGCGCGGTGCGCTATCAAGAATAAAAATCAATAGTTTGTGGAACAGAAATTGTTTCGATAGTCAGGGAATGATTTTAAATTATGGATGACCGTAAGAAACTTACCAGCAATGGGAAACTCTATTCAAAAAGTGTTAAGGACATGAATGCGTTCGAAGAGCACGTGAGATAAGGCGAGAAGGAATAATTGGATCGATAGTTTGAAGTAGGGAACAAGCGCCAAAAAATTGATTTTTGTTTTCTCTCAGGAAACATATATCAGCATGTAGATGCACATTGTGAGCAGTAAGAAGGAAACGAACAGCGCTCATGTTTCGCCTTAATCGGACTTGGTAATATTAGTCAGTTTAAAGAGGAGAACATGTTCCAGTTCCGAGTTAGTCTTTCCACAAATCTGTGGTAGCGCTAACAGCTGATGGTTGTATCTGCTGTTGAATTCCTTAAAACCTCGATTTTGCGGTGCATAAGAATATTGTCTTGTGTTTAATGTCTGACGTGTGAGCTGAGATATTTTTCACTCGAGATAAATGGTTCATAGTTATTCATGTAGTAACTATTCTGGATGTTCTAAAACTGTGCCAGTTTGGCTTTTCTAATGTGATGGCTAACAGCTGATGGTTGTATCTGCTGTTGAATTCCTTAAAACCTCGATTTTGCGGTGCATAAGAATATTGTCTTGTGTTTAATGTCTGACGTGTGAGCTGAGATATTTTTCACTGGAGATAAATGGTTCATAGTTATTCATGTAGTAACTATTCTGGATGTTCTAAAACCGTGCCAGTTTGGCTTTTCTAATGTGATGTTATTTTTTACTTGTAAGACTACGCTTCAATTGTTCGGTGTAGAGTTCTTGGTACAATGCCTCTCATCACCTATGAATGTGTTATTGACTGTACTATATTAAAAAATTAGAAAGGCATTCGTCGTTATGAAATGCAGCAAAACAAACGACTTCGTGGTGACCAATACATGAGTGTCGGGACAGGTGTAACGATACTGTCAAAGGCAAATAACAGTGGTGTTTGCTCTTGTAAACATAAATGTGCTGAAAGATTATGTGTAGACCAGAAGCCACTTTGCTAGAAAGCTTTGTTTAATATACGTTCTAAAAGCGATAAGGACATATTCTTAATGGGGCTGACTGATCGAATACCGCCATTACGGAGATGTTCTCAGAGATGCACTGCTCAAACGAGATAGGATTTTTTAAAATCTTGTAATAAAATGCAATGAACGCATGACTGTGTTTAAAAATGCATTTAATATTGTGTACGACAAAAAAAAAAGCAATTTTTCGTTAAACGTCACTAATAACTGCAAACCAGGTTCCCGTGGGTAAGAAGGTCACACATGGACATTAGGCAATGCAATGCTGAACAACACTCGCACTTTTATCTGTGCACGCATTAACGAATTCGCTAGTAAAGAAACACACTACAGAAATCAGAATATAACATATTTGAGGACTGAACTTAACATCAAAGCCATGGATGATCTCTTTTGTAAAAAAGATCCAGATGTTTCCAAGGAAGTACAATATAACCTTCTTTATATATTATGATTATAGACTTGAACGTCCTCAAATCTATGTATGTAGTACTTGTGAAGAAGTAACTGCAAAGGTATAAAGTCCACATCTCAACGATAATGCAAAGCGAGCTGCTGTCACATGAAAAATCATGCATGTTCGTCGGGCTCAGAAGTTTTATAACACAAGGAAATGAAAATCCATTGTGCTAATGATGTGAAGGTTAGATTACTTGTTTCGACTACGTGTAAAAATTTCCTTTACTAAAATTACCTATTCAGAAAATATTCTAGATGAAGAAACTTCAGTTATATGTACCCTACACGATATGAAAACCTATTCTGCAGATTTCTGTGTTCATCCGGAAGGAGAAGCTAAACGTGGACCTGACGAAGTATGTAGCATGCTGTGGTTGAAAGTAAGCAACGTGGACCTTGAGGTAAAGAACTTCACCTTTGCATTGAAGCCTGAGGAGGTCGAAGCCTCAACCACACTTTCGTGCGCTTTCTCCTTGCATTGGATGCTACAGGACGATTTAGAAGGTTTTATCAGTACATCCCACTGTGAAGGCACTTTTTTCTTCAATTTGATCGCAAGTTTCTGACTAGGAAGAGGAAAATCAGAGATTAGGTGGAATTTACCCACCACAACAATACATTAATTTGACTCAGTCCTCAAGGAAGGCTGGATTTAGTCTTATTTAGACCTCTGCTGAAAGCATCCTGGATTTCATTAATAACTGGTGACCTAAGTTCTCAAAGGGGAAAAAAAAAAAATCCGAAGTCCAGTCTGTTTTATGGGGATAAGCGAGTTGTGTTCGCGGTTGCAAATATGGAAATACGGACAACCATCAGCTGTGTAATGGAATGACTTCAATGAAAATTTGTGGCTGACAGGGACTCGAACCTGGGTTTTCCGCTAACCGTGAGCGCTCGCCTAGCCATTTTTTAAATCTCATTTTGTTCGTTATTTCCCGTTATATTTGTTCGTGGCGGACATCTTATGAGACCCGTGCAAGTTCATTGTTGATCCATTCACCCAGTTTACAGCTAATCCTGTGACCGGACATGCTGAGCTATCATGCCGGCGAATCATTAGGCTATCTGAGCATGGCTCAAGGCCAGATCCAAAATTTCTCCACGTCGTCAGCCATCTGTCCAATACCTGTACTCGTACATCCATTGTGTATATTTCTGTACAGGCGAGATATTTTACTTGAAAGTCGCTTGCCCTGATTCGGCGGATAAATTAGATATTGCAGTGCCTGTGGTATTTTAAATTACGATGTAATGTTCCTTCCGATATACAGGCATGCGTAGAGCGGTAAATACGGGTTCGGGCCCCGGTATGGCATAAATTTCACTGTAGCCATTCCATTTTAAAGGTTATGATTGTCTATATTCGAAAGTGCGAATTCATTTAATATGTTTCATAACGTTTGTAGTCACTGCAGTGCCTGTTCCTTAGGACGTGCAGGCACGCCCAAAGGAACATTGAATCGTAATTTAGAATAACACGGGCGCTGCAATCTCATATTTTGCGAGGAGGTGCTGATGAGACCAACGACAGCTACTGCAGAGGACGGTGAAAGAGAAAAATAGTAACGATTTCAGAGTATATTTCACAGATAATGGTTTTTTTTCTCTTTTTTTTATCGTGTGGGACCAAACGCTTAGTTCATCGGTCCCTAAGCTTACACACTACTTAATCTAACTTAAACTAACTTACGCTATGAACAAAACACACACACACACACACACACACACACACACACACACACACACACACACACACACATATACACACATGCCCGAGGGAGGACTCGAACCCCCGACGGGGGGAGGATAATGCTTTCAAAACTCGCGAATAGTATAGACATTTCAGGTGTATGTTGTATTACGAATATTCCATGAAATATAACTATTTCTGATGTAATATGAAGTTTCAATGCCTAATTCATAAACAGTTTGAAGAAGGGAACAAATCCTCAGTTTTTAATATCACGACGCGACCTTCGGGACAATGCATTTCATCTCTCCGGGATGCCAAGCAGGAGGTTAATGTAAAGAATCCCATGTAACTGTCTTGCTAAGACAAAACTAAAATTATGAACAGGTGAGTGGGCTTCTTCTTTTGTATTTCATCACAAAAGGAGATATTTGATTCGTCCCCTTCTCCAAATTATTGATTCAATTGTGCTTGTAATTAAAGTCTATTACACTAGTGTTGCCAAACCAGTATGAACTTCATTCAACGTGGTCATGTTAATGATAGTATTTTGGTGGGAATTTTGATAAAAATTATCGAAATTATTCATAGGGTGCATATAAACTGCCAAATGTTTAAACACGTTCTCGAACTGGCGCGTGTACCTTAGGAGTAAGTTCGCCCTCCGTGCTGTCGTAATTATCAAATCCGATTGTCTATTAAAATTCTGACAACCATAACACTCTAGTTAGCTTATATAAAAATGGAGCAGCTTGCACACTCCAGAGCAGACAAACGTCAGATTGTCGTTAGGAGCCATCGCTTACTCCGATGACCTGCTGATCATGATCCAAGGCAACAGTCAACATAAGCTGAAGGCGAGAAGTGGAGCGGTGATAGAACTAACACGATGGTAAGAAATTTCAAGAATAAGTATGTGTGTTACTAAAAGTCGTACTTGAAGAAAACTCATCTATAAAAACAGACAACACGGAAAACGGTAAACAGATTAGTCGGAATACAACTGAACGTCACACATCGACCAGACAGGCGGATAAGCGCTTGTTGTAATGCGTAAACTAGTGAGTGTAAGACCAGGAAGATACCATCTTCCGAAACATATACACGACTAAATCACGGTAGCAGCCTTGGTATCCTTGGTGAGGCACGGTTCTAGGTTGTGGGCACGCAGACTGCGTTTTTTTGAGGCCTTCCATGGCAGTGAAGAGGATGCTGAAAAACATCTTAGTAAGATGTGTGAACGACTTCGGCATTTCTAGGTGTTATGGACTTACGCACATTGGACTGGCCTATAGGCAAGAGTCTGTCAATTACTGGAAATGAAAGGAGAACGTGGAAAAAATTAGAGCGTTAATGGGAGAATACTTAGCGAACAAAAGAGAAATTAGAGAAGAGATTTTGGATATAATGCAGCAGAACGGGCCGAATGAAGCACTACAAGAACAGTTCATAAAATGTTTCACGGTGTCAGACATAGACTTAAACTAAGGCACTTGAAGCCTAGTAAACTGAAGCGCTGCGGCTTCTTTCTTTCAAATCTCCGGCCGTGCGTAGGAGCGAAGTAGCGATTGGTCGCCACAGGAGGCGCTTCCCCGCTGGGGCGCGGTGGTCGTACCGCCGCTTGTGGTCGGGCGGTTGCTGGCGGCGGTGGCGTAGTTTGCGGCCTCCAGTCGGAGTCGGGTCGACGGCTAGTGATGCGCTTTGTGTGATCCGTATTTGGTCACGTTGGCCGTTGGTATTTAGTAAGTATCGGTTGACACGGCAGTTCTCCAACGACATTCGCGAGTGCGCATTATTATAAACAATCTTGTCCCTGTATGTAATTTATTTCATTTGCACGTTAATTTTCCTCTCATTTGGAGATTCAATTAGTGTAAATTAATGTGCGGAGAGTCTGGTGTTTTGGACTGATTCATTGGGTGATTGTCCTCTGGATTATGGGATTAGCGTGCTTTCCGTCAGCCCACTGACCTTGTAGCTGGTTAAGCGCGTTAGACGGGCTAAGTCAGGAGGAGACAACATTTGTGGGGTTGTAATGTAATTTAATAAAATTTTGAATTTATTATATCTTCTTTGATAGCTTTTAATAAAGTGACGCCAAAACAAAAGAGAAATAACTCTAATAATACTATGAACAGTGTAATGTAATTTAATTTAGCCTGACGCGGATCAGCAATAAGCAGACGAGCTCAGTACTCAGGGTGGTTACGGGACTATAAATAATTAATTGTCTCTCTCTTGAATCATCACAGATATTCCTCAATATTAATGTATCAAAAGTATAGTTGAAACTCATGTGCTTATAGCACCAGAAAATATTTCGTATGACAATACAATTTGAAGTAATAAAATCCGTAACTCCGGATCGTGGTTTCGTCTCGAATACCAATATAAGATAACAAACACAATCTTTTGCAGATGACATCTTATATTAGAACTAGAATCCTGTAACCAGGCCTTTCTGCCTGGGATATTATCTCGCAACCTTGAGAAAATCTGAAAGTGAAATATATTAAATTTTTCGTAGCGACCACATAGCTCGTAGGATGTGAAAGAAAGTTTAGGGTCCTAGCCAGCGGCAAGTCTCGAAGATGAGCTGTAAGAAAATTACTAATTATTTTCTAGTATGGCGCCTAATAATGGTCAATATTCCGCTAAGGCCACATCTACTCAGAACAAGAATATACATTATTGAACACCGTACACAAATTTTAAGTTATGAACAACTATATTATTTTTCTTCTTTTTCAACTTACATAGACTACTACGGCAAGACGAACTTCAGACAGTCTTTATTTTCTCTTCAAGTCCAGTAACAGAAGAAGACAAAAAAATAATAGACACACATAATCTCGAATGTCCATGGAATTCTATATAATGCATTTGTTTAGGGGCTGGCACGCTTCGCAAGCTATTCATACACTAATTATCGATACATGGCATTCACACACTTCAAGTACCTGACCACCTCAGGATATACAGTACAGTATCTGGGTTTGTTTCCTGTTCCGGTATCTTGTCTCCCAGTTCACGGCAGAATCAAGGGGCTGCAGTGCTTGAGGCCTGGTTCTAGTAATCGTATTGTTGGTTCTACGTTCAGCAATAAATCTGACAGGGTAAAAAACATTTAAAATTGTATTAACGATTGGCGACTCCTTTGTGGGGAACTGTCGACTTTTGTGGAGGTGGTGCCTGCTTAGGGAAATACTTTCCTGACTGAACACCAACTTACGACAGATTGTGAAAGGGGCTAGTGGTGCCGCAACTTAGACGCTCCCATAGTTTGTTCCAGTCTTACTGCCGTTGTGACACGCGCAGAGGACCCGAAACCTGTTGGCCCCACAGTTCTCTAGTGGAACGGCCGCCTGCGTGCATCGGCTGCCCACGACATACTGGCCGAGCCTGCCGCCTCCTGCATCACCTCACGCCGCAAAGTATTTTGATATGTAACCGTTACAAGCGTCTGTTGGATTCATTGTAATAATTTTGTTTGGTTATGCTATTTTAAAACAGACATTATCCTACTTCAAGTTTTAATTAATATAAGTTTAAGGGTCTCACTTTGTGGGATTAATGTTTCGCAAGACCTTGGGCGGCCGCTGCGCGGATTGAGAAATTTCCTTAAATTTAATCATCTGCCGCAGGCCAGGTTTAAATTGTTGAAGAGCCGTGATTTGCCGTTTCTTAAATTTGTTAAATTTTTGAAGTTTTATTATGTAACACATACAAAGTTTTCTTAATTAAAGGGACTTTTACGTGTAGGGGCAATATGTTAATGAAATGCATTTATAAGTAACTATCCTTATTACACATCATATTCTTGGTTTCATATTAGTCGGCATCCCGTCTGTAGATATGCATTGTGGTGTAACGTAATTGAAGCCCAGCTTATCCTCTTTATCGGAATAATTGGCATTGAGAGTTTTTTCTTAAATGTCTTAACTCTAAATTAGAGTAAATGCGTTATTTGTAGTTCAACCTTTAGTTATGTGCGCTGTGGGCTTCTTGATAAACAGTTAGGGAATTTGAATTTATTAAGCCGCAACAGACGTTGTGTGTATTCAGAAAGTTTGCCTGTTGTAAAATTGAATGTATATACTTTCCTTTGTAATAAACGTTTCACAGACGGTGAATGATGTTCACCCGAACCGCGGTCCATTCCTTCCACGTAATTTACCCAGAGCGCCTAAACGACTTTTTATAATTGGTTAGTAATGAAATACATCTGACATTCCATTTATAGAGCTTTTCAGTTGACTTCGTAATGTGAAATGCAGATCTACTGTCGGTAAAGTAATGTAAGAGTAACATGTACTTGGTTCGTATATGGGCAGGAATGATAATTGTGGGGGTCACACTTATCTAGTCTGTACTGTCTCTTTCTGTATTGAGGCTCCATGTAGTTACTGATGTAGCAGCTAATCCTTGGCCAAGGCCAAGGCCCAAACTGGGCTGGGATCTCGGCTACTGTGTGGCAATGACTGTCTGCCATTTCGTGCTGTCCACACTCAGGATAGAGGTCGATAAACGCAGTTTCAGGGAAATAATGCTTCAGCGAACAGGGCGCACCCAGTTGGCGTGGTCCTCTTAATCCCCGCCACCAATTAGCAGATCGCCGACCAGCCTCAGTGAGTAGCTACACTGCGACTGCATGGCGGACCCCATCCACACCCAGTACCACGGCAGTTTTAGTGTATCAAATGAGAACCGGTGAGTACGGACTGTGGGGTGGCAGGTAGACATCGAGGGTAGCAGGTAGAAGTGCTTTGGTGGAGCCGACGCTACCAGACCCTGAACCTGACCGCCATGAAATCGTACACCACAAAGGCGAACAAGTCGGAGCAGACCAGTATTGCCGGAGTGGTGGTTGGTCGACTAATCGGCCCACGAATATGCGGCTTTACAGTCACATCCGCAATCTGCAGGACTATGACATCAATAGCGTGTCTCACGGTTGATGGCGACCACAAGCAGGTTGTGTGGGTCCGACTGGACTTTGCGCAAGAGCAACAAACTCCTCTGGCCCCCCAGCGTGATGAGATCGGTTCATAATGAGGGAAATGCTTAGCACCACCGTTAAGGGACAACTTTGTCAATATATTTCTGGAGCAGCTATTTAGGAATAGTCCATGTGGACTTCCGACACAGAAAATGATCAGCGTTCTGTATGGTGACACAGAAACCAAGCCATGTACTATTTGGTCACACAGAAACGAGACCACGTTCTGTTAGGTCACATCGAAACCAGAACGCATTCTCTCTGATAGGCCCTCAAGCTGTAGGCAGAGAGATCTGCTGTTTGTTAACTCGAAACTTTCTGAAGCAGCAGTCTTCCACTACTTGATTAGGCTATTAAAAACGATACCATTGGCTAAAATTGTACCAAAATTCTGCGTAATGGAGAGAAATATTGGAGACGTCGGCTCTCACTGGTCGCGGCTGAGATAATTCTTCAGACTGTCTTATACATAATTTTGACAGCATCGTGAGCAAAGGTGCATTGGAGCGCAAATTTTAGTTTTATACAGGATTCAGGACTTATTCGTGATTCGCGATTCAAGATTCAAGTTTCGACTCTGAGATGCGACGGCAGACATTCAAGATTGCTCATCAGTTTAGAACTTCTGGCTTGGAGACTGGTATGGCATTCCAGAGGTGTGGTCAAAAAGTAACTGAATCCTTTGTTTTTGTCAATGAACCTTTATTTATTCATCAACATCAACTTTGCTCGCTTGAAGGTAATCCCCCTGAGATCTAATACACTTGTTCCATCGCTTTTTCCAATCTTGGAGGCACTTCCGGAACTCAAGTTTCGATGTGGTAATCAGCTCCTTAAGCGATACTGTTTTCATCTCATCAAATGACGGCAAAAACGACTTCCTTTCACGATTCTACTCAACCTCGGGAACAGAAAGAGGTTTCTGGGAGCCATATCAGGCGAATACGGTAGCTGAAGCAACATATTGGTTTTGCTTTTTTCCAAAAAACTATGAACAAGCATTGAGATGTGAGCAGGAGCACTATCGTAATGAGACTTCCACGATCGGTTTTGCTAAAATTCTGGTCCTTTCCTTCGGATTGCTTCACGCAAAAGACGCGTAACTTCCAGATTATATTTCTTATTGACAGTATGACCATAATACAGGAATTCGTGATGCGCTATCTCGTAGTTATTGAAGAAACTAGTGTAACGCCCCTTCACATTTGATCCAATTTGTTGAAATTTTTTCGGTCGTGGCTCTTCAGGCAGTTTCCATTGGGACGATTGGGCCTTGGTTTCGACGTCACGTTTTGTGACCTGTTACAACTTTCTTTAGAGGTTCTGGCTCGTTGTCGACTTCATTCAGTAACTCCTGAACGAATTCCTAGCGACGTCATGTTTGGTGGAAATTCAACAATTTCGGAACAAACTTTGTTGCTAAACGCTTCACGTCCAAAACATCCTACAAAATTCCTTGGCATGAGCCAAAGGAAACGCCGACGTAGTCATCAGCCTCTCTGATTGTGACTTGGCAGCTTTCGGAATCACTTTCTTTAGTTTTTCCACATTGCTGTCAGCAATTTACGTGTTAGAACATCCAGGGCGGTCGTCGTCTTCAACATCTTCTCTACTCTATTTCATACATGTGTACCACTCATTAACTCTTGTCTCACTCATAGTAGATTCGCCAAAAGCCACAGCCAACATTTCGAACACGGTGCTGCACACTATTACATTTTTCGAGCAAAATATAATGAGCAAAATCTTTGATCGATCTTTTTCGAAAGCAAAAATTCGCCGAGCAGCCAAAAATACGCATAACCTTCTCGACTGTCATCAATAAACTTAACTGAAAATACAAACCTGAAACGGGAACATGTGCACCAACAACATAAAAAATTTTTGAAACTCGGATGTATAATGTTGTTGTTGCGGTCTTCAGTGCAGAGACTGGTACGCTGCAGCTCTCCATAATACTCTATCCTGTGCAAGCTGCTTCATCTCGCAGTACCTAATGCAACCTACATACTTCTAAATCTGCTTAGTGTATTCATCACTTGGTCTCCCTCTACGATTTTTACCCTCCACGCTGCACACCAGTACTAAATTGGTGATCCCCTGATGCCTCAGAACATGTCCTACCAACCGATCCCTTCTTCTAGTCAAGCTGTGCCACAAGCTTCTCTTCTCCCCAATTCTATTCAATACATTATCATTAGTTAAGTGGTCTACCCATATAATCTTCGGCATTCATCTGTAGCACCACATTTCGAAACCTTCTATTCTCTTCTTGTCCAAACTATTTATCGTTCATGTTTCACTTCCATACATGACTACACTCGATACAAATACTTTCAGAAACGACTTCCTGATACTTAAATCTATACTCGATGTTAACAAATTTCTCTTCTTCATAAACGCTTTCCTTACCATTGCCAGTCTACATTTTATATCCTCTCTACTTCGACCATCATCAGTTATTTTGCACCCCAAATATCAAAACTCATGTACTACTTTAAGTGTCTCATTACCTAATCTAATTCCCTCAGCATCACCTGACTTAATTCGACTATATTCCATTATCCACGTTTTGCTTTTGTTTATGTTCATCTTATATCATCCTTTCAAGACACTGTCCGTCCATTCCTTTCAACTGCTCTTCCAGGTCCTTTGCTGTCTATGACAGAATAACAATGTCATCGGTGAACCTGAACGTTTTTATTTCTTTTCCATGGATTTTAATTCCAACTCCGAATTTTTATTTTGTTTCCTTTACTGCTTGCTCAATACACAGAATGAATGACATCGGAGATAGGCTACAAATCTCTCTCACTCCCTTCCCAACCACTACTCCCCTTTCATGCCCCTCAATTCTTATAACTGCCATCTGGTTCTTGTGCAAATTGTAAATAGGCTTTCACTCCCTGTATTTTACACCCGCCACCTTCAGAATTTGAAAGAGAATATTTCGGTCAACATTGTCAAACTTTTTCTCTAAGTCTACAAATGCTAGAAACGTAGGTTTGCCTTTCCTCAATCTATCTTCTAAGATAAGTCGTAGGGTCAGTATTGCCTCACATATTCCAACACTTACACGGAATCCAAACTGATCTTCCCCGAGGTCGGCTTCTACCAGTTTTTCGATTCGTCTGTAAAGAATTCACGTTAGTATTTTGCAGCCGTGTCTTACTGAACTGATAGTTCGGTAATTTTCTCAACTGTCAACACCTGCGTTCTTTAGGATTGGAATTATTATGTTCTTCTTGAAGTCTGAGGGTATTTCGCCAGTCTCATACATCTTGCTCACCAGCTGGTAGCGTTTTGTCAGGACTGGCTCTCACAAGGCTGTCAGTAGTTGTAATGGAATGTTGTCTACTCCTGGGGCTTTTATTCGACTTAGGTCCTTCAGTGATCTGTCAAACTCTTCACGCAGAATCATATCTCCCATTTCATCTTCATCAACATGCTCTTCCATTTCCAAAATATTGTCCTCGTGTACATCGCCCTTGTATAGACCCTCTATAAACTCCTTCCACCTTTCTGCTTTCCCTTCTTTGCTTAGAACTAGGTTCCCATCTAAGCTCTTCATATTCATACAAGTGGTGTTCCATTTTCCAAAGGTCTGTTTAATTTTCCTGTAGGCAGTATATATCTTATACCTAGTGAGAAATGCCTCTGCATCCATGCATTTGTCCTCTAGCTATCCCTGCTTAGCCACATTGCACTTCCTGTCGATCTCATTTTTGAGACGTTTGTATTCCTTTTTGCCTGTTTCATTTACTGCATTTTTATGTTTTGTCCTTTCATCAGTTACATTCAATATATCTTCTGTTATCCAAGGATTTCTACTAGCCCTCATCTTTTTACCTACTTGATCCTTTGCTGCCTTCACTATTTCATCCCTCAAAACTACCCATTCATCTTCTACTGTATTTATTTCCCCCATTCCTGTCAATTGTCCCTAATGCTACCACTGAAACTCTCTACAACCACTGGTTCTTTAAGTTTATCTAGGTCCCATCTCCTTAAATCCCCACCTTTTTGCTGTTTCTTGAGTTTTAATCTACAGTTCATAACCAATACATTGTGGTCAGAGTCCACATTTGTGCCTGGAAATGTCTTATAATTTAAAACCTGGTTCCTAAATCTCTGTCTTACCATTATATTATCCATCTGAAGCCTTCCAGTATCTCCAGGCCTCTTTCATTTGTACAACCTTCTTTCATGATTCTTGAACCAAGTGTTAGCTATGATTAAGTTATGGTTCGAATTGCTCTGAGCACTATGGAACTTCACATCTATGATCATCAGTCCCCTAGAACTTAGAACTACTTAAACCTAACTAACCTAAGGAATATCACGCAACACGCAGTCATCACGAGGCAGAGAAAATCCCTGACCCCGCCGGGAATCGAAGCCGGGAACCCGAGCGCGGGAAGAGAGAAGGCTACCGCACGACCACGAGCTGCGGACGATTAAGTTATGCTCTGTGCAAAATTCTACCAGGCGGCTTCCTCTTTCATTTCTCATCCCCAGTCCATATTCACCTAATACTTTTCCTGCTCTTCCTTTTCCTACTTTCGAATTCCAGTCGCGGGTGATTATTAAATTTTCGTCTCCCTTCACTATCTGAATAATTTATTTTATTTCATCATATATTTAATCAGTCTCCTCGTCATCTGCGGAGCTAGTTGGCATATAAACTTGTACTACGGTGGTAGGCATGGGCTTCGTGTCTACCGTTGCCACAATAATGCTTTCACTATGCTGTTTGTAGTAGCTTACCCGCACCACTATTTTTTTATTCATTATTAAACCTACTGCTGCATTATCCCTGTTTGATTTTGTATTTATAACCCTGTATTCACCTGAGCAGAAGTCTTGTTCCTCCTGCCACCGAACTTCACTAATACCCACTATATCTAATTTTAACCTATCTTTTCCTTTTTAAATTTTCTAACCAACCTGCCCGATGAAGGGATGTGACATTCTACGCTGCGATCCGTCGAAAGCATGTTTTCTTTCTCCTGATTACGACGTCCTCCTGCGTAGTCACCGCCCAGAGATCCGAATGGAGGATTATTTTATCTCAGGAATATTTTACCCAAGAGGACGCCATCATCATTTAACCATACAGTAAAGCTGCATGCCCTCGGGAATAATTACGGCTGTAGTTTCCCCTTTCTTTTAGCCATTCGCAGTATCAGCACAGCAAGGCCGTTTTGGTTAGTGTTACTAGGCAAGATCAGTCAATCATCCAGACTGTTGCCCCTGCAACTACTGAAAAGGCTGCTGCCCCTCTTCAGGAACCACACGTTTGTCTGGCCTCTCAACAGATACCCCTACGTTGTGGTTGCACCTACGGTGCGGCTAGCTGTGTCGCTGAGGCACGCCAGCCTCCCCACCAACGGCAAGGTCCGCAAAATTAAAAAATTTCCGTTTCCTTATGATCTCATCTCGTACAGTTTACTGGTTAAGGGCTTCATTCTGTGCATCTACACGGAACTGAGTGAAGGGCATCAGAAGAGTGTGCTTGTGATGCCTTTGCAGATACCCCAAAGCACGTACTTTCTCAATGTCCCACTCTCACAGAGCCTGTGGTGTATTAAGGCAGAGACCTGCAACTGATAGACATAAAACAACTTATACATGACAATGATAGACTACTTATTTTAGATAAATCGGTGAAAAAAGTGTCAAATTTATGCCAGTATCAGCATGAAAGATACACAATACCTCTTATAAATCGGTCAAAGCTCTGGCAGCAGGTCTGGCTTGCTGATCTCTCTGGCGTTTACTGGACGAGGCCATAAGATGGAGACGGAGGCGGGTGTGCAAGGTGGGTGCTCCCTCTCCTGCTTTTCAGGGAAAGTGGGCCGCAGGAAGGCCTCCAGTGCTGGCGCCTGGGTGGTTCGGACACCACGGGCTGCCTTGGAACGGCGATCTTGAGCCCAGTTGGTGGCCTCCTTTCTGTCTAGACACCAGTAAAGATGCGATCAATAGCGCTCAGTAGTTGATACAATAACAACTATAATTGTCGGAGCACTGTATTAGGAGTAGAATAGTAGGTATTGAAAAATAACAAGTAGTAAGTAAACATAACCTAGAGCAGGGGTGTTGAGATCCTCGAGGTCCTTTTCTCTGGTATTGGCCCAGCAGGTCTAGACAGGTCAAGAATTCACCATCTGTAATACATATCGTAATTAATATCGTAATGTAACCATGTAAGAATTTGTTGTCGTTGTTGTTGTGGTCTTCAGTCCTGAGACTGGTTTGATGCATCTCTCCATGCTACTCTATCCTGTGCAAGCTTCTTCATCTCCCAGTACCTACTGCAACCTACATCCTTCTGAATCTGCTTAGTGTATTCATCTCTTGGTCTCCCTCTACGATTTTTACCCTCCACGCTGCCCTCCAATGCTAAATTTGTGATCCCTTGATGCCTCAAAACATGTCCTACCAACCGATCCCTTCTTCTAGTCAAGTTGTGCCACAAACTTCTCTTCTCCCCAATCCTATTCAATACCTCCTCATTAGTTACGTGATCTACCCACCTTATCTTCAGCATTCTTCTGTACCACCACATTACGAAAGCTTCTATTCTCTTCTTGTCCAAACTGGTTATCGTCCATGTGTCACTTCCATACATGGCTACACTCCATACAAATACTTTCAGAAACGACTTCCTGACACTTAAATCTATACTCGATGTTAACAAATTTCTCTTCTTCAGAAACGATTTCCTTGCCATTGCCAGTCTACATTTTATATCCTCTCTACTTCGACCATCATCAGTTATTTTACTCCCTAAATAGCAAAACTCCTTTACTACTTTAAGTGTCTCATTTCCTAATCTAATCCCCTCAGCATCACCCGATTTAATTTGACTACATTCCATTATCCTCGTTTTGCTTTTGTTGATGTTCATCTTATATCCTCCTTTCAAGACACTGTCCATTCCATTCAACTGCTCTTCCAAGTCCTTTGCTGTCTCTGACAGAATTACAATGTCATCGGCAAACCTCAAAGTTTTTACTTCTTCTCCACGAATATGTAAGAAGTAGGTAGTGTTTAATAATTGCAGCACTATACATTGTTTGTTGTTTAGAAAATGAACCTAAATGTAATATATTCCACATAAATAAAAATTTAAATCAAAGAACTTTTTCCAATCGATGGCGCTTTTGTACAGCAACCAGTGATAACAATATGAAAGAATAAACACTCTTGCTTGCAAAACTACTTTTTTGTTTCATTTATCCTCCACGACGCGTTTCGCGTTACACAGGGCACCTTCAGACTGGCCTACGAGAAAAAAAATCCTTTATAAAGGCAAAACTTAACTAACTAGAAAAAATAAAACAGATCCCATGCAAAATATTGAGATAAGCACAAAGGACGCTGCACACGGTAATGTCTTAGCAGGAAACTGCCGTGGTAAAATTTTTAAGAAGCTTTGTGCAGCGTTCGGTAAGACGAGTAAAATACACAGATATCAAAAATTAAAGCAACCAACTGCTATATCTTCGTCTTGTGTCTGATTCACCGTTTAGTCATCAAACTGTCAACAGATGTCCGTACAATCGTGTTCTGCACGGAAAATGGGATTCCGGTCAACGGACAGTCACATGAACGATGACGTCAGGGCACCCATCAAGTGGGATATTGTTTGCCGGGTAGTCCCACATCTAGAATCGCTGTGTACACAGTCACCGACGGTGCAGTATGGCACAAAGAAGCCGCCTACCAGACACTAAATGGTAGAGGACCGTAAGAAGAATGGAAGCAGAGCAGTCGTAAACTGATGAAGCCCGATGGCTCAACGTGAGTCGTTCTGTTGTTTCTCGGATGTGCCAACAATTTATAGAGATCGAAACAGAGCCAGGGTAAGGGCGACCACTTGTGGTATCAGAAAGAGAGGACCATTATTTGGATGCAAGGACACCACAGTACACCTTAGTACTGCACGACACCTGTCATCTCACCTCGCAGCATCCACTGGACATGTTGTTTGGAGATAAACGGTGTAAAGAAGGCTTCGGCAGAGTGGCTTTCGTTGTTGGAGACCTGCTGTATATGTACTCCTGATCCCTCTTCACAGAAGGGAACGTCTAGAGTGAAGTCGTCAACATGCCAGCTGGACGATGGAACAGTGGGTCCATGTTCCTTTCACTGATGAGTCCCGATTCGGCCTGGAGATTCTCGACGCATTCGCATCTGGAGGGAACGTGTAACACGGTTTGGGATTTCAAAAATTATGGAAAGAGACCAATATCGAGCAGAATCCATAATGTTGTGGGCAAGGAGTATGTTGAACACATGAACACCTCCTCATCAAATGTTATGGGTGAATCGGTAAGTTTTAACTGCAGTCAGGCATCGTGACGGGATCTTGGGACCTCATGTGCGGTTGTTGCGAGGTGGTGCGGGCCCAGAATTCGTGTTGATAGAAGATAATGATCTACCTCATAGAGCAAGAGAGTTTGTTCTTAGAAACTGAAGATATTGCACGCATGGCGTGATCTGTTCGCTCTTCCGATTTGACTCCCATACAGCATGTCTGGGAGGTACTAGGTAGACGCGTTGCATCATGTCAGCATCCAGCAGCCGCTCTCCAAGAGTTGCGAGAACTCTCAATTAACAATGGGCGTTGTTGCCTCAACGTAAGATTGATAATATCATTCACAGCATGCTCCGTCGTTGGCAGGCTTGTATTGCTGCCTGAGGTGGTCACACCCAATACTGTGCACATTAACCAGCTGTAGTAATGTGCTTGAAAACCCGTAAAGTTCGAAACAACGAAGAACGTTTTTGTCTACCGTTATGCGTAATGCAGTTGTTTACGTTATGTGTCCTTTACATTGTTTCTACCTTACTATCACATGTTAATCCTGTTTTGTAAAAAAGAAACACAACTTTGGCCGTGTGGGCTAGCCGTGCGGTCCAGGGCGCCTTGCCACTGCTCGCGCGGCTTCCTCCCCCCCCCCCCCCCCCTGCCAAGAGGTTCGAGTCCTCCCTCGGGCATGGATGTGTGTATTGTCGTTAGTGTAAAGTTAGTGTACGTCAGATTAAGTAGTGTGTAAGCGTAGGGACCGATGACCTTAGCAGTTTGGTCTCATAGGAACTTACTACAAATTTCCATATTTCCAAACACCACTTTGCAAAATTTCCTTTTGTTACTTTAATTTTGGACACCAGTGAATATTGGAATAATGCCGCCAAAATGTTCAGAAGCCAGTAAAGTGTCTATTGAACTAAAAGCCCCAAGGTAAATAAAAAAAATAAATTAAAAAATATAAAACTCAACTTACTGATACAGAAGTTGTGAAATACATCAGAAACTGCGCTTAACGCCACATGAAAGCCCTCTTGCGCTTTTCAATTTTTTTAAAAATGCCTCGCGTGGCGTCCTATAAAACACGTCAGCTCGAGAATAGTCAAGAGGTATACAAAGAAAGTAACCGGCATAGTCTGTATAAACAGTGAGCAAATTACCTTGTCAGATATGCGCCGCTGTCCTCATCAAGCCTACATAGATGCATTACACGGTAAATACATAGGACGCGCAGTTGCTCATGCTTCCGGCTGTGCACACAGTAGTACGAATAGGAACATACAAGTGAGCGGATAGTATACGCAGCCCATAACGCACACACATTCAGGTGATAGTGCGGAGAGAGGGGAGGAGAAAATAAATATAGAGAGTGGTGGAGGAGAAGATGGACATAGAGAGGGGAAGAAGTGATAGGAAGAGATCCAGTGAAAGAGGTTGCAGGAGGGGATGGAGAATGTAATTTCAGTAGTTAAGAGTTTCTTAGTTGTCTCATATTGAGGTCAATGAATTCAGTACTCTCAAATCTTTTCCTATACTTATGTTACAGCGTTATTTCCATGCAGTTTATTCTGTGCCTATTTTGTTGATATCGCGTACTCCAGCTTAATATGGTGCTGCCATTTCTTCAAGGTTTGGCTAGATTTATACTGTGAAGCGATGGTAAGTTTGGCTTAAAGCTTAACTTGCACAAAATTCCTACACAGCACTCTGGTCAGAAGCATTACGTGTAACCAGTATATGCTACACGACATTTTAATCTTATCTAGTGCCAGTTATTTGTGACTGTGCAAAACAGGGGTCTTAGATCGCTTTCAGTAATAAAACTAAACAAAATGATATATGCACTACGTGCACTCTTCAGATGCGGAGATTCCCAGTATCGGTTCACTCATATTACCAGTATTTCGTTCCTGGAAATATGAGTCAGCCTATACAAAAAATCATATTATATTCTACAGATTAATGAATGAAATTTGTAGGCAGCACATTCGTGTCCGGTTTCCGCACCGTTAGGCTAAGTATCACGTACATATCGTGCTCTGTGACTAACTGCCACACAGTCCGCTCATGGCAGAGACGTAGGTGTAGCGCAGGCTAAATGTAAGCGGGTCATAGATTTACGATGTACACAACCGTTGGCTAATTTCCGCAGGGACGCAGTTCATAACTACAACGCTGGCGGAGAGATCTGGGTGAAGGTGAACATCAAATGAGTCTCTAACAAGGCACATGGATCCATTTACACGCCACATGTCTCTAGCTAGACTATTGATTTGAAGGTAATATTAACAGATCACGAAATCTCCGAACTCTCCATTCATCACTCATGTCTTTTTTCCTCCCATCGTAGCACTTCACTGAGCTTTGTAAATCTCGGAATTTTGTAATCGCTGTCAGTATTTTACGTCATTAAAACTTCCAGTTTTCAAAGTCTACAGGGTAAGTCACCTAACATTACCGCTGGATATATTTTGTAAACCACATCAAATACTGACGAATAGATTCCACACACCGAACGTGAGGAGAGAGGCTAGTGTAATTGGTTAATACAAACCATAAAAAATGCACGGAAGCATGTTTTTTAACACAAACCTACGTTTTTTAAATGGAACCCCGTTAGTTTTGTTAGCACATCTGAACATATAAACAAATACGTAATCAGTGTCGTTTGTTGCATTGTAAAATGTTAATTACATCCGGAGATATTGTAACCTAAAGTTGACGCTTCAGTACCGCTCCTCTGCTGTTCGATCGTGTGTATCGGAGAGCACCGAATTACGTAAGGATCCAAAGGGAACGGTGATGGACCTTAGGTACAGAAGAGACTGGAACAGCACATTACGTCCACATACAAACTCCCTTTTATTGGTCTTTTTCACTGACGCGCATGTACATTGCCATGAGGGGTGAGGTACACGTACACACGTGGTTTCCGTCTTCAATTACGGAGTGGAATAGAGTGTGTCCCGACATGTCAGGCCAATAGATGTTCAATGTGGTGGCCATCATTTGCTGCACACAATGGCAATCTCTGGCGTCATGAATGTCGTACACACCGCAGTACATCTGGTGTAATGTAGCCGCAGGCTGCCACAATACGTTGTTTCATATCCTCTGGGGTTGTAGGCACATCACGGTACACATTCTCCTTTAACGTACCCCACAGAAAGAAGTCCAGAGGTGTAAGATCAGGAGAACGGGCTGGCCAATTTATGTGTCCTCCACGTCCTATGAAACGCCCGTCGAACATCCTGTCAAGGGTCAGCCTAGTGTTAATTGCGGAATGTGCAGGTGCACCATCATGCTGATACCACATACGTCGACGCGTTTCCAGTGGGACATTTTCGAGCAACGTTGGCAGATCATTCTGTAGAAACGCGATGTACGTTGCAGAAGTTTGGGCCCCTGCAATGAAGTGAGGACCAATGAGGTGGTCGCCAATGATTCCGCACCATACATTTACAGTCCACGGTCGCTGTCGCTCTACCTGTCTGAGGCAGTGAGGATTGTCCACGGACCAGTAACGCATGTTCCGTAGATTCACTGCACCGTGGTTTGTGAAACCCGCTTCATGGGTAAACAGGTATAACCTCAACGCATTCTCTGTTAATGCCCATTGACAGAATTGCACTCGATGATTAAAGTCATCACCATGTAATTGCTGATGTGAACCGGGTAAAAGCGGTGACGATGCAGTATGCGCATGACACTACTTCGACTCAGTCCACCGGCTCTCGCAATGTCCCGTGTACTCATGTGTGGGTTCATGGCAACAGCAGATAACACACCAACTGCACCCGCTTCCCCTGTAACGGGCCGGTTACGGACCCGTTTGCGTGCTACGACCATACCTGTTGCATACAGTTGGCGGTAGATGTTTTGCAATGTGCGGCACGTTGGATGCTCTCTGTCCGGGTACCGTTCTGCATACACCCTGTAGGCTTCAGCTGCATTTCGTCGACACTCCCCATAGATGAGTATCATCTCCGCCTTTTCAGAGTTCGAATACACCATGGTGAAACGCGTATGTACTCGGTAGCAGCGATGGCGAGGCATGACAGAATCTCTGACCAGAGAGTCATTTATCGTTGCTAGTCTGCGCTTGACCGCGCGAGTTGTTCAGTTGCATGTAGGGAGTCGGTAGTTGCAGTTGCTAGTTGCACTCAGTCAGTGCTAGTGGCACGCGCGAGACAGTCGGAGTTGTGTGTGAGGAGTCGGCGGGCGTCGTCATGGCGCCCTGGTCAAGATTCAGGACGAGGTATATTTTTTAAATAAGGTAATGAAGCAGCATTGCCCTCATATGATAATGTAATGTATATTAACTGTAAATAATTTGTTCAAGAATCGCCCCAATAATAATTTTGTTTTCAAACCAAGCATTTTAACAAAACAAACATTTTATTGAAAGAAAACTTCCCATGTATTTCCTTAAAAGAAATTTACTTAAGTTCAGAGAATATTTACGATGCATTTCCTCCAAGCTATGCCGAAAATAAGAGCAGATGCAGTTTTGCTGAGGTAAGAATTTGAGTTTAATTAGTGAACAGGGCCTAACATCGACATTTCGGTCTATTTGCGTTTTCATTGTCACTGAGATTTCATTTTCATTGAATTGACTTTCATTTTTGTGGGCAGCTTACATTTCGCTCAGATTGCTATTTCTCATTTAATTGTCTTTGTCCATAAATTATTTTTATTGCTGGGAGGTTACACTTAGCTAGATGTCTATTCTCATTTAAAAATTATCTTCCATTTTTGCTAGAAAGTTACACTTGGGTCTATTCCCATTAACATTTAAATATTGTCTGTTTTCAAAAATTTGTGGGGAGGTTACAATGGTCACAGTTCCTACAACACTACACTATCACAGACGTCTGGTAACACGGTGTACTACAGTTGGTCTGCGTGCAGAGACGAATGCAGAATAACAATAGCAGTAAGCGCTACATGCGGACACTGCGACAGCTAGACCAAACCACAACAGTGCACTACAGCCACACTCGTAAACACGGTCGTCATCGTAAACATGTCCCTGCAGATACTGCTCGCCGACCGTGGCCCGTGTTTGTTACAACACGCAACTGAACGTCGGAGGTTTCATGCGTGAACTTCAGGTTACAATATCTCCGGATGTAATTAACATTTTACAATGCAACAAACGGCACTGATTACGTATTTGTTTATGTGTTCAGATGTGCTAACAAAACTAACGGGGTTCCATTTAAAAAAAACGTAGGTTTGTGTTAAAAAACATACTTCCGTGCATTTTTGTATGGTTTGTATTAAACAATTACACTAGCCCCTCTCCTCACATTCGGTCTGTGGAATCGGTTCGTCAGTATTTGATATGGTTTACGAAATATATCCAGCGGTAACGTTAGGTTACTCAACCTGTATAATTTGATTTCATGCTTCAACTTTTATTTTATTACCTTCTACCCATAATAATGCCTGATTCACAGTAGTAATTTTCAATGGTTTCGCTTGAGAATGATAACTTCGATGTGCTCTAATCTTCATATGTTGTAATGTAGATATTAACTTACTATAATTAACCTTCCTCTTCTTTTCTCACATTTCTATGATTTGTTCCTTGTTACTTGCTCCATTTGTTCCCATGTTACAGCAGAGAATTTGATTTTTAATGTTTCTTACTCTTCACATTCTCTGTCGCTCTAGAACTTATAAAATAAAGGTAGCAGTTGGAATTCCCAAATTACGTCATTTATGCTCGTCTTTCGTAACACTATCCTTCTGGAACTGTTACTCTATTTCTCAGAAGATAGGATTATTCACCATTTATCGCTATAAACTGCTCAAAAACCAGCTCCCTACCACTTGCATATCCGTGGAGGTATAAGGGCTTAGACTGAAGAGGACCATGCAATAAAACAATAAGCTTTTTTAAACTAAAAATAAGTTCCTCCATTTGAAATAAAACGAAATAACAATCAAAAGAAACGCAGAATGTCCGAAAGTGTAGCTCAGTGAAGTCAAAATATTATACAGGTTTACATTCAAAACCATGATGCTCCATCCCACGCTTTATAACGTGCTTGCCTGCCATGGCATCTTGTCCACGAGATGATCTGGAATTTGTTGCTCGATTGTATCCAGCTCTTCAGAATCCTCTCCCCCCTCCCGGACACCATCCAGTGTGTAAAAAAGGTTCCCATCATGAGGTACTGCTAGCCTTAACTAGTCTTAAGAATAATTTTAATTTTAAAGGGGATCACTTAAGACTATTTCCATGGGTTCGCCCCTCAAATGTCTCCCACATATCACAAAATTGTCGTCTGATGTAGCACAAACTGAAAAAATAAATTCATTTTAAAGCACAGTTTCATATATAATTTATATTCAAAACCTTACACCTGTGTCACAGAACAAATTCTACATCGAGAATACTTTACACAAGTTTAAGGGAAGAAATGATTCTGATAATTATTACAGTATTTAAAGAACATCAAAATATGAACAGGCTGAAATGAACAAACACTACATGAGACTATGCTAATCAATTCAACTGTAAATAGCTAAGGAGCATATTATTAGTAAAATGAGAAATGTGCATAAGTGAAATGCCAAAATGAGCACTTCTCAATTGGAAGTAAATCAAAACAACCAGAATGGCTGAGAGAGAGAGCACTTTAACATGAGCCATAAACGAATAAGAACCAAGCAAGTAAGAGACTAGGCAAAATTGAGATGCGAACAAAATGAGAACTGGCCGAACTCCGTCGGCACTTATATATGGTTGCGTTCGTGGCGGCACTTCGCGGACCGTACGCAACACGCGCGCCTGCGATCGCAATGCACTCTTAGCGCTCGCGGCGGCGTCTAGCGGCCCGTACGCAAGTTGTGTGATTGCTGTCACAGGTCGACCCTTTATCTATGATGTTACACAGTGATTGTAAAACAAAAATTGAACCATCACAACAGGCGACTGGTTGGCGATATTTATGAAAACCTTTATACTCAAGCGGTTTCATAAGAGCGGAAGCGAAAATCCATTCTTGGCCCCAGGGTGAAGCTGTTAACGAGAAAGGTAAGGTGCGCTTCTGCATTATCATCTTGATAAGCAAATGAGTCGCCGTAATGTAGATTGTAAGGCTGGACAATAGATTGTAGGAGCTGTAAAGGTCTTGAACTATACCCAGTTTACCCCACGAAGAGCAGAGAGATTCCGTAAACACGTACGTGAAACTGATCCAAATCTAGATTCGAGCCATGTCCTTGAATATTAGGTGAGATCGCACGTCTGCGACGTATGTGCAATGCCTGGCCTTCACCGTACTACTCTTCTCAGACTATCATCAAGCTACAGACCAGACCTACACACGCTGGTGGAGATAAACCGATGCCTCTGATCCATCTACCATTCAGAGTGTTCCCTTTCCCTATTTCATGGCGCTCTTTGGTCTTAAGGTATTTGCACTGTTGTTAGCGAGGAACATCTAGAGTACAAATTTATTCGTCACAGCTCTCCAAGTTGCCTCCTACCTGGTAACGTACAGTTCTGTGACATTCTCCTAGCGGCCGCAAGTTGTAGGCAACTGTGATAGCTGACGACGTTGACCACGGCCAGCCGTGACGAATTCAGTGTTCAGTGTTTCGTGTTTCAGAATAGAAGCTAACTCCCCAAGCAACTTTTTACACTTTTTCTTGACTCATCAGTCCCCTGACTGGTTTGATGCGATCCGCCACGAATTCCGCTCCTGTGCCAACCTCTTCATCTCAGAGTAGCACTTGCAACCTACGTCCTCAATTATTTGCTGGGTGTATTCCAATCACTGTTTTCCACTACACTTTTTGCCCCCTACAGCTCCCTCAAACGCCACGGAAGTCGTTCCCTGATGTCTTAACAGATGTCCTGTCATCCTGCCCCTTTTCTTTTTCAGGGTTTTCCACACATTCCTTTCCTCTTCCATTCTGCACAGAACCTCCTCATTACTTACCTCAGTCCGTTAACATTTGAAAATGCACAATTCACCGAGTTATGTAGGCAGAGACTTGACACAAATGCCAAATGCCTGAAATGACATAGGGTCTATAGAAATCAGAAACGAGAGCAAAAACCAGCCAACAGATGGACTGGACAGCAACACGTCAGCGACGCAGCATGAGCAACACGTATAAAATGTGCTGTGCTGGAAGGGCAGTCGGACGCGCCAGATTTCGCAGCACGTTGGCTTTACCAGAAAATACACTGTTATGAAGCTTTACTATCAAAATGGAGAATCTGCTACTGCAGCTTTACAATAATATTGTCATAAGAGGGGTAGAGGTGGATAAAGGTTGTGTGACAAGTGTCCCTGTCGCAATCTCGAGTGTTGAATCCCCTCAACTTCCAAATAGGAAGATGAAGATGACGCCGCCTGGGCTACTCCCAGGATGCAACTGACGTCTTTGGAAGAGCCGACCACGTCGCCGTCTGCCGCTGTCGTCTATTTGTCCGTCCGTCAGCCGCGGCCGGCGCCGACGTAGCCCGGTGCTCGCCTCCGCCGCGGCAGTCGCCACCCGTTGTCCGTCTGTCCGTCGCCGCCCGCTCTCCGTCCGTCGCCGCCTTCGCCCTGAGTCCTCCCAACTCCACTGTCATCTACACCCCCACCCCGTCCCCCACTTTCACTATCACTTCCTGGAGTGCCGCCCCTAGTCTCCGCCCTTCCACCTCGCCTCCCCACCCCCCTCTTCCCCATTTCCCCATCTCCTCCCCTGCTGTCTACCCCCACCTGTACTCCATTCCCCCAGCCTCCACACCTGCAATGGCACCCACTCCTGCCCCCATCCTCACATATGCCTCAGCTGCAACCTCTTTATCTTCTGCCTACCCTACCCACATCACATCACACTGCGCCACAATAGTCACCCCAGAACCACCAAACCTCCGAGCACCTCCACCATTCCTAAAGGATGTGCCACCCTCCACCTCCCTCTCTTCCCTGTTCCTCTCCCCTCCTCCCAGGCTCCCCTGACCAAAAAAACCCCAGAAGCATGTCAATGCTACCTCTGCTCCCATCACTTCCAACAAAAAATCACCACCTTCTTCCCCTCCCACTGTCATCTCTATGGATACCACCCCTCCTCCTGTCACGCATACTCTGTATCCCAGCCCCACTCTCTACATCTTTGTCCTGTCAATCCCAGACACCAAGTTCCTCGACACCCGTACCCTCACCATGGAGTTACGAAAATATCTCCAAGGTGCTCCCATCTCCCAGCTGATTTCTCATAGGGACTTAGTTCTCATCAATTCGTCAATTCCTCCTCCCCCTCCTTTCAAGTGGACCTCCACCATACATTCCCATGCATCATGTTTGGCCCCCACATGTTCCCGACACCCTTCCTCTCCTCTTCCTCTCCCCACCAGCTCCAGCCTCCCATTGCCCCGTAACCTACACCACAATGATCACCAAGCTAAGCCCGGTGATCACAGAGGATGAGGTACTGGCTGAACTTAACTCTCACCCTGACCTTGAAATCTGCTCTGCTTGCCAATCCACAATACCTCAGGTCCCACATACCTCATGTAGGCCTTTTCGGAGTCTGCCCCTCCATCAATGACCTCCTCACCCAGGATGCCCTGATTTTCACTGCCACTACTCAGTTGAATCCTCCAAATCCCCTCCCCAGTCCTACCGCTGCCAGCACTGCTTCATGCATAATGATCACCTGACCCCCAACTGTAAAATCCTCCCCACCTGTCCCTATTGCAAGGCCTCCCATTTTTACAAAAATTGCCTCAACCTCGCTTCCTCTTCTTCCTGTAACACCTGCACTGGACCACATCCCACCTACTTCCACAAATGTAAGGCTAAACTCACCTCCTGTCACCCCCAAGCTCACTGTCCCCATCTGCTCGATCGACCCCCCACCCATCCCAACAATTCCCTCTGTCTGCCCCCCATAGCTGAAGCCATCAGCCATTTTGTAACCATAGTCCTCCATAACATCCACCCTTTCCAATGCCCCCACACCCTCCAACAGATCTTCCTCGCCACCTGCTCCATCTTCGCCACTTATTCCCATAACCAAGCCCACTTCACATTCCCCCACCTCGACATTCTAGTCTAAGCCTCTCCTCTACCCTCCTTTCACCTCTCCTCTCTTCCCATCATGGTGTGGCACCAATGTCGCATTCTCTTCCAGAACATCTGCTCCTTCCACACCAACAAATACCTCCTCATGATTGCCCTCTCCCAACACCGGGTTGACACCTTCCTCCTGAATGAAACCTTTCTCCAGCCACACCATACTGTCTGCATCTCTCTCTATGTCATTGACCGAACTGATGCTCCTGGTCCCCATGTGCTGGCTGGAGATGCCATCGGCCCTCTTCAGCACATCCCCATCCAGCCACAATCCCTCCTCAATGATCCCACTGATCACCTCACCCACAGCATCTTTTTCCCTTCCCTCACCGTCACCTGGGCCACCATCTACGTCTGCTCCAATGCTCCTATTTCCTGTGACTTCATTTCTCATGTTGACTGCACTTGCTCAGCCTATGTGATTGCAGCTGACATCAACATCCACAGCTGCTCCCCTGCCACCATGTGATAGTGGCATCAGTTCCTCCCCATGATCCAAGGTGACTTTGTTCCTATTCCTCAGCACACCTATCCCAAAAGTTACACCACCCCCAATCAGTATGCTGTGTGAGTGTTGTGTTCCGTGCCATTCTACCATGAAGTCAAGTGCTGTGGTTTTAATCGTCTGTTTGTCTTTATGCTTCGGCTGTACTTTGCGTTGTTTTCTTTTAATTACAGTGTGTGGTTTTCTGTGTAAAATTTTTTTTAGACTTTTATCTCCATTTCTGCAGTCACTCTCTTCTGTATGCTCTCTTCCATTATGTCCCCCGTTATTATATCTATGTTCCGCCATATTTTCTCCTTTATGTTGTTTAAAATGTCTTTCTGTTATGTACTTAATGTCTCTCGGCTGCCATCCAGCCCTGGATGGGGAACTGAATTACAATAAGGGAAAAGAAAAGTGTCTCTGTGAAGAGAATGATCATGGAGTTTGAAGCAACAGATTGTTTAGACAATCCATCCCCTAATGGGCGACCAGGCAAGTGCTACTGCTGCTTAGAGAGTACAGGAAGAAATTGATACTTAGCCAGTTCATCTCCAAATTGTGAAGCCAGTGCTCGTGAAGCCGTACGTCGCATCGGCATTGACGCACGTCTGTTTGGAGAGCACTAAGGCATACACTCTAATGCTATCGGTACAAAATGCTGCGTCGTCGTGGTCTGCTAGCCATAGATTTGGTGACGCGGAGTGTATTTGCGGTGCGAGCACTTCAGTATATGGGGGAGGATGACGGCTGGTTTCTAACGTGTTGTGGAATGACGAAGTCCATTTCGCAATTCAGTGCTCTGTTAACATCCACAACTCCAGTATTTGGGCTACTGAAAATCCTAGAACTTTCGTGGGTGCCCCACCGCAGAAAGTCACGGTGTGTCGTGGGTTTACCACATCAATCGTGATTGCACCCTTCTTCTTCGAGGAAATGCCGGATGCTGATTTTGAAACTGTCAGCTTGACGGGTGCGAGAACGCCGGTACGTTACAAAATCGCATCGTCCCTAGCCTGGTTGATGAACGCCTGCTGGTAGGAACGACTTTCTGCAGGACGGCGCTGCACTCCATATTGCTGATTGCTGCGAATGTGAAAGATCTTTCGGTAAGGATCGCGTGCTGAGCCGCCACTTCACATGGAGTCGCAAGTCTACCGCAGTCGTCCGACCTCATTAGGGATAGGAAAAGACAACATCCGACGGCAATTTCTTGCCATACCAATTGATCAATTGTACAGTGCTGTTTACAATCTTGTCCCTAGGCTAAAAATGTTGAAGAATGACGGTCGACATGTTGACCATTTGTTATAAAGAATGTTCTTTGCTAAAAATCAAAAATGGCTGTGACCACTATGGGACTTAATATGTGAGGTCATTAGTCTCCTAGAACTTAGAACTATTTAAACCTAACTAACCTAAGGGCATCACACACATCCATGCCCAGGGCAGGATTCAAGCCTGCGACCGTAGCGGTCGCGCGGTTCCAGACTGAAGCGCCTAGAACCGCTTGGCCGCACCGGCCGGCTGCTAAAAATCAATCATTATGCTCATCATTGCTTTTATGTCACATGGAGCGTCATCGTTAGCTCACTTTGTGCATCTCTCTTGGTTTCAATAAACCGCATGTCATTCCAAGCATGTTTGTCAATTTTTACCTTTCTGTTTACATTATTCCGTGAGGTATTAGGTTTTCAAGTGTTAACGGACTTTTTGGTCACCCGCAATGTTGAGTAGAAGCTATATATAGCTACTTCAGACGGCATGTTGCATAGTTATAATATAAGAAAACTGTACAAGCATTCTAAACTTCGTTATATGTTTTTACCGTTGAAAAGAGGAACCAAACAACCATAGTTAACAACGAAATAATGATGTTTCCTAAGTAATCAAGGCGACAAAGCCTTTTGGAGAAAGGAGTCTGGAGGTTAAAACAGCTTCTACTCCAATGTAAAAGAACTTAATAAATCAGTTATAGAAATAAGACAATACATTCACAGATCTACAGTTCTCATCTCTGTAATACGTACAGAATATTAATCAAGCTAAACAAAAGATAGGTTCGGTATTGGACGAAACTTAGTCGTGAATAATGGGTATGAATTACCACTTAGTCTGTCACACGTGGATTTAAAAGCGGTTTCTAACTTATTTGGCACAATATCCGTGCAAATAATAAACTGAAAAAATCTCAGTGATTCAACCTATGTTAGTGAACCGAAGAACTATCCGATAATGATAATGATTAGATTATTCACAATTAAAAATTGGGTTATAGAAAAAGATTCCAAGTTACTTTATTGCCTGCAGCTGTAGAAGATGTTTAAAATTCTGAAATTAGGAATACATATTAACGGTAAATAACTGAACCGGCTTCAACATCGAGTAGCAGTTCAACAACAAAAGTTGAAAGTAAGCCCGCGTATCTTCTATAACAAAACGAAAGCAACATCTTTTAATCGCAAAAAATTTGTACAGATTGACACTGAAGCCACAGAAACAAGTAATGTACTTCTGTAATTTAAGTCATTACGGAAATTGTAGAGAATGGCAGGATGGATAAGCGAGATACAGCCAAAGAATGCTGCGAGAAATGTAAACAGAATTTTCATAATAAAGCATTCTATATGAGTAAACATAAACGTTACAACGAGCTTGTGTTGCCAGTTTCTTTTTCTGGCACAGTTGCGGACGTTTATGGAGGTAGCGTTAGCTAATATAGCAAAACTCTTTTGACAGCGGCGCAACTCTCGGCTGTGTGATTATCACTGCCTCAGTTCGGTCTGCGCTTTCGTTCTGTACATGAACGTCCCTTTCCAAGCGTTGCTATCAGAAAGTAAACTGTCTGTATTTCGTATTATCTGTTTCAATCATCTGACCGTGAGAATCTTCGCCTGGATCCTCTCCACAGACCTAGTAGCAACAAACAGACCTCACCTCTTTGACGACCTTATAAAAAGTGATACCAGTGACCATGATGCGCTTTAGCAACGATGATCACCAAAGTACGGTTGCCTGCTGAAAAGTAATGCCTCCGAATTTTTTATGTGAGAACTCTTAAGGCACTTTAAGTAAAACAAATTCTATTAACGTTCCACATATGTGTTCTTCATGTCTACAAATTTTCGGTCCTCTGCTGCTAGAGGGCGCCGAATTGGAGCTCGTAACATGGCGGTGTGTAAGGTAATTCTGCCTAGCATGAGAAACAGCGTGTTGCAATCGAGTTTCACATTCGATAAATTCGTCCTCTGTTTCAGCATGACAACGTCAGAAACCACACGAGCGCTGCGACATCTCCAACAATCCCACGCCTTGGGTTCACTGTAATACATCATATTCCATATGTTCCAGACTTAGCCCCATCCAATTTTTATCTATTTCCGTAACTTAAAGAACGCCTTGAATACTTCGCTTTGACAGTGATGAAGCGGCGCAAGCAGATGTGAGATTGTGGCTCTGTCAACAAAGTCTAATATTCTGCACTGACGGTATCAACAAACTGGTCTCGAGTGGCAGAAATGTGCTCGTCTCCAGGATAACTATCTTAAGAAATGGATACGTACATATGAATACCAGAGGTGAAGGATTTTAATAATGTTCGCTTTATTTAAAAAGCCTCAACAGTTTTCACGTGAAAAATTCGGCGGATTTGCTTCTCAGCACCCCCTCGTACAAAGGACTACTAAAAAAACGTAGAAGTTTTAAACGTTCCTCTAAATAGATAATGAAGCAGTTGAGTAGTATCTCAGTAGGGAACTTTAAACATCTAGCTCTAGCGAGGAGCATGTAGAACAACTGTGGCTTAACTTTATAGAAATAGTGGACCATGCACTTGATAGATCTGTACCTAGTAGGACAGTTCATGCGGAGAGGCTCTCTCCATGATATACCGTATATTCATTGAAAGAAATTTCAAAAGGAACAGAGGCTACTGCTTAATAGGTTCAAAATGAAGCATAGAGCTATAGACAGGCAGGTGTTGGATTAATTGTTTTTGGCTGTGAAGGGCGTAATTCGTGAAGCCTTCAGTCATTACCGTAACAGAATATTACCCAAAGATCTCTCACAAAACCCAGAGAAATTCTTATCATACATAAAGGCTGTTAGTGGCATTAAAATTAGTCTCCCGACACTCATGGACGAGACAGGAACTGAAAAGAGGGTAGCAAAGCGAAAGCAGAAATGAGTAACTCCGTTGTCAAACGTTCCTTTACATATGAAAATCAAGGGTTATTGTCCCATTTAAGTTTAGTGCTACAGGAAAGATGACTGATGCAGATATTATTGTCAGAGGTGTTGACAAACAGTGAAGTCACTAAAACTAAACAGGGATACAGGACCCAATGAAGTCCGTATCAGATTCTATTACCGAATTTCTGAGAGAGTTGGCAACTCTTTTAACCATAATCTGCCGCAGATCCCTCAAAGAAACTACCGTGCTGACTAGTTGGAAGAAAGCGCGGATCACATCCGTCAACATGAGGGGTAGCTGAAGTCTTCCACAACACTAATGTTCAATATCCAAGACATGCATTTATTTTACAAACTTAGAATACATTCTGAGCTCAAACGAAATGAGGTATCTCCATGACAGCCAGCATCGATTTCGAAAACACTGATCATGTGAAATCTAACCTAGGCTTTTCTCACATGACACCCTGAAAGCCATGAATAAAGGCAGACTGGTAGATGCAATATTTCTTGATTTACAAAAGGCATTTGACTCAGTACCACACTCACACATTCTATCAAAGGTACAATTGTATCGGGTATCATGCGAAATTTGTGAATGGATTGAAGATTTCTTGGTAGGGTGGACGCAGCATTTTATCTGGGACGAAAAGACAGCGACAGATGTAGAATCAACTTCGTGCGTGCAGCAGGAAGTGTGTTAGGACTCATGTGCTCATGCTTTATATTAGTGACATTAGAGACAATACTGATAGCAGCATTAGACTTCTCTAGATGATACAGTTACTTATAATGTAGTTCTGTCTAAGAAAAGCTGCCCTTGTAATCAGTCGGAACTTGATAAGATTTCAAAGCGGTACAAACATCGGCAACTTGTTTTAAATATTCAGAAAGTTAAAATTGTGTGCTTCAGAATACAAAAAACTATAGTGGCATGCCACTACAGGATCAACGAGTATCAGTTGTAAACAGTCAACTTACACAAATACCTGTATGTAGTACTTTGTTGGGAATCGAAATGGAGCGATTACGTAGGCTTAGTCCATTTACAATCGTCGTCTACCACACCCGTAATCATTAATCGACTGAACTTTTGTTGTCCCATAGCACAGTTCCGAAGAACACAATTTGCAGCCGTATACCTTCAACACTTTTATAATCCGTTTCATGTGCTACTCATCTCGTTCTGCCTCTGCTTGTTCACTCTCTTCTTCCCGTGGAATCCAGATATGCTTTTGTAGTTTTTATTCTCGCCCCTTTGTACAATGAAGCAGTCCGCCATTTTTCATTACACTACGGTAACTAAATTATCCTTCCACAGCCTCCATTTCGAGTCACTTCAATAATATACCACCAAATTCCTCTCCCGCGGGTTTCTCAAGGTAATTTACAATACCAATTAACTCTTCGTTTCAAATTCTTTCGCATCCAGATTAAAGTCTCCGAAAGTAACACTTTCGGATTCGCTTTCACGTCCCACACTCACACAACATCTTAGTCATTTTTTTTAACAAAGTCGAAGCTCCAAATTTCATAAAAATTTTCATGTATTATTAATAAGGCTAAGTGGACCATTGAATCATACATTAAGTGCAATTGAAACAGGAATTTGTAGGAATGCCGACAAGAAAACAACATAATTTTTTTCAGATGATTGCCAATTTTACATTAACATAGAAAATACTTTAAACAATGAACTGATAAAACAGAAAGAAGAAAGGGACACATATGGAGGCGACATGTTAGTTATATACAATTGTACAAGGAAATTCTCTTTACAATTAGACACAACAGCCATGCCAATAAATGCTTATGTACCAAGAATGTTCTTTGTTGAAATCCAAAGTAACAACAAAGGTGACACGCAATCAAATGTAGGTACATGACATTACAAAATCGTTGAAACAAAATCGAAGTGCATCACGGAAATTCGTAATACATATAATTGTTTACAGCACGTCTTTACCCAAGATAGCTGGTGAGGTATCTTTAAATTAGATGTCTGCTTCACAGACTGCCATTTCCGCCTTATCTATCTCACGCAACAAATTGGCGCCATAGCTCAGAGAATGATGTGTATCTCTTTACACACATTTAGTGCGCTGTTCCTGTATTTCTGTAGAGTATAAATGAAAACACAATGTAACCAATCATTAAATTTTAAACTCAAGTGGTCTTATAAGAAGAAATGGTTTTATAATTAATATTTATAATTCTTTTTGCTAATCAATTAACGGCATTCTGCAGTCAAATTATAAACCCAAAACATTTTACGTATTAATTAATGAAAAACCGCTCGAGTTGCTTAATTAAAACTTCATGAAATCGGACTATATATTAGGCCACTGTCAAGTGTATCTGATAGCTACCCTGTCAAATACGTTGCTTCTCTACATCATAAATTCCAGAAACAATTATTAATGGCCTAGAACAAAAGCCGAAACCGATCTGTGGACTTGATAAAGTTCTAATTAAGCAGCTGGAGCGGCTTTTGATGAACTGAATAACAGTTGGGGAATCAGCACCTTCCGTGGAATAACTAATAATTTTAGATATTTCGACATAGCTGGTTTCACGGGCCGACGCACCTGAGCATCAAAACTTCACCTGGTAGTGGAATATAGCCTCGTAAAAGTGTCATAAATAAAAAGAAAACGTGAGAATTTAGTAACTGGTTGCATTGTATTTTTGTTTATATTTCATTAATAGAACTCACTTTGTAGCACGATACCATCATTGATTATGATCACAATTTTTAGTTACGTTTAACAGAGAGAAAAAAACTTCTGTGAACGTGGTTGTGGTTTTGTACTGTGTTTTAGTAATATGCACATAATCGCGAATCTACGGCCCTACGCAGTTTGTTCACACCGACATAGCGTACAGATGTGAGTATTCAGTGTGTCGCTCCTACGTCTTAAGGTACACCCATATTTAACAGATCAATATTGTAGCAAATGTGACTGCATAGAAATACACAAGTGTGCACTATCCTTTGTTCAAGCAACTTAATGAGAGTTTTGTAGGCATCAAAATCAGACGCAAAATAAAAATTAATTACTAAAAATCCTTCGCGTCTTCATGGGTTATAGTATTATCACTTTTGATAAA
The DNA here is from genome assembly GCF_023864345.2 of Schistocerca serialis cubense. Taxonomy (NCBI): domain Eukaryota; kingdom Metazoa; phylum Arthropoda; class Insecta; order Orthoptera; family Acrididae; genus Schistocerca; species Schistocerca serialis. Next base: position 60,946,476 of record NC_064644.1, on the reverse strand, counting down.
CCTTTCAATATCACAACCGTGTCACTGCAAAACAGCCAAAAGTGAAAGTCGGCATTCGAATCAACAGAAGTTTAATTCTTCATTAACTATTCCCGGCTAAAATACGAAGTGTTGCTTAAAGCAAAATGATAATAATCTGCTGTAGTCGTCCTGAGTGTAGGATACTAGATTAATGGGCGGATATTAAATATTTTGTAACGACCCAATCCAGAAGGACGTTAGTTTCAAGAATAACTTCATTAAGTTGTCAAAACAAACAGCGAGAAACTGGACTGGCTAGTCAGAAGGTGACAAGAAAATCACCAACAGCCTAATTCCAGTTTAAAATACAGTTTCACTAGGATGAAAAGGAACAAAAGTGCTGGATTCAATTACATAACAGTACTTGAAAAGCGGAAGTCTAGAAAATTAATTTCTGCTGCCTGCTCATTTATATGTTATCAAAGCAACAACAGAGGACTGTAGTGTAGTGGCTAACAGACCAGATGTATGACACTGACACACGCCACAGTGAAGGATTAACAAGTCTCAGCCCATATTTTTGTTACGACAGTTTCATTTGAATACAGTTTATTTTCGTTACGTTGTTGTTGTTATGGTCTTCAGTCCTGAGAATGGTTTGATGCAGCTCTCCATGATACTCTATCCTGTGCAAGCTTCTTCATCTCCCAGTACGTGCCGCAACCTACATCCTTCTGAATCTGCTTAGTGTCTGCGGCTCTTGTTCTCCCTCTACGGTTTTTACCCCCCACGCTGCACTCCAATACTAAGTTGAGATATATCGATCTGCGGTACTACACTATTATGTCGGATCGCAGCTTGTTCATTTTCATTAGCTTTCGAACCTCCTGCCAATTGTCGAGGAATATCCTTTGTTGTGGTCTTCAGTCCTGAGACTGGTTTGATGCAGCTCTCCATGCTGCTCTATCCTGTGCAAGCCCCTTCATCTCCCAGTACTTATTGCAACCTACATCCTTCTGAATCTGCTCAGTGTATTCATCTCTTGGTCTCCCTCTACGATTTTTACCCTCCACTCTGTCCTCCAATGCTAAATTTGTGATCCCTTGATGCCTCAGAACATGACCAACCGGTCCCTTCTTCTTGTCAAGTTGTGCCACAAACTCCTCTTCTCCCCAATTCTATTCAATACCTCCTCATTAGTTATGTGATCTACCCATCTAATCTTCAGAATTCTTCTGTAGCACCACATTTCGAAAGCTTCTATTCTCTTCTTGTCCAAACTGGTTATCGTCCATGTTTCACTTCCATACATGGCTACACTCCATACAAATACTTTCAGAAACGACTTCCTGACACTTAAATCTATACTCGATGTTAACAAATTTCTCTTCTTGAGAAACGCTTTCCTTGCCATTGCCAGTCTAGATTTTATATCCTCTCTACTTCGACCATCATCAGTTATTTTGCTCCCCAAATAGAAAACTCCTTTACTACTTTAAGTGTCTCATTTCCTAATCCAATTCCCTCAGCATCACCCGACTTAATTCGACTACATTTCATTATCCTCGTTTTGCTTTTGTTGATGTTCACTTTATATCCTCCTTTCAAGACACTATACATTCCGTTCAACTGCTCTTCCAAGTCCTCTGATGTCTCTGACAGAATTACGAGGTGCATGTAAGTTCTAAGGCCTCCGGTTTTTTTTTCCAGTCTGGAAAGAGATAGAAACATGCACATTGTTTTAAAATGAGGCCGCGTTCATTGTCAATACATCCCAGAGATGACAACACCGTACGGCAGATAGAATTTTACCGCCAACGGCGAGAATGAGAACTGTTTTAAATACTTAAAATGGCGACGTTTTCCTTACTTGAACAGCGTGCAATCATTCGTTTTCTGAATTTGCGTGGTGTGAAACCAATTGAAATTCATCGACAGTTGAAGGAGACATGTGGTGATGGAGTTATGGATGTGTCGAAAGCGCGTTCGTGGGTGCGACAGTTTAATGAAGGCAGAACATCGTGTGACAACAAACCGAAACAACCTCGGGCTCGCACAAGCCGGTCTGACGACATAATCGAGAAAGTGGAGAGAATTGTTTTGGGGGATCGCCGAATGACTGTTGAACAGATCGCCTCCAGAGTTGACATTTCTGTGGGTTCTGTGCACACAATCCTGCATGACGACCTGAAAATGCGAAAAGTGTCATCCAGGTGAGTGCCACGAATGCTGACGGACGACTACATGGCTACCCGTGTGGCATGTTGCCAAGCAATGTTGACACGCAACGACAGCATGAATGGGACTTACTTTTCGTCGGTTGTGACAATGGATGAGGCGTGGATGCCATTTTTCAATCCAGAAACAAAGCGCCAGTCAGCTCAATGGAAGCACACAGATTCACCGCCAACAAAAAAATTTCGGGTAACCGCCAGTGCTGAAAAAATGATAGTGTCCATGTTTTGGGACAGCGAGGGCGTAATCCTTACCCATTGCGTTCCAAAGGGCACTACGGTAACAGGTGCATCCTACGAAAATGTTTTGAAGAACAGATTCCTTCCTGCACTGCAACAAAAACGTCCGGGAAAGGCTGCGCGTGTGCTGTTTCACCAAGACAACGCACCCGCACATCGAGCTAACGTTACGCAACAGTTTCTTCGTGATAACAACTTTGAAGTGATTCCTCTTGCTCCCTACTCACCTGACCTGGCTCCTAGTGACTTTTGGCTTTTTCCAACAATCAAAGACACTCTCCGTGGCCGCACATTCACCAGCTGTGCTGCTATTGCCTCAGCGATTTTCCAGTGGTCAAAACAGACTCCTAAAGAAGCCTTCGCCGCTGCCATGGAATCATGGCGTCAGCGTTGTGAAAAATGTGTACGTCTGCAGGGCTATTACGTCGAGAAGTAACGCCAGTTTCATCGTTTTCGGGTGAGTAGTTAATTAGAAAAAAATCGGAGGCCTTAGAACTTGAATGCACCTCGTACAATGTCATCGGCGAACCTCAAAGTTGTTATTTCTCTTCCATGGATTTTAATACCTTCTCCGAATTTTTATTTTGTTTCTTTTACTGCTTGCTCAACATAAAGATTGAATAACATCTGGGAGAGGCTAAAACCGTGTTTCAGTCCCTTCCCAACCACTGATTCCCTTTCATGCCCCTCGACTCCTATAACCGCCATCTGGTTTCTGTAAAAATTGTAAATAGCCTTTCGCTCCCTGTATTTTACCGCTACCATCTTTAGAATCTGAAAGAGAGTATTCCAGTCAACATTGTCAAAAGCTTTCTCTAAGTCTACAAATGCCAGGAACGTAGGTTTGCCTTTCCTTAATCTTTCTTCTAAGCTGAGTCGTAAGGTCATTATTGCCTCACGTGTTCCAATATTTCTACGGAATCCAAACATCTTCCCCAAGGTCCGCTTCTACCAGTTCTTCCATTCCTCTGTAAAGAATTCGCGTTAGTATTTTGCAGCTGTGACTTATTACACTGATAGTTCTGTAATTTTCACATCTGCCAACACCTGCTTTCCTTGGGATTGGAATTATTATATTCTTCTTGAAGTCTGAGGGTATGTCGCCTATCTCATACATCTTGCTCACCAGATGATAGAGTTTTGTCAGGACTGGCTCTCCCAAGGCCGTCAGTAGTTCCAATGGAACTTGTTTAGACTCAGGTCTTTCAGTGCTCTGTCAAACTCTTCACGCAGTATCGTATCTTCCATTTCATCTTCATCCAAATCCTCTTCCATTTCCATAATATTGTCCTCAAGTACATCGCCCTTGTATAGACCCTCTATATACTCCTTCCACCTTTCTGCTTTCCCTTCTTTGCTTAGAACTGGGTTTCCATCAACGCTCTTGATGTTCATACAAATGGCTCTCTTTTCTCCAAAGGTCTCTTTAATTTTCCTGTAGGCATTATCTGTCTTATCCACAGTGAGATAAGCCTCTACATCCTTACATTTGTCCTCTAGCCATCCCTGCTTAGCCATTTTGCACTTCCTGTCGATCTCATTTTTGAGACGTTTGTATTCCTGTTTACCTGCTTCATTTATTGCATTTTTGTATTTTCTCCTTTCATCAATTAAATTCAATATTTCTTCTGTTACCCAAGGATTTCTACTAGCCCTCGTCTTTTTATCTACTCTGGTGCCTTCACTACTTCATCCCTCAAAGCTACGCATTCTTCTTCTACTTTATTTCTTTCCCCCAATCCAGTCAATTTTTCCCTTATACTCTCGCTGAAACTCTGTACAACCTCTGGTTTAGTCAGTTTATGCAGGTCCCATCTCCTTAAATTCCCCTCTTTTTGCAGTTTCTTCATTTTTAACCTGCAGTTCATAACCAATAGATTGTGGTCAGAGTCCACATCAGCCCCTCGAAATGTCTTACAATTTAAAAGTTGGTTCCTAAATCTCTGTCTTACCATCATATAACCTATCTGATACCTTCTAGTATCTCCAGGATTCTTCCATGTATACAATCTTCTTTCATGTTTCTTGACCGATGTGTTAGCTATGATGAATTTATGCTCTGTGCAAAATTCTACCATGCGGCTTCCTCTTTCATTTCTTATCCCCTGTCCATATTCACCTACTACGTTTCCTTCTCCTCCTTTTCCTACTATCGAATTCCAGTCACACATGACTTAAATTTTCGTCTCCCTTCCCTATCTAAATAATTTCTTTTATCTCATCATACATTTCTTCAATTTCTTCGTCATCTGCAGAGCTAGTTGGCATATAAACTTGTACTACTGTAGTAGGCGTGGGTTTCGTGTCTATCTTGGCCACAATAATGCGTTCACTATGTTGTTTGTAGTAGCTTACCCGCACTCCTATTTTTTTTATTCATTATTAAACGTACTCCTGCGTTACCCCTATTTGATTTTGTATGTATAACCCTGTATTCACCTGACCAAAAGTCTTGTTTCTCCTGCCACTGAACTTCACTAATTCCCACTATATCTAACTTTAACCTATCCATTTCCCTTTTTAAATTTTCTAACCTACTTGCCCGATTAAGGGACCTGACATTCCACATTCCGATCCGTAGAATGCCAGTTTTCTTTCTCCTGATAACGACGTCCTCTCGAGTAGTCCCCGTCCGGAGATCCGAATGGGATACTATTTTACCTCCGGAATATTTTACCAAGAGGATGCCATCATCATTTAATCATACAGTAAAGCTGCATGCCCTCGGGAAAAATTACGGCTGTAGTTTCTCCTTGCTTTCAGCCGTTCGCAGTACCAGCACAGCAAGGCCGTTTTGGTTAGTGTTACAAGGCAGATCAGTCAATCATCCAGACTGTTTCCCCTGCAACTACTGAAAAGGCTGCTGCCCCTCTTCAGGAACCACACGTTTGTCTGGCCTCTCAACAGATACCCGTCCGTTGTGGTTACACCTATGGTTCGGCCATCTGTATCGCTGAGGCACGCAAGCCTCCCCACCAACAGCAAGGTCCATGGTTCATGGGGGCGGTTCTTTACGTTTGATAGCCTAAAAACAAGATTATCAGAGTAAGTTAAAAGCATCAGTGAACGACTGTTCTGTATGCCAGGAAACCGTGGTGAAGAAATAATGATGAGAAGAACTTTCTAATCACGCTCGAATTGAGGATTTGCTGAAGGGGCTGTAGAAATCGAGAGTCGCTATTGATATTAGCTATGGTGAAAATCATTGGGAACAACCTTCACTTTCTTGTATTAACTACAATAAAGTAATATATACGACTAGGAAGATGCATTAAAAAGTTATTCTAAAATATTTCATATGTTCATTATCTACCGGCGTGTTCCTCCATTCCTCCTGAATCCAAACTTATCTTCCCCGCGGTCGGCGTCTAGTAGTCTTTCCATTATTCTGTAAATAATTCGTGTCAGTAGGAGATTATTCAATTCATAGCTCGTTAATGTTCAGACATATCAGCACCTGATTTTTTTATATTGAAATTATCGTACTCCTCTCTCTCTGTTTGATACATCTTGTACACCAGGTGGAATTGTGTAGCTTCTGGCTCTTCCAAAAATTTCAGTAGTTCTGAAGTAATGTCGTCTTCTCCAAGAGTCTTATTTTGGCTTACATTTTCCAGTGCTTCGTCAAATTCTTCTCGCAGTATCATATCTCATGTCTATGTACTTCGTCTTTCCTTCCTGTAATATTATCTTTCAGTTAAATTCTCTTCTATACCCCTTCTGTCTATTCCTTCCTCCTTTCATCTTCCTCTTCCTTGCTTAGAACTGAGCTCTTGATATTCATACAGTTGCTTCTCTTTTCCCCAAAGGCACCTTTATTTTCCCATAGGCGGTATCTATCTTTATTCTAGTTATTCTTGCATTTGTCCTCTAGTTATTCCTACTTAACCATTTCTTGTCAGTTTCATTTGCTGAATTTTTATAGTATCCCCTACAGCGATAAGTTCAGTATCTCGAGTGATATTGAATGATTTCTGCTAGACCCTTTCTTCTTACCTATTTAACACTCTGCCACCTTCACTATTTCATATCTCAGAATTACCCATTCGTCTTCTACTGTATTCCTTTCCACAATCCATCGTTTCCTAATCTCTCGCCAACACCTAGTTCTTTCAGCTTATCCAGGTTCCCAACTAAAAACCAATAAATTGTGATCAGAGTCCACATCTGCCCATGGAAATTTCCTACAGTTTGAAATATGGTTCCGAAATTCCTCTCTTACCTTAATACAGTCAGTCTGAAGAGTTACAATTTCTCTAGGTCTCTTCCACGTATACAACCGTCGTTCATATTTATTAAGCCAAATGTTGACGATGATTAAATCATGTTCTGTGCCAAATCCGACCAGTAAGCTTTGTATTTCCTTTCCTCCAGTTCAAATTCTCGTACTACTTTTCCTTGTCTGCCTTTTGCTGCTCTCGGGTTCCAGGCACCACTCAATATTAAATTTTCCTCTTCTTTAACTATCTCAATAGTTTCTTTTGCCTCGTCATACATTCTTTCAATCTCTGCATCATCTTCTGTTAACTGGCGTATAAACTTGTAATACTGTGAGGGTGTGGTCTTAGTGTGTATCTTGGCTACAATAACACGTTCATCTCGTCAATTCTGGCTTTTACCTGGGTTTGGTGGCCTCAACTCGATTTCCTGTACAGGTTCATTTTGTCCTGCTAAAGCTTGATTTTTCCAACCTTCCTGCGTTCTGCCCATTCCATTTCCACCTGAGTAACCTAGATTTTGATGTTGAAAGCCTCTAAACCTTCCTTATATCCCGGATCATAGTTACAACTGTTGTTTCTAGGACCAAATCCACTATTGTAATTCCGCGGCCCACCAAAACCTTAATTATTGTTCGTCCTCCGTGCGTTTCTAAAACCATAGTTACTGTTGTTATCCCATCGGTGATTACCAATCCTTCCAAAACGATTACCTTTTCCTACGTTACACTGCCGTAGCAATTATCATTAAAGCCTGATCGGTTGCTGTTATTCCCGCTACCATTGTTTTCTCTGAGTGCACGTTGTTTCTTCGCAGCATGTTCACTAAAAATAAATTCACGTTCTCTTAACATCCCTTTAAAAGCTTGTATGTTATCTCCTGTCCTACCAACCAATGACGGCTGATAGCGTAACGGTAATTTCAATGTGCACATACTTATCAGTTCCCAATCACTGCATGTATTACCTAAACACTGATTCTTTTTTGTCAATTCTTCCAAATATCTAACTGGTTTCTTTTTTCCTGAATTTTCGAATAACTCATTGTGTAACAATTTATACTTTTTGGGGTTTCCGTTGACCAGTATCGCTCCAAGAATGCGGATTTAAATTGCTCATGTGACTGACAGTTTACAGCTACTCTTTGCATGGTTTCCGCTATTGCGCCATCCATATGCCCACAAATGAAGTCAAGTTTACGGCTAAGTGGCCAATGCTCTGGTAAGTCGAGCTGGAATTGATTTATAAACGTACGTGGATACAAGCCGTTCCCGCTTTCTTTGTAATGTTGGAATTTTCTGACTGTCGAAAAATGATCATTGTCAAATTTTTCTCTTGCACCATACGGCGTTTGTGTTTTCACAACATTACACGTTCCCTTCAACTGTGTCATGTTTTGTTGTATACGTTCTACCACATTTGGGTCTTAATATGACATATTTACGTCCCATCTAGCATCGTATCTACACAGTGGTGTGCAGTTATCTAAACCGTACCGTTCCTCGTGTATCGGACTGAAAGATTCGTTTACATTTCCCGTTACTGGTTCATTGTTTTGCCTTGCTATCTGATTCATATGGACTTGCGGTCTATAACCTGTTGTACTGTAACTTGGAAATTGCGGAACTGGCACGTGTGTCGTCATAACTTGCTCTGTTTTCGCGTCTCTCGCGTACGTTCGGAGGGTCGGCTGCCGCTCTATAGGAATGGGCGAGTTTACCGTTTTGTCAGCTGTGACCGCATATCACCTGCTTCGCTCACCTGCGTTAACTGTTCTTTTCCTGCTTGCTTCTGTTTTGTTTCGGTAATCACTAACGCAACCTCTTGTGGATATACGACTGGAATCTCATGCCTTTTTTGTGTCTCCGCTACTGCTACGGAAGACTGCAGAACTGACTTGTTTACTTCTGGATTTCTGTCCATCACTATGTCGGATGATACTACCGATTCCGTTGCCTCACTACTACTTTCTGTACGGTTCTCGATGCACTGTTTCAGTACTATACGAAGCTGTTCGTACTGTTTCTGATTTTTCGAGACTATTTTTCAATGCGTGTATCAAATATTTTTAATGCGGCTCGCTTGACACGTTTTCTGACATAGAGTTCTTCCACGATTTGTTGCACCTTACCAGACGTCTTACGTGCTAAGTTGTTAACTCTTTAATTAACATTAGACACTGCATCCTTCACCTGGTCAAGGTCAGGACGCATCTTTTTCTGGTCAGCCATTAACGATTGTATAAGCTCGCTCGAGTCTCTCGGCTCTATCCGGATTCCAGTGAACTGTTCATTGACTTCTGTTCGTAGTTTTTGTTGCTCTTCACGTGCTTTTTCGAATCCAGCATAGGTTTCAAATTTGAGACTATTTAAGACAGCATTTGTCTCTGTTTACAAATCTGCTAACCCTGCATCTGTTGCTGTTTTTAATTTCGCTGTTTCCGTTTTCAAGTCTACTAACCCTGCATTTGTTTGCTTTACGACAATAGTGAGTTGTCCCAATATTGCGAACACATGATCTGATTCTTTGCTATTGTCACCTGTCTCTATTTGATGTAAATTTTGCCGTTCGCGTCTTTCACGTGGCGTCTCACCGACATCAGCACATAGTGCGGACGCACTTACACACGTTATTTCTGTTCGAAACTGTCCCGTGCGTTTTAGAATCACAATATTTGATTCAACATACTGAAGTTGTTCGTCCTCTGATTATACTTCTCGCCCACTAGATACGTCATTTGCTTATTTTTGTGAATCTCAGACTGTGATACCAATCGTGAAACTACCACCATTCCCTCTGCACTATCACTACGCTCCGTTCCGTGACTCACTCGATACATTTTGTTGTGCATCAATCTCTATCTTGTCAAGATCTTCAGTTTGCCCTGTGTGTGATAATCTCCGTTCTTCCTCTATCTCCGACCGCCTAACTAAACTCTATCTTTCTCGAATTGCGCGAGCTTGCGCTCTCGCCAACATCAAGCTATGTGATCTAACACGTTTCCAAAATATCATAGAAAGTTTCTTAGACTATGTACACATCATTATCAACACTGTTCACTGTTGGTAGAACTTCAAACCAACTCAACAACGCCGTGAAAAACTTTGCGCCCGCCAGCACAGTCATGCACAAGCTACTTTTACACCAAAATGAACCTTACCTCATCTAATAATGCTACTTTTCTACACTTTGGCTCACATATTTGCTGTATTCTGACGAGCATACTTTTACATACATTGGGTAACCTCGTCACAGAAACAACAACACATTTTTTTTCAATTTAAAATTTCAATTTCTCATTCCAATTTGACTAATTGCCATCTATTCCGACCATTTGCCATCCTGGCAGGGTCGCCATTTGTAAGCTTATGGATAGGTGGATTCTTATTCTATGACTGAACACAACTGTATAAGCTGTAATGACATTGTTTAATATTGCAGTTTTGTCACGGAATTACATGCTTTTACAGTTTGCAATGTGACATGGTTAAGACAGTTGTCAAAATGACGCATCTCAGCCTCTGAAAGTGAACTAATACTAAACGCAATAGTATTAAATTTTAACTCTCAGAAAGTTAAATAATCCTAAACACAATTTAACTAGAAGTTTCTTTACAAAATTATTCGTACGATTACATTATGATGTTGGCCAGTACTATGATAAATCATCCAATTCCGGTTCAAAGTTCGGTACTATTTTTAGGATGACAGTTAAGTCTGCATAGGATGGTTAGTTTTGTGACAAGTCGAGCAAAAGATTACCCAAGGTCGCTCGAGTTTACAGTGGACACAACCAACAAGTTTACACTTCTGAACACGATATTTACCTTAGTTGCGATAAGTTGTCGCCTGCATGGCTGCATTCGCTCACTGAAATTCTTATAAAAGCTAATTAAACTTTTGCTGAATTTTCCAGTTGAAGTTCTCCCTATGTTTCTCAATATGCGAGAAAACATGAACTCATGCCTAGTCTCAGACTATGGCGATATACACGTGCATATCTGGAACAGTGTGCATATTATAATGCCCTCTCAGTTCTCACAAGAACAATTAACTAACGGGCTGGTTCGTTTCTCCACAGTTGGAGCTCAACGATGCTACAGCTAATTTCTACCTGGAGGTCAGCCGCTGTGAACGCAGTGTTCACACAAATTTCTCCTCTGTGTCATACAGAGCGTCATGCACTCCATTCTGCACTTGACGCCAGTTCAGAGAAGAGTCCCCAAAAATTTCTGTCTTGTCTTTCTCGTAGCCAAACTCTCTCCCCTCCTTGATTCTTTCGCTCTCCACGTCACAGCTTTTTTCGACCAATAGGAGCGTTCCACTTATTTTGTGGTAACTCTTCCTATCAATTGCAAGGCTCCTACCATTAAACTGCATCAAAATCTCGGCACATTACTCCTTCCCGGTGTGTTTCCGGCAATCAGACGTTTTGTGCCTGTCCCAGATGCCTAAAAAGTTACATGAGTCTACCACGTGCGTACCACTTGCAGTTCACATGATCGAATTCGTCACTGGTTTTGTTTGTATCCATTTGGCATTCCGAAACGCAGTTTTCTAAAGCTTCTTTCTGTGCAACCTCTGGTGGTCCCTTATTCGCCCTGCAGTATGCGTCACCTGTTCGGCCGCTGACCCACTTCTGTGGGATACGCTCCCTTAAGAGCTTTCTGTAGTGCCTTCCGAGGTGTGGTCTTGCATCTGCTGGTTCTGTCTTCCTCAAAAAACGTTTTCACCTTCTGCTCACTGGCATGCATTTAGATAGGAGTGGTGTGTTAATACCGTCGATTGAGTGCCGTCCCTTTTGCATTACATACTTGTAGACAAATCTGCTCATTACCACCAAAGTAAGTTAGGTGTCATATTCACCCTCCCGTTACGATGTAAGGTGCGCAATTGACCTTCATTTATTCCGCAACCTTACACACGTTCCGTATGCTCTTACTAGTAAGTTACCTGCGTTCTCCTTTTATTATTATTATACCAAATCCTGTATTACCCCTATTTCATTTTGCGTTTATAGCCTTGTACTCACCAGACCGGAAGTCATGTTCATACTGCCATTGAAGTTCATTAATTCCCACTAGATCTTATTTCAGTCAACCCACTTCCCTTTTAAAATTTTCTATACTTTCCCTGATGACAACATCCTTCCGAGTATTCTCCCAAAAACGCAGGGGCTGCTTGTAACTGAGAGGCCTAAAACATTTCTTTCGCCTGTGGATTGCTGCTCGATGCAGTTGTTAGACAATGTTCTCAGTATTACTTCTCAAGATCCTGGGGCTAACGCCTGTAATGTATACAATGTTTTTTCATCAGAACAGCGCAGTTACAATCACAATTTGCTAAAATTTCGCTGGTTGTCAAGAACACATGTAATTAATGTTTGGATGCTGAGTTCTATGGATAACCAGTGTCTTATAGCTACATGATTTACATGCTCCATTGTTAAGTGTGGTATTCTTTTTTGGGGAACAAATCAACTGAACACAAACACAGTTTCTAAGTGTACAGAAGTCCCGCAACAGTGATAAACCAAAACAGCAATAGGTCTCATTGAAAAGATTTTTTAAAACATTGGTCATTTTTACCATACCACCTGAATACAATTATGTCAATATGCACATAAGCGTGAAAATTACTGTACAAACAATTCTGCCTGTAATAATAGCGCAAGAGCAAGACTGAATTTACATTTACCAAGCATGACTATACAAACAACAAAGAACTGATTTTTTTACCTTGGTATGAAATTGTATAAAATATTGTCTAGGAAGACTATAGATATTATTGATGCAAAATTACATAAAAATCACCGAAACCTGCTAAGACACATATTTTGTTTTGTGAAGGATAACTTAGATAGCACAGAGTACGGATTTGTTTAAAAATGTAACACTGTTAAAAATTATAGACATCTGGATCATCTCCCAACAAACTGTATTGCTGTTGTTGTGGTCTTCAGTCCAATGGCTGGTTTGACGGAAACCTCCATGCAACTCTGTCCTGCGGAAGCATCTTTATCTGCAAATAGCTACTACAGCCTACATCCTTCTGAATCTACTTGCTGTTTCATCTCTCCGTCTTTCTCTATGATATTGACTAACCATACATGCCTCCAGTACAAAATTCGTGATCATTTGACTTTTCAGAATGTGTCCTATCAAACGGTTCCTTCTTCCAGTCAGGTTGTGCCACATATTTCTTTTCACCCTAATTCTATTCAAAACCTCCTCATTAGTTATGTGATCTACCCATCTAATCTTCAGCATTCTTCTGTAGCACCACATTTCATATGCTTGCACTCTCTTCTTGTGTAAACTGCATGTTTCACTTCCATACAAGGCTACACCCCATAACAATATTTCAAAAAAGACTTCCTGAAACTTAACTTAAATTCGATGTTAACAAATTACTCTTCTTCAGAAAAGATTTCTCACCATTCCTAGTCCACACTTTATATCTTCTCTATTTTGGCCATCATCAAATATTTTGCTGCCCAAATAGCAAAACTCATCTACTACTCCATAGATGAATATCTTAACAGAGACTGTTTAGTCAGCTTAAGTGAAAATATCTGTTAGATTTCAGTTTTGACAACACTTCGTTAAAAACAGTCAATACAAGGTATTTTGCATATGATAAATTTATTAATATTGGACAACAGTGTTTCATTCTGACAATATGTTAATTCTGTAAATATTAGCTGCCCCAGTTCACTGCATTGTATTAGCTTATTTTCGACTATCTCCTGACAAATGATCAGGCTAAAAAGTATTATATTCAAATGTTTTATATTTTTGTCATACTTTCTGACATGTTCCACACCCAAAGAGAATCGTCTCGTTTTTTGGGGCTATGGAACGAAAACTGAATCTCATCTAATCTAAATTTTAAGCGTCTCGTTTCCTAATCTAATTCCTTCAGCATCGCCTGATATAACTCGACTGCACTGCACTATCCTTGTTTTTCTTTTGTTCAATATATCCTCCTATCAAGACACTGTCAGTTCCATTTAACTGCTCTTCCAAGTTCTTTGCTGTATCTGAAAGAATTATACTGTCATAAACAAACTTAAAAGTTTTTAATTTTTTGTCACTGAACTTTAATTCATGTACTTTTGCTTTAGTTTCCTTTACTGCTTGCTCATTCCACAGACTGAATAACGGCGAGGATAGACTAGAAACCAATCTCACACCATTCTCAACCACTGTATCCCTTTCATGGCCCTCGACTCCTTTAACTGCCGTCTAGTTTCTCCCCAAGTTGTAAATAACCTTTCCCTACCTCTATTTTACGCCTGCTACCTTTTTGCAGGACCTGCTTCAGGTCCAACAAACATTGCCAAAAGCTTTCTCTAAGTCTACAAATGCTATAAACGTAAGTTTGCCATTTCTTAACCTGGCTTCTAAGAGAAGTCGTAGATCAGATTATCTCATGTGTTCCTGCATTTCTTCGGAACCTAAACTAATCTTCCCCGAGATCGGTTTCTGCCAGTTTTTCCATTCTTCCGTAAAGAATTCCTGTTAGTATTTTGAAACCACTACTTATTAAACTGATTGTTCGGCAATATTCACATCTGTCAGCACCTGATTTCTTTAGAGCTGGACTCATTTTACTCTGCAAGCCTGACTATATTTCGCCAGTCCGATGTATCTTGCACAGCAGACACAAAAGTTTTGTAATAGCTGCATCTCCCAAGAAGGCTATTAGTTGTTGTGACGGAATGTCGTCTCCTTCCAGGACCTTGTTTCGATTTCAGTCTTTCAGTTTTCTAACCAATTTTTCTCGGAGTATCATATCTCCCATCTCATTCTCATCTACGTCTTCTTTCATTTCTGTAATATTACCCTCAAGTAAAGCTCCCTTGCATAGACCTTCTATATATTCCCTCCAACTTTGAGCTTTGTCTTCTTCGGGTAGGACTGGCTTTTCATCTGAGTTACTACTATTCACAGAGCCGCTTCTCTTTTCTCCCAAGTCCTGTTTAATTTTTCCGTCCGCAATTTTTATGTTTTCCTGAGTGAAGCACGTTCCTAAATCCTTACATTTGGTCTCCAGCCATTCCTTCTTACCCGTATTAAATTTCCTGTCAATCTCATTTTTAGCCGTTTGTACACCTTCTCGCCCGCTCCACTTACTGCATTTTTATTTTTTTCCCCTTACAAGGGTTTAATCCAATAGCTCTAGTGTTATCAAAGGATATATATTATGTCTTGTCTTTTTACCTATTTGATTTCTCAAATCTACCCACTCCTCTCCCACTGTATTAATATCCCCTGTTCTAGTCAATCGATGCCTAATGCTCCGTGTCATATTGCCAACAATTTCTGATTCTTTCAACTTATCCAGGTCCCATTTCCTTAATTTACTATGTTTTTAAAATTTCTATGTCGCTATAATATTATTTTTCTGAAGAACAGTACCCAAAGCACTCAGTGAGTAATCTTATCATTTCATCCACATTCTTGGCTCAACAGTTCAGACTTTTCGATAGACGCTGACAATTTTCAGACTACTCTCGCTAACTACGTCCCAACAGGCCTCGGAGGGACTAACGGCGCCGACCGACCACCGTTTCATCCCCAGCCAATAGGTCTCACTGGATCGGATATGAAGGGGCATGTGGTCAGAACACCGCTCTCCCGGCCGTTGTAGCTTTTCGTGACCGGAACCGCTACTTCGAGAATTAAACATTTACTGAAGTAGCCTCAAAAGAGCTGACTACACCCCACTTGCAACAGTGCTCAGCAGACCAGGACAGTCACCCACAGTGCTAGCCGAGATAGACAGCACTTACTTCGGTGAAAAAAATTCGAGTTTATCAAGTATCTGAACAGATTTGAGACTGGATTAAAGACCTCCCTGCAGATAGAACTCAACACGTCAGTCGTAAGGGGACCAAATCATCAGATATAAATGTAATTTTCGGAGTAACCCAAGGATGTGTGATAAGACAGTTACTATATTCTTGGAGTACTCCGGAAATTGCATTTAAATCTGATCATTTTGTCCCGTTAAGAGTGGTGTGTTGAATTGTATAGCAGTAATCTAGCAGAAAGCGTCGGACGCTCTTTAAGGCTGTTTGGAGATGATGTGGTTGTCTATAACAAAGTAGCAACGCCAAAGATAGTAACAATTTGCAGGTTGACCTCCAGAGAATTGATGAATAGTGGAGGCTCTGGCAGTTTACCCTGGACGTAAATAAATGTAACGTATTGGGCGTACGTAGGAAAAGAAATCCACTAATGTACAGCTCATTATTAATGACAAACCGCTGGAAACAGTATCTACTGTAAAATATCTCGGAGTAAATGTCCAGAGTGGCCTCAAGTGGAATGACCAAATAAAACAAATAATGGTTGAAGCAGACACCAAACTCAGATTCATAGGAAGAATCTTAAGGAAATGTAAGTCATCCATGAAGGAAGTGGGTTATAAGACGGTTGTTTGGCCTATTTTTGAGTATTGTTCATCTATCTGGGATCTCTACTAGGTAGGACTGATATAAGAGATACGGAAGATCCAACGAATGGTGGCACGTTTCGTCACGGGATCGTTTAGTCGACACGAGAGCTTCACGTAGCTGCTCAAAAATGTTAAAATGTGTGTGAAATCTTATGGGACTTAACTGCTAAGGTCATCAGTCCCTAAGCTTACACACTACTTAAGCTAAATTATGCTAAGGATAAACACACACACCCATACCCGAGGGAGGACTCGAGCCTCCACCGGGACCAGCCGCACAGTCCATCACTGTAGCGCCTAGACCGCTCGGCTAATCCCATGGGGCCGTAGCTGCTCAACAAACTGCTTTGGCAGACGTTACAAGAGAGGGATTTAATATTAAAATTTCGCGAGGGCGCTTTCGCCGAAGAATCGGACAACATATTACTTTCTACAGATACGTCTCGAGTAATGACTACGAGGAGAAAATTTGAGAAATTAGAGTCAATGCAGAGACTTTCCGACAGTCATACTTCCCACTCGCCGTTCGCGTGTGGAACAGAGTCGAAGGGCTCATTTACTGATAAAAAAAAGTGCCCTCCGCCACACACCATTACGTGACGCTCGGAGTGTGATATAGATGTAGAAATGACGGGAACCTGTGTTACTACTGAGGCAAAACCGTTTGCACCATTTTCAGACAAGTAAGCGGAAAACTGTAGATGAGGAAAATGAAGTCAAATGTCCAGAATGAGATTTTCACTCTGAAGCGAAGTGTGCGCTGATATGAAACTTCCTGGCAGATTATAACTGTGTGCTGGACCGAGACTCTAACTCGGGACCTTTGCCTTTCACGGGCAAGTGCTCTACCAACTGAGCTACCCAAGCACTACTCACGCCCAGTCCTCACAGCTTTACTTCTGCGAGAACCTCGTCTCTCACCGTTCAAACCTTACAGGAAGTCAAATGTAATTGCCATGGTCTTAATTTCACCTGATAGTGTGTGCTGTGACGGCTGTTCAAGAATAAGCGTGAGGCAATAGCTTCTTCTGCTATGACATAAGTTCTTTGCAGAAGTATATAAATAAAGCCGCGTTGTTCAATAGGAACAGACGGAACTTGAGTGGGCTGTTCGGACTTGTATTCGCTCTGGTGGAGACTTTAACACGCGTCCAGCTATCAAGTCTTATATTTTCTGCGGGTTTCCTAAATATCTTTAGGAAAACTGTAGAATCATTCGTCAAAGTACATCTCTAAGTATACGAATGCTACTACTGGAGAATTTTTCTTCTGAATCTATAACACAATGACATACACCATATGATTAGAAAAGTCTCTTCTGGAACGCAATAGATGAATAAAACTACTACTACTAAATGCCAGAACTATTACTTTACTTGCCATCGACAGTTTTTTAATTACTTTTCTCAAACTGTGATAGATCATTGATCATCTTGACAATAGTATTCACGAAACGAAACACTGGCGTTCTTTTATTTCCTCCTCCACTTGAATTTTTAATCCACTCGCTTCTCTGTAACAATATAATAGCAGCGGTTACGCGCCAAAATCGTGTGAAATTTCCTTTTTTTCCAAAGAGATGGGGCAGCAACTCATTTTCTTTCTGATTTCTTCTGAGATGCCCTATTATATTCAGGGTTTCTTTATTTCTAAAGTTAATTATGAGTGTAAACAATATCGATCAGTTTGCGCATTGTATTTTATGGAACTGGGGACCTAGAAACGACGGAGAGGCTTCGTATCCGCAGTAGACCTCAGTGGCTCTCAACTCCACAACAGACTACAGCAGTCCACTCACCCCATCGCGAACCCAGGGTTGTTGTGCGGTTCGTCCACCAGTGGACCCCCCCTCCCGCAGGGAACGTCTCACACCAGACGAGTGTAACACCAATGTTTGCGTGGTAGAGTAATTATGGTGTACGCGTACGTGGAGAAGGTGTTTGCGCAACAATCGCCGACATAGTGTAACTGAGGTAGAATAAGGGGAACCAGCCCGCATTCGCCGAGGCAGATGGAAAAGCTTCTTAAAACATACACACAGGATGTCGCCGGCGGATTCGTGCCGGGGACCGGCACGCCTTCCCGCCCGGAAAGCAGTGCGTTAAGACAGTACGTCTAACCGGGCGGGCTAGTTTGCACATAATAATAGTTCCCCCCCCCCCCCCCCCCCCCGTTCCTTTGTCATGCAAATCCCTGCACTTAAGTGACGTTAGACTCGTTTTTGTTAGACAGTTGTCTGGAATTTGTTATTGGTCATCAAACTTCAGTGGTAGGGATATACTCGATTTGTTCACGAACAAACCACCTCGTCATTCTGTATAGGGTTGCTACTGTGCACGTCAATAAAGAAAATGTCATTGAGACTTATGTAATTTATTCCGCTCGACAGCAAAAGTTTTGATTTTCCATCATTAATGGCAGTTAGACTTCAGATAGTCGTTCTGTGGGCGCATTAACTAAGCAGGCAGACATGAAGGAGAAGTGTTGTACCCTGTGAAGATGTACCGTGTATGCCAAACAAATGTTGAGATATCTACGGCTAATGCTGGGAGCGTGGTCACTCTGAGTGGTCAGCTACAAACAGGTGTGTGAAGTGAACATGTCAACATGTCACGAGTTAACCGGCTTCCAACGTGGAATGATAATCTGTGCAAAACGCTTGTGTCATATCATAGTGGATATTACACAGTAATTTAGGTTCCTAGCTTAACGTCGTATTTGATGGAAATTCAGTACCGCCGAGACAATGTTATGACATTCGTAAGCTACCGCACTGGACAAAGTGTCTGACGAGTGTCTGTCACGTCGCCTCCACAGAGCCATATCCGGCGATCGCTGTTCTAGTGCAATGTGGGGAGTGAGGAACACATTTCTACAGGGACTGTTCGGAGACGTAAGCACAACATTGGTTTCAGGGGCCAGCATCACCTCCAGTGCCTTCTTCCCCCTTTTAGCCACTCGGTATAACTTGAGAATCAAAACATTCAGCACTGTTTGCCCACATTGACCTAGCAAACAGAATCTCGCACAACTGTTGGAATCTTCTTAAGAGACGCACCAATCTCTCTAGATTCTTTGAGGTGACGACCATAGATATGCAAAAATACTGGACCTCTATTGTCGCGGGTATCGTAAAAACATCGCTGTAGCTGCAGACGGATATCAGACTCCGTAACTGACGTTCTTTGTGTTGTGACGGTCCCTATTCTTTCGTTAAAGTTAAATTCGGGAGGATAATTTTTCACACTATCTTTGCACTTAGAACTGTGGAGTATTTTTAATTAATTAAGTAATTTTATTTTTATTTGTATGTATCAAGGAAATCATTGCTGTGTGACTACACTATGAAGCTCCTTGTGCTACCTTCACTTGTTGACTTGCCATTTAGTGTAGGTTTGCGTATGCCTCTGGATAATCAGCTATTTTGAGATGAGTAAAGAAAGACTCATGTATTGCAGTTTATTGATGAGAATATGTTTGAAGAACCGACATAATATCGCCTCCACAGAGCCATACCGGGTCCGTAGTCTAATGTACTGCAGTTTCTTTACAAGAAAATGTACTCATGAAATAATGGACATTAGATGTGCTACTATATTCCTTAATATGACTCCATTACACAGGACGTAAGCATATTTATTTACTGAAGCTCTTTGTGACCTACCACTTTTCTTTTCGTCTTCCTGAAGCTTGGTTTATGACCTCTTGTACTTCAGCTAAGGAACTAGTGAGGAGTTATATTTTAGTTGCTTTATACTTGTTTGTACTCATAAACTATTATATAATGTTTTCTATGACTGACCTGATATGGCATCTAGTACCTAAATATTTTACTTCTCACTCTTTTGGACAGTAATACATTTTCAAGCGTGAGGAAGTAAAATTTACTTAATTTCAATATGTTTTATTTGTAAGTATGTGGGCTGTACAGTTACTTTGCAATATCAACTGAAGTAAAGAGAGGATTTTGTCGATTTCGTATACTTTTTAACATAAATTCGTTATGTGTACTTTCAATGTTTTGCTTGTGCCATGTTGTAGACATCTGCTAAGTTTAATCACATTCCATTAATCGTTGCTATGACTGTGATATGGCTTCAGTCAAAAAGAGGACACCAACAACCAGGTAAATAGAAACAAAACAATGCAGAGCATTCGGCTCGGCATACATGAAAAAAAAGGAGAGAGAGACATTTCTCCAAATACCGAAATTCATCATTATCACACATACATCTCATTAGCATCTCCATATCCATGTTGACGCTTTGTCTACACTCAGTAATGTTTGCTTGCTGATCTACATTGGAAAGAGAGAAAAAATCTAACACAAAGCATAATGATGCAACACTAGAGAGCGGATACAATGAGCAAACCCTCAGGAGACTCGCTGGGTTGTAACTTCATTAAACATCATCATTCATAAGCTAAACTAACCATTGTTCTGTTCCGCGCTTGTTATGAGCTTCAGAAGTTTCTCACAACAGAGATCCATTCAGATTAGACACAGAGACTTTTGTCTCCTTTCAAGACTATGAAGTGCAAACTTTTGCGAAATAGTAGCTGAAATCTGTGGTACACATAGCAAATTAATGTAAAAATGTGGAAGAAAATATAACACTGTCCATGTACTAAAATGTAGGTTATTCTACTCATTATTGTCTTTATTTCTATGCATCCACGCAGCTCGTGTATTTTTTCTAGTGTGATCTACCCACCTTCGAATATATCCATATATCTGTGGTTTCTTATCTGTTGAAAAGTCTTGCCATCCGTTACCCCCCCCCCCCCCCCTACGTATCTGGTTCACCTCCATTTAGTCTTTCTCATAGTGGGGAGTAGATATCCTGAAGCTATCTTTTCTCTCACCCATTTGATTGTTTTCTTGTCTCTTCCAGAAATTTTAGCGAACATTTCTCAATTGCTCGTTTTCTGTCCTAGGTCGAATGAAATCCCAAGCCTCATTGCCATAAATTATTTATTCTAACCTTGTCTTCGTAGACTCGTCCGAAGCTTAGTTCTGAAAACACTATTTAGTAAACCATAAGCTTTCAAAACCACCTTTTCTCTTTTGTTTATTGCTTTTGCTGTATAATCAGTTGGCGGGTCCAACTCCTCTCGCTACAGTAACCCATTAACTTTCTCTATGCCTTCATTGTTAATTTGCCCTATTTCCTTTTTGTTTTAGTGTTTATCTATCACTTTGTTAGTAACAAGAATATTATTTAGTACATCTTCCACAATCTGCAGAGATATCACCGCACGGCTGTTAGCCTTCTCTCGCGAAATTTAAAAGACAGATAAAATCTTGGCATTCAGCACGTGGACTTCAGAGATAGCCATCGCTCCTATCCTCCTTTAATGGACTGCCGTTTTACGGCCGCTGAGAGCCATAAACTGTACTGACGCCTCAGCAATGGAAATTTTCGACGTCACACCGTCCGTGTACAGTAGCTCCTGAGCCTTTTCACTACTGTCCGTGGGCAGCTTCTGAGATGACCTTCCACTCTCTGGCGCAACAGGGAAGACATCTCAAGTTGCTTCACGCTTTCTGTGGCAGTATTAAATATTCATCTTCGTAAGTCAGCAATACCCTAAGGGTATTAGATGGAACTATACAAGAAATTTCAAAACAGACACATGTCTCTGCAAGCCGATCAGCCTTCAGATGAAAAGATGGATCCAAACAAATAATATCTTGTTACTGAAGGTAAATGACCAACAGTCACACATTAATAGAGACTGACAAACTGGCGCTACTCCATTCTACACTAGCGACCAACTGTTTGGTATATTGTGGAAATGAATACATTTATCCTCAACAGGACGTTGGCTGCATAATGAGGTAAAACAGAGTTGCAAGACATGTCGCATGGGAAACTGCCTGAAATACGAAATGAGTAAAGTTCTTCAAACAGAATCCCAAAAATTATTTCTAAAAGAAACAAAGATAACGGAAAATCTGTAGGTTGGCAACAAGTTTGTTCGTGTTTGCCGTGTTAAGCTGCGTTAACACGTTTCCGTTCGCAACGTGGTCCGCGACATGTTGGTAACATTATTCTTTGTTCGGGCTCCCGTCTACACTAGCGACGAACAGTTCTAGATACGTCTTCGGAGCGTCAGTATACATTTCACATTATGTGTTCGCATCAAGACCTATGCTAATAAAAGTGAGGAGGAAGAATTAATGATATATTGTGCTACATTAATAATACTTGACGAAGTAAGCATATCAAGCAACCGACGTAGTTGGTGGTACTAACCATAACAGAGGAGATGTAGCGGGAAAGCCTTGCTGTTTGAAGTGAATTTGGGACACGTTCTGGTTCTCGAAACTGCACTAGGGTGTCGCCGTCCGATTTTGAAATTCTAATGAGTAGCACAGCGCCAGGTGTTAGAAAAAAAGACACAAGGTTCATAAAAGCAATTCCTGCGAAGCAAAATCTTGCTCTTAAGCTCAATTTTTTGTCAATAGAAGATTCCTCTCAAGGCCTTGATTCCACATTTCAGAGCCATCCATATCTCATACAGTTCCAGCGGTGTGTGGAGCTTCGGCTTCAGGAATTTATTTTTTGAGTCATCGGCTTCTGATTGGTTTCATTCGGCCCGCCACAAATTCTTCTTCTGATTGACTTCTCGTGTTTGGGGTTCACAGTCACGCAGATCTTTTAAAGAACATCATATTCGCCGTTGACTGTAGATCTCATTTGTTATACAATGACAGTTTCGGCCTCTGGGCCGTTTTCATGTGGTAATACAAAAGATTTTGCTTCAGCACATGTCTGACTTTAAAATTCTCCAATATGTATATCTGTCACAGTCAAACATAACCCTTTTCACAACATTAATATCGTTGCTTAGACTTCCGCGGCCACAATCAGTCAACATAAAAGTTTTCTGGGTATGGTACCGCGTCATATGGTTGCAGCGTGTAGAAGGCCGCTGCAACCGTGGCCGAAACTTTGGTTTTCTCCAGCAATAGTTTTATACAATATGACGCGGTACCATACCCAGAAAACTTTTATGTCAATAGTAACATCCACATAAATCACTACACATCAGTGTTCTAACACAGTGTTTACAGCTAAACTAAAGCCTTAGTTCACACGTAAGGACTTAGTTCACTTGGAGACAGTGTGTTAGAACACTGATTTGTAGAGATTTATGTGAAGCATGTTGCCATTGTGAAAAGGCTTATTTTTTACAGTAACGATTATATATATATATATATATATATATATATATATATATATATATATATATATATATATGAGGATTTTATAAAGTCTGACATGTGCTGAAGCAAAATCTTTTGTAGCACTACTTGAAAAGGAGTGAAAGCCCAAGTTGCCATTGTGAAATGAACAACGTCTGCTTTAAATGCAAACTTTTTAGGTTAGGCTTTACCGTGACTGTTACTGACATTAAATGAAACAACAAGTTTACTGTTACCAATCACCGTAACCTAAAAATGTTCGCATTTAAAGTTAATCAGCCCAGTCAGGCAATCAAGGCTATTTTCGAGTACAAAAACAGTGCAGAAAAGGTCGCAATGACGACACAACACATACACTTCAATAGGAATTGTCTCAAGAATAACGTCATCCCAAATTATGTCAAGATTGGCATCAAAACAAAAACGACAAGTGCGAAGAAAACACTAGAGATCGCACGAAAACTCTGGGTGAAAAATGAACTGAAAAAACTTTATATTAAAAAACAAATGTGCAACACACAGCTTTATAATGCAGAATTACAGTTGGGAAACTTGCTTCATAGATTAGAATATGATTACATAACCAAAAAAGTCAAAGAGTACACCGAGTTCATCGTACAGAAAACGAAAGCTACACAGAAGAAAAAACTGGCCAATCTTATAAAGCAACAATTACCTCCCAAACCGAACCAAAACAGCCAAAAGAAGCACACATTCTACACACCTTTCCTCAACAACACGAACATAATATTCACTGCAGAAGAAGAGGCACTACTCTGCAAAGGCTTAAGACACAATGTTCAAGCTCCGCTGGACCAAAAGAACCAAGAGAAGCTCATCACTTGTGTCACACAGATCTCGACCATCGCCTTTAATAAGCAAACTGACAGAATATCAGCCTGCCACAAAATTAACGAAATCATTGAAAATGAAATTGCAAAACCATTCCCAGCATACAAGAAAAGAGAAGAAGCCCTTACACGTACCATTAAGACTAAATTAAACATGAATAATGCAATAATTGTAAAAGCTGACAAGGGCAACACAACTATTGTAATGGACAGAACAACATACATAGAAACAACTTTTGACTTCTTCCAAACGAGCAACATAACTGAAATACATAAAGATCCAACAGTCAGAATACAAAAGGAGATTAAACACATTTCAAACAACATTAACTTTCTACTCACCATCCAAGAAGCAAGAAACATTGTAACAATGAGCCCATAAGCACCTTGCCTTGGGTCACAACCTAAGATACACAAAAATGGGACCGCCATCAGGCCTATAGTAAACTGTAGGAACAGCCCAACATTCAAGCTCAATAAAATGCTCTTCAGAATTCTCAAACAAGCATACACATTCAATAATGAGAGATCACTTAAAAACACAACAGAATTCAAACAATATGTCAAAAACATACAAGTACCTCATGGAGCCACACTTGCCTCATTTGACATACAAAACCTTTATTCCTCTGTGCCAATAGATCCCACACTACAAATAATCAATGCCAACCTACATAAACACAAAAAAATCCCTTCAACTCAAATTAAAAAACTAATGGACCTGCTTGAATTCACACTTTCACACAACTATTTTAAATTTAACAATAAAATCTACAAACATAGAGATGGTCTGGCAATGGGATCAAATCTTTCCAGACTGCTAGCAGAAATATTTATAAGTCACCTACAAGACAAAATCCTGAATTCCAATCACCACCTCCTCAAAAATATCATCTACTACTACAGATATGTAGATGATACCATAATTTTAATCAAAGGCACTAAAGATGACATCAGTGAGTTGATTCAGTTTTTCAGCAACTCCCATGAAAGCATAAAATTCACAGTTGAACACCAAAAAGATGACAGAATAAATTTCCTAGACCTTACCATTACAATAAAGGATAACAGACATCAGTTTGAAATTTATCGGACCACAACACATACCACAATCCACAACTCCTCTTGCCACCCCGCAGCACACAAAATAGCAGCATTCTGGTACATGATTAATAGAGCTATCCAACTACCACTCTCAGAAGATAAATGTGATCAAGAAATTGAAATAATAAAACAAACAGCTATTGAAAATGGCTATAACAGCTCCATAGTAGACACCTTAAAACACTCAATAATGGCAAAGCAATCACAACACAAAAAACAAAAAGAAAATAACATCTTCCATACATTACCCTTTCTGGGTAACATTTCATACCAGATTGCGAATGTCTTCAAACGGAAAGGCATAAACATATCCTTTACAACAGACTACAAGATTGGACAGAAGTTACCCCACAACATCGGCACACGAAACTCACTTCATCACATAGGTGTCTACAAAATTGAATGTAGGGACTGTGACTGCTTCTATGTCAGATCATTTGAGATTAGGTTCAAGGAACACATGGCAGCACTAAAAAATAAAAAATACCACACATCAGCAATAGCTACCCACCTGCATGAAACAAAACACCATTTTAACAACACAAGTATTAGCATCCTACACATCCAACCAAAAGGCAGAAAACTAGACATCCTTGAAACACTTCAAATATACAAACACCAAATAAAACAACCAGAATCCATCTTACATGACAAAAACGACAATATTTACAATAGTATCATCTCTGTTTTCAGCAACTGCCTACACTCTTAAAAATACACACACACACACACACACACACACACACACACACACACACACACACACACACACACGTGCACACATCCTAATATTTACCATAAATATTGACAGCCTCCAAGAGTACAAGAGATTGACCTTATTCACAGATAATTCATCACAGCAACAGCTTGTACCCCTTGTCAGCTTAAAACTGTATGTACATCAACTACTGGCACAAATGTATATCTATCAGCATATTTTATAGCATTAACCAATGTATTACCCCAACCTTTAGGCAGCCAATATATGCAACATGTAATCTTAAGACTCCTTGCCGTGTAAATGTTTGCTCTCATATAATCACTCTTTCCTCTCTCTCTCTCTCTCTCTCTCTCTCTCTCTCTCTCTCTCTCTCCCTTTCTTCAAAGACTGTCAGCTATGAATGATTTTACTGCTGAAGCCAATATGATCACTGTAATTCAAGTCTGTAACATTTCACCTAATTGTTATTATGAAGTATGAAGTTTAAGCCATCTTAACATTTCACCTGATTGTATAAACGAGTACGAATGTTTAGCTGTTTTAACTTTTCAAAATTGGATTTATGTACCACCTGAAGTACACACACATATATTCGACACCTCAAAACAAACACCTCCAAATGCTCTAAACAATTATTCTGTAATAATGTTGTTACGATGTATATTCTTTGCACTTTGCGATTATGTCTTCTCTTCTGCTATACGAACCTTGCACCCAGCTGATTCCAGACGCCATATTTGTTTACAAATGTGGCAGTATACATGTGATGTGTTACGACAGCAAAAGGAACCTGTGACCACTGGAGGTACTCTAGTTTACTTATTAAAGTTTGCCATTAGATATCAATTTAATTTTTTGTCAAAAGTAATCCAAAACGATATTCTGAAATAGTGTCTTGTTTCTCCACTATGCAGTGCCACAAGTTCCTCCAAAATCGTAACACAACACACACACATACTAACTAATGTAAATCCACCCAATGATGGAGGTTTAAACCGTCGAAACGCGTCGTGGAAAAAATAAAACAGTGACTGGTAACAGTAAACTTGTTGTTTCATTTAAGAACAACAACTGCATTCAATTGTGAATATAGTATACTTTAATAAATTCCTTTCCTGTGCCAATCTCTTCATCTCAGAGTAGCAATTGCCACCTACGTCGTCTGTTATTTGCTGGATGTATTCCAGTTTTCCTCTACAGTTTTTGTCCTTTACAGCTCCCTCTAGTCCACGGAAGTTAATCCCTGATGCCTTAACACATGTCATCCTGTCCCTTCTTCTGATCTGTTTTTCTGCATATTCCTTTTTTCGCTGCTACTGCAGAGAATTTCCTATGTCCTTATATTATCAGTTCACCTAATTTTCAACGTTAGTCTCAACAACCGCATGTCAAAGACTTCTATTTTCTTCTGTTGTGGTTTCCCCACAGCCCCTGTCTCACTAATATAGTATGCTGTGCTCCACACGTCCATTCTCAGACATTTCTTCCTTAAATTAGGGCCTATGTTTCATACTAGTAGACTTTTCTCGTCCAGGAAAGAACTTTCTGCGAAAGTTAGTCTTATTTTTATGTTCTCCTTCCTCCGTCCACGAAGAGTAGTTTTGCTGCCTACGTAGTAGAATTCATTAACTTCAGCTACTTCGTGATCCCCAATTCTGATATCAAGTTTCGCACTGTTTCCATTTCTGCTACTTTTCATTTCTTTCGTCTTTCTTCGATATACTCTCAGTCCATATCCTGTACTCGTTAGACTGTTCATTCTATTCAACATTTCCTGTAATTCTTCTTCGCTCTCACTCAGGATAGCAATGTCATCAGCGAATCCTATGTCCTTTCAGCTTTAATTTTAATCCCATTCTTCAACCCTTCTTTTACATTCGTCATTGCTTCTTCGATGTACACATGAAACAATTGGGGCGACAGACTAGTCTTACACCCTTTTCAATCTACATCTATATCTACATCCATACTCCGCAAGCCACCTGACAGTGTGAGGCGGAGGGTACCATGAGTACCTCTACCGGTTCTCCCTTCTATTCCAGTCTCGTATTGTTCGTGGAAAGAAGGATTGTCGGTATGCTTCTGTGTGGGCTCTAATCTCTCTGATTTTATCCTCATGGTCTCCTCGCGAGATATACGTAGGAGGGAGCAATATACAGCTTGACTCC
Organism: Schistocerca serialis cubense; assembly: GCF_023864345.2. Lineage (NCBI taxonomy): Eukaryota > Metazoa > Arthropoda > Insecta > Orthoptera > Acrididae > Schistocerca > Schistocerca serialis. The sequence continues at coordinate 60,918,302 of NC_064644.1, read as the reverse complement.
TCGGTGAAGGTATGTTCTCGAACTTTAACAAAAGCCCGTTCCGAGCTACTGAGCGTCTCTCCTGCAGAGTCTTCCACTGGAGTTCATCTATCATCTCCGTAACGCTTTCGCGATTGCTAAATGATCCTGTACCGAGGCGTGCAGCTCTCCGCTGGATCTTCTCTATCTCTTCTATCAACCCTATCTGGTACGGATCCCACACTGCTGAGCAATATTCAAGCAGTGGGCGAGCAATCGTACTGTAACCTACTTCCTCTGTTTTCGGATTGCATTTCCTTAGGATTCTTCCAATGAATCTCAGTCTGGCATCTGCTTTACCGACGATCAATTTTATATGATCATTCCATTTTAAATCACTCCTAATGAGTACTCCCAGATAATTTATGGAATTAACTGCTTCCAGTTGCTGACCTGCTATTTCGTAGCTAACTGATAAGAGATCTATCTTTCTATGTATTCGCAGCACATTACACTTGTCTATATTGAGATTCAATTGCCATTCCCTGCACTAAGCGTCTATTCTTTCTTGGTCGTCCAGTCTTATTGTTTCATCGTACACTGTATCTTACTGGCCTTTCCCTCTTGCTTACCCCTATTTTAGTTTCGAACATCTTGCACTATTTTACACTGACGAACGCTTTTTCCAGGTAGACAGATCCTATGAACGTAACTTGATTTTCTTCCGTCTTGCTTCCATTATCAGCCACAACGTGAGAATTGTCTCTCTGATGCATTTACCTTTCGTACAGCCAAACTGTTCGTCATCTAATAGATCACCAACTCTAATAGATCCCCAACATCATCTTCCATTTTTCTGTATGTATTCTTTTTTAGGAAATTCGACGCATGAGCTTTTAAGCTGATAGATAAGGGCTGTCAGGAGAGCCTCAGGGATTTCTGATAGGACCGTTGTTGTTCGCAGTACACATAAATTATTTGGCGGACGCTGTGAGCAGTAATCTACCGTTTTTTTTCTGATGATGCTGTGGTGTAGTGTAAGATGTCGAATTTGGGGGAATTTAGAAAGATACAAAATGACATAGACAAAATTTCTAGTTAGTGCGATCAATAGCAGCTAGTTTAAATGTGGGAAAATGTAAGTGAATGCGGATGAGTAGGAAAAATATACCTGTAATGTTATAATACAGCATTAGTAGTGTGCTGCTTTACACAGTCATGTCGTTTAAATATCTGGGCGTAAGGTTGCAGACCGATATGAAAAGGAACGAGCATTTGAAGACTGAGGTAGGGAAGGCGAATGGTCTATTTCGGTTTATTGGGAGAATTTTAGGAACATGTGGTTTATCTGTAAACGATACCGCATGTATTGCAGAATAGCGCTAGAGTGTTTGGGATCAATACCAGGTCGCATCGAAAGAGTGCATCGAAGCAATTCACAGGCGGGCTGCTAGATTTGTTACCGGTGGATTCCAACAACATGTAAATGTTACGGAGATGCTTCGAGAACTCAAATAGCAATCCCTGGAGGGAAGGCGACTTTCTTTGCGAGAAACGCTATTGAGGAAATTTAGAGATCCGGCATTTCGAGCTGACTGCCGAATGATTCTCCTCCCGCCAACATACATTGCGCGTAAGGACCACGAAGGTAAGAGAAATTATGGCTCAAACTGAGACATATTGACAGTCGTTTTTTCCTTGCTCTGTTTTCAAAGGGAACAGGAAAGGAAATGGCTAGCAGTGTTACGAATGGAACAAACCGCCATTTCACTGTTTCATTGTTTATTTATGTACAACCCACGTTTTCGGCCTTTTATGCCATTTTCAAGTATTTGATTTTATGTCTTTAACATACATTCCAGGACACTTAACATGTTGTCAAGCTCAAAGCTGGCCATCTATTAAGAAAAATATTGGCTCCCCACGAAACGCCAGATGTAAAAGATGGTGATTTTACATCTGGCATTTCGTGGGGAGTCAATATTTTTCTTAATTTATAGCCAAGTTTGAACTTGACAACGTGTTAAGTGTCCTGGAATGTATGTTAAAGACATAAAATCCAATACCTGAACATGGCATAAAAGGCCGAGACCTGGGTTGTACTTGAATAAACAATAAAAGTCAACTGGTGGTCTGTTCTTTTAAAAAATATGTAAATGTAGATTCTACGATAATTCTCACACTTGTCTGCTGTTATTGCGTAACCATAATTAAATTATGTCAATAGCGCTGTAATATATATTTAACTGATCATATTCTTATTTTTATTTTCATTTAAAAATAAATTCAAATTATCCTTTTTAATAAACAAAATTTCTTCAGTCTCAGTATCTCTCACACTCCCAATGAATTTTTTTTATTTACACGTAAAGTTCCGTAGTACCAAATGAGGAGCAAATCTTCGAGGTCCTGGAACATGTCACTACATGAAATTTCAACATAAAAGTAATAACAGTTAAAAATAAATGTTTATGTACCAGAAAAAAGTCACTCCATAAGTTTAAGTAAACGCAATCAACAATACAATAAGAAACAGCTTAGTTTTTCAAGGAACGCCTCGACTCAATAGGATTGACCCATGAGGTAATTCTTCAGTTTCGATTTGAAAGCGCGTCGATTACTGCTAAGATTTTTGAATTCGAGTGGTAGCTTATTGAAAATGGATGCAGCAGTATACTGCACACCTTTTTGCACAAGAGTTAAAGAAGACCGATCCAAATGCCGGTTTGATTTCTGCGGAGTACTAACCGAGTGAAAGCTGCTTATTCTTTGGAATAAGCTAATATGGTCGAGAAGAAATTACAAAAAAGGATTATATATATTGAGAGACCAATGTCAAAATACCCACACTCGTGAAAAGGGGTCGACAAGAGGTTCGTGAACTTACACCACTTGTTGCCCGAACCTCCCGATTCTGAACCAAAAATATCCTTTTAGAATGGGGAGAATTACCCCAAAATATAATACCATACGACATAAGCGAATGAAAACTAGCAAAGTAGACTAATTTTCATGTCGAACGATCACTCACTACTGATACCGTTCTAATAGTAAAAATGGCAGTATTTAATCTTTGATCAAGATCCCGAACGTGGCCTTTCCACGGCAGCTTACTATCTATCTGAACACCTAGAAATTTGAACTATTCAGTTTCACTAATTATATGCCCGTTCTATGAAATTAAAACGGCAGGTTTTGTTGAATTGTATATTAGAAATTGTAAAAAGTAGGTCTTACTGTGATTTAGCGTTAGTTTATTTTCTACAAGCCGTGAACTTAGGTCATGTTCTACACTATTCGAAACTGAGCCAATGTTGCACACAACATCCTTTACTACCAAGCTAGTGTCATCAGCAAACAGAAATATTTTAGAGTTACCCATAACACCAGAGGGCCTATCATTAATATAAATAAGGAACAGGTGTGGCTCAAACACTGAACCTTGGGGCACCCTCCACTTGACAGTATCCCAAATCACAGCAGTTTTCAACACTGTGAATGATGACTTTTGCTGCCAGTTGTGAGCTACTCCCCATATTCCGTAATGGTCCAAATTCTGGAGCAGTATTTTGTGATCAACACAATCAAATGCCTTAGTTAAATCAAAATATATGCCAAGCGTTTGAAACCTTTTGTTTAGCCCATCCAGAAGCTTACAGAGAAAAGAGAATGTAGCATTTTCAGTTGTTAAACGACTTCTAAAGCCGAGCTGTACATTTGATAGCAAATCGTGTGATACGAAATGATCAATTATCCTTACATACACAGCTTTTCAATAACTTTTGCAATAAATGCTGGCATAGAAATAGGTCTAAAATTATCTACATTATCCCTTTCCCCCTTTTTATAGAGCGGCTGTACTACTGAGTACTTTAATCGCTCAGAAAACTGACCATTCCTAAAGGAAAAATTACAGATATGGCTAAATACAGGGCTAACATGTACAGCATAGTACTTCAGTATTCTGCTAGACACTCCATCGTAATCATGAGAGACCAGTCTTCAATTCTTTAATTATTGACTCAATCTCCCTCTTGTCTGTACCACAGAGGAGTATTTCAGGCATCAATCTGGGAAAGGCATTAGGCAAGAAAGTTACATGATTTCCGGTAGAAAGTAAATTTTTATTTAATTCACAAGCAATGCCTAGATAATGGTTGTTAAATACTGTGCACATGTCTGATTTATCAGTAACAGAAATGTTTTTTTACTACGAACTGACTTTATGTCGTCGACCTTGTGCTGCTGACCAGACACTTCCTTCACAACTTACCATATGGTTTTAACTTTATCCTGTGAATTAGCTATTCTACTTGCTTACCACATACTCTTTACCTTCCTAATAACATTTTTAAGCACTTTACAATATTGGTTGTAGTGGGCTACTATAGCTTGATTGTGGCCACTTCTAACATTGTGATATAATTCTTGCTTTGTTCTGCAAGATAGCCATATCCCACTAGTCAGCCACCGAGGCTGCCTACTACTGCTAATACCCCATTTAGAAAGTTCTAATGCAAAAGCAACTCTCAAGGAGCATGAGAAACGTGTTAAGGAAAGTACTGTATTTATCATCTATGTTATCAACACTATAAACATCCTGCAACTCTTGTTCCTTAACAAGGTTTAAAAAACTCTTTATTGCTGTTGGATTAACAGTCCTACATCGTTTGTAGTTAAATATGACATTGTTTTGAGTACAAAAGCCTTTTATTGTTAAAATTTGTGCATCATGGTAAAGCCCTTTATTGTTAAAATTTGTGCATCATGGTCTGAAAAACCACTGACGCTTTTACTAACAGAATGCCCATACAGTAACGAAGAGTGAATAAAAATATTGTTGTGACTGTGCTACTGTTCCCCCGCACCCTGGTTGGAAAAAACACAGACTGCATCAGCTGATATGAATTTAGGAGACCTACCAACATCTTTTTACTTGCACCATCATACACAAAATAAATATTGAAGTCATCACATACAACAAATTTCTGGTACTTCCTACAGAGTGAATCAAGAACCCTCTCTAGCTTGAACAGAAATGCTCTGAAGTCGGAGTTAGGGGACCTACAAACAACAACAATTAGAAGCTTAGTTGCACTATATTCAAGTGCCCCTGTTCAGTGCAGTGTCGTGATACATCTGTGGACTCAAATGGAAGGTTCAGCTCTAACACCAACTACTACAGGAATTTTTCCATGAGTGACTCCACCACCACCACCACCACCACCACCACCACCCACTACCCTGTCACCTATAAGCTTGGCCAGCCTCCCCTAGCCATACCTATCGAGGTGCAGGCCATGCCTAGTGAAACCCGATCTACTGATGGACCCAACTGGCACAACTGAGATGTGACCCATACCCTGTTCCATCAGCGCCCTCCCCCACCCCATGTTAACCCGTCTAACAGCCGCATTAAGGAGAGGCCGATCATGACGCTGAAACAGTTGCACAAAATGCACATTAGTGCCACCAGTTTGAGTAGCTATCCTTAACAGGTCACCACCTACATCACAGTCCCCATCCCTATCAAGACCTCTGCTCCACCCACTAACACTACCTGATCCTCCTCCGTAAAATTCCTACATAATTTCCCTATGCTGTCAGTCACTTGAACCAACCCTGCACTAGGCTTCACAGTGCTGGTGACCAGGGAGTCAGTAGTTTGTGATCCCCCTGACACATCATGATTTCCGTCTCCTACATACATTAATTTATAACTCATAGAAAGTTTTATAAACTGTTTGTTATTCTTTGTTTGTCGTCGCCCTTTTGTAGGGCGGCAGCTCACGCGACTTGCTGACGACAATTTTTTCCGACGTCAGATAATGAATCCTGTTGCCGTTGTTTTTGCTTTGGAATTGAAAAACATGCGAGTTAATTTGATTCATCTATGTCATCCTTGCTTCTGCCAAAAATAGCAGCAGATTTTTATTGGAAGTCATGCTTCTCTTTAGTATTTTTATGAGTTGGAAAATTCCAGAAGCAGTTCGTAAATTGTGGTCCTTATCTACTCCATTTCGTAAAGGAACACACACGAAGACAGTAAACAACAAACAATATGGGCAGAGCAAGAACAAGCAATAGCGATGTGTAGCGGTATTTTGTATAGCAGGCCGGGATCAATGTTCCTTTGATCCCAACCGAGACAGTCATGGAACACTGGTTTTGTGTTGCCAACCTGTTGCGAACGTCGGTAGTCCAGTATTGCCCAAAACAACATGTTTCCAATTCAGCGTGGACAAGTCTTTAGGCAGAGATCAGCAGCCAGCACGCTTTTCAACAATGAATTTTGATGGTCAAGACTCTGAAATGTTTAACAGAATGTTGACCGTCAAACAAAAGTCTACTGGATGTATTGCCGCTGGTAAACATTTCACTGGCTACATAGCTTTGGGAAATGGATAGCCATTTCCAGCAGTCGATGGGGTGAGTCTTGACCTCAGACTACATTATAACAGGCGTGGCGTCCTCATACGTGCTACGTTGCTGACTTTCCAGTAAGCATTACCCTGCGCATTACCCTGAACTGGGTTCACACATCTGAACGTCTACGATTCTCATCAAGTCTTTTTTTTATTTTTGAGTGTGGCCTGACAAAAGCTAGGCCGGCTTCTGCCGTGAACGACGCAACATTATCAGGAGCGTACGTAGCGATCGCTTGTGAGCTGAGCTCAAAACGGTACTACGAAATAAAACAGTTTGCTGAACCACGACTTGAGCCAAACACTCACGAACGCTTCTCCCACCAAAATGCGCTCCCCTCACTCAGCGTTCCAAGTTTTAACTGTCTCTCTCCTTTTTCTTTGTTGTAATTACAGTGACGAAATTTTAACCTCCTCGACCATAGCACTTTCTACTACATGAATATTGCATAGGGTCTACATTGAATTTAGTTGAAACATAACAAAACAGAATCGTGAAATAACATGAAATACATATTATATGTAAGTCAGTATTGGCATTTTCTCCCTTATTGAATAGTACTATACTAATCTGCAATGTAGAAAATCTCTATCACAGTTTGCGTAGACATCTGGTTCGACGTACCTTCAGGATTCTACCAACGACTTGCCGAACCAGCGCCACGCAACACTGCTGCTGTAATGCGTGACAAAGGTGGTCCAACAAGCTATTAAACTGGTGTCCATAAAGTTAAGGCTCATCAGTGTACATAGCGGGTGGCTGTAATTAAGCTTTCTCTATTTAGCACGTTATAACACGGAAACTAATTACTGTACGAGTACCAAACTTGGTAGCAATAATGGCCAGAGTTATGGGGTGCATGATTTCCATGCGTCACAGCGCCACCAACTATGTCCACCATGTGCCGTGATCAGTCATCGTGATTCATAGTCTCGCACACCTGACTGTCGCAGTGCACTAGTTGACTTATACCATGAGCATGGACAAAAGGAGCGGGGTATTATCTAAACAGCAGTAATTCTGCTGCTGCACTTCGAGAATAACGCGCCCTGAAAGGATTACGGAATGGTCCTCGTTCTCCACCTGCTGTGCGGATCCTGGAAGAGGCTGGCGACCGGTTGCACCACATGTGATTTATGAAATCGCTGTTGCTATGGCCGACAACGCTGTGCGCAATTCCCGATCGTCAGGCTCTGCGCGTGCTATGTCACGACAGTCGAACATCCCGTGGTCCACTGTACGGAAGGGGCTTCGAACCATTTCCAAATGGTTTCCGTACAAGATCCATAACGTACACCAGCTTGCACCACAGGACGCACAATTACTTGCTGACTTCGTTGTCCACTTTCTTGCAAGGATTGAAGTTGACAAGGCCTGGCTGTGGACCATTCTATGGCCGGACAAAGCTCATGAGGTGAACACACAGCTTTGCTGAATGTGGGGATTTTCACGCACAATCACTGTGAATAGATACATGCTTCGTTCTGCTGCGCAGAAAGCAATCCTGCGCTGCCTGATTGGCGCCATACTGAGCTCTTTTGGAGCAGTAATGGTACCGGTATGTAATGGTATGATGTACCGTAGCAGCACATTAAAAGTGTTTAAATTGAACGGATTCTGGATTATTTCTCTTCCCCATGTCCTCGACATTAATGCTACCAAGTTTGGTACTCTTACGGTCGTTAGTTTCCGTGTTATAAATTGTGAAATAGGGAAAGTATATTTATAACCACCCGGCAGTAGATAATGTAATTTGTTTGGCATACTTACCTGTGAAACTATCATTTCCTTTGCTTTTTATCATCATTATCGTCAAGAGCCATTCCACAGCCCCTGACAGACAGAGGCTTTCTCCAGACTTTTCAATGCATTATGGTCCCACTGCCACCCATCTACCTCCTTAAGTTGCCTGTCTGCTTCCGTTTCATTTTAACTAAATTTATAATTGCGACATCCAACCCACACTGCTCCTTTATCACTAGTTTAATTTTCTCTCTCTCCTAATAATTTCCAAAGAGTTTCCTGTAAAGCAACCCTCAAGTATGGAACGGGTTTCTTATTAAAAGGCCATGTTTCTCTTTTCTCAAAACTGATGACAAACACGAGTTGTAAATTTACGGTTTAGGCACATTGTTTGAAAATGAAATTCGCTCCCAGATACTTTGCTCTTCTGCTGGTGAAACTGCCACCATAGAAACAATACAATAATTACCGATCCTTTTCACTGCTGACAACATTTTCCAAAATCATTGAGAAGGTCATGTGTTCTAGATAATATCACACCTTAGCAACAACAATTTCCTCAGCAAATCACAGTTAGGGTTTCGGAAGAGTTTCTCTACAGGAAATGTCGTTTACAGGTTCACTCACCACAAGCATTAAATAATAAAATAGCTCTGGTTCATATTTTTTGCTAGCTGTCTAAGGCATTTGACCTTGTGAATCACAGTACCAGGTATGTTCAGAAAATTCCGGAACAATCGCAATTTCGCGCCGATAGTGTTTTGAAGCGAAATGCAGTTGGCATCCCTGCACACGCCTGTGTTTATAACGCATGACTGTAGGAAGTTTCATTGTGGTTGGTCTGTTAGTCATTGTTCAGTGTTGCATTGAGTAAAACGCTGTGTCGCACAGTTTGCGAATTTCGAGATGGCAGAGTTAGAGGAGCAACGTGTCTGCATTAAATTTTGAGTGATTTTCGAGAAAGCTTTTATGGAAACACACCAAATGATACAGGACGCCTATAGTGATGAGTGCTTAAGCCATGCTCGCTGTTACAAATGTTTCACACGGTTGAAAAATTGCCAGACGGAAGTTAAACACGACCCTCGTTCAGGACATCCTTCAACGTCTACATACGGCGCTCACTTCGGGAACCTCAACGAAATTGTGCGTGCCAATCAAAGACTGAATTTCCGAGAGACTGTAAAAGAATGTAACATTTCAGTTGTATCATGTCACGAAATCCTGACACAGCATGTCGGAATACAGCGTGTCGCCGCCAAGTTCGCCCCACTGCTCGTAACTGAAGACCAGAAAGACCTTCGCCCAGCAATCTATGAAGAGCTTTTGGATAGAACAACTGGGAACGAGATATTGCTTGAGAGAATAAAAAGCGGTGACGACACGCGGTCTACGGTTATGATGTTGAGACCAATTGGTCGGGGAAGGTTCTCAAAAACAAGGAAAAGCTCGTCAGGTCAGGTTAAACGTCAAAGCCTTGCTGATAGTTTTCTTTGACTTCGAAGGATCAGTTCATCATGAATTCGTGCCACAGGGATAAACTGTTAATCGACCGGCGTATTGCGAGGTGTTGCGGCGCCTGCGAGAAAATGTGAGAAGAAAGCGGCCCGGAATGTGAAGAGACCATTCATGGTTTTTGCATCACGATGAAGCACCCGCACATTCATCCCTGATGGTGCGTGACTATTGCACAAAAAACGCAATCACTGTATTGCCTCATCCTCCGTAGTCGGCAGACCTGAGCCCTGCTGACTTTTTCATTTCCAATGTTGAAAACCTCGTTGAAAGGACGAAAATTTGCAACTGTAGATGAGATAAGAGGAAGTTCGCAGACGGCGCATCGTGCAATCTAGCAAGAGGCGTACCGTGCTTTCGGAACTGGAAACAGTGTTGGGAGCGGCGTATCAATTGTGAAGGAGGCTATTTCGAAGGATATCATCCACAATAAATAAAAGGCAAGCGTAGAAAAAGTTTGTGGCCAAAGTTCCGGATTTTTTTTTGTACAGACTTCTATTCTTATAGATCAACTGAAGCTTTATGGGGTTGATGGTATATCCAATCAATCGATAAAGTCATATCTAAACAAAAGAATGGAGCAATTTGTCCATATTAATTCAACAAATATAGCCTGGGGACGTAATTCTGACTGGGGAGAAATGACGTATGGAGTTCCCCAAGGCCAAATTTAGGTCCACTATTGTTCATTATATATGTAAACTATCTACCGTCCACTATACAACAAGCAGGATTAGATCCTTTTGCACGTAATGCTAGTATTTTAAGTAACACAAGTATCCACACAGAAACGGAGAATATATTAATGTACTTAAAAGTAACATTGACTGCTTTCTTCTGGGTGGTCTCTAAATCAATTTTAAAAGATAAAACTTATTCAGTTCTGTGCATCTAGGGGTAATACATCAGTGACAATAATGACATGCAAAGAAAATAATTAATATGGTGGAAACTTCAAAATTTTTAGGCTTCTATACAGATGATAATTTAAACTGGAAAACGCACATTTTGGAACGCCTAAAACAACTTAGTTCCGCCACATTTGCACTTCGAATCAATTCAAGTCTTTCGGAGGGACAAATCAATAAGATGACATATTTTGCACATTATGATCCAGTTGTATCAAATGGAATAATGTTCGGGGGTGACTCTTCGTTAAGAAAGTAAGTCTTCCTTGACCAAAAACGTACTGCGAGAATAATGTGTGGTGCTCATCCACGTTCATCTGTTAGACATCTGTTAAAGGAGTTGGGCGTTGCGACTACTGCTTCACAGTATATTTATTCGCTCATGAAGTCTGTTGTATATAAACCACTACTGCTCAAAAGGAAGAATGATCTGCATAATTATAATACCAGAAGGATACACGGATTTCATTACTTTACGTTAATCTTTAGCACAAAAAGTGATGCATAATGCTGTATGAAAAATTTTTTGCACTTCCCAGTGATATGTCTCACAGCAAGCACAGTAAGATTTTAAAATAAACTGAAAAAAGTTTCTCATTGGCAACAACATCTATTCTGTACAAGAGCCTGTTTTTGTAATGTGTCTAAGGTGGTGGTTAGGAATTGTTAACTCACATCTATATATTTTTTAAAAATGAAATAAAATAAAATAAATTAAAACTTACAAATGTTCAGCATTTAGCCGCATTTAAGAATTATTTTTCGGAGTGGGTAATTTCCAAGACTGATTGCCTATCGAAGTCGCGGGGTCCAAACGATACATATCGAACGTGCGATAGTAAATCGATCATGCGACTCTGACGGGCGTTATGAGTATGTTTACGTTCGTCACTACAGCAACTACAAAAGAAGAGCGTTACCAAAATACTTGTAATAGCAAAGGAAACGACTTACCTTACTCGTCGTCGGTATTGTCGTCATGTAAAAGTCCATTACGGTGGAGTGGATGGATAATTTGGAAGAGACGAACCATGTATTCTTTCTGATACTCGTCCGTTTTTCGCACTGTCCGCAATGAAATTGTAACAGTATTTCAGCGTCGAAACTGTTCTTACGAAGTTTTACGTATTTCGCACCACCACACTCTACACAGTCCCTTCTTTCCTCGGCCGGTAGTACTCCATATTTGCTACAAAAAGTCGAACACTTATCTACGCTGCATAAACATGGATTTAAATTCTTCCATGTGAGAGAATCAACCGAAGAAACGTCAAGAACACCAGACATCCCACTCACTAACAGCATAAATCGTCTGGGTTTCCCTAGCAACTCACGAATAATTCGCGGAGGTATGTAATTTAGAGAAAGTAAGGGAATGACAGAAAACAGATAAAAATGATTATCACAACACCCGCCACCGGGGTCGCATGATCGATTTACGATCGCACGTTCGATATATATCGTTTGGACTCCGTGACTTCGCGGTGTGAATGTAAAAGGACTCATTCCACACCATTATGGTTTATCACGCAAATGATAAATGGAACATGAAATTAATATACATAAACTAAGTCTATGTCTCTACTGATAATTTGTACTCACATGTATTCAATGAGCTCTGTTAAGTTCTACTATCAGCTGTTGAAACTTTACTGCACAATTTTGTAAAGAAGACAGTGTTTCAGATATATTTCATTAACATTACTCCTTTGTTTTTCCCAGCTCAGGGATCTGAAGACACAGTCTACAACTTCTGAGGTGTTTAGACCATCCTTTTCTGAATTCTCACTCAGTTCTGAACTTCTTACTATCCTGGTAATAATCTTTGCTGTAATACTGTGATAATACGAGTCTGTTCTTTGACATACTAACAGTGCTTGAATCTATCAAAACTTGACATGCTGATATACACGTGTGTCTTATGGGGCTTGCGCACGGCACATAAACTCCATTGATATGAAGTAATTTAAAACAAACAGGTAATCATTATAGAAATAAATGCGACAATAGACGCAATAAAGAATATTAGAATTGACTGAATCAATATGTTGTTTCTCAGTGACCGTCACTACATATTTTTTGTCTTATCTCAAAAGCTATTTCTTAATCTACACATGGCAGAGGCGGTGGTGACTGGCACGCACTGCTTCATGTTATCACTTAGTTCGTGACTTCCAAACGGTCTGTTGTGCTGTATCCACTTCCAAAATAATTTTCTTCAATTTTATGGCAAAATCTTGTACATTACCAATTAACTCACCTTTCTTCTTCACATCTATCCATGTTCAAAATTACCTTATCCTATTAGAATTTTGTGACCTAATTGTCTTATACATGTCAAAGGAACAATAAAGGAGTATACTACCCTGATGTTTGCGGGCGAGGAAGCGAACACGAACAGTGGAACCAAAAGTTGTCACATAAGGGACGTTATCACCGCGATGGACAACGTCACTGAAGATATCACATAAAGTGTTTGATGTTGCTGAGCAACAGTTATACAATGCTATTTAAAGGAACACACAGCCATTTGATTGTACTATTGTTTATTTAAGTACAACCCAGGTTTAGGACTTTTACGGCATTTTCAAGTATTTGATTTTATCTCTTTATCATACGTTGCAGGACACTTGACATGTTGTCAAGCTCACAATTGGGTGTCAATTAAGAAAAATCTTGGCTCCCCAATTTCGTGGGGAACCAATTTTTATTTCATTTATGGCCAGCTTTGAGCTTGACAACATGTCAAGTGTCCTGCAATGTATGATAAAGACATAAAATCAAATACTTCAAAAATCCATTAAGGCCTAAACCTGGGTTGTACTTAAATAAACAATAAAACAGTCAAATGGCTGTGTGTTTGTTTAAAAAATATGAAACATAGTTACTGGCTATGGAGGAAAACTGCGTAACATCGCGGACGTAAGGACGACGTAACAGGAGATTATCGGAATCATATAAGTCGTTTACTAGTCACTGTTCAGATTATCATGTCTAGTCGGCAAATCAATGTGAAGTGCTTGGCCTAGGGCACTTCGTATTGTGCTACATATTAGCGTTTCTTCCATTTTCATTCGCGCAGATAGCACGGGAAAAGTGACTGTTTAAAAGCACGCATAAAATGCACGCTACAGTTAACCTAATACTGTACGTCCGTAATGAGCTAAACATAGTCTGTTGCTAGGCTTCTTACTCAATACTGGTTCTTTAAACTTGGTAAATAGGTTTTCGAGAGACATTTAGCATCTGATTTCGGTGATGTCTTACCGTGAATCCAAAATGTGACCATTCATGCCGCTACTTCGTTAGATTCGTTCAATATCCTCTGTTAGTTTCTTACCTACTATAAAGCCTATGTGATCATTCCATTTTTAATCCCTATAAATAGTTGCTCCCAGGTGTTTAGCGTAAGTGTAATGGTTCCATTTGTGATACATTGACATCGACCTCATATGGTACTACGTTTTGCATGATGCGAAATGCATTATTTTACTTTCTGTACAGTTAGGGAAAGCCGAAAATCTTTACATCACTTTGAAATCTTATCAAAATACGACTGGATTTGTGGGCAAATTTTTCAGAGAGTTCTCGATTATAAATAACATGCTCACAGAAGCCCATGTCAAAAGTCTGAGATTACTGGTACTATTTCCTACCACGGAATTAATTTACAATGCGAACAGTAATAGTCCCTGTATAAATCCCTGGGGCACAAGTAAAGTATGTTACTTCTGTTTCTGTCGGTGAATCTCTAATCAAACTATCATGTTCGTCTGCCTTTCCTGGATATCCTCGGTCGAAGCACAAGTTGAATAAGTTACATCATACGATATTACTTTCGTTAATAATCGTTGTTGTAGTACTGAGTCACTTTCCGGGAGTCAATAAATGCTGCATCTACCTGATTACCTTGATCCATGGCATTCAAGGCGTCGAGTGAGAAAAGAGCCACTTTCCTTTCACATGACCGATTTTTTCGGGATCCACGCTAGTTAGTTTATGGGAAATCGCTCTGATCGAGATAGCTCATCGTGTCTGAGCTCAGAATACGTTCTGAGGGTCTACAACAGATGGACGTCAGTGAAACTGGACAGTTCTTTGTTATCAATCTGAATACTTCCAACCACTCGGCATAGTTAGAGATATCAGTGTTATATGTGTTTACTGTTGTCAAAAAGTGATATATAATGAGGGAAAATGTTCTGGATCTGTATGTCAGGACTACTGTATGGCGTTAAATGAGACGTGCACTGCAGAAACGTGGTGAGGAACATACTGAAAACAATCTTAATAGGACACCGAGCCACACGAAATTTATTTATTATATTAGAAATCTTAGCGAAAAATTATGCGTGCGGTTTAAAATCCATTGAACTAGAATGGGAAGAAATGCGTGTGTTTAAAAGCAGTTCCAGCTACTACAAGATTAAACAAAGTGAATTGCAGCATAGGCAGAGAAAGATGAGCATGTGTATGTATCAAATGGTCGAAATCTTTGAATGTTTTGTGTAATCAAAAATTGAAATGCTTGGTCTGAAGCTGAAAAGGGTGAATGCTTCCTCTGATTATTGATGAGGCTTAAAAGTCGTAGTGTTACTTAATAATAGTAACAATAATAATAAATTGCCTATCGAAATAAATAGCGTGAAGTTACTTAGTTTAGACAACTATTTTAGAAATAATAATTTGTGAAGAACGTTTGTTTCGACAATCACTTAATATTTAGTATACGGAATGCAGCTTATGGTACAATTCATTCAACCTTTGCGCTTTTAACCCCGTGATTCATCAGTCAATAATCAAAGTTAGAATTAATTTAGGTGCGTGACGGAGTGAACTGGAATCAATGGAACTTGAAGTGAGGGAATGCGGACTCTTCGAATTACAGTTACAACAGAAACACAAATTCGGTAACGCGGAGGAATACTTGGCCTGAAACAGAATTTGGGTTATATAACTGTTATGTAACTCGAGACACCGGACTCTCCGCAGTCGCATTATGCAACAGTGAGGTTCGAGCCGTACCGCTCGTTACGAAGCGATAAATTTTGCATTGCGCAAACATAACAGCAACAGATACTGAACACTCTCATTTCTTGCAGATTGGCCGAGTGCTGAATGTCTGTCCCATGTTAAAACGGTATGTAACGAAAACGCATCAATACTGCTGCGGAAGTTGCTGGTTCGAATTTGCCTCTGTCGCGTTCCTGCATGACTGAATTATTGCTTGTACATTCCCAGAGAAAGGTACATACCCTGTTTATCAGGCACAACAACTGATGTTACTCTGAACCAACCGGGAAGGAAGAGAATCGAAACCTTTGAAACGTGCTGTTATAGAAAAATACTGAATATTAGGTGATGCTATTATAGAACGATGCTGAATATTAGGTAACTCGATAAAAAACAATATGCATCTACATGCGCCTGGTACCACAGCATTGTGTGATAGTGAAACAGAGACTGTGGGCAAATCGGAGCAGAAGCGAATCGAGTCTATTGAGATGTGGTGATACAGTCGAATGTTAAAAATTCGATGTACAGAAGGTAAGGAATGAGGAAATCCCTCCACAGAATCGGCCAAGAAAATAAAATATGGAAAATACTAATAAGAAGGGACAGGATGACAGGAAATTTGTTAAGGCACCAGGAAATAACACCCATGTTAGTGGAGCTAACTGTAGAGTGTAAAAATGTAGAGAAACACAGACTGAAACACATCCAGCAAACAGTTGAGGACATAGTTGCAATTGCTACTCTGAGATGAGTAGTTTCGTTCAGGAGAACGATTCGTGGCAGGCTACATCAAACCACTCACAATACTGATAACAAAAAGAAAGCAAACCAAAAGAATGCGAAAAGTTATATGTACTTAATAATTCAACCAGCGCTAGCAGAGGGGAAAATCACTTATGGGGTTCCACAAGACTCAATCTTAGTTCCACTATTGTTTTTCGTATGTATGTAATGATGTTGCGTCTAACGTAGAAGCAGAATTAGTTCTTTTTGCAGATGACACTAATGTTTTACTCAGGAGAAATATATATATACATAAAGAAAGGAATGGCAAATAATGTTGTTGGAAGTATTATAGTGTGGATTTCTGCAAGTGCTCTCACTCTTATATTCAGAAAGACACAGCACGTTCAGTTCTGCACATCTAGAAGTACTAAAGTAACTATAAGTGTAGCATATGGTAGGGACATAGTAACTAGGATGGAAACATCAACCTTTTGACGTGTTCACATTTGTGGATATTTAAACTGAAAAAATAAAATTTGGAACTCGTACACCAACTTAGTTCAGCCACATTTACACTTCGAGTCATTACAAATTTTGGCAGCAGACAGGTCTGTAACTTGACATATTAGTCTGGTCAACAAACAACAATTAGGGAGAAAAGATTAGGTAATGGTGAATTTTTTAAAGGAGTAGCGGGTAGTACATACTGAAAATCTTGACCAGTGGGGAGTGAATGGTTAGTGAGGGGCGGATTGTTTTTCTTGAATATGTCAAAAATTGCAGCCTCTGGTAAAATATTCTTCAAAAAGGACCTATCAAAGTTTCCTTTAGGACTCACAGTTTTCAGTTTGAAAGGGATGGAAAAATTCCAGATTATTAAAAACAGTGTTTCAATGGTACAAAATTAATAGGAAGACGTGCTGAAAAGTAATTCCTCCGAATTTTTTATTAATATTCTACATCTTTATTGCTCGTGTCTACATATTTATTTCTCAGCAGAATCACCCTGGCGACGAACACCTTTGTCCCAACAAGGGACCAATTTGTTGATACCACCATCACAGTGGAATTTACCGCTTCATCATTCTTAAAGTGAAGTCCTCTAAGCTGTTCTTTAATTTCTGGCAATAGATCAAAATCGGATGGACCAAAACCAGAGTGTATGGAGGGTGATCGAAGTCAGCGAACCCAAAGAATCGAAGTGATGCAGATGTCGCAGCGCTCGTGGGTGGTCTGGCGTTGTCGTGCTGAAGGATAGGGTGCTCCATCTACGGAGGCGCGTCTTCTGCGTTAGAAACTCGACTGCGGCCCGCTGTCACTCGAACCGGCGTAGTCACGTTAGACACCGTCGTGTCGCTCGCTACAGTTTGGAGCCCTCTAGTGCTTTACCTTGCGACTACAAAGTAGTAAACTCGGCCAAGTAATTTGCACGATATGTAATAACCAAACGGACATTGAAAGCAATACAAAAAATTCGAAGGCATTACTTTCAATGGCACCCTCGTAATGATTGTTACATGAAACGGATTGTGAACAGATATTACACGAGTGTACCACAGTACAGCAGTATTCGGATTAAGTGATAAACTGTGCTCTGAGGGAAAAAAAGGGTGGAGGGGTGGGTGGTGGGGAGTGGGGAGTGGATATTAGGTGCATGGGGGAAGATAGGTCGCTTGATTGTGGTCAAACACTTTTCTCCTACACAGATCTGCAAACTGAAGAACGAGAAGGTCATTCCACAACTACATTGTGTTTCAAATGGTTCTAATGGCTCTGAGCATTATGGTACTTAACTTCTGAGGTCATCAGTCCCCTGGAACATAGAGCTACTTAAACCTAACTAACCTAAGGACATCACACACATCCATGCCCGAGGCAGGATTCGAACCTGCCACCGTTGCCGTCGCCATTGTATTTCACAAAGAGATACAGACCCTTCTGCAGTTCGTCAGATGAATCACTTGCGAGGCAGTGTTCAGAAATGACTGGGAGCGAAGGAGCGTTAACACAACATCGAATACAAATATGAATTACTAACTATCAGTAGATGAGGTTTCACTAGGCATGGCCTGCACCTCAATAGGTATGGGAAGGGGAGGCTGGCTAAGCTTATAGGTGACAGTGTAGTGGATGGTGGTGATAGTAGTGTCATTCATGAAAAAATTCCTGTAGTAGTTGGTGTTAGAGCTGCACCTTTTTTAGATTGAAGTCAGCTGATAGATATACCTGCTTCAAGGAAGTCCCTCTAACTAAGGGCTCACCTTGAGAGGATGAAATGTTTCCAAGTAGAGAAGGAATTAGCATATTTCATCAAAATATAAGAGATATTAGAGATAAATTTAGTGAACTGCTAATAGATGTTAACTCTGAAATTATTGGTATATCAGAGCACCACTTAAATAGAATGAGATTTTCACTCTGCAGCGGAGTGTGCGCTGATATGAAACTTCCTGGCAGATTAAAACTGTGTGCCCGACCGAGACTCGAACTCGAGACCTTTGCCTTTCACGGGCAAGTGCTCTACCATCTGAGCTACCGAAGCAAGACTCACGCCCGGTACTCACAGCTTTACTTCAGCCAGTATCTCGTCTCCTACCTTCCAAACTTTACAGAAGCTCTCCTGCGAACTATGCAGAACTAGCACTCCTGAAAGAAAGGATATTGCGGAGACATGGCTTAGCCACAGCCTGGAGGAGTTTGTTCGCAGGAGAGCTTCTGTAAAATTTGGAAGGTAGGAGACGAGATACTTTCAGAAGTAAAGCTGTGAGTACCGGGCGTGAGTCTTGCTTCGCTAGCTCAGATGGTAGAGCACTTGCCCGCGAAAGGCAAAGGTCTCGAGTTCGAGTCTCCGTCGGGCACACAGTTTTAATCTGCCAGGAAGTTTCACCACTTAAATAATTTGATAATTCAGAGGCTTCCTTTACCAGGCTACAAATTAGCTGGCTGTTTTTCAAGGAGTTTCTTGTGGGGTGGGAGAGTTGCTCTGTACGTAAATAACAGTATTTCATTTGAGTCCGTAGACGTATCACGACACTGCACTGAACAGATATTTGAAAGTTGTGCAGCATTAGTTGAATTTAGTTAAACTAACTTCTAATTCTTGTTGTTTATAGGTCCCCCAACTCCAACTTTAGAGCACTTTTGCTTAAGCTACAAAGGGTTCTTGATTCACTTTGTAGGAAGTACCAGAAAGTAATTATATACGGTGACTCCAATATTAATTTTGTATACAATTGTGCAAGAAAAAAGATTTTGGTAGATCTCCTAAATTCATATGATCTGATGCAAACCGTGTTTTTTCCAACTAGGGTGCATGGGAACAGCAGCACAGTCATAGACAATAGTTTTATTCATTCTTAATTACTAGATGGGCACTCTGTTAGTAAAAAGGTGAATGGCCTTTCAGATCATGATGCACAAATTTTAACACTGAAAGGTTTTTGTACTCGACCCGTGTCATATTTGATTACAAACTATGTAGGAAAGTTAATCCAACAGCAATAGAGAGTTTTATAAAACTTGTCGAGGAACAAGAGTGGCAAGATGTTTATAGTGCCGATAATATAGATGATAAATACAATGCTTTCCATAACACATTTCTCATGCTCTTTGAGAATTGCTTGCCATTAGAACATTGTAAACGGGGTACTGGCAGTAATGGACAGCCCGGTTGGCTCACTAATGGGATAAGAATATCACATAGAACAAAGCGGGAATTATATCAAAATGTTAGAAGTAGTCACAATCAAGCTACAGTAGCCCATTACAAACAGTATTGTACGGTGCTTAAAAATGTTATTAGCAAGGCAAAGAGTATGTGGTATGCAAACAGAATAGCTAATTCACAGGATAAAATTAAAACCATATGGTCAGTTGTGAAGGAAGTGTCTGGTCAGCAGCACAAGGTCTATAATATAAAGTCAGTTCGCAGTAATAATATTTCTGTTACTTATAAATCAGATATATGTACAGTATTTTACAATCATTTCTGAGCATTGCTGTGTGGTATGCAAAAAAAATAGCTAATTCGCAGGATAAAATTAAAGCCATATGGCCAGTTGTGAAGAAAGTGTCTGGTCAGCAGCACTAGGACGATTATATAAAATCAGTTCACACTAATAATATTTCTGTTACTGATAAATCAGATATACGTACAGTATTTAAAAATAATTTCTGTGCATTGCTGGTGAATTAAATAAAAATTTAGTTTCTACAGGAAATTATATAAATTTCTTAGCAAATGCCTTTCCGAGATTGATGTCTGAAATACTCCTCTGTGATACAGACAAGAAGGAGATTGAGTCAATAATTAAATCACTGAAGACTAAGGACTCTCATGGTTATGATGGAGTGTCTAGCAGAATATTAAAGTACTGTGCTGCACATGTTAGCCCTGTATTTAGCCATATTTGTAATTTTTCCTTTATCAATGGTCAGTTTCCTGAGCGATTAAAGTACTCAGTAGTAAAGCCGCTCTATAAAAAGGGGGAAACGGATAATGTAGATAATTTTAGACCTATTTCTATGCCATCAGTGATTGCAAAAGTTATCGAAAAGGCTGTGTATGTTAGGTTAATAGATCATTTTATACCACACGATTTGCTATCAAATGTACAGCTCGGCTTTTGAAGTCGTTTAACAACTGAAAATGCTATATTATCTTTTCTCTGTGAGGTACTGGATGGGCTAAACAAAAAGTTTCGAACGCTTGGCGTATTTTTTTATTTAACTAAGGCATTTGACTGTTTTGATCTCACAATATTGCTCCAGAAGTTGGACCATTACGGAATAAGGGGAGTAGCTCACAACTGGTTCACCTCTTACTTTAGCAATAGGCAGCAAAAAGTCATTATTCACTATGTTGATAACGGCTGTGATGTGGGATCTAAGTGGGGTACTGTCAAGTGGGGGGTGCCCCAGGGAACAGTGTTGGGGCCGTTCCTGTTCCTTATTTATATAAATGATATGCTCTCTAGTATTATGGGTAACTCTAAAATATTTCTGTTTGCTGATGACACTAGCTTGGTAGTAAAGGATGTTGTGTGCAACATCGACTCGGTTTCAAATAGTGCAGTACATGACCGCAGTTCATGGTTTGTAGAAAATAAACTAACGTTAAATCACAGTAAGACTCAGTTTTTACATTTTCTAACACAGAATTCAACAAAACCTGACTTTTTAATCTCACAGAACGGGCATATGATTAGTGAAACTGAACAGTTCAAATTTCTAGGTGTTCAAATAGATAGTAAGCTGTCGTGGAAAGCCCACGTTCAGGATCTTGTTCAAAGACTTAATACTGTCATTTTTACTCTTCGAACGGTATCAAAAGTGAGTGATACTTCGACACGTAAACTAGTCTACTTGGCTTATTTTCATTCACTTATGCCGTATGGTATTATGTTTTGGGGTAACTCTTCCCATTCTAGAAGGATATTTTTGGCTTAGAAAAGGGCGGTTCGTGCAATAAGTGGTGTGAGTTCACGAACCTCTTGTCGACCTTTGTTCACGAGTCTGGGTAGTTTGATATTGGCCTCTCAAGATGTATATTCCTTATTGTTGTTTCTTGTTACCAATATTAGTTTATTCCCAAGAATAAGCAGCTTTCACTCGGTTAATACTCGGGAGAAATCAAACCTCCATTTGGATCGGTCTTCCTTAACTCTTGTGCAAAAAGATGTGCAGTATACTGCTGCATCCATTTTCAATAAGCTACCACTCGAATTCAAAAATCGTAGAAGTAATCCACGCGCTTTCAAATCGAAACTTAAGAGTTTCCTCATGGGTCACTCCTTCTATTCTGTCGAGGAGTTCCTTGAAAAATTAAGCTGATTCTTATTGTATTGCTGATTTGCGTTTACTTAAACTGATGGACAGACTTTTCTTCAGGTTCATGAACATTTATTGTTATGTGTTATTACTTTTATGTTGTACGTTCATGTACTGACACGTTCCATGACCTTGGAGATTTGCTCCTTAATTTGGTCCTACCGAACTTGACGTGTAAATAAAATAAATAAACAATGGTAATGCAAGAAACACGTAAGGACAGTCTACGTAAATCCCTGCACATTATTCTATACTGATAGAGGGGAAACTAATTATTAGTCTTCTTGTACGCAGCTTTCACATTTCCTGAGCAGGGCAGCTAACCCCATCAAAATCACTGCTCGTTTTTTCAGTTACAGACAGACTGTACCTTCTCAGAGTTCCCTATCAGTTTTCTTACGTGTGTACACAAAATAACTTTACTAAGCTCGTGTTGATATAGTAAAGCTGTTTCAGTTATGAAGTAATTATTTTCTTGGAATTGCTAGGTGAGCTGTTAAGCAAAAACAAGCTCATTAAGCAAAAACAAGCTCCCCAGCTATTGCTGTCAACCATCTGCCTCACTGACGAGCTTATCCAAAGTGTAACATGCTAGCAAAATGCATTCGACAATGTTGATTTCATTGTCTCTATCAATGGCTGGAATACTTCAAGCAGCATGAGGGGTATCAAATGCATCGCCCGAACCTCAGCTCATCCAACATCTGACGTGGCTTTTCGATGCAGAGCTCATGGGAGCGATTCTGGACAATCTAAGGTGTGTTCTGGAAAGCAGTAGACCTGTCTGTGGTAACGAGTGGTATTCAGTTGTGGCGCGATTGATTCTGGGTGGCGAACAGAAGTTTCAATACTTTATCTTCTGAAGGGAATTAATATTTCGAGAGAGATGAATGTGCTTCAGAACAGGACTCTATTTTTTCCGCTTGCGTTACGAAACTGAGAGCAAACAGCGTATGTGTTACTATTCTTTTCAAACAGATTCAAGCATAGCCCAAGTACTTAAAGTACGAATACCTAGAGGTAAAGATACAACTGGTTCGTTCGTATGGGACGTTGCTTGGAAGAGCAGCTATTCTTGGCAGTAGTCTTAGGTACCATCAGAATGTA
The DNA here is from genome assembly GCF_023864345.2 of Schistocerca serialis cubense. Classification (NCBI taxonomy): domain Eukaryota; kingdom Metazoa; phylum Arthropoda; class Insecta; order Orthoptera; family Acrididae; genus Schistocerca; species Schistocerca serialis. Next base: position 60,895,074 of record NC_064644.1, on the reverse strand, counting down.
CGTTTTTCAGATCGTGACTTTTCGTTGTGTACAGATTCAGAAACAGCACTTTCTCTTTCGTGTGCGATTTCCTTCGCCTAATGAAAAATGAAGACGGAGTGCTGCGCTAAAAGTGAGCATCCCTGCAAGTCAGGAAACACGTACCCGTTTCCTTTCCCGAGCAGCACGCGCGTAGGATGGTGAGGTCGTAGTCAGCAGGGCTGCGGCGACTTGTTTCGGGGATTTCTGCGAGACCTTTGATACTCTGCATCGCAGAGGACGTGCTGTTGGACGTGGCCGCGAATGCCACGGCGGTTGCTCTTGTGGCTGACCCCACAGCCCATCTGGTGATGCACAGGTGGGTAACCGGCGACCGTATCTCGCCCGTGATTGGTTCAGTCTGGCACGCGGAAGAAATTTGTGGGAGAGAGAGTGAGAGTGAGACAGAGAGAGAGAGAGAGAGAGGGAAGGGGGGGGGAGGGAGGGACAGAGAGAGAGGCGCTCATACTGCACTCCGAAAGGGTCTAATTTTCTGATGTTCCAGCCTACATTTCGGGTTTGCAACTCCTGACGGAGACAGGAGAAAGTCTTCCAATCTCCGCACTTGCACACTGCCATTTCGCAGCCGCTGGATTTGTACAACATTCCATTGACCGGTCAGTGGCAAAAATTGGCCAAGTTACTCCTAACTGCTTATCGATTGCTGGTGACTATATCATTGCCGTATTCAGTTTTTCTATTCTTTTTCGAATTAATAATACACTTCGTTCATCATAAGAATAAATCTGATTGGAGCAAACACAAGTGCAATGACTGGTCAGCAGTCGTAACTCTCGAACACTGGTGTTCTTCCGCTCTTGGAAGCAGACTCAAATTATGTATTAGGTATGTTATTACTATGCCATTTTATACCAAACATAATTTCATTCTGGTGTATTAACAGCCATAAACGTTTCTCTTAATCATACTTTAGCTACGTAATTTTCATTTCAAAAATCGTGTCAGTCGCAGTCTCCGTAATTGCTACTTATGCTCTAATTGTTTCGCTGTTAATAGGTCCTGTGGAAAAGGATGACATTTCTTCCCGCTTCCTGGTGAAACACTAGCACGGAACACGCTTAATGGCGAGAAACCAGTTGTTCCTAATGTTTTTCACAAGCGTACAGAGAAAAAAAAACAGCTCTGACGTTTTTCGAGAAAGACTAGATAACAGTTAAGAGCTAATATTTCAGTTATACGCATGGCGTAATCGGTACCGTCGTGGTGTGGTAATCTTCTGTGTTTTGGGACGACAGTTTGAATCTTATTGAAGTCTAGAATTTTTTAATTTCGTTTTGAATACTTAGATCATATAAACAGGAAATTCATCAAATATATGTCAATTAACTCATAGTAAACCGTCATTTCTCAAGAAAAATGCATGTATTCTAGTTTCTGATTACATACGGCACGCAAAAATATGGTTTTCTTAGCAAATATAAGTTCTCAAGTATCGATATTTTATGAAGAGTTGTCAAAGATTCCTGTAATTAAGAAAACATTACGTAATCAAATTTTTTGGAGAAAAATAAAAATCAAATTTTATTTGAATAGGCCTGCTGTTTTGTAGGACAGATTTGGTCTGAGACGAGTCAGCGTGATAAGCGTCGTAAAACATGGAAAACAATGTTTTTTCACGTTGCCGAGCACTCAGTGAAAATGTTGAATTTTTACAGTTGCCTCCGCGCCACTGATATTTGAACCCAATAGAACGGATCTGGAGCCAACTTAAGGGATTTGTTGCGAGAAATAACTAGACATTTAAGCTGCCAAGCGTTCTGGAACTGATGGACGAACCTTTTTGTCACGTAACTGCCGAACGATGCGGAAATGCAGAACAGCACCTCATAAAAGAGGAGGAGGAAATGTGGGCTTTTTGGTGGCATGGGATTCTGTAAATGATCGCCTGTTTATCAACGTAACAGTACTGAAATGTATTTCTCGGAGTCCGATATGGAAGGATCTTAGAGATTACGAGACAACTGACTGTAAGACCTTAAGTGGCTTCAATATTTAACTAAATGTGAAATCAGCAGTGCGCCTTTACCGCACGCATAGCCCATGCAGAAAAATTACACTTGTTAAAGTAAGAAATTACAGTACTATGTTAGCTAAGATCAAGGGCATATTTGAGAAGCGTTTTGCCAAAAAACAATTTCCTTCTGTTTAAACTTCAAAGCTATATTGTTCACTGGTCGTCTCTTTTTACGTCTTTACTGCAACCGTTCACATTACTGCAGGTTAGTTGGAACACTTACCTGTCCGGTGCTGCCCAAGTTAAACTCAGCGGTAAAGCAGTGCCCAAAACATCGCTGAGTCGATTTATGCGTAACGCAAAGGGTAAAGCGTATACTCATTATCGTACCTGACTGTACTCGAGACAGCTTAGCTTCCGCTTGAGGTGGAACTAAATACAATGATGTTTCCGCATACGCGGAAGAATACATAGTGTAATGTTTACATGACATTTATTCTTATGATGAACGGATTATAGTAGATACTTCTTGTTCGGCGTGGACGTATCAAAATACTGAACGTAAAACTGAACGTAATTTGAAATTAGTTAGCTGCAGACAGTTGCTTTCCAGGCGTCTATTTTCGAATGATGAGATTTCAAGACACCTGTCCTCCCATCTTCAGATGTGTACATTCATTTACATATCCAGAATATTGTTCCTTTAATAACGACAATCAAACGCATGTTTTTGAGACACCTTTTGTAACATTTTGAAAGTAAAAAGACGATTTTCACGACTTGTGTTATCCCATAAACATCATGGACGCTACAGTTTAGATTTTATGCGCTAGGAGCAGTGCTGTCGCGTCACGTGACGAGGTTGTCAGTGAGCTGAAGTGGAGACGTTCATGAGACAGACATACACTGTATAACAGATGCACCAAATCCTCAATTTTGAAGATACAGCAGGTTAGTTAGTTAGCTGGTTAGTTACGTGTTTAATTGATACATAGCACGGAAAACCGTTATGATGTGGAACGTGTCAAATGTGCAAGAAATGCGCACAGGAAACAAAATCTTTTTCCTTTTTATTTTTTGTTTACATTATATTGTTGTACCTAAATATTTTTATTATCTATCCCATTCCCTTAAATGGCACAAAATGCGTATATAATATATCCAGATTTATTTACTCATATTCAAGAATTCATCTATGGTATAGAAGGAGTTGTCAAGGAGGTATGATTTCAGTTTGTTTTTGAAACTATTAGTGCTGTCTGTCAGACATTTTATTTCATCTGATAATTTATTAAAAAGTTTTATAGCAGCATATTTTACCCCTCTCTGTGTCAAAGATAGGTTAAGTAAAGGATAGTGTAGGTCTTTCTTTTTTATGGTATTGTAATCATGAATGTTGCTGTTGATTTTAAACTGGTCCATGCTCTTGAGAAAAAATTCCATTACTGAGTAAATGTACTGTGAAGCATGAAGCAGTTGTAAGAATTCCTAACCTCTTAAACAGATGCCTACAAGATATGTGACTATGAACCCCACATATTATTCGAAGTACTTTCTTTTGAGCAGTGAATACCTTTTGCCTAAGTGTTGAGTTGCCCCAGAATATTATTCTGTATGACATCAGAGAGTATGAAAAGTATGTTAGCTTACTAATTTCTACATCATCAAAATTGGCAATTATTCTGATTGCTAAAGTTGTTGAACCTAGTTGCTTTAGGAGTTCCAAAATATGAATTTTCCAATTAAGATTCTCATCTATATGTACACCCAAAAACTTAGTATGCTCTACACTGGCTACTGACTTCTTTTGATGTGTTATGCTCATTGAAGGAATTATACTTTTTGCAGCAAAATATTGAATGTACTGTGTTTTTTCAAAGTTGAGAGCAAGCCCATTCGCAGAAAACCATTTAATAACTTTTCCAAAGACCTTATTTGTATCATTTTCTATCGGACTTTCGTTTACTGGATGAATAATTATGATTGTATCATCAGCGAACAGTGTCAGTTCAGCATCTTGTTTCACATAAGAAGGGAGGTCATTCACAAATGTCAAGAATAGGATGGGACCTATGATCGAACCTCGTGGAACACCTAATGCAATTTCACCCCAGTAAGATGAAGATGCAAACTGCTTTGAATCACTTGAAGCATACAAAGAGACCTTTTGCTTCCTGTTCTGTAGATATGACTTAAACCACTCATATGCTGCTTCATTTATACCATAGAATTGGAATTTCTCTAACATAATATCATGGTTCACACAATCAAATGCTTTAGACAAGTAACAGAATATTCCTGCTGGTGACATTTTACTATTTAAAGACTCTATTATGTGGACAGTGAAATTGTATATTGCTGTCTCAGTGAAACAGCATTTCTGAAATCCGAACTGTGATTTACTAAGTATCCCATTACTGCTGAGATGGCTAACCACTCTTGAGTACTTTACTTTCTCAAAGATTTTTGAAAATGCTTTAAGCAACGATACTGGCTGGTAATTATTGACATCTGTGGCTTCCCCCTTTTTGTAGAGAGGCCTAACAATGGCATATTTTAACCTGTCTGGAAAAATATTCTGAGTCAGTGATGCATTACACATGTGACTCAAAACATCAGCTGTAATTGCTCCACATTGTTTTAATAACTTGTCAGAGATGTCATCTACTCCAACAGAACATTTATTTTTCAAAGATTTAATAATTTTCCTTATTTCACAAGAGGTTGTTAGATGAAAATTAATCTGACTAAAATTTTTCAAAACTTACTCTTCCATGTATTGCCTGGCTTTTTCTTTTGAACTATTCTCACCAATTTTTTCTCCTACGCTAAGAAGTGATTGTCAAGTCACCTGTGTACTGTTGGTTAAGATGGTCTTATTCTCTTTAACAGTAATACGACCTACACCAGTTACTTTTCCTGTCTCCCTTCTAACAACATTCTATATTGATTTTATTTTATTTCTGGAGTTGTTAATTTCTTCTCTAAAATAAATATTTCTTGATTTACATAAAACTTTTCTCAGTATGTTACAATAATTTTTGTAGTGTAAAACTGCTTCTGGATCTTTACTATTTCTTGCTGTCTCATACAGTTTCCTTTTTCTTTCTGAAGACACTTTAATACCTGGAAGAATCCAAAGTTTCTTTGAAAAGTTTGTGGTATTACATTTAATTATTTTCTTTGGAAAACAATGTTCAAAAAGGGGTATATATTTATCAAGAAATATGCTGCATTTACCATTAGCATTTGGCTCATTATATTAATCTTCCCACTTTACAATTCCTAAACTTTCTCTGAAGTGATCCATACATACCGGATTGAGCACCCTGAGACTTTTTCTTAATGGTTTCTGAAGTGTACACCCTGTTAGGTTTTGTAAGTTAATCAGTTGTGCATCATAGTCTGATAATCCATTTACCACAGGGAAAGCATTTGTTTGTTCTACATCCTCTTGCTGTAGAAATACATTATCTATTATAGTACTACTGTCCTGACCTATATGTGTAGGGAAATTGATCACTGATTCTAAGTTATATGTTATTAACAACACTTCTAGTTCACTTTTCCTATCAGAATTGCTTAGAAAGTTAACATTGACATCACCAAAGATTAATAACTTCTTCTTTTTGTCTGACAGGCAGCATAATAGGGACTCAAACTTTTTTGTGAATAGCTCCTAATCTCCTAGTGGAGACCTGCACACTGTTGCTAATATCAACACAACATTATCTAGCTGAAGTTCACATGCACAAACCTCAAAGTGCTGATCAACGCAAAATTTGCTTACTTCAACAGTTCTCTATTTATACCTTGGTTTTATGAAAATGGCAACTCCTCCTTTATCCATACTAGATCTGCAAGTGTAAGATGCTAAATTACATGAATTGTATCATGCTTTAAATGGAGTTAACACATTTACTGTCAGGTTCCTTGTTTACATATATTTTACTTTCTTAATTAATTCTAACATTTTATTTTCAGAAAATAATATATGTATGTTTTCCTCAGAAACTATTAAAAAGATTTCCACAAAACATTCTTTTTTTAACCTCTTTGCTTATTGTAAGCTTTTCTCATAAAGTTTTTTAAATATATCGAACAGGAGAAATTTCATCACCTTAGAATTTCGAAATTTTCTCTTAAGACAACACTTAGTTTATAGAAATAAGTATTTAAAAAATCATAATTCTAGCCTTCATGAATTCTGAGAGAAAGGTACATAAATTTCACAAAACCTCTTCGGGAGCCCCAGATAAGTACTCATGTCTTCTTTCCCTTCAAGAGTTCTCTCATACTTTCGTGGTTTCTGCCTTCTTTCTTTTACCATGTCTTGAATGACTTTTCAGATGCGGAGAGGAGCTGTAAATCTATTTTTTTTTTTTCAATATGTCTTGAGTGAAATTTCTTATCTTATGGCTAATTCTGTCTAATAGCTTTATTCTCCCTATTTCCCCATCATTAAATACAAGAACTGCATTCCTAGTTGTAATTCGGTCAACTGTAGCAAATGAAAACATGGCAAATCAAGAATTGCTTCTTCATACACAGAACAGCCAGATTTTTATAGTTTCTAAGGTATGGAATAGAGTCACAGATGATACAAAAAACCAAAGAGTATGTACCACACAGTCTCTAGAGGTACCGCAAGCAGGGTTTCTTCGAAGTAATCCACGGAATCCACCAAAGAGTATGTGTCACACAGCCTTTAGAGGTACGGCATGCAAGTTTGCTTGGAAGTAATCCACGGAATCGTTGGTCACTGAGCTGGTATTGAAGTGTTTCTGCAGAAAGTTTGCATGGCAGAAAGGTCACATTGCACATTCATTATTTTTCAGGCACTTCAAATGAGAATTCAACATTTAAACTTTAGAAACTTATTATCGATGAGTTCTACCAATAAATAAACAATTAAGTGAAAATTGACATTTTCGGTCAATTTCATGTACGTCCTCCCCACCCGCCCCCCTCCCCCCCCCCCCTAAGTAGGTATGTAAATCAGGTCTGCGGGTCATATAGGTTTCCCATGCTTATGTGAGCGTGTATTCGTTACACAAAAGCTTGTGGAACAGCGGCTCTGACACGTGCGAGATCGTAGTTCATGTGACTTATACTGGCCTGGCCCCTCTTGTTTATTCAATCAGTATGGCTTACGTCTGAATGAAGTGTTACACAAAATATATCCTTGATGGTAAAATTTGTTCTCACTGATGCGCCGTTTATCAGTTTTCACACTAAGGCAATAAACTGCTCACTGTCATTAATAATAAAACGTTGACAGTTAAGATACCTGATTAGACAAATATCTGTGACATCTGCTACACGCTACCATAATTATTTTTCGTAACTAAAGCCGCTGTGCATAAAAATGGAGTAAACACGCTGTGTTCTTATTTTATAATAGCTCACAGATTACTAAACGCTAATTCGCTTTCGAAAATAACTTTTGTTTCGTTATGCCTATATACCTCGCAAACTCTAATGCACTCGTGACCTGGTGGTTAGAATTGCTGGCTAATGATTCTGAAGTTCAGGATTCTGTTCCCTGTCACTGTTCAGATTTTATTCTATGATGACAAGGCACCATTCATCTTTGTGAAATCAGACTGAACATGTAAGCTACATAAACGATACGCAAGCCGCCCGAGTGGCCCCAGATAACACAGGTCTCGGGGACACGCGAAGTCGCTAACCAGTGTGAATTGAGTTGTCCACTAAGGCATCAGGATGGACAGCATACGTCGAAACGAACTGGGTAAACAGTATCTGTTGGGAAAAGGTAGGTAGATCAGGTATTTAAAGATCTGACGATGGTCGGGTTATTAGCGAAGAACACGAAATCGGAATGAACAATCAGGGGGCGGGAGGGGGGGGGGGGGAATAGGGCGGTCTCCTTGTCGAGGGCGTCTCTTGTTACTTGTCTTTAGTAATTTACGGAGAGAATGCTGCCTCATCCAGAAGAGATTAGAAGCAGCAAGAGCTGAAGCGGAACTTATCTTCAGACGACATTGTTTGTCCATAACTTACGTACGCCTATCGCATTCAAAGCAACTTACAACCGAAACCTCTAGAAGGCACTTCGTAGTCGATAACGCTTCTCTATTCTTCAGATGAACCTACCGTCCTGTTAGGTCCTATCTTTGACCCTGTTTCCATTAACTTATAGATTATAAACACAATAAATCGATTATGAGCAATATGTGCGAAAGAGACATCTTAGTAGGCCATAAGGAAATTTTTCCCCTACATACAACAGAAAATAACTTGCGAAGAAGCCACGTGCACAGATTGCATTTGATGTCGAAGTCATATAACTTCCAAGAACTAAATAAGCAACAATATATTATCAAGAACGAAACGTGTATTGTATATTATTTATTATATATTCAGGGGATCACACCCTCGCGACAACCAACTACAGGGTTTGCCATTAAAAATAAGATCTCCTGCCATCTGATATGTTCGTTCTCAGTTCCAACTAACCTGTCATTGAGCCTTAGCCCATACACTATTCGTCCCAATTCTCTGCTGATTACTATTTGTTGATGAGTTCTTCCTTTCTTGGTGTTGGATTCTGTGAGTACGAACGTTGGTGGCGTTCCCGTGTGCTTACCCGTATGACTCTACTTGCCATCTAAACGTGATGCTGCTAATAAATCGTCAATTAACAGCTGTTTGCGGTTTTGTTCAAGTTAAATCTGCCACTGTTTTGGCCTCTGAGTTACAGTAAGCATCGCTGTTGAATTCTCCGTTCCCCCTAAAGCTACACCGAAGAGCCAAAGAAACTGATGCACCTGCCTAATATCGTGTATGGCCCCCGCGAGCACGCGTAAGTGCCGCAACACGATGTGGCATGGACTAGAATAATGTCTGAAGTAGTGCTGGAGGGAAATGATACCATGAATCCAGCAGGGTTGTCCATAAATCCGTAAGAGTACGAGAGGGTGAAGATCTCTTCCGAACAGCATGTTGCAAGGCATCCCAAACATGGTTAATAATGTTCTTGTCTGAGGAGTTTCATGGCCAACGGAAGTGTTCAAACTCAGGAGACGCATTGTTTGTCACATTGTCCTGCTGGAATGCATACTGAATGAGCATGGATGCAGACAGAATAAGTACGCGTCATCTGTCAGAGTCGAATCAAGACTCCAACTGCACACACCCACACCATTACAGAGCCTCCATCAGCTTGAAAATTCCCCTGCTGACATATGGGTCCATGGTTTCATGAGGTTGTCTCCATGATCGTACACGTCCATCCACTCTAGTCGAATCTGGGTGTTGATGGGCCCAGACGAGGCGTAAAGCTTTGTGTCGTGCATTCATCAAGAGTACGCGAGTGGGCCTTCTGCTCCGAAAGGAAAGCCTATATCGATGAAGTTTCGTTAAATGGCTCGTACGCTGACACTTGTTGACGGCCCAATATTAAAATCTGCAGCAATTTGCAGAGGAGTTACACTTCTGTCACTTGGAACGATTCTCTTCAGTTGTCGTTGGTCCCGTTCTTGCAGGATGTTTTTCCCGCCACAGCGATGTCGGAGATTTTATGTTTTACCGGATTCCTGATATTTGCGGTACACTCGTGAAATGATGGCAGGGGAAAATCCCCACTTCATCTCTACCTCGGAGAGACTCGCTCGTGCGCCAACTATAATACCACGGTCAAACTCACTTAAATCTTGATAAATTGCGATTGTAGCAGGAGTGACCGATTTGATAACTGCGTCAGACATTTTTCTTATTTAGGCATTGCCCACAGCAGTGACGTAGAGTGCTTGTTTACATATCTCTGTATTTGAATACGCATGCCTATGCGAGTTCGTTTGGCGCTTCAGTTTAAGTGCTCACAGGTTTAAAGATATACAGTTGATGCATGACCTTTTACTGAGCTCTTTATTTATCCAAGGACTCTTGCTAATTTTCAGTTGTGCATCTCCTTCGCTTTTTCACTTTTTTTCTGATCACTCATTTCAAAAACGATCTATTTTTTCCCATGTTTCGTTTCAATAAATTACAAGAAAGTAGGATAAACTGGAACGAAAATATCGAAAGAATAAACGGAGAAAGATTAGCTCTCCAGATAAGAAGATTTAGCCATTTGGAAGAAAAAGTCAAGGAAGACCGAGGAAGCTATGGTTAATGCTTGAAGTGAAGTCAATGGTGATGATGTTTTGCTTCTTCCGATATGTCCCTGCAAAATTTATTTCGTGGTTTGAAGGTCGAGAAATGTGTGGGAGATTCCTGTACGGAAACTACTTGTGACAAAATATTGCACCAAATCACTGAGGACAAAATTTCAGTTCGTATTCTCACGTTTATTTTCAGGCCCAATCCAAAGGTCCCATCCTTTTAGCTTTTCATTAAGCAGATTTCGGTACCACAGCGTAAATTGTAGATAAGGAAGAGTGTTGTTCATAAGTGTAAGAATGGGCGAGATTTCTTCCGTTCACAACAAACAGCATATGAAATAAAGTAACATCAACTGTCATTATCAGTTTTTAGTGAAATGATCCGGTATGACTGCTACACTTCCAGGTTCTCTGGTGAAAGAGAAGTTTTCATGAACGTTAATGTTTATTTTCCAAGAGATCTTTTATTAAAAGAACTTGTTCCCGTAAACAATCATCCTTCGTAAACTATACAAGATGTCGAAAACAGCTTTTTAAAATGTTTTTATGATAATTGTTCTGGTGCCTGTATGTGAAATACGAAATTAACAAATAAATATGATACTGTAAAAATTATATAAATAAAACCCTAACCGAAATTTTGTGGTAATTAAAGTTTTAATTTACTTCCATCTAAAATGCATTAGAAATAGTTTAACTGTTTGTAAAGGAAATGTTCACTGTAATTGACATTAGCTGTGTCATTTCATAAATAAAATAAAATTCCCTATGATTTAGTTCATAATATTTTAGGTAGTTAACTTTATTTAAAAGTTCTTATAATTTTTAAAACAATAGAAAAAGAAAGTTATTTCGAGGTAGGGTCGAATAGGGATCGCCCACGTGGCATGGAAGTCCGCTACAGGGGCAGCCGCTTCGCTGCGCTGCCAGCGCGTGTCAGTTAACCTGTTCATGTGCTGTGCGTAACACTTTAGAGCCTTTTTCTCGGAATCTCCTGGCCAGTGCGTTTTACAACTTTGTTGGGTCGGCACCCATCAGATGTACTACTAAGTCGGAAGTTTCATCCCGACCAAAAGTTCCAAGAGTGTAAGGTTCCACAAGCTGCGACATGGATATAGAATAAATTTCCTTTAATTTACATCCATGGTCACAAATTTTTTGTCTTCAGACTACCGGTTTTGGTCTATAATGACCACCATCAGATCTGTTTTATAAGAACATATCCTAACGTACTGCAGCCATAATGGCATCGCCGTATGTTAAATGTCAACTGTTAAATCAGTACCAGCATCGTCAAATATACTTAAACAACAGTATATGCAAGAGTCATCTTGTCAGCAGCACCCAAAAATGACTCTTGCACATGCTGTTATTTATATATGTTTGACGATGCTGGTGCTTGTTTTGTGTTTAACATTTGAAGATGCCACTAATGCTGCAGTACATTAGGACATGCTTTCATAAAAGGGATCTGAAAATGGTCATTATAGACAGAAATCGGTAGTCTGATACACAAAAAATTTGTGACAATAGACGCAAAGTAAAGGAGATTTATAGCTTAAAGGTTTGTTAGGAGCAGCCGGTTCTGCTGTGTTGGATAACGGGACAGCAGCCGATATGTGGGCTATGTAGCAAAAAAATGTTCAAATGTGTGTGAAATCTTATGGGTCATCAGTCCCTAAGCTTACACACTACTTAACCTAAATTATCCTAAGGACAAACACACAGACCCATGCCCGATTGAGGACTCGAACCTCCGCCGGGACCAGCCGCGGCTATGTAGGAAATATAAAAAAAGCCGTGATCTGTAAGTTCATCTCCTATTTGGTTAATGGGCTTCAAGTTTTGGCGGTATAATACACCAACATCAGGCCCTAAAAAAGTTTACAGCAGTATTACCGACAAGATTTACATTGAATAGGGATACTATCTGTAGATACATGAAATTATATTGGTCACTAATCAATAAAACATGAGTAAGTTCACATTATGCAGTCACCACATAATAAGAAGGTCACACACGTTATCTTCCATGTGTGGATATAAAAAATGAAAAGCCTACGAAAGAGGATAACCGCTGATAAAGTCTATGTTCTAATTATGCTACCAAAAGGTTAAAATGGCAATTAAATGAGTAAAGTAAAAAATGGAAGACTAGGCTCAACACTAAAATTATTTCAAAAAAGAGAAGTCATATGACAACAAGTACACAATTCAAGCTGCTTATTCTTATAAAAAAATCAAGTAGAAGTGCCATAGACTGGAAAGAATGAAATGCCCTATATGTTTGAATTATATGTGTTACTATTGGTGGTGGTGGTGGTGGTGGTAGTAGTAGTAACAGTAGTAAGAATCCTCATCGTCATACGCTGCCAGGTCAGTAGAATGCAACAGGTATAATGTACGTTACACACAGAGCTAAACACAGGGTTTTAATCAGGACGACGATTATCGTAGTGTATTGTATACTGTGCTTATGTGAAGTAAGAAAATAGAAATAAGGAAAGTGCCAACCGTCCCACACGTGAAGAAAGACTATACACCACGGGAGTTGTGTAACACAACTTGATGGGAGCACAGTATACAATACACTACAGTAATCATCATTCTGATTAAAGCCCTCTGTTTATGTATGTGTGTAACATTCCTTACACCTATTGCATCTTATTTACCTGACAGTCTATCACTATGAGGATTGTCACTACCAACGATACATGTGGTTCAGACATACAGGTCATTTCATTCCTTGCAGTCTCTGACAGTGTTTCTACTCTGTTTTTGATAAGGAATAAGCAGCTTAAATTGCATACTTGTAGTCATACGAGATTTCCATTATTGAAATTAAATATACATACTCGTATTTTCTGGATTAACAAGCAGCGAGCCTAGTCTTTCATCTTTTAGTGTACTCATTTTATTGTCCGTTTTACGTTTTGGTTGCATTATTAGAACTTACACTTCACAAAAAATTTAACTATCTTTATTGCCTTCTCACTCACAGATCCTAAATGGGTGCCTAGTGGAAACAGACGTGCATTGGTAGTAGGGCCAGCAAACGCGTCAGGAGAGCCCACAGGCGTTGGCTGTTCGTTATGGAAGACGTCGCTCAGGCTGGGGTGGGTGCCCAGTGTCCAGGGAAGTGGACGGCCCTCGCGCGGACAATCGATGTCTCACAGCTACGCGAAGGTCCGCGTGCCGCGTGCGCACCGGTTCTGCCACGTGTTGAGGCCACCGCTGCAGACGGCTGACCTCGGCAGACTTCTCCCTCTCGCCAGCGTGGGTCCGATCGCACGGGCCTTTGCTAAAGGTTGGAGTCACGGCAGAACTTGACAAGCGAGCAGTAAAGTAGCTTTCGGTGTTGTGGAAGAAATTCCTTTTTCTCGTTTTAATCTCGTCTATCATTCGAAAGTGTTACCGCTTTATACCGACCTGCCGTCGCAGTGGCTACGAAGTTTGGTTTGCATCTTCTGCATCCGTACACAAAATTTTAGATTTTCTGTACTTTTTTTAAAATCATTTCAGACGCATATTGAGTAGGATCCTACAGCAGGTTACGACTGAATCTTTCGTTAACACTATTCCAACTGAAATGATCTTCATGTCAACTTCGATCTTCATTCTATACTTTTTTGTGGGAGTAAAGCAAAGTTCGCAGATGGTCTCGACAAGCTCATTTGGCAAACAAGGGATGGAAGGTTATCAGAGTGGCAACCTCTGAGGTCAATAAGTTTTTGTCTACAACTAAACCTAAATCTACTCTGCAAATGATATTTAAGTGCCCGGCAGAGGGTTCATCAAACCACCTTCACAGTTCTCTATTATTCCAATCTCGCATAGCGCACGGAAGGAACGAACACCTATATCTTTCCGTACGAGCTCTGATTTTCCTTATTTTATAATGGTGATCATTTCCCCCCTTGAAGGTCGGTGTCAACAAAACATTTTCTCATTCGGAGGGTGAAGTTGGTGACAGGAATTTCGTGAGAAGGTTGCTCCGCAACAAAAAACGCCTTTGTTTTAATGGTGTCCATCCCAAATCCTGTACCATGTCAGTAACAATCTCTCCCCTATTTCGCGATAATACAAAACGTGCTGCCCTTCTTTAAACTTTTTCGATGTACTCCTTCAATGCTATCTGGTAAGGATCCCACACCGCACAGCAGTATTCTAAAAGAGGACGGACAAGCGCAGTCTAGGTTGTCTCCTTAGTAGATCAGTTACAACTGTCGAGCAAATAACACGCAGTCTTTTGTCAGCCTTCCCCGCAACATTTACTATGTCTTCCTTCCACTTTAAGTTGTTCGTAACGGTAATTCCTAGGTGTTTAGTTGAATTATCGGCCTTTAGATTTGACTGATTCGTCGTGTAACCTAAGTTTAACGGATTCCTTTTAGCACTCACGTGAATGACCTAACACTTTTCGTTATTTAGGGTGAACTGCCAATTTTCGCACCACACAGATATCTGTTCTACATCGTTTTGCAATTTGTTTTCATCTTGTGATGACTTTATTAGTTGATAAACGACAGCGGCATCTGCAAACGACCTAAGACGGCTGTTCATATTGGCTCCGAAGTCGTTTGTTTGTATGAGAAACAGCAAAGGGCCCATAACACTACCTTGGAGAACGCCAGAAATCACTTATGTTTTTCTCGATTGCATTCCGTCAGTTACTACGAACTGTGACCTCTCTGACAGGAAATCATTAATCCAGTCACATAACTGAGACGATATTCCGCAAGCACGCAATTTCACTGCAAGCTATTTGTGTGGTACAGTGTCAAAAGCCTCCCGGAAATCGAAATACGGAATCAATCTGAAATCCCTTGTTAGTAGCACTCAACACTTCATGCGAATAAAGAGCTCGTTGGTTTTCAAAAGAACTATGTTTTCTAAATCCATGTTGATTGTGTGTCAATAGACCGTTTTCTTCGAGGTAATTAACAAGGTTCGAACACAATATATGTTCCAAAATCCTGCATCAGTATACTCCGAAAGGAACCTAATTGGTATACAGTCTGTACCAGAAGACTCACTTTTATTAAGTGAATTAAGTTGCTTCACTACTCAGAGGGTATTTACTTCTACGTTATACTTCACATACGACCAGCATCTCTTTGTATTTTCTGCCAGGTTTCGAGATAAAGTTTCGTTTTGGAAGCTGTTATAAGCATCTCGCATTGAAGCCCTCGCTAAATTTCGAGCTTTTGTAAAAGATCGCCAATCTTGGGGATTTTGCGTCTGTTTAAATTTTGCATGTTTGTTTCGTTGTTTCCGCAACAGTGTTCTAACCCGTTTTGTGTACCAAGGAGGTCAGCTCTTTTGGTTGTTAATTTATTTTGTATAAATCTCTCAATTGCTGCCGATACTATTTCTTTGAATTCAAGCCACACCTTGGCTACACTTGTATTCTTAATTTGGAATGAGTGGATATCGTCTCTCTGGAAGGCGCCAAGTTAACTTTTATCTGCTTTTTTGAATAGGTATATTTTTCCCTTATTTTTGGAGGATTTGGGGATTACAATATTCAATCTCGCTACGACAACCCTTTGTTGACTAATCCCTCTATCGGTTTTAATGCTTGTTATTAACTCATGATTATTTATTACTAAGAGGTCAAGTGTGTTTTCACAACCGTTTACCATTCGCGTGGGCTCTTGAACTAACTGCTCGAAATAATTTTCAGAGAATGCGTTTAGCACAATTTCAGATGATATTTTAGCGTACCTCCGGAATTAACATGTATTTTCGCCAACATATCAGGGGTAAATTAGTCACCACCAACTATAATCGTATGAGCCGGGTAAGTGTTTGAAATGAAACTCAAGTTTTCTTTTAACCTTTCAGCAATTGTATCACCTGAATTGGGAGGTCGGTAAAAGGATCCTATTATTATATTATTCCGGTTACCAACAATGACCTCTGACCATAGTGACTCACAGGAAGTATCTACTTCCTGTTCGCGACAAGTTAAACTACTTCTAACACCAACTAACATGCCACCGCCAACCGTATTTAGCCTGTCCTTACCAGTAAGGCTATTGGTTTTATCCAGGCTATAGGCGGAAATTTTGAATTTGACAGCTGTCAGCTATGTAAACTGTGTCTACATCATTGGGACGTCAAATTACCGCATAATTATGACCAGGTGATAATTTATTGGACTGTTCATTTATAACTGAACCGAATTACAGTCTATCTCTCTACCATTTACGAAATTAACTGCGGGATTTTTTAAAATTTGTGTTCTCTTGAAGTTCGTTAATAAACTCTGCCGCGTTACTTTAGTTAGCTTTGGTAGGAAAATAGACTCTTTTGAGTTTCTGTAACCAAAATTTACGGTCAAAATTATCTAAAAGAGATCTCTGAGAAAGGATTTCTTCATATATGGTTGATTTTGTGGTGGTGCTAAGTTATACAGTAGGTTACTTACGTTATGTTCAAATTTCGTGTTACCACTTATTCATTCTCTTCACGGCCGGCCGGAGTGGCCGAGCGGTTCTAGGCGCTTCAGTCTGGAACCACGCGACCGCTACGGTCGCAGGTTCGAATCCTACCTCGGGTATGGATGTGTGTGATGTCCTTAGGTTACTTAGGTTTAAGTAGTTCTAAGTTCCAGGGGACTGATGACCACAGCAGTTGAGCCCCATAGTGCTCAGAGCCATTTTCATTCTCTTCACAATGTCTTGTCCGAAAATTACTTGGAGCAGATAATTACACTCCTGGAAATGGAAAAAAGAACACATTGACACCGGTGTGTCAGACCCACCATACTTGCTCCAGACACTGCGAGAGGGCTGTACAAGCAATGATCACACGCACGGCACAGCGGACACACCAGGAACCGCGGTGTTGGCTGTCGAATGGCGCTAGCTGCGCAGCATTTGTGCACCGCTGCCGTCAGTGTCAGCCAGTTTGCCGTGGCATACGGAGCTCCATCGCAGTCTTTAACACTGGTAGCATGCCGCGACAGCGTGGACGTGAACCGTATGTGCAGTTGACGGACTTTGAGCGAGGGCGTATAGTGGGCATGCGGGAGGCCGGTTGGACGTACCGCCGAATTGCTCAGCACGTGGGGCGTGAGGTCTCCACAGTACATCGATGTTGTCGCCAGTGGTCGGCGGAAGGTGCACGTGCCCGTCGACCTGGGACCAGACCGCAGCGACGCACGGATGCACGCCAAGACCGTAGGATCCTACGCAGTGCCGTAGGGGACCGCACCGCCACTTCCCAGCAAATTAGGGACACTGTTGCTCCTGGGGTATAGGCGAGGACCATTCGCAACCGTCTCCATGAAGCTGGGCTACGGTCCCGCTCACCGTTAGGCCGTCTTCCGCTCACGCCCCAACATCGTGCAGCCCGCCTCCAGTGGTGTCGCGACAGGCGTGAATGGAGGGACGAATGGAGACGTGTCGTCTTCAGCGATGAGAGTCGCTTCTGCCTTGGTGCCAATGATGGTCGTATGCGTGTTTGGCGCCGTGCAGGTGAGCGCCACAATCAGGACTGCATACGACCGATGCACACAGGGCGAACACCCGGCATCATGGTGTGGGGAGCGATCTCCTACACTGGCCGTACACCACTGGTGATCGTCGAGGGGACACTGAATAGTGCACGGTACATCCAAACCGTCATCGAACCCATCGTTCTACCATTCCTAGACCGGCAAGGGAACTTGCTGTTCCAACAGGACAATGCACGTCCGCATGTATCCCGTGCCACCCAACGTGCTCTAGAAGGTGTAAGTCAACTACCCTGGCCAGCAAGATCTCCGGATCTGTCCCCTATTGAGCATGTTTGGGACTGGATGAAGCGTCGTCTCACGCGGTCTGCACGTCCAGCACGAACGCTGGTCCAACTGAGGCGCCAGGTGGAAATGGCATGGCAAGCCGTTCCACAGGACTACATCCAGCATCTCTACGATCGTCTCCATGGGAGAATAGCAGCCTGCATTGCTGCGAAAGGTGGATATACACTGTACTAGTGCCGACATTGTGCATGCTCTGTTGCCTGTGTCTATGTGCCTGTGGTTCTGTCAGTGTGATCATGTGATGTATCTGACCCCAGGAATGTGTCAATAAAGTTTCCCCTTCCTGGGACAATGAATTCACGGTGTTCTTATTTCAATTTCCAGGAGTGTAGAATATCAGTTCGGGACGGTAACGACCTAGGCTTGTTAGCAACAAACAGAACTCAGCTTACCGAATAAGTTTATGTAGAGGGAGGTGTTTGTGATCGTGAGGCCCTGATAGCAGCTATTAGTAAGGGTATTAAAAGGCATATTAAGAACTACAGGAATATAAGTTTTGCTCGGCAAAAAGTCAGGATACAAATTACAGGACATTTGAGTAGCCAACATCAATTATTGTGTGCCAAAGACGAAGATGTAGTGCACGAACGAAAAATCAAAAGCATCATTCAGTATGCATTAGACCAGTATGTTCCGGAAAAGAAGAAACCATTGTTTAATAGCCGGGTTAAAAAAACTGCTACGTAAACAAGGAGTCTTCGTCAAAGACTCAAGAAAAGTTAAAACCACGAAACAAAGACTGAACGAAGCGGAAATGAGAGTAAGGAGAGAACTGCGAAAAACGTTCAGTGGCTTCGAAAGTAAATTCGACCGATTTGGCCAAAAACTCTACGAGATTTTGGTCTAATACAAAATCGGCATGCGTTTCGAAATAATCTTTTCAATCACTCAGTGACCAATAGCCACCGAAACGAAAGTTAAGAGGGAGAAGCCTGAAATAGTGAACTCGGTCATACGAAACTGTTTCATAACAGAAAATCGCAATACCATCCTTTCAGTTAAACATCGCTAGCACGTCGAATTGGTAGAAATTTAGATAAACGATAGCGGAACGGAAAAGCAACTACAATCTCTTAGTAGTGGTAAGACATCATGACCAGGTGACACACATGTAATATTGTACCAAGATTATGCGGAAGTACTTGCTTCCCTTCTAGTAGCAATTTATCGGAGTTCGTTGGAGCATCGAAGAGTAGCTAGTGACTGGAAAATAGCGCAGGTCATTCCCGTTTTCAATAAGGGTCGCAGAACAGATGGACGCATTTATAGGCCTATATCGTTGACATTAATCTGTTGTAGATTTGTGAAACATGTTTTATACCTAAGAATTATGACGGTTTTGCAGAACGAAAATTTCCTTTACAAAAAATCAGCATGGATTCCACAAACAGAGATCTTGTGAAACTATGCTCGGTCTGTTCCTCCATGACATCCATAGCGCTTTAGACAACCATGCCCAGGTTGATGCTGCGTCCCTTGACTTCAAGAAGGCATTTCACACCGTTCCGCGTTGCCATTTAATGAAAAAAGTGCGAGCTCACCGAGTATCGAACCAGGCTGGCGACCAGATCCAAGACTTCGTCGCGGACAGAACTCAACACGTCGCTCCTAACAGAACTAAATCGACAGATGAAAGGTAATTTTCGGAGTACCCCAAAGTGTGTGATAGGAGCGTTATTGTTTAACATGTTTATACATGATCCAGCAGAAAGCGTCGGAAGCCCTTTAAGGGTGTTCGCAGGTGATGCGGTTACCTATGAGAAAGTGTCAACACCATAAAGCAGCACTGATTTGAAAAATCACCTTCAAAGGATTGATGAATGGTTCAGAATCTGGCAGTTGACTCCGAACGTAAATAAATGCAACATATTCCATATAAATAGGACAAGAAATCTACTGCTGTTTCACTACACGGTTGATGACAAACTGCTGGAAACGCTATCCTCCGTAAAACATCTAGGAGTAACGATCTAGAGCGACCTCGTAAAACAAATAATAGGAAAAGATTCATAGAAAGAATCTCACGGAAATGCAACTCATCCTTGAAGGAAGTGCCATACGAGGTATTTGTTCGACCGATTATTGAGTATCGTTAATTAGTATGGGACCCTTACCAGGTAGAACTGATAGTCTAGTGGCAGACGCTACAACAGAAGCGTTGTGCATCACGGAAAGGTTCACTATTGAAATTTCAAAACAATACTTTCCTGAAGGAAGGAAGATTGGCTTTAACGTCCCGTAGACATCGAGGTCATTTGAGACGGAGTGCAAGCTCGGATTGTGTCAACGATGGGGGAGGAAATAGGCCTTATCCTTTCATGAAAAAAAAACACGTTAAGTCGCCCCCCCCCTCCCCCCACTGCATAATACATGGAGCACGAAAACGATCTTGTCGACAATGTAGATATCGAAATAGATGACAGAGGAATATAAAATTAAAATCGCTCAAAAGAGGAAAGGTCGCTGGACCTTGTAAGACGTATGCTTCGCCGGCGATGGGCGAGGCATGATAGAATCTCTGACCAGAGAGTAGTTTATCGTTAGTTGTTGCTTGTCGCTAGTCTGCGCTTGACTGCGCGAGTCGACAGTAGTAGTCGGTCGGCTTTAGTAGCGAGTCTGCAGTAGTCTGTGTAAGTCGGCGGGAGTCGGCATGCGTCGGCTGTGTGCTCTGCTCGCGACTCTGGTCAGGACTCTGGAGGATGAGTATTGTTGTAGAAGGTAAAGAAGCAGCCTTGCGCATATTTAATAATGTATGTTAATTGTAATTTAATTTGTCCAAAAAAATGCCCCAATAATAATTTTTATAATACACTCCTGGAAATTGAAATAAGAACACCGTGAATTCATTGTCCCAGGAAGGGGAAACTTTATTTACACATTCCTGGGGTCAGATACATCACATGATCACACTGACAGAACCACAGGCACATAGACACAGGCAACAGAGCATGCACAATGTCGGCACTAGTACAGTGTATATCCACCTTTCGCAGCAATGCAGGCTGCTATTCTCCCATGGGGACGATCGTAGAGATGCTGGATGTAGTCCTGTGGAACGGCTTGCCATGCCATTTCCACCTGGCGCCTCAGTTGGACCAGCGTTCGTGCTGGACGTGCAGACCGCGTGAGACGACGCTTCATCCAGTCCCAAACATGCTCAATGGGGGACAGATCCGGAGATCTTGCTGGCCAGGGTAGTTGACTTACACCTTCTAGAGCACGTTGGGTGGCACGGGATACATGCGGACGTGCATTGTCCTGTTGGAACAGCAAGTTCCCTTGCCGGTCTAGGAATGGTAGAACGATGGTTTCGATGACGGTTTGGATGTACTGTGCACTATTCAGTGTCCCCTCGACGATCACCAGTGGTGTACGGCCAGTGTAGGAGATCGCTCCCCACACCATGATGCCGGGTGTTGGCCCTGTGTGCCTCGGTCGTATGCAGTCCTGATTGTGGCGCTCACCTGCACGGCGCCAAACACGCATACGACCATCATTGGCACCAAGGCAGAAGCGACTCTCATCGCTGAAGACGACACGTCTCCATTCGTCCCTCCATTCACGCCTGTCGCGACACCACTGGAGGCGGGTTGCACGATGTTGGGGCGTGAGCGGAAGACGGCCTAACGGTGTGCGGGACCGTAGCCCAGCTTCATGGAGACGGTTGCGAATGGTCCTCGCCGATACCCCAGGAGCAACAGTGTCCCTAATTTGCTGGGAAGTGGCGGTGCAGTCCCCTACGGCACTGCGTAGGATCCTACGGTCTTGGCGTGCATCCGTGCGTCGCTGCGGTCTGGTCCCAGGTCGACGGGCACGTGCACCTTCCGCCGACCACTGGCGACAACGTCGATGTACTGTGGAGACCTCACGCCCCACGTGTTGAGCAATTCGGCGGTACGTTCACCCGGCCTCCCGCATGCCCACTATACGCCCTCGCTCAAAGTCCGTCAACTGCACATACGGTTCACGTCCACGCTGTCGCGGCATGCTACCAGTGTTAAAGACTGCGATGGAGCTCCGTATGCCACGGCAAACTGGCTGACACTGACGGCAGCGGTGCACAAATGCTGCGCAGCTAGCGCCATTCGACGGCCAACACCGCGGTTCCTGGTGTGTCCGCTGTGCCGTGCGTGTGACCATTGCTTGTACAGTCCTCTCGCAGTGTCCGGAGCAAGTATGGTGGGTCTGACACACCGGTGTCAATGTGTTCTTTTTTCCATTTCCAGGAGTGTATAAAGCAACTCTTTTAAAGAAAAGCATTCATTTCAATTTAAAGAATTTCCAATGCATTATCGTTGCTTCCAAGAATAAAAAAAAATATACACGCCAGCACTGCACGAAGCTGTGTCGAAAAATGACTAATTAAGAGCAGATATAATTGCAGTTTTATTGAGGTAAGAATTTTTGCTTTTTTTTTATTCAGAATACAGGGCCGAAGGTCAGCGCCGCTGTCCTTATAAATTCATCAGGTTATAAAACTTTTTTTATTATTTTGGTGTTTAGGAATTTTTCTGTTTCGAACTTGACATTAAATGAGAATAGAATTTTGTGGGAATATTAAGTGTGAATGCATTTTTGCACACACACAATAAATGGGAGCCAATTTTGTTCAAAGGTTCAATATTAGAAAAATTCATTTAATTATTATTTTTGTGTGGCGAGGCTACGCTTGGCACATTTCCATTTAACAATATTCTTTGGGCAGGCTACATTTGGCTCCATCTCCATTTTCATTTAACATTATTTGCGGGGAGGTTACACTTGGCGTCATCCGGCCAGGATCGTATTTCTTTGGGAATCTTCTGATAAGTAGTCATATATCTGCTCTTAATTACTTAACGTAGTTAGCATCTGGCGCAACGCATTTACTAATTTGTCAGTCTTTCTTTCACAAATCATCAGCAATTTGTTGCTCTTTGTTGTATTTGTGTTTACTGCATTTTGCATTGTCTTTGTTTCATTTGTGAATAATTTTGTTTTGTGAAAAATGCTGCGAAAAACTGTTAACAGTACATCGCGATGTGCAATGAGTGAAATAGCCGACTCAAATAATTTGACCGATAGTATTTGCGACACTCAGTGTAATGATGACAATCCTCCATTTACAGACAATCAGTGCGTACGGACCGCTAGTAACGATATTGATCCTAATGATGAACAAATAAATTCAATTGTGTCCTCTGTTAATTTGACGACAATTGATGACGTGGGACGTTCTGTTACAATGAACGCTGCCCAGCTTGACACACCCGGTTTGCAAAATTTACGTAATGAACTGATAATTATTTCTAACGAAAATGAACAGTGTACTCAAAATACGACGGATTTATTTAATTCCCGTGTAGTGACTAACAGTGCACATCCGATTGGTAAACTTTTTCAAGAATTACCGAATGACCAACTGGTTACACAAAACGCGACAAAAGCAGATATACCATCACACAGTACAGAGAATACAGTAGCTAATTTTGACGTGGATCAAGTTATAACATTATTGCTACAATTTGGTGAAGATCTTAAACAACAAATTAATGAAAGTTTCAAACAACGGAATGAAAATTTCAAACATCTTAATGAAAGTTTCAAACAGCGGAATGAAAATTTCGACAACCATTTCAAACAACTTAATGAACAAGTTAATGAAAGTTTCAAACTGTTGAATGAAAAACATGACAACCTTAACGAACAGAACAAACAACATAGTGAACAGATTACAGCCGTTACCATGCAACGTGATGATACTAAAGAACAATTACGTGACGAAATCGAGGTTTGTGTTAAGAACAATAGTGAAGAAACTAGATCTGTTGCACGAGAATTAAGTAATAGACATGCAGGCATAACAGAATCACTTAGACACGAAATTAGTGCAGAAGCTGAACAATGTCCTAAAAACGCAACACAGTTACGCAACGAGTTTAAAGTCACCAGAACTTTCACACACTGTGGATACGGAAGTCGATAAGAAATGTGAACAGCAGAACAACCAATTTGACGAACGTATTATGTGACAGAAGTGAAAAATGTTTCAGTCACTAATACGTCACAGCATACGCCACGTTGCGAGTATTTGTCACAGAGACTACGCGACTTAAAATCCGAAATGACACAGACAAACGAATTCTCAGACAAACCTGAACGTGTTCTCAAATTCAGAGACGGTAACGTTGATTACGAGCAATTTTTATCCGTAAGAAAATCTAAGGAATTTAATAATGACAGAGCACAGGTATAAGCTTTGAACTGAATACGTCGATTTATTTTTGTACTTTCACCAGCTTGGGCTGTAAGGCAGAAACTAGAATTAGCATCGATACAACAATTTGTTTTTGAATTTTCACCGCCATTGCCTGTAATGCAGAAACTACAGTTAGCATGGATACAGCAATTCACTTTTGAATTTTTACCGGCATTGCCTGTAACGCAAAAGCTAAAATTTATTTGTAGCGCGTAATGGACCTCAGGGGATTCATTACGCTTTAATGAATATGTGCCGTAGTGTGCACAGGGCCCCGAGCCGTATTAGTGCTGTTTCATCTTTAGTTTTCTGCACTGCTGACTTCTCTTCTACTGTCCTTTATATCTATTAAAACAGCTGATCAACTATTGCTCTATCTAGGATTAAGAAAGTGTAAAGAAAACCTGATACGACAAGTTTTTACCGAAAGTGACAATTTTTCATTAGACGCTCCAGAAATGACAACCACGAGAACTTTAATAACAGAAAAAAATTTTTAATCATCAGTATGTGTAAAATTATCAGCAACAGCAAACACATTTTAGTAACAATAGACGTTTTTCATGGCAACAGCGTGAAAACCAGCCGGTTAGCATACCTAATCAACAATGTAATGCACAAGGTCAACCAAGCTTTAATGTTTCGCCGTGTACGCATATAGCATCAGCTCCAACAAATAGTAACGCTCAGCAACAAGGGAATCAGTACGTACAGAAAACACACAATTTCAATTCCTATCGCAATGCACCGTATACGAGGGGCGTTCAGAAAGTAAGCTCCGATCGGTCGCGAAATGGAAACGACTATGAAAATCCGATAAAGCTTTGCACAGATGTGTTGGGTAGTGTCTCTAGTATAACCCCAGTTAGCATCACGTCGCTCTTCTCATTTCTGAGTTCGCAGTGAGTGCGTAAAGATGTCTAGAAAATAGTGTCTGCCGCCAAGTACGAGGGCCTGGTGAGAAATTTCGCCTGAAGCTATGCAGCTAACATTACATAACTGTCGTGCTGTTTCGTCTTCACGACAATTCTCAGCCGCATTCTGCAGGGGCAATGAAGATGCTCCTGCATCGTTTTCAAATGGAAATGTTAGATTATCCACAATACAGTCCGCAATTGTCTCCCCCTGAGTTTCATCTCTGGTCACATGAACCGCTGTCTTTGAAGACAACATTTTGACACAGACAACGAGGTGTAGGCCTGCGTGGAGAATTGGCGGAAAGCACTGGCGGCTGCCTTCTATGATGAGGCTATTGAAAAGTTGGTACAACGCTATGACAAAAGTCTAAGTCAGAACGGCGACTACGTAGAGAAGTAGCTGAAACGTGTAGCTAATTGTTACAAGTAAAACATTTCTGATGTTCACTGTGGTTTCAATTTGGCAATCAATCGGAGCTTACTTTCTGAACAGGCCTTGTAGAAATGACTATCATGACAGACGTAAAAATAATGAGCACAATTTTCAGCGTACATTTAATAACAGTCTATGTTATCAGCAGCAAGAACATCCGCAACAACATATTATCATGAATGAACCAGACAGTAGGTATCATCCAGAACGTAAGGCGTCAGGAAGAAATAACAGAACGGTTCAAATAGTGGAAATGCCACAGCATCCTCCCAAAAATAATGACACGTCAGATGGAATTTGACTAGATACAGTACAGGTTGCATATTCCAGTAACGCAAGCAATACTTTTGACATGCAGAATCTTGTTCACGAGAATGTTATTTGAAACATGCTTTGTTGAATGCACCACTTTTATCGCACCCAGATCTTACCAGAAATTTTTTCATTGCCACCGACAGTTCTAACACCGCTTTAGGCGCACATATTTTTCAGGAAATTGAAGAAGATGGTTGTACAGTAATTAAAAACATTGCTTTTGCAAGTCGCATTCTGTCACCTGCTGAACGAAACTATTCTGTTACAGAACTTGAAACATTATGTGTTGTACGGGCTTTTACCAGATTTAGGCATTTTCTTTATGGAAGACACACTACCGTTTAGACAGATCATAGAGCGATACAATTTTTACTTTCGGCGAAATTTACACACGACAGATTAAGTAGATGGAAAATTTATTTGCAGGAATTTAATTTTACAATTGTTCACATTCCCGGCACACCAAATATTGTAGCAGACGCACTGTCCCGTTCTCTTAGCAACAATCAGCAAGACATCGCAACCAACTTCTGCAAAGCAAATTTCAGCGTCATGTACGTTCAACAAGTTGTATTTGAAAATTTCATTTCGTCGTCATTACAAGACATAGAACAAGAGCAGAGTAAAGACAACGTATGGAAAGAGATTAAACACCTCTGGCAAGATAGGAATAATGTTAGCATTAGAAACCATTACACTGTACGCAATGACATTCTGTTTCGCCGCTCTCATCCAGACAGCAACAATTGGTTACTATCCATTCCTGACGAACTTGTTAACAAATTAATCTGGTATACTCATTTAAGTTACGCACATTACGGAGCCAGAAAATGTTTTCTTATACTGAGACAGAACTGTTATTTTACCAGCATGGAGAAAGGTATTCGACGAGTTTTTGCGTCATGTAAAATCTGCCATAAAGCTAAATCAGACACGACTTCACATATTCCTCAATTACATCCCATTGTACCTGTTAAATTGAGACATATGGCCGCTGTAGACATTTTTGGTCCGATTCCCAGAACTAATAGAGGTTTTTGCTACATCTTTGTCGCTGTTGAACTCACTTCAAAATTTCTTACCTTCACTTCGTTACGCAAAGCTACTGCTAAAACTGTTTCGAAAGCATTTGTAAAACATTTTCTGTTTCATGTAGGGCATGTGTTGAAAGTAATTTGCGACAGTGGATCACAGTTTCGATCTGCTATATGGACACGTATGTTACGAGCTAGAAACATTTTTCCGATCTATATATCCAGGTACCATGCTTCTTCGAACCCTTGTGAACGATTAATGAAAGAAATTGGTAAACTGTGTAGAATATACTGCCATAAAAAAACATATTGATTGGGACACACACATACTCTCATTCCAAGATGTAATTAATTCCATACCAAATTAATCTACTATGCTATCTCCGTCTGTTATACTGAAAAATGTTGAACCACCTAACAAAATTAAAGAATTAGTAACCTTTCCTACATCTCGTCGACTACGACACCATGAAATAATTGACATTGCGCTGAACAACATCAAACGTGCCGCAGAGCACCGGAGAAGACAGCAAAAACAGGTTTGTACACGCTGTGACTTTCACATTGGACAGAAGATATTAGTACGTACACACTATTTATCCAAGAGAGGAAAAGGTAGGTGTAGTAAATTTGAACTTCTATACGCAGGTCCATATCGAATTCGCAGCATTCCTCACCCCAATGTAGTACACGTCGAAACTTTGAGAACCAGAAAAACCAAAGGGAACCACCACGTCTGCAACATCAAATCTTTTATTGAATGAACGTACTTTATGATTTATCACACTGTAATGCCATTTCCTAATTTTTTTTATGACCACTTATGCAATTATATTCACATGAACACCTACTGATGATTATCGTAATTTTTTCTTGGCAAGTGCCCGGCAAGGTAAGGTTAGCAGGTCGCTCTTCTTGTTATTACACATCAGACCGTGCATATTTTTCCAGATGAACTTACACATTTTATGACCACTTATGCAATTATGTTTATGTGACTACTTACTGATGATTGTCGTATTTTTTTTTTGGCAAGTGCCCGACAAGGTAAGGTTAGCCGGTCGCTTTTCTTGTCGTTACACATCAGACCGTGCACATTTTTCCAGATAAACTTACGTATCTTATGAATAATTATGCAATTTTATCTAGTGACATATTAATTTTATTAAATTCTCTCTCCATTAAAGTCTTCAATTCTCGCCTCTATTAACTACACAACATACAAGCTGAACACAAAGATGGTCACATTTCTGGTCATCATATATCAGTCCGTGCATACTTTCCATTTTTTATGTATGTATGATTGTTTTCCTGTTTTGTTTGTATACGCTATGAAATAGTTAAGATATAACAAACACCAGTTGACTTTAAAATTTTTGCCATATGATATCTCAACATCGTGACTACTTTACTTTCTTTTTGCTGCTACATTGTGATACACTGTGCACATTTTTGCTTCTGAACACTGTCAATGTTTTTGACATATTACGTTTTCTGTCATGCTATGCTGTATGCTCAATTATGTTACTATAAACCAGTTTTTATTTAATGGATATATGAATTAAATGCAAGACATTAATCTTTGTTCATCATTTTCAGAAAGAAATAACGTGTAAACGAAATAAATTAAACAGAAATGGGAATTTCACCTTCGGATTGAACGAAAGAAGATGCAATACCTCTTGACGAAGAGTAAATGGATCAGAATTAACAAGCATTAACAAGAATATACTATACACATCGTAGAATAGCAGTCTTAACTAATTTTTTCTTTCAGAATACGAGGCGATTGATGCAGGCTGTCAGACAGAACTACACATCTTAGTTTTAGTGATGCAATATGCTAGAAATAAGGAATAGTTGTATAATGAATAATGAAGTGACTTTTTTGCAGATGATAATGAATGGTGTTGAATAATGATGAAGAATTTGCTACTATGGATAATGAAGTTTTTCTTTACAGGTGATGATAATAATGGAGTTATGATAATATGGATAATGAAGTTTTTCTTTACAGGTGATGATAGTAATGAAGTTATGGTAATATGAATAATGAAGTTTTTTCTTTGCAGATGAAAATAATGATGAAGTTTATATATTTACTGTTAGTTAAGAGATGCTATGCAGTTATTTAAGTATTTGTTGCAGTTCGTTTTGACAGTATGTCTTATATAGCATGGTATGATGACTGAAGGTTTTGGAAAGGACAGCTAGAGAACATAAATATTTTTTATACACATTTTCCTACTTGTTAATTCGAAGTTCACTACTTTTCAGCATAATATGCGTTTCTTCTTTAAGTTTAATAATCCATTTTATATATTTTGCTGGAGAAATTATTCATGAAATTAATGTGCTAGAAGCAGTTGTTCATTAAAGCTATGTCATTTATGAATGTGATCACATATTCTCTACTTGTTTCATAACCTTGCTACAGCTGACTCATGACAAATGACGTTACACATCTTCATTTGCAGCAATAACTCAAAAGCAAATATTGTTATGCCCCAATAATTAATTACCTATCGCAACGCAATGCATTGCTAGCAAAAATATAGTATGTTACTTCAATAATGACTTCTGAATAATACTGAATGATGCTTTGTAATAATGTATAAATACTATGCGCATAATTTCTGTTAATAATATTTTTGTTATACTCTATAAATGCTATGCCAATAATTAACTCATTTTGAATGATCACTTCTGAATAATGCAAAAAAAAAATACTTAGTATCTGGCCAATGAATGCCACTGATTACTGTAATAAGATGAGCTATGATGCCAATGATTACTATAACTAGATTAATTATATACAAATGCTATGCCAATAATTAACTCATTCTGAATGATGACTTCTGAATAATGCATAAAACAATGCTTTGTATCTGGCCAATGAGTGCCAATAATTACTATATTCATATAATTTCTGAACAGCGCCGCTGTCCTTATAAATTCATCAGGTTATAAAACTTTTTTTTATTATGACAATAAATGGGAGCCAATTTTGTTCAAAGGTTACAATATTAGAAAAATTCATTTAATTATTATTTTTGTGTGGCTATGCTACGCTTGGCACATTTCCATTTAACAATATTCTTTGGGCAGGCTACATTTGGCTCCATCTCCATTTCCATTTAAATATTTCTGCTGAGAGGTTACAACCTGATGGGATACCAGTTCGATTTTACACAGAGTACGCGAAGGAACTTGCCCCCCTTCTTTCAGCGGTGTACCGTAGGTCTCTAGAAGAGCGTAGCGTTCCAAAGGATTGTAAAAGGGCACAGGTCATCCCCGTTTTCAAGACGGGACGTCGAACAGATGTGCAGAACTATAGAACGTATTATGTTCGACTATAATGACTTTTCTGGAGACTAGAAATCTACTCTGCAGGAATCAGCATGGGTTTCGAAAAAGACGATCGTGTGAAACCCAGCTCGCGCTATTCGTCCACCAGACTCAGAGGGCTATAGACACGGGTTCCCAGGTAGATGCCGTGTTTCTTGACTTCCGCAAGGCGTTTGATACAGTTCCCCACAGTCGTTTAATGAACAAAATAAGAGCATATGTACTATCAGACCAAATGTGTGGTTGGATTGAACAGTTCCTAGACAACAGAACGCAGCATGTCATTCTCAATGGAGAGAAGTCGTTCGAAGTAAGAGTGATTTCAGGTGTGCAGCAGAGGAGTGTCGTAGGACCGTTGCTTTTCACAGTATACGTAAATGACCTTGTGGATAACACCGGAAGTTCACTGAGGCTTTTTGCGGATGATGCTGTAGAATATCGAGAGGTTGTAACAATGGAAAATTGTACTGAAATGACGGAGGATCTGCAACGACTTGACGCATGGTGCAGGGAATGGCAATTGAATCTCCATGTAAACAAGTCTAATGTGCTGCGAATACATAGAAAGAAAGATCCTTTATCATGTAGATACAATATAGCAGGTCAGTAACTGGAAGCAGTTAATTCCATAAGTTATCTGGGAGTACGCATTAGGAGTGATTTAAAATGAAACGATCATATAAAGTTGATTGTCGGTAAAACAGATGCCAGACTGAGATTCATTGGAAGAATCCTAAGGAAATGCAATCCGAAAAAGTGAAGTAGGTTACAGTTCATTTGTTTGCCCACTGCTTGAATATTGCTCGCCAGTGTGGGGTCCGTACCAGATAAGGTTGATAGAAGAGAGAGAGAAGATCCAACGGAGAGCAGCGCGCTTCGTTACAGAACATTTAATAATCGCGAAAACGTTACGGAGATGATAGATAAACTCCAATGGAAGAGTCTGCAGGAGAGACGCTCAGTGGCTGGGTACGGGCTTTTGTTGAAGTTTCGAGAACATACCTTCACCAAGGAGTCAAGCAGTATATTGCTCCCTCCTATGTGTATCTCGCGAAGAGACCATGAGGATAAAATCAGAGAGATTAGAGCCCACACAGAGGCATACCGACAATCTTTCTTTCCACGAACAATACGAGACTGGAATAGAAGAGAGAACCGACAGAAGTACTCAAAGTATCCTCCGCCACACGCCGTCAGGTGTCTTGCGGAGTATGGATGTAGATGTAGATGTAGAATGTTGTCCCTGGGTGCATAAAGTGTTCTCACCTCTCGCCTATGTGGGTACGTCCAGAATCACTACCCAAATTAATCTACACTCATCCAATAAGAGCATGCCATTCCATCCCTCTTTTGTCCAGATGTGCGGGTATCAAAGAAAAAAACCGTATTCGTCCAGAATGAAGTTTCCACTGTACAGAGGAGTGTGCGCTGACATTAAACTTTCTAGCAGATTAAAACTGTGTGCAGGACCGAGGCTCGAACTTGGGACCTTTGCCTATCGCGGGGAAAGGTCCCGAGTTCGAGTCTAGGTCCGGCACACAGTTTTAATCTGCCAGCAAGTTTCAAGGTATTGGTCGTCGGGCAAAGAGATCACCCCATGCAGTCGCCGTGCTACTCTGGGGCGTGCAAAAGCACGACTTGCAGTCCTGTTACATTTAGTTGCAATTGTTCCCGCAGTGTGACGCTGGGCCTTTTATGTCTGTTGCAGAATTTAGCGGTCATCAGCTGCTGTAGCTGTGCGTGGCCGACAACCTCCGCTCCTTCATGAAGGAGTGCCTGTGGCTCGGATTTCCGTCGATGCTCGTGAAACAGTGTTGTCATCGATACCAAACTCCTGGGATTCACTCGACTCAATTCGTCTTTCCAATTTTCCGATGATTCCTCCCCATAGGAAGTCATCCAAATGTTGTAATGAAGAACGCCACATGGGTGCACTGTAAGTGCTCGTCGATTGACACTCTGTCTTTCCCCACTCCTTCAACCGCCTCGTGTTGCGTGGCCAGTCCCATTTGGGTTTGTAGTCACGCTGGCCTCGTGGCACGTGACGTCCAACACTCTGTGCACGACTGGGAGACCTCCCTCGCATTTATTCATTTGCACAGAGTTCGTAACATATGTTACTTGATGTAGCTCGTCTCTAAGATTTGCAACGAAGTGTAAATTGTGGTCTAGGTACGACAATATCTGATTCTGGAATCTCTGTGAGGCTGTGATGTATTTTTCAAGCTAGCATCTTCCCGTGTGGCTTATGAACAGTGTATTCTCTTTTACCAGCTGTTGTTTTTTGTAGAATTTCATTAGTCTATCTCTTGTCACATTTCACTACGAATGCTATATTTTCCCGTAACATCATATTCAGTTCTTTCCCCTAGGACTGAGTTCCAGTCCTCTATGATAACCATTCACATACCGATCTACGTGTCGAAATCCCTCCTACTCTCTCTCTCTCTCTCTCTCTCTCTCTCTCTCTCTCTCCCTCTTCTTCCACTGCGTGTAGTGCCGTCATGATTCATGATTACGTCAATTGTTGGCGTTTGTTTCATCTCGAATGTAATGATAATGATCCTATAGTTCAAAGTAAGTGATATTAACCTACCTTCCCATTCATAAAGATAACTACTCCGTTTATACCATTTTCTGCTGCTGTTGATATTACCCTATGTTCGTTTGATTATAAATCTACATCTCTTTCCATTTCACTTCACTCATCACCATTATACACCCCCAGTGTTCATGGAAAAAAGTGTCAACAATTTTGGAAATGATAGTACTCGTCGAAGCACAAAACTAAGTCCAAGAAGTATGGGCCCGGAAATGCATAGTTTCAGAGATAAGTCCAATAAACATGGATCCGGAAATGCATACCTTCTGCGATAAACGCGTGTTTATAAGAGGTGTTCAACGTGGCGTCCATTCATGACAACGCATCCCTCTGCCCTCCGGCATAAGAAATTATGCACCCTTTGAAGTTCACCCGGTTGTTCTTGTATCTGCTGGCACGCACTCAAAACGCGACCCTATAGTAATTGATTGGCGTGGCGTAGACCAATTCCTTCAAGTGTCACCATAACCAAAAGTCTAACGGATTGAGATCTGTGGAACGAGGAGGGCCCCCATCCACTCTAATCCGGCGATCATGAAATGTTAGCCTCAGACGTTCGCGCATATTGTGACGAAAGTTTGGTTGTGCATCATCATGCATGAACCACATTTACATTCGTTACCGCAATGGCACAGCCTCCAGCAAGCTAGGCAATTTCTTAACTAGACAATCCGGCTAATACTCTCCAGTTAACCCTTTCTGGTAGCACGTATGGCCCCATTAATCGCCAAGTACGCCTGCCCATACGTTGAAGTAGAATCGGTGTTGATGCCTTCTTTCCTATATTGCTTTGGGGTTTACATCTGCCCATACATGCTGGTTGTGGAAATTCACAGCACCGTGTCTTCTGAACCCCGCCTCAATGGTAAATGAAATCTTGGATGTGGGTGCTGGATCTGGAGCACACTTCTGCAACAGCCATTGACGATCCTGTCGTCTTAGGGCCTGAACGCGCTGTAGATTATGTGGGTACAGCAGTTGCTCATGAATACCCCTCAGACAAGAGAGTGAGGCACACCTTCTGCTGCTGCTAATCGTCGCACACTGGTCCCATATGTTTCTTCCACCGATCGTAGCGCACGCTCCTCCATGCCAGGCGTACGGACTGTGCGTGGCCTTCCACTGTCAATCTTCCGAAGTGCAAGGTTACTTGAGACCCTCAGACGCTGAAAAAGACTGCCGAACAGCTTATAAGAGGGCGCTCCGCACTGCGAATACTTTTGAGCCTAGAGGGCACGTTCTTGCAGACTAATATCAATTGCTAAGTCGTAACAGAGTATCATATCCGCCTTTTCATTTGTCAATTAGTAGGCCTCCATTGCTAACAAGTGGCGGAAGGGCTGAAATGTAAAAGCACTACACCATTTGCACATACAGACAGCGCAACACGAGTACACACTTAAAGTGAATCCGCGTTTGGTACCATGTTACGTACCCCGGGCTAACAGTACTGTACGGTAAAGCACACAAACACGACGTAGCCTACAACACGAGTCGAACCACGCAACTGACTGCAGACCATGTAATGGTAGGTAGAGTACTATAAGACATAATACCCTGCCGACACATTTGACAGAGCGCCAATGCGATGACTGTGCTAATATCCTCAGCCAAGCGTCGCGCGTCCCTTCCTATAAACACGTGCTTATCTCGGAAAGTAAGCATTTCCGGCCCCACGTTTATTAGACTTATTTGCCTTGGCTCTGAGCACTATGGGACTTAACTGCTGAGGTCATCAGTCCCCTAGAACTTAGAACTACTTAAACCTAACTAACCTAAGGACATCACACACATCCATGCCCGAGGCAGGATTCGAACCTGCGGCCGTAGCGGTCGAGCGGTTCCAGACTGACGCGCCTAGAACCGCTCGGCCACTCCGGCCGGCTTATTTGTCTTGTTTCGATGAGTACTACCACCTCGCAAAGTATTCGGCACTTTTTTTGCACATCCTGTACACAGGGTGTCTCTCCTAAGAGTTGTCAGGCTCATTTTCTCTAATGTTTCGACATATATCTTCAGTTTCCTTTTTGCAACGTGCAGCTTGAGTCAGCCCAAACAAATAGAGCTGATCATCTCTTTCATTCGACACTCAGTGTCAGCTGAAAGCGTCAGTTTGTGTCCTGCTACAAACAAAACGATTTTTAAAGATAAATTTGCGTCCACATTCGAGAGAGCGGCTCCTGATTAGTTTAGTGCGGTACTTGTTTTATAGATATGTGTTAACAAGGACAGAAGAACTCGAAGCGACAGCACTGCCCTGGCCCGGGCTGACTGATGCCGCCAAGCGTGCAGCGCCACTGAGTTGCTGCTGGACTGCTGTTTATTCTTGGTGTTTTACGGTACCTGTTAACACAAATCACTAAGATGATTATCGGATTAGAAAGAATTGGGAGCGCTTTATCGAATGGTCACGTAAAATACTTAGTTAAAAATAATGGTGTTTGTAATGCGAAACAAGCGGACGCTTTCTGTTGGCACTGGCGGTCGCATGGAAACGTGACGGACTGCAGTTGTTTGATTGACTCCAGATACTCAATGTGCGATATTGCAAACATCTGCCGAAACAACAGCGAAAATGCGCCTGACGATTCTTAGGAGAGCCGGCCGCTGTGGCCGAGCGGTTCTAGGCGATTCAGTCTGGAACCGCGCTGCTGCTACGGTCACAGGTTCGAATCCTGCCTCGGGCATGGATGTGTGTGCTGTCCTTAGCTTAGTTAGGTTTAAGTAGTTCTAAGTCTAAGGGACTGATGACCTCAGGTGTTAAGTCCCACAGTGCTCACAGCCATTTGAATTTTGAACTCTTAGGAGAGATATACAGACTAACGCTTTACACTACCCTTTCCACATTTTCTACCTCCCCTACCATATTCATACTTCTGATATTCCATGATCCGACTCGAAGAATCTTACTCTATCGTTGGCCACTCAATCTTGTTCTAATGGTTAACACCCCCTTGGCTACCCTCCTCTGGTGTTCAGAATGGGTGCTCACCCGAAATCTGTTGCCGATAGAGAAATCGCAACACTTTCTCAGATGCAGTCCGTATGTCCTCTAGATAAATGGTTTCCGCTTCCTTCCGTACACTCATGCTATTCGTTAATTCCTGTCCCAGGGGCCTCTTTCCGCTCTCCCGCCCTCTGTGACAAGGCAGCTGGCGCAGTAACGATGACTGCATATGAAGTATGTCTTTGACCGTCAGTACTAATGACTTATTTATCGAGAATTTAAGCAGTGGCTGAGATCGAACCAATGAGCCTGTACGTTTTTTTGCTAATCCGAATTTATACACATAATCCACCTGGATCTGTGGGTTTGATTTCCTGTAATTTCAAAAACCTATCTAGATGCCAATGCGCTCAAATTGATGTTGCAGAATATTAGAATAACCACTTTTTCGCGGGAATAAGTTGTCTACAGGGTAAATTGTTTCCTTTTTTACTATTTTCCTAATCTCTTAATACATAAGAATTGTTAATTTTAAGCACTTCTGTTTCCAGATGAGTTCTAAGTTTCCAAATATTTAAGCTGCAACTTTTTTAAACATTGAGAAAATAAATTTCCTTAATTTTAAGTATATATACAATTCACCATTGTGAAAACACTACCTTTCTTATTCACTACGTGGCAGCAAATAAAAAATATCCTTGGATATAAGAACGATACGTGGCCCAATACGAAATTGAATAGACAGTCACTAAATTTCATGTGTAGAAGTTGGGTCAAATCATTGATACGTGACAAAGACTACATTTTTAAGGGCCGAAGGATGAGAACAAGTAAAAGGAATGGCAGCCACATACAAGTTCCATTGGCTGTCTTGCGTTGTATTTCTTGGAAATGAGCAACTGATAATGAAGCCGCATGTATACGGAAGAGTTTGAACGCCCTTGATACAGCCAGATTGTCCGTTCTACAAACGGAAATGCACAGGAATCTGAACCGCAAGTAACAGGGCAGTACAGATCTGTAGGGAGGCTGAGAGCGCATGCGTTTCGGTTAGTATTGTTGACGACGGGACCTTGTAGGCAATTCTTCACCCAAACACATTCTCGGTTACTATTCAGATGGCGTTGCAACAGCACCAATAAACAGTTGGAAAAGAAAAGGCAGTTTTCTGATCGGATGCTGAGCCATGGCGCACAATTTTTCGATTAAGCTTGTGGGTACTAAGAGAAATTTGCTATTGATCGATGGGTGGATCTTCGGTTGTTGTCACCAGTAGCGGGGGATGTAGAGCCGCGCATGGTGACAATGCTCAGGGAGTGGTAACAATTAGTAATTCTTTGGTCTGTAAGCAGTGTAAGCGCCGTGTTCTCTGCAAGAACGCTCGGCTGTGTTTGGGCTGGGTTTGGGCTGATGCAGGATAGGCCTAGGAGTCCAGTTGATAGCAGGCAGTAACCGACAGGGCGCAGTCTCCCGCCAAGAGCAGTGAATTGTGCGGGAGGGTTCGCTAGCCAGGCTCACAGCGGACGTATTTAACCGTATAGTGGTGTGTTGTGCCTTTGGAGCAGCGGTTGCTAGGACGGCACGGCAGTTGTGATCTATATTCGTAGCTACACTAACTCTCGCTGTCGTGCTACTGTTGTGTTGTTGTGGTCTTCAGTCCAGAGACTGATTTGATGCGCCTCTCCGTGCTCCTCTATCGCGCGCAATGCTTGCCTCTTCATCTCCGAGTAACTACTGCAACCTACATCCTTCTGAATCTGCTTAGTGTATTCATCTCTTCGTCTCCCTCTACGATGTTTAGCCTCCACGCCTCCCTCCAGTTCTAAATTGGTCATCTCTTGATGCCTCAGAACGTGTGCTACCAACCGATCCCTTCTTCTAGTCAAATTGTGCCAGAAATTCCTCTTCTCCCCAATCCTCATTAATTACGTGATCTACCCATCTAATATTCGGCATTCTTCTGTAGCACTAAGCACAACGCTTCAAAAGCTTCTATTCTTTTCTTGTCCAAACTATTTATCGTCCGTGTTTCACTTCCATACATAGCTACACTCCATGGAAATACTTTCAGAAAGGACTTCCTGACTCTTAAGTCTATACTCAATGTTAACAATTCCCACTTCTTCAGAAATACTTTCCTTGCCATAGCCAGTCCACATCTTATATCCTCTCTACTTCGACCATCATCAGTTATTTTGCTCCAAAAATAGCAAAACTCATCTGCTTCCTTAAGTGTCTCATTTCCGAATCTAATTCCCTCAGTATCACCTGATGTAATTCGACTACATTCCATTATCCTCGTTTTGCTTTTGTTGATGTTCATCTTATATCCTCTTTTTAAGACACTGTCCTTTTCATTCAGCTGCTCTGCCAGATCCTTTGCTGTCTCTGAGACAATTACAATATCGTCGGCGAACCTCGAAGTTTTTATTTCTTCTCCATGCATTTTAATTCCCACTTCGAATTTTTCTTTTGTTTCCTTCACTGCTTGCTCAATATACAGATTGAATAACATCGGGGAGAGACTACAACTCTGTCTCACTCCCTTCTCAATCACTGCTGCCCTTTCGTGCCCCTCGACTCTTATAACTGCCATCTGGTTTCTGCACAAATTGTAAACAGCCTTTCGTTCCGTGTATTTGCCACCTACCACCTTCAGAATTAGAAAGAGTATTAATTAGAAAGAGTATTCCAGTCAACATCATCAAAAGCTTTCTCTGAGCCTACAAATGATAGTCTATATTCTATGATAAGTCGTAGTGTCAGTATTGCCTCGCGTGTTCCAACATTTCTACGGAATCCAAACCGATCTTCCATGAGGTCGGCTTCCACCAGTTTTTCCATTCGTTTGTGAAGAATTCGTGTTAGTATTTTGCAACCGTGACTTATTAAACTGATATTTCGGAAATTTTCTCAGCTGTAAACACCTGTTTCTTTGGGATCGGAATTATTATATTCTTCTTGAATTCTGAGGGTATTTCGCCTCATACATCTTGCTCACCAGATGGTAGAGTTTTGTCAGGGCTGGCTCTCCCAGGGCTATGAGTAGTTCTAATGGAATGTTGTCTACTCTCGGGGCGTCGTTTCGACTTAGATCTTTCAGTGCTCTGTCAAATTCATCATATCTTCCATTTAATCTGCATCTGCATCCTCTTACATTTCCATAATATTGCCCTCAAGTGTATCGCCCTTGTACAGACTACGACATTTATATTTAGAACGTACTGCGAGCGGGTTGTGCTGGTGTTAGCACGGTGAGCACCTGCTTTACTACGTTCTATAAAGAAGTTGCCCTGTTTGTTTAAGGGAGTCTACCAGTCTATATCAGTCTGTTTTCCAATCTCCTGCATTTTGGTTTGATGGTTCAAATGGCTCTGAGCACTATGGGACGTTACATCTGAGGTCATCAGTCCGCTAGAACTTAGAACTACTAAAACCTAACTAACCTAAGGACACCACACACATCCATGCCCGAACCAGGATTCGAACCTGCGACCGTAGCGGTCGCGCGGTCCCCGATTGAAGCGCCTAGAGCCGTTCGGCCACAATGTCCAGCCATTTTAGTTTACCTGGAGCTCACTGATAGTGCAGCGTAATGTAAGCTGTATTTAGAATAAACTGTAGTATCAAGTAATGTGTTTCACTGCCTTATGCTTAAGAAAGAGTTGTCATTTATCACAAGTTGCTGTGTAATTCTGACGAGCGACTAGTTCTGCCGTTACTTTGTACTTCTTTGTTTTGGCATGTAAATTTTCTGATTCGTTAGAAAATTATTTTAAGCAAAGAACGTTGTCTTTGGTGGCTCATTCAGATGTGTCCGTTGTGTAACAAAGTTTATTTTCAAGCTTTAATTACTTTCAGTTGTTGGAGTGAGGACAGCTTATTTTATTGTATGTGAGTATTAACTCAATTTGTGCTGATATATGTTTGGTGTGTTACAAGTAGCTTATTTATTGTATTTTTAAAGCCTCGAAACTGTAAGCGGTTTCGTGAACGCTCTGACGTACGCTACAGTAATTTCTCTCTTCCATTCATTGGGTAACATATCAACTTACCTGTTCTTCCACATCTCTGGCGCAACACACTTGAAAAGTGTCTATTCCCTCCTTATCTGGTCTATATTTTGATCACGCTTCAATTCCATTAACAGCTCCACTCCGCAGGTACACCTCATTATTGTGAAACATCAAGTTGATGTTTTCACCCACTGACATCCCCTTTTGTGCAAGAACAGTGGTCTGTTCAGTTATCTGAAGTGCACGATTACAGATGTTGGTTTGTTCTCCGAATTTGAGAGATTTCATACCTATCGAAGACATTTGGAATGTTACGTTTCCTCAGGTCATAGCTCAGAAGAAAGGCACTTGCTGTGTATAATAACGTCACGGCCTTAGCGTGGACATCATGTGGTATACCTCCGGCGCCCCAGCGACATATCAAAGCTTTTCAGAATCAGTTCAACAGAGAAAGCAGAGGAGAAAGACAAAGCTCTCTCGTGGTCGCCCATATGGGCAGCCGGTCAGTGGGTTATACAAGCAGCAGTGACGTAGGTTTCGTGCCCGGATAGAAATCGTGTTGTCGGCTCCTCGGTGAACAACGATCGTATGAAATGCAGCTCCCTCTCTCCTTCATAATGCCGCGAAGGTTGTCCCCGGCGCCGCTCACGTTGCAGTGGATCCTTGACTCGTGCAGAGTCTGTGGGCCTTGTACCCTCCACGTGTCTGCACTGGATTTCTGGAAGCCGGCGAACAAGGACAGGGACCGCGCAGCCGGCGGACCCCCGGGCCCGCGCTAAGTGTGTCATCGCTATTCAGCCCGCGTACGCGGCGCTAGGTGTGGCATCAGATACTCCAGCTGACCTACACGGGTCCCGCTCCGCTAGTTAGCCCCGCGCGGGACGTTCGGGCGTTTCCTAAAAGCTAGTGTATCACAAAAAATAAATCCGAGGCGATAAAAGCAGCTTTCCGTAATGAACTTTTAATTAAGTTCCTCGTTTTCCCAACATTTTAGGCACTCCTTTGCTTTTTCAACTTGTTTACAATGCAGACAAATCGAACTCCGACGGACATAAAATGATAAGCAACGAATCGGGGAGAAACTGTAGCCACGACTAGTCAATGACAGTATATCTTGTTTCCGCAACGTATGTGGCTGCTGTGTCACTTTATACCCCACAGAAGTAATGCACTGAGAAGAGGCATTTCTTGCAATCGAGAGATAACAGTTTATGGCTCATAGATCAATCGCTCCCCAGTTTATATCATGCGTGTTACAGTACGATAAGACAATAACTGAATTTATACCTCGCAAAATGTTATGGAGTTAGTGTGCTCCGAAGCTAGGTGCCCAGATAACAATGAGTCACAAAATATCATTAATTCATATGTTTTCGTTCGAAATATGGGTGTTGCTCAAAGGAGGGAAGGTTATACTTACTTAACAGTGCTGAAAGAGATAAAATAACAAAGAAAGCAGCCTTACTCTGCAAGAGTAATTTCTTCTCGAATTTTTTGTACCTTATGATGTAAATATATGAAGACAAATGTACACCATGCTCGGAGTATTGACTGGTGTGACGTAACTGCCCGACGAGAGTTCAATGTGCTGTGCATACTTTTTCTCCTGGGCGTCAGTTTTTTACAGATGGGAAAGAAACACGACGAAAGTCACGTTGTCATATCATGTTACAGGTATATGTAAATGTGGAATAAACCAACAATTTCACGTGAAACATGTTGTGGAGAAAAGAAAGCAAAATTGTCTACTAGATGTGAGCTGCAAGCTCTTCGCTTGTGAAAGCAGTGGATCGGTTCCAAAGAAACCCAGGTCTAGCAGGTGTCGCAGACATCCCGGCCGTGAAGTTTGCGACCCGTGACGTCGACGACCAGAAATATTTTATCAGTGAGTTTTCCGACACTCAAAGAAAGTCGCAACAGCGGGGGAGGCTCTGGTCCGCAATACGACGGTGCAAACCTCTTTGGTGTTGTCTGTGGTTTCCCGAACTTTTTGTAGTAAGAACATCATATTTTTCCAGGCTTAAGACTGGCTATGCACAAAACACATGTGCTTAATCGATGTTTTTTTTTTAATTTTTAGTCCTATTAAAAAACGAAGTATTAAACTGCTGAGAGTGAAACGAGCAGTAGTGACGTAATGTTTTCTTCCTTGTCACAAATATTTTGCAGTTTTACGAGTATTTCGCTGTGTCCGAGGGTGTGGTTAGGCAGAAATCAAAGATTATAGTTTAAACCGCTGCGCGTGTGACATGTGTCTGCTGCCGCATCAATGGAAGCTGCAGCAGGGGGGGGGGGGGGGGAGGGGGTCAGGGGGAGGGGAGGGTCTGATCGGAAACACCACCGTGCGACATTGATTGGTCGGAAGTGCTACAGTATACGCGGAAGCTACAAAACTGTCGGATAGGCCAAGGAAGCGGCTACTGTATCACGGCACAATACAAAAAAAAAAAAAATGCACCCATACGACGCAAGTCGCTACTTCCTCACCAACTCTTCTTTAGTGACGACATGTCACTACAATGGCGCTACGTAAAGTTGCAACATTGCCTATTACTACCTAGGAGCTCATACATCTGCTTACAGTGATCAGCCAGGACATCATGACCAGCTCTATGTCGGCTCGGCTGTTAGAGGAGTGCTGTGGTGGGTGTCTGCAACACGTGGCGAAACCGAGGTGAAACCGCGTCCAGACGTTGTGGGGTTAGGTAGACAACCCTCAATTCAGAAGTCGGACGTCGTAAGTTGGGCAGGGAGGTAAAACAGGACAGGCCGCGAACTGCGGCGGAACTGACATAAGACATAAGACATTAGGGCATTATACAAGTGTGTCTGAACACAAAGTGCACCGAACACTCCAAATATGAGCCTTCACAGCCGACGGCCCGTGCATGGGGCAATGTTAACGACATCGGAAACTACGACTGAAATGACCATGTGACCGTGGGTACTAGGCGTTGGCGCTGTGGCAGAGCGTTGCGTGGTCTCAAGCATCCCGATACCTTCTTCATCTCACACCGGTGGGAGAATGGGAATCCGTCGTGTTCCAGGGGAACAGCTCCCTGGCACCTGTACTGCGGGATGGAGACAAGCTGGCGGCGGCTCCATTATGGTGTGTGGGACATTCACATGGGCATTACGGGTCCAATGGAGCTGATGTAAGGTACAGTGCCGGCCAAGGAGTATCGTACACTACTTTCATACCTCTTCGTGACGATGATGTTTCGTGAAGCCAGTGACATTTTACAGCGTGATAAGCGCCGCATCACAAGACCAGGAGTGTGAAGGAGTGGTTCGAGGAACGCAGTGGTGAGTTGCAATTGATGTACAGTCGCCCCAATATCGCCAAATCTGAACGCGATCTAACACATGT
Source organism: Schistocerca serialis cubense (assembly GCF_023864345.2). Classification (NCBI taxonomy): domain Eukaryota; kingdom Metazoa; phylum Arthropoda; class Insecta; order Orthoptera; family Acrididae; genus Schistocerca; species Schistocerca serialis. The sequence continues at coordinate 60,851,922 of NC_064644.1, read as the reverse complement.
GGGGTGTGATTGAACGTGGCGTCAGAGCTCATCGCACTCCTCACCGAAATTTATGGGAATTAGGTCACTCGAGTGTGAACATGTGGTGCCAACTCTCTCTGGCGACCTATCAAGGCCTCATTGCTTCCGTGCCACGACGCTTCGTCTCTATTATCGGTTCCAAAGATGGACACACCAGCTGTTAGATAGGTGGTCAAGTTGTTCTGGCTGATCAGTCTATATTCTCCTTCAAGCAGGGCCGGTTTAAGATCCACGCGACACAAGAGGCCGTTTGTGGCGCCAAGAAGAGTGGGGCGTGGGAGGAGCGTAAGTCAACAATTTGTACACTGAGTATATCATTAGTAGTAGCGTAAACTGACACCAGTGAGAACGTAAGAAAATACACGGTCCAGTCACGTTAATGTGGACCACTGCCTACTTGCGACGTCAAAGTAAAGTGCAGTAACCTCTCTCAGACGACAGTGGGCAATACCGGCAGTGGTGGGTGTAAAAAGAGCGTCGGGTTAGGGGGGAGGGTGCTGGGAGGGGAGCGGGGACGCGAGAAACGGTCCACTCATTTTGATGTGGAAACGGAGCTGGCGTTAAGGGGTATGATCATTGTCTTTGACGTCAAGGGTGGAAGCATTTCCGGAACGCCTACGTTCGTAAATGGTAAAATGGCGCTATCCAAAACGGACGCCGTCGCAACTGTGACGGAGGTGAACTGAACGGCGGTTGGGGAGAGCTGCACACGGGGCCGAACAGGCGCCCGACAGCTGAGCATCTGACCACCCAGATGAACCAAGCGGCTGCGAACAGTGTCTCCTCACTTAGTGTCCTGCGAATGTTGCTGCAGCGGGCGCCTCGTTCACGCACACGTGCTGACCGCTCTTCATCGGCGACCAAGGCTGGAATTTGTACGCCATTACCTCAACTGCATGTCCAATGAATGGCGAGAGATTGCTTCTTCAGACGTATCATGTTTTGTGTTCCATCAGACACATGGCTATTGACATGAACGGCGTGTAACATCTGAAGGCAAACATACTACGACAGTCGTTAAAAGAGTCCATGCCGAAGGAAGGAACTTTATGGCCTGAGGAATTGAGCCGTGCTGGCCCCGGCTTATGCGTTGGTTTAAACTTTGACTGTTACTGTGCCTTTGGTTTCCTTCGTTTATTTCCGTTATGCTGTGGTTCTTCCTCTTTCTACATGTGGAAGCAGCGGTGTGTATCGATATTCGCACCTTGTGCTATCTTTGGTCTGGTGCTTATAGTTTCCGGCTAGCCGGTGTGCGGCAGTCGCTCGGTTGGTGTGGAATAGCCAGGAAATCTCCGCGCGGCGCAATGGACCGGGCAAGCTCGCAATGTCGGAGTGTGTGGGAGCTGTTCCGATTGCTGCGAGCTTCGTGGCTCACCGACCCAGGACATCGAAGTTGGGTGGTGATTTAATTACCGAAGCCAGTCTCTTCACATTGTGCCGTTGGTTTTCATGGTTGGCTGTTGGGGGTATCCCCTTGAGCAACAGCGAGTGTTCGAGTTGGCGGAAGTTTGGCCACAATCCGGTGGAGATTAACTGTATTTTGGTTATTTGAAGTCCAAGTGCACCGACGGAGTTGTCTGCCTTGTGGCCGTTAGCGTTCCAGTTACCTGCCGTGTGACGTAAAATTCAGGCAGTGTCCTTTCCTCACTGTGTTGTCGCTGTCCAACCTGTGTGTGTAGTTTTGACAGCTTATGCATACTTGGTTGTGGGCGACTATGCCTTTTACGTTTTCGCTTTGTAGTTCCTTGTGTACTGGTCGAGTGGAAAGCAAGTCGTCTTGTCCGTGGGTCTGTTGTCTGACTCTTGGTTGGGTCGCCGGCGGATCGGATATAGTTGCGCCGACTTCCTGTCTCCCCTAAGCGAACGTTACTATTTCAACTACAGACCGATCCCCAGAAACGTCTGAGCGCCAGTGGCTGTATTGCCTTTTCTTATTGTTGTTTGATTGTGTATTTTAATGGCTCATAGCCGATGGTTTGAATTTGTATGCTTTTAGTTGGATTTTAAATATTGGGCCTTCAGACGCTTTAGAATTGAAAGTTCCTTAATTGTCAAGTCTCGCATTGTTTGCGCCTTCAGCCTCATTTAAAAAAATTATTTAACGATAAAGCCTTGGGCTTTCTACCTTATAAAAATTTATTGTAGTTGTGCTTTGAATCATGGGCCTTCAGCTGTTTCAAAAGTAAACTTCCTTATCGTTAAGTCTTCGATTGTTTGGTCCCTCAGCCTCCTTTCTTAAAAATTATTCAACGACAAAGTTGCCTTTGAAAATTTATTGTAGTTGTGTTTCTAATTCATGGGCCTTCAGTCACTTTAAAATTAAAATTCCTTACTTGTCAACTCTTAGATGTTTGGGTCTTCAGCCTTATCTGAAATATTATTTAAGAATAAAACCTTGCGCTTTCTGCTTTTTGAAAATTTATTGTAGTGGTGTTTTAAATCATGGGCCTTCAGCCATTTTAAAAATTAAAGAAGTTGTGCCCTTGATCCATAAGATTGTGTGACATATTCACTCGATAGTTAAGCTCGGAAATTTGCGCTGTAATGTTTGGACAACTAAATGAAGTTATATGTTTCGAGTGTAACTGACAGCCGCTCATTTTTGGCCCCTTTCCACGATTCCAACTACCTGTTCCGTCCTGCGGATTTAACCAGGCGTTTCAGGAATACATTCGTGGGATTCCCTGGGTAATCTCGTCATTTTGGAAGGCTCGATGTGTCAACACCAGTACGCGTCTATCCTTGGGGACCACGCTCGCCCATGCGGTGCTGTTTCTCTTTCCTTGTCACGATGACGTCTACCTGCAGAACAGCCATCACAGCCATCGTATGACACAGCTCGCAGTACACGCGCGTGGTTCGAAGATCGCCAGGATGATTTTGCTGTAGTCCCTTGACGAGCCAACTCCCCGGATTTAAGACAAATCTAGAATCCTTGCGAGCAACTCGCCATGGAGAAACGTATCGCAGCTGGCCACGACACTGGAGTCGACATGGCTCTCCATCACCGCAGACACCTTCCAGAATCTCACTCATCCTCTTCCCGCAAGGCACGCAGCGGTCCGCGCTTCAAAAGGCGATATTCATACTGTTGACAGGTGGTGTAAAAAAAAAAGGTTCAAATGGCTCTGAGCACTATGGTACTTAACATCTGATGTCAGCAGTCCCCTAGAACTTAGAACTACTTAAACCTAACTAACCTAAGGACATCACACAACACCCAGTCATCACGAGGCAGAGAAAATCCCTGACCCCTCCGAGAATCGAACCCGGGAACACGGGCGCGGGATGACAGGTGGTAAAACTGATGTTACTGGACAGTGTAGAAGCAACTACGTACTGGTCAACTAGAGAGAAACTGTCAATGCATAGCCCGGCCCGTGTGGCCGAGCGGTTCTAGGCGCTTCAGTCTGGAACCGCGCGACCGCTACGGTCGCAGTATAGAATCCTGCCTCGGGCATGGATGTGTGTGATGTCCTTAGGTTACTTAGGTTTAAGTAGTTCTAAGTTCTAGGGGACTGCTGACCTCAGATGTTGAGTTCTATAGTGCTCAGAGCCATTTGAATCATTTTTTCAATGTATACTGAACAGCTGCAGGAATTATACATGACTTTATTAATAGAAGATTTCTCTATCGCCACACACACAAAGTTTGGCGAGGTTTATCAACTTTCAACTATTTTGACAACACATATTCTAACGTTTAACGAGTGACTGGTGAGTAATTGACCAGCAACATACAACTCAACCAGTTAAATAGTGTCATTATGAGATTACGTGATAATTTCTATATACACTCCTGGAAATGGAAAAAAGAACACATTGACACCGGTGTGTCAGACCCACCATACTTGCTCCGGACACTGCGAGAGGGCTGTACAAGCAATGATCACACGCACGCACAGCGGACACACCAGGAACCGCGGTGTTGGCCGTCGAATGGCGCTAGCTGCGCAGCATTTGTGCACCGCCGCCGTCAGTGTCAGCCAGTTTGCCGTGGCATACGGAGCTCCATCGCAGTCTTTAACACTGGTAGCATGCCGCGACAGCGTGGACGTGAACCGTACGTGCAGTTGACGGACTTTGAGCGAGGGCGTATAGTGGGCATGCGGGAGGCCGGGTGGACGTACCGCCGAATTGCTCACCACGTGGGGCGTGAGGTCTCCACAGTACATCGATGTTGTCGCCAGTGGTCGGCGGAAGGTGCACGTGCCCGTCGACCTGGGACCGGACCGCAGCGACGCACGGAGGCACGCCAAGACCGTAGGATCCTACGCAGTGCCGTAGGGGACCGCACCGCCACTTCCCAGCAAATTAGGGACACTGTTGCTCCTGGGGTATCGGCGAGGACCATTCGCAACCGTCTCCATTAAGCTGGGCTACGGTCCCGCACACCGTTAGGCCGTCTTCCGCTCACGCCCCAACATCGTGCAGCCCGCCTCCAGTGGTGTCGCGACAGGCGTGAATGGAGGGACGAATGGAGACGTGTCGTCTTCAGCGATGAGAGTCGCTTCTGCCTTGGTGCCAGTGATGGTCGTATGCGTGTTTGGCACCGTGCAGGTGAGCGCCACAATCAGGACTGCATAGGACCGAGGCACACAGGGCCAACACCCGGCATCATGGTGTGGGGAGCGATCTCCTACACTGGCCGTACACCACTGGTGATCGTCGAGGGGACACTGAATAGTGCACGGTACATCCAAACCGTCATCGAACCCATCGTTGTACCATTCCTAGACCGGCAATGGAACTTGCTGTTCCAACAGGACAATGCACGTCCGCATGTATCCTGTGCCACCCAACGTGCTCTAGAAGGTGTAAGTCAACTACCCTGGCCAGCAAGATCTCCGGATCTGTCCCCCATTGAGCATGTTTGGGACTGGATGAAGCGTCGTCTCACGCGGTCTGCACGTCCAGCACGAACGCTGGTCCAACTGAGGCGCCAGGTGGAAATGGCATGGCAAGCCGTTCCACAGGACTACATCCAGCATCTCTACGATCGTCTCCATGGGAGAATAGCAGCCTGCATTGCTGCGAAAGGTGGATATACACTGTACTAGTGCCGACATTGTGCATGCTCTGTTGCCTGTGTCTATGTGCCTATGATTCTGTCAGTGTGATCATGTGATGTATCTGACCCCAGGAATGTGTCAATAAAGTTTCCCCTTCCTGGGACAATGAATTCACGGTGTTCTTATTTCAATTTCCAGGAGTGTATAGTTTGCAAATTACGGGATTAAAATGTTGCGTTATTACAGTAAAAAAACGAAATTCTATATTTGTATTCTCTTCACTAATTTTAATAGATAGAACTATCTCCCTGCTTTCACTAAAAAAATTTTAAGATCTCACATATTAGCTTAACTGGAAATTAATTTTTTTTATTTTTTAATGTTTAGCAGAGGGACAAGATCCAGAAATTTATTTTTTATTGGAATAAAAAGAAACACACTTCCACGTTAAGCAGATTTAGATTTATTTTTAAAGGTCTCACCAAGAGACCAAGGAAAGGCAAATAATGTCTGCAGGAAGCAAAAAGGAGGCATGATGAGTAATCATATGCAGACTCCCAGTACCGAAGTCGTAATGCAGTGGTTCCATGATCAGTGAAAAAGATGAGAAATGTTGTGGCTGTGCCGGCCAGTGTGGCCGAGCGGTTCTAGGCGCTACAGTCTGGAACCGCGTGACCGCTACGGTCGCAGGTTCGAATCCTTCCTCGGGCACGGTTGTGTGATGACCTTAGGTTAGTTAGATTTAAGTACTTCTAAGTTCTAGGGAACTGATGGCTTTAGATGTCAAGTCCCATAGTGCTCAGAGCCATTTTTTTTTGTTTGTTTTGTTTTGGCTGTTTACAGCCAGAGGCACGTCCTTACATTTCCGTCACATTCATGTGTTATCAGTTCTCAACACAGTTTGCATTGTTTCAAATTACGGGATATATCATTCTCGATGTACCCGCTGATATTGCATTCAAACGGCCACTCCCATCACGGAATTTTGGACAAAGAAAGGCATTCCTGTTGTTCCATAGCCCCCTTATTCACCGTATCTAAGTTCTTTCGACTTCATTTTCATAAGTCGAAAAAGTCTTAAAACTACTCCATTTTGTGACTGGCGGACTTCCAGAAGAATCTGACCGAGATGTTGAAGGCTCCACCAGTTGGAGGCTTTCAGCTATGGTACTGAGACTGGGAACAACGACTCCGAAGTGTGCAGCTGCCGAGGATAACTGTTTTGAATGGGACAGTATTGCTGCTGGAAAAAAAACCTGTGATAGATAAAAAATCTGTCTTATTACTTTTATTATGAACCTCGTGCTCTTCTGTAATTGTGTTTGTGTTCCACCATAATTTCGCAAATGTCGATTCTTAACGAACTATAATATACCATTCATAGACATTTATGGTGCGTTGACAACACAGTAATGGTCTTTCGGTAAATAGCTGAATCGCTGATGATAAAGCTGTGCTTCGAAATGTATTCTGGTGACGTAAACTAACTACTGAAAAGGCAGTAGACGGACTTTACTAGTGTAAAATTACTAATTTATATCGCAGCCTCGGTTAGCCACTGTCAACAACTCTAGTTACAAAGAAACTAATACAGCAAGTTTGATATTAGGCTTGTGTGGCATCGATGATAAGAACAAAGTAATGTACAATCAACGCACTGAAAAGAAAATAATACAAACTACGAGCAAAGTCATACAATTACATGACGATATTTTGTATTTAGAGCAGTTAAAGACGACAACTGGATAAACAGATGAGAATAAGTGGCATCCATTGATTTTGGTCACATTATTAAAGTTCTCACCCTCCCCCCCCCCCCCTTACATTCATTTTGCATATGACTGCCTGTGTCTGGACGTATCAGGCCATATTCAACATATTCTAAGTGGGAAACCGCCTAAAAGCAACACCATCTGGACTACAGGTTTGCGCGCACCCTGGTGACGTCACACACTGACGATCGAGTCTGTATCGGAACTGCGCTGTGAAGTACGCTGTAGCAAAACGGAATTAGGGAATTTCCGAACTGAAACTGCATCTGTTTTTCCGTGCTTTCTTCTCCTACACAGCCTTGTAATCAAACTAAGAAAATTGTACTATTACGTAAAATAACTGGACTGCTTTATAATTTCTTAGCATATAAAGCTGTTTTGATATTTTATTGTAAATATGCATCTGTAGGCCCGAAGACAAACTGTAATTTTAAATTCGTTTTTTTTTTTTTTTTCTTTCGTCTCGATGATTTACCTTTTCCTGCAGTAGGAAATCAGTCATATACAACAAGAAGCATAAATTTCTCACTAGTAATGAAGCGGCAGGGTTCCTACGTAATGTAAGTGTTCATTTTCCCCGTTATTCCAGCTGATTTTCCCCTTTATTAATCTCAAGTGCACACGAAACCCATATCATTCGACGGAATGGAGCATCTCCTAAGGCAATGTTCAATAACTCAAATAACACGACAAAGATCCTTGATTTCCCTAATTTTAAAGACATGTAAGAAACTTAAACATGAAATATTTTTGTGTTTTATATCCTTGACTGAGAATATTGTCAGAGAGAGCTACTAAGTTCATCATAAAGCACTTACCTCTTAATTTCCTACACTGCTTAATCTGTAAAGCGCTGCATGTTGTTACAAGAAGCTTAGAAGGTAATTTAAGTTTAAAATTACTTAATAAAAAGCCATATTTATATTATTGACGAAAATAATCCTGCAGATATTTGTATAAGTATCCAAAATGGTCCTGTACCTCAATGAAATAAAAATCCTGGAAACGCTGAAATCTGTTACGACTCACAAGAATACTAAATATTTTCGAGCCACTGAGTGGTATAGCAGAACATAACAGAAATGAAGACAAAATATTTCATTTCTTGAATACTAGTAATATAGATGTTGTTAAAACTCACCCAAGCTATTTCTAATATCATGCAAAACGTGTAGTTTGCATCAGCATCTAATAAATCAGGATGAAGCAGTAGCTACATACTTTCTTGTAACTCTCTCAGAAAACCCACTTATACTAGAACACGCTACAGATCAGTTTGAACACAGATGAATTTATTTATGAAACTACAAAGTACAGTCACCAACAAACTATACATATTCACATACTTCTTTACCTTTAACCCAAATGAATACAGACCCATTTGCAGATATTTTTCTCTTATTATGAGTATACAAAGACAATGCAGAAGGCGACATATAAGCAGATTTACCAAAGTCTTTATTTGCAAGTTCTGCCATATGGTCCGCAGCTCGTGGTCGTGCGGTAGCGTTGTCGCTTCCCGCGCCCGGGTTCCTGGGTTCGATTCCCGGCGGGGTCAGGGATTTTCTCTGCCTCGTGATGAGTGGGTGTTGCGTGATGTCCTTCGGTTAGTTAAGTTTAAGTAGTTCTAAGTTCTAGGGGACTGATGACCATAGATGTTGAGTCCCATAGTGCTCAGAGCCATCTTTTTCTGCCATATGGTAGGTACGATATGCAATAATGTCTCTATCAACGAAACTTTCAAGTCCAGGTACGTTAGGAACTCCCGTACCTCCACGTACAATGGCTACAGAGAGCCAACCATTACCATGATCAAAAGCATCATTAATGTCAATACTAAAATTAAGTCTACAACCACAGAAAACACAGGTCCGTCGACAAGTGCAATAGCAGCAACACTCTTAACTGGTATGGGGTTCTTCTTGTCTCCAGATGTTGTGGCGAACTCGATGTTCTCGATGGTTTTATAAACTGTCTTTTTAGAACGGCGACGAATTCTCCTGCAAGGCATCGTGGCGGCGTTCAATGCAGTTGCCTGTGCAGCAGCAGCAGCAGCAGCAGCAGCAGCAGCGCGAATGAGCCTCTGCGCGGCTCTCGCTCGATGCCTTACAGGAGAATTCGTCGCCGTTCTAAACAGACAGTTTATAAAACCATCGAGACCACAACATCTGGATACAAGAAGAACCGCACACCTGTTAAGCGTGTTGCTGCTATTGCACTTGTCGACGGACCTGTGTTTTCTGTGGTTGTAGACTTAATTTTAGTATTGACATTAATGATGCTTTTGTCTCATCTAAGAGTCGATGTGCTGGTGTAAGAGCACACACTGTATATACTGACAGGAAAAGTGACACGCATTTCATTATAAGCGTATTGTTAATTGACGGATTTCTAATGTGACTACAGATAACTGAAAAGACAAAACTTATTTCTGTAAATAGTAGAAATTGAACAGATGCATCTAGTTACAGTAGGCATAATATAACTAAAGGAGAAGAGGTTACACGCACAAAAAGTAGAATAAACTTCCAGGCTACAGTCATAAATGAATACTGCTGTTAAGATATTTTAGTTCTCACAGTCTAAAGGCCCACAACTAAATTTTTATTCAACTACACCAGGCAATTACAGTTATAATAATACTTAGTACAAACAGCTAGGAAGTTATTGTGAGTGCACATTTCAATATTAATTTCATCTTGCATAATACTGACTGCACTAATGTCAGCAATCTTTCACGAAACAGATGAACTCCATGCTAAACGGTTTGACTGATGGTCGTATGGGAGCAAAACAGTACCTTCATCAGTCATGTTCAGTAAATGAAAAGAAGAAGTAGGGAAAAGATGGGTAAAGTGGCCAGGTTGGGAAAAGCAGCCACTGCTTATTTAATTTCTTCAACACTGCTGCTTCCTACAGAGAAGTGGCCAAACCAGCCGTAATCGATACCATTAGTGTTGTCAGTGACGTTGACAAAGTAAGCTTTCTTCATTATCTTTCTGTGAAAACATTTAGGTTTTTCGGTCGTTTGATGTAAATTAAGTCACTCGTATTACTTTATTTACGTCACTCATATGTAGAGCAATAGGTCTTTTGCGAGGTCACTGTTCATACAGTGCCTCTTGGCTTACAAATATAAGTCAATGTCCTTTCCTTCGTGTGAACCACTGATACGGACACAGCGTTCGATGGGGAAACTGGCCACACTACACGTAGGCAAAAGTGGCCAAGGTGACGACTCTTCCCGACAGATAGCCACTGTTCCCTACAATTCATTTCCTGTCTGCCTCTCCCAACGACAATTACTTAATTCCATAGTTTATGCATAGTATACTACTTGAAGTTAAAACATCAGAGATCGTTTTATACACATAACTAATATCTGTGTACTGTTCTTCTGCAAGGGTTTCCAAGAGCTTCAAACAAAAAACATCCAAAAAAACAGGGCAACAAATGTGGCAGCCTGCTGCGATGCAAAAGGTAATTGAATCAGTAAAGAATGGTTACATGTCTTTCCCAGCAGCAGCAAAACAATTCGATATTCCAGGTAATACGCTAAAACGAAAAGCTCTGGGGCAAAATAGAGGTGCAGTTGGCAGTAACAAGGTTATGCGGAGCTTAAGGGTAGTGTTCAGTGAAGAACAACAGCATAATATCCTTAACTACATTTCTCAAATAGAAAAGCAATTTTATGGAATTACAGTGAATGACTTGTGGTGGTTAGCCTTCCAGTTGGCAGGGCACAGCAAAATACAACATCGTTTCAGCAAAGAGTCTGAAATGGCAGGCAAAGACTGGGTGGATAAGATGTCAGAACTGTAAACTTTGTATGCTGTATATTGTGTGCTGTATGTAATGAGGACGATAACAACCTCATGAGATAATTTTCTACCTGACTTAATATTGTTTACAATGAAATGAACACCCTTAGCTGCTTACAGGTGTTGACATACGTCAAGAGGGACAGATGAAAATGTGTGCCCCGACCCGGGATCGCCTGCTTACATGGCCTGCTTACATGGCAGACGCTCTATCCATCTGAGCCACCGAGGATATAGAGGACAGCGCGACTGCATGGATTTATCTCTGGCACGCCTCCCGCGAAACCCACATTGTCAACGTATTGTCCCGCACTACATTCGTAGTGCCCTCGCCCATTATACTCATTACTCGCGGCGCGTTGCCGATTCCCGTAAGAGTTCGGGCACTGTTTGTGCATTCGCACAGGAGAAGAAGATGGTCAAGTGGCCGGTGAGCCTTGACTATATATATATACACTTAGATGGTATCTGTTCTTTCGGACATGTAAGCAGAAGATCCCGGGTTCGAGTCCCGGTTGGGGCACACATTTTCATCTGTCCCCACTGACGTATGTCAACGCCTGTAAGCAGCTAAGGCTGTCCATTTCATTGCAATTTCATTCTAACGAGCTGCATGGTCACCGATGGTATCTGTTCTTTCGGACATGTCCGAAAGAACAGATACCATCTTAGTGTATATTAATACTGCATCTCAGTGGATAAACTGTGAATGAAATAGGTTGAAATAGTAACCCATAATTAGTTGTTTATTTCTCTATTTACATCATTAGGTATTGTTGAACTTTCTGTGACAACAGTGTACTGCAATACATTTCTTTCTCATTTGTATTATTGTCCGCCTAATAATAATCACCGGAGAAATAAGCAGTATAAGGCTACCCATTTTTGTTATAACTAAACAATCTATTTGTGAGTGGTGGCCAAGGTCTGAGCAGTGTAGCCCATTAGGTACGGAGAAGTGGCCACTGTGTGAGCATTCAGAAGGACTTTTATATATCCTCTAAAATATACTCTTACCTTAGGTATAAATATTTGGGGTAATACCTGTCACCCTTGAAGTGAAACACATCACAATATGTTCTACAACATTTCTCTAACTCATGTCATTCCTTCTCGTTTAGACGTTCCGTTCGCAACGCACCTTTCTCCTCCACATTCATGTTTTGTAATCTTGTGCCCATTCTAGCGTTCCTCTCACTCTCCTTCTGGTTGCTTCTCTGCAAAAGTTTTCGTTGATTAACCACACAGAACTAACGACGCACTGGGCCTCATTTTCCTTTACCATACTGATAATAAACTTCCCCTGTATATTTCGCACTAATGCTTCAGGTATATACAGGGTGGTCCATTGATAGTGACCAGGCCAAATATATCACGAAATAAACATCAAACGAAAAAACTACAAAGAACGAAACTCGTCTAGCTTGAACGGGGAAACAAGATGGCGCTATGGTTGGCCCACTAGATGGCGCTGCCATAGGTCAAACTGATATCAACTGTGATTTTTAAATAGGAACCCCAATTTTTTGTTACATATTCGTGTAGTACGTTAAGAAATATGAATGTTTTAATTGGACCACTGTTTTCGCTTTGTGATAGATGACGCTGTAATAGCCACAAAGGTATAAGTACGTGGTATCACGAAACATTCCGCCAGTGCGGACGGTATTTGCTTCGTGATACATTACCCGTGTTAAAATGGACCGTTTACCAATTGCGGAAAAGGTCGATATCGTGTTTATGTATGGCTATTGTGATCAAAACGCCCAATGGGAGTGTGCTATGTATGCTGCTCGGTATCCTGGACGACTCATCCAAGTGTTCGGACCGTTCACCGGATAGTTACGTTATTTAAGGAAACAGGAAGTGTTCAGCCACATGTGGAACGTCAACCACGACCTGCAACAAATGATGATGCCCAAGTAGGTGTTTTATCTGCTGTCGCGGCTAATCCGCCCATCAGTAGCAGACAAATTGCACGAGAATCGGGAATCTCAAAACCGTCGGTGTTGAGAATGCTACATCAACATCGATTGCATCTGTGCCATATTTCTATGCACCATGAATTGCATGGCGACGACTTTGAACGTCATGTACAGTTCTGCCAGTGGACACAAGAGAAATTACGGGACAATGACAGATTTTTTGCACGCGTTCTATTTAGCGACGAATCGTCATTCACCAACAGCGGCAACGTAAACCGGCATAATATGCACTATTGGGCAACGGAAGATCCACGATGCCTGCGACAAGTGGAACATCAGCGGCCTTGACGAGTTAATGTATAGTGCGGCATTGTGGGAGGAAGGATAATCGGCCCCCATTTTATCGATAACAATCTAAATGGTGCAATGTATGCTGATTTTCTACCGATGTTACTACAACATGTTTCACTGCGTGACAGAATGGCGATGTACTTCCAACATGATGGATGTCCGGCACATAGCTCGCGTGCGGTTGAAGCGGTATTGAATAGCATATTTCATGACAGGTGGATTGGTCGTCGAAGCACCATACCATGGCCCGCGCACGTTCACCGGATCTGACGTCCTCGGATTTCTTTCCGTGGGTAAAGTTGAAGGATATTTGCTATCGTGATCCACCGACAACGCCTAACAACATGCGTCAGCGCATTGTCAATGCATGTGCGAACATTACGGAAGGCGAACTACTCGCTGTTGAGAGGAAAGTCGTTAGACGTATTGCCAAATTCATTGAGGTTGACTGACATCATTTTGAGCATTTATTGCATTAATATGGTATTTACAGGTAATCACGCTGTAACAGTATGCGTTCTCAGAAATGATAAGTTAACAAAGGTACATGTATCACAATGGAACAACCGAAATAAAATGTTCAAACGTACCTACGTTCGGCATTTTAATTTAAAGAACCTACCTGTTACCAACTGTTCGTCTAAAATTGTGAGCCATATGTTTGTGACTATTACAGCGCCATCTATCACAAAGTGAAAAAAGTGGTCCACCTAAAACATTCATATTTCTTTACGTACTACACGAATATGTAATAAAAATGAGGGTTCCTACTTAAAAAACGCAGTTGATATCCGTTTGACCTATGGCAGCGCCATCTAGCGGGCCAACCATAGCGCCATCTGGTTTCTCCCTTTAAGCTAGACAAGTTTCGTTCTTTGTAGTTTCTCCGTTTGACGCTTATTTCGTGAGATATTTGGCCCGGTCACGATCAATGGACCACCCTGTATACACCCTTCCTTACTTCCTGTTTTGTCACTGTAACTTCTTCCTTCTGGAATCCTGTCATGTCCTTCTAATCTGAATCTCATTACATTTTTCGCTGGGTCCTATCGTTTCTTCGTGAACGCGTCTTCCAAATTTTTTGACGTGTCTTCTTCTTTTTTCACTGAAAATTGTTTTCTTTCATTAATTCCACACTCAGTTCTCTATCCTTTTAATTTTCTGTGTCCTGTATCCTTATCTTTCTGGTCACTTACCCATGTTCCTGTCGGTCACTGTGGTTCCTTCCCTTCGTGTACAGTCAATACTAGAGCATCATATCCACTCACATTTAATCGTCTATTTCGATAATCAGTAATGGCTCCTAGATTTAGTAGGAAATCCCTGTCTACCAAATCATTGCACGGGAAGTCTGCTCCATTTCGTAACACACGAAATTTGTGTTCTCCTGGCACATTTCCGTCTGTTTGTAAGTGCAGCTTCACTGTACGAAGTGTGCTCATTGTGCCCTGCTTAATCTTTTTAATCTTCGTACCTCTTCCCGATCTGCCGCGTGGGATTAGCCGAGCGGTCTAGGCGCTGCAGTCATGGACTGTGCGGCTGATCCCGACGGAGTTTCGAGTCCTCCCCCTGGCTTGGGTGTGTGTCTGTTTGTCCTTAGGATAATTTAGGTTAAGTAGTGTGTAAGCTTAGGGACTGATGACCTTAGCAGTTAAGTCCCATAAGATTTCACACACATTTGAACATTTTTCTTCCCGATCTATCAGTAATTTGGTAGTCAGTGCTACTTCTTCGAGTAAACTGATGTGTGTTCCTTCTATCAAAAATTTCAATTCCTTACCAAATTCGTCACATTTGATCATTTTCAGCGTCGCACCCAATTACACTGTCTTGGGCCGCTCGGAGGCTACGCGAGAATGCTGCCCGTACCATCTGATTAGTTTCCTCGCCATTCTCCTGGTATCTTTTCGTGTGTCTCTCGACAGTTGGAAACTTTCCGTGTTTCTCTCGACATTGAGGTGCTGTATATCCGTATTTATTGCTGATATAACATCGGGGAGATAGACAATCCTATGCCCTCTGCCCTATGCCCACGGCCCGGCATTATAATCTTGGTACATGTAGCATTGGTATACCCTTTCTCATTACAGTGAGAATAAAAATCCTGAAACTGCATAGCTCCGGCTGCCCTCTTGGGTGTCTACACCACCCTTACCTTGGCGTTCTTTCGGCACCGTTTTCCTATATGTCTCATTTTCCCACATTTATACCACTTTACACCTTTCGTTTACTTATCAATCTTAGCTGGGCCCACTATTCCCTTGTAGCCTGATTCTTTTCTCAGATGGACAGATCGCACTCTTGTGCAATTTTCATAGCCACGTTTAAATTAACATTCTGGTCTCGACTGTGTACTATCGTCTGAAATCTCTCGTTTACCGACCCTTGAGGCAAGAACGCACAACTTAGTGCATACACCAATTCGACTGCACCCTTTATTTGATCTCGGGGAGTTACTCTCGCCACAGCAACGGTTTGAATAGCTCGTCTATCCTGTTTCCCCATGAGGCTATTGATTCCCCAGAGAACTCTCTGAATTGAAACGTTCTAACTGCATAGAAATCAATGGTTCGTTTGTCCGCACAATTTTCCTGCCAGTTATTTGTATTTTCTGTGACCAACAAATTTGGTCTAGCATCTACAGTTCACATATTGAAATAATTGATTAATCTGTTCTGGTTTCAGTGCATCAAACACGGCAGTTTCTTTTCAATAGACTCCAGCATCTCCATTTTGTTCCCTTATTCCTATGTTGTCATTACTGGAGGACGTCATTTTTACTTTTGTTTATTTTCTCAAATGATCTTATAGTTGATGGTTTGCGTTGTCTTGCCGTCTGGAGCCGGTGACCCTCAACTGCTCTGCTGGGTTGGCGCACCGCTACTCGTAGCCTTGGGCTCTGCTACTCGCACTGGATGGCGCCTGCTGGGCTCTCCGAATCTGAGGCGCTGCTATTCGTAAACTTGGGCACTGCTACTCGTAATGGCTTCTTCTTCTTACGGTGAGTGTCTGTGACCCAGCTGCTTCTCTGCTAACCTCTGTCTGCAACCCACATTTATACTCTCTCAGTGCCTCATTCCATCTCTATTATGCAAACCTTAGATCTGACACCAAATTTTTACTGTCGAATCCCAGCACAGGTGGTGCCTTTCACCACTACAGACTTATTATTACCCACGAGGCGCAATCATGGCGTTTGGTGCTTTTCTGAAATAGGATTCAACCTTCATAATATACACACATAAAAAAAATTTGGCATCACCTTTGTTTCGAGAGTTCTGGAACCCGTACAGAAAATTGGAATAGAGATGAACATAAACATCATTTCCGCCATTTTATTGCTCATGAAAACCACACATTGCATGTTGTATCACCATCCAGCGAGACCTACAGAGGTGGTGGTCCAGATTGTTGTACACACCGGTACCTCTAATACCCAGCAGCACGTCCTCTTGCATTGATGCATGCCTGTATTCGTCGTGGCATACAACCCACAAGTTCATCAACGCACTGTTGGTCAAGATTGTGTCACTCTTCAGCGGCGTTTCGGATTAGATCCCTGAGTGGTTGGTGGGTCACGTCGTCCACAAACAGCCGTCTTCAATCTATCTCAGGCCTGTTCGATAATATTCATTTCTGGAGAACATGCTGATCACTCTAGTCGAGCGAAGTCGTTATCCTAAAGGAAGTCATTCACAAGATGTGGACGATGGGGACGCGAATTGTCGCCCATGAAGACGAATGCCTCGCCAATGTGCTGCTGATATGGTTGCACTATCGCTCGGAGCATGGCATTCAGGTATCGTACAGCCGTTACGGCGCCTTCCATGACCATCAGCGGCGTACTTCGACCCAACATAGTGTCACCCCAAAACAGTAGGGAACCTCCAACTTGCTGCACTCGCTGGACAGTGTGTCTAAGGCGTTCAGCCTGACCGGGTTGACTCCAAACATGTCTCCGACGATTGTTTCGTTGAAGGCATATGCGACACTCATCGGTGAAGAGAACGTGATGCCAATCCTCAGTGGTCCATTCGGCATGTTGTTGGGCCCGTGTGTACCGCGCTGCATGGTGTCGCTGTTGCAAAGATGGACCTCACCATGGACGTCGGGAGTGACGTTCCGCATCATGCAGCCTCCTGCGCACAGTTTAAGTGGTAAAATGACGTCCTGTGGCTGAATTAAAATCATCATTCAACATGGTGGCCTTGCTGTCAGGGTTCCTCCGAGTCATAATACGTAGGTAGCGGTCATCTACTGCAGTAGTAGTCCTTGGGCGGCCTGAGGGAGACATGTCATCGACAGTTCCTTTCACTCTGTATCTCCTGCATTTCCGAACAACATCCCTATGCCTCACTCCGAACCGCCTGGACGCGTCCCTTGTTGAGAGCCCTTCCTGGCACAAAGTAACAATACGGACGCGATCGAACCGCGGACTGGAACTGATCGGCTGTCGTACCCCCTCCGTCTAATAGGTGCTGCTCATGCATGGTTGTTTACATCTTTGGGTGAGTTTAGTGATTAGTGTCATCTCTGAACAGTCAAAGGGACTGCGTCTGTCATGCAATATCCACAGTAAACGTCTGTCTTCAGGAGTTCTGGGAACCGGGGTGATGCAAAATCTTTTTTGATGTGTGTATATGAGAGGAGAAATAGCCTCCTTGGTTGGCTGGGAGTTTGTTGAAGTCAGTATTGTCGACTGTAATGAAGTAGTGTAGCAGACAGAGTCTCCATAAGTTGTAACTTGTTACTTGAATATAACTGTTTATCTGTTAGATGCAACTGGCATTATAGAGCATGAGAGTAGATAAGGTATCCGGTATGCTATACAGACGGTCAACTAGCGAAATGAATCTGATACGAGTGCTATTAGTAACAAACAATCTGCTAACTATTGGCTCCTGGGCCGATTTCAGTATTAGTATATAGCCACTTGGCTTCGCAGTACAGGAGACAAGTCGTCAGTTATAACTTGGTCCTCTCATTTAGTGGAATCCTGAAGTATTACTCGTTGAGACAGAGATAGTATTCTCCGTTCAATACAGTTCCAAGTGAGGTACAATAGATACTTATCTCGCAGTTGTTATGTGTCCCGAGAGTATTTCCACAGACTTCTCGAGTCTTCATCTGCTGCTGCAGTGCCGTCGCTGTTCCGTAAGCAGACTCTTCCGTACTGCAACTGATTAGCGAATCTCCTCTCTGCTGAGAGCAGCCACTTTTATATGCGTCATAACTGATCTGGTTCCACCCAGCCTTCCTGAGTGACCTCAATACTGTCTGGGTTAATCAAGTACGTATGCTGATGCTGTATTGCCCGACTGGACTCTCTATTTTGTAGAATTCCATCTCCTTTGAACTGCCTTACAGCTAGATAAATTCTGTTGTTGCCCATTATGTGTGTCAGTGGAATATTTCCTCTATCTTATTTGACCTTGTCCCCTCAGTGTCTTGGCGACTTCTCTAGTGTCCGTGTGCTGGCTGGTTGTCTAAATGACGAGTGGCCTCCAGTTTCAAGTTGCGTTATCTTCTCCAAATCTGCTGTTAGCTTTCTTATTTGTTACGTACTCTGGTGACGCAAAGCACTTACTCCATCCTTAAGTAATTCTCTTTTTGAACTGATTATTAATTAAATTTTTAAATCGTCTCAGAGCATGACTCTGTGATGAGATCAGATTAAGGGAGGAAACTGGCAGAGGAGGGGGTTGGTTTTCCTGAATGGTTTCTCGTATAGCGTCATCTTAAGTGTCAACGGCCTTGCCGCAGTGGTAACACCGGTTCCCGTCAGATCACCGAAGATAAGCTTTGTCGGGCTAGGCTATCACTTGGATGGGTGACCATCTGGTCTGCTGAGCGCTGTTGGCAAGCGGGGTGCACTCAGCCCTTGTGAGCTTTAGGAGCTGTAGCGGCTCCGGTCTCGGAAACTGACATACCATCGAGAGAGCGTTGTGCTGACCACATGCCCCTCCATATCCGCATTCAGTGACGCCAGTGGTTCAGGATGAGACGGCGGCCGGTCGGTACCTTTAGGCCTTCATAGCCTGTCCGGGAGGAGTTTATCTCAAGTAATTGTGGTTGGTCATATTTATTCGTTCACTGACATATCACTCTCCAATATCTCATTCTGTTGAACAAGTCAAGATATTCATTAATGGCCATAAAGTGCCACTGTGACCTGTTTATTTCAGATATGGTACACAAATCACGACGAGTTGACACTAGCTGGTTGAAAAAAAAAAAGTCGCTTGACTCCATCTGTAATATCCCATTGCTTTTTTTACCTACAACTTCATACTAAGCTACGGTGGCAGATTCGAATTCTTTCTCGGGCATGGATGTGTGTGATGTCCTTAGGTTAGTTAGGTTTAAGTAGTTCTAGGCTCTAGGGAACTGATGACCTCAGAAATTGAGTCCCATGGTGCTCAGAGCCGTTTGAACTTCATGCTAAGCGTTTATATAACGTTACTCATTTTAGAGAACACAATTATCTGTCTACACTCAGGAATAGTTAAAAACTGGTTAATATGAGTAATAGTGTGACTGAGGAGTTACATACCTTCGTCCTCATATTTAGATATAATGTGGAATGGCTAATAAAGTCTCTTTTAGTCTTTTTCTTTTTTAATAGAATTTCTGATTTTCTGCCTGATGCCTTCCAGTAACATGTTAGACCTTTTAGAGAAAGTATGCTCACAACTTTGTCTGGATTTCCACTTCATTTATCTCCGGAATGTTTATAGGAAAACAGGAGTAATAGCATTGCAATTTAATACACATAGAGTAAAAAAAAAAAAAAAAAAAAAAAAAAAAAAAAAAAAAAAAAAAAAAAAAAAAAGAAAACATGGTGACTGGCGGTATTGTGTTCGAAAGCCAAAATCCCTGAAAAGCAACCGTATAATTAATTTAGAAGAAATTAGATGCCAGAGGAAAACGGAAGTGTAGGTTGACGACCGATTACCGTAAGGTAAATGAGGTTTCACCATGTAAGATAGTCATAATCCCGAATATATCACCAATTCTGAACCAACTGGGAAAAGCCTAGAATTTTTCCGCATTGGAGTTAGCAAGTGGATACCATCAGATATTAAGGGATCCACAAGACAGGGAGAAAACGGTGTTTGGTACTAACTACCAGCACTACGAGTACAAGGGTATGGAAGTTCGTTGCAAGAACACAAGGAGACACAGACTGAAATTGCACCCAGACAAAAGTGAATTTTTAAGGAAGGAAGCGATACTTTTGGGACATAAAATAATAGATAACGGAGGGTAGCCAGACGGCCGAAACATAGAGAAGAAATTCCCAGTACCCAAGACAGAGAAATAATTAAAAGGGACTGCTAGGGTGCTATCACAAGTCCATCCAGGATTCCAGTAAAAATGCAACTCCTTTGCATAAGTTGCTAAAGAACAACGAAAAGTACGAATGGGGAAGACAGCAAGAAGAAGCTTTTGAGGAATTATAAACAAAATTAATCAGTCCTCCCATACTGCAGTATCCCGACTTTAAGAAACCATTTATTATTACCTCTGGTGCTAGCGGAACTGTGATAGGTGGAGTATTATCACACGGTAAGGTTGAAAAGAACCTACCAATAGCAGAGGCCCTCATGACGTAACAGAAGTAACTGCCCAATGTCTTCATCAGAGTAAACAGGAAGCAGGAGTTGAAAGTGCCTGGTAATAGATTGAAACTTTATTATTAAGACATTTCGTATCAAAATTTTGATTACAGACGCATCATGGTGTCCTCAACCACTAGCACGTGGATTTTGATGACGGCTAGCTGGTGGCGGGTCTTCCAGTGTCACGTGCAAAGCGAGATGGATAATATTGTGGAGATTCACACCATTAAAACATCCCCCGAACTTTATTACCATCATCAAGGAGCTGTAGAACTAACCAGTACCGCTTGTAAATTTGTAACCTACTTGAATCTGACGACACTCGACGAAAGATTTCACACACTAAGTAGACTATGGCTAAGGGCAGGGCAACAATGTAAGGAGAAACTGAAACAACTAAACCTTAGCAAGTGAGAATGTAATATGCTAATGAATGGGATGAGACACAATGTAGAAAGCTTAAAAGTAACCAAGTCGCTAATAAATCAATTAACACGAGCGGCGAGGACACAAAAGAGAAGAGTTCTCAGTTTTGTGGGAGAAGTCGGCAAGGTGTTTCTCGGAACATTCAACGAGGTCGATGCTGCCTGTTATAAGTTTCACATAGATCGTATGGATTCGAGATCAGAATAGTTCTTGAAATTAACCAAAGAGCAAGTACCAGTAGTCAGAGCCACATCGTCTGGATTGAATCGAATAGTAGCGTCAGTAGCCGCAAATGAGCAGTTGCATAAAAACGGAATTACCAAGCTACAACAGTTTATTGCTTGCTCTGTAAGAACCACATATCAGTGTCTAAAGAGGACTGAAGCAATCATCACGTTTAACGAATAACTCCTAAAGTTACATGTACTATTTAATCCACTAAGTAGAGAATATGAACAATTAGTAAGTGCTATAATTTACGCATAGAAAGGTATTCTAGCACCACACATGGTATATCCAGTTTAAACTGTCCAGTGCCAATAACAGATTCAGACAGAGTTAAAAGGGGTACGATTTCCAGTACCGCTAATAGTCAAGTATGGCTACATATTATCGAAAGTCATGGAGCCTGATGTGTCTATACCCAACGATATATTAGGTTATGTCATTAGCGTATCTCTAAATGAAAATAAGGAATTCAGCCTTTATAAAATGTTACCATTAAACCATGGCAAGGATAATGCATATATACAACTAGAGAAGGAGTACAAACCGCCTTCAGTCACAAGTTGGGTTTAAACACAGACTTGACGACATCCACATCAGCCTAACTGTACTTCACACAGAACCCAACAGTAAGAAACTTAATCTACTAGAACAGTTAGAAATAATGCTACACAAAGAAAAAAGTTAATTTTTTTCCTGAGGAATCAAATCTATAATAGTACAAACAGCTGACATCCTACAACATGGTGCCAAATAATTATTTTAATAATACCCATGTACTAGTAATACTGTGAAACAAGAAAATCGATAATATTTAGAAGTAGAACATCTGTGTGAACGAGAATCTTTGGCATGTTCACGTTCTGCTGCTACAATGTGCGAAAAAGTGTGTGAATATGTACATATACCAGTATGTACTGCAAAATTAAAGATGTGTACTGTGTATACCAACTGCACAACAGAAGCAGACATCACACAATGTTAAACTGTAAGTTAATTTCATATTATTCACGCTTTTAAACTTGTATCTACAATATACCATGTTGTAACACAAAAATGTAATATAAACAGGCAAACAACTAAAGAAACCTGATTTAAATCACTAAAAAGCATCTGAAGATGAGCCTCCAGGGCTCTAAATGCATAGTGGAATAAATAAACGCAACTTGTGACTGAAGGCAGTTTGTTCTTCATTTTACGAAAGTAAAACAGTCGCGGACGAAACACTGCAAAACAATGGATAAAATTAGAGAAGGAGTATTTATTAATAGATAGTTCTAAGAAATTGTATGCTAAGCTCTCACCGGATCAACTAAAACGTAATGAAATGGACAAACAAATACGTATCTGTCGACAAATCTGTGGGTTAAGTTGATGTGTAACCAAGAAGATTGTGAAGTAAAATTGTTACAGGATAATCATATCCCTAATTGAGTGAACAAAACTATTTTCTTAGAAGGAAGTCTAAGGACTACTTTAAAGGCTGACGAGTGGCTTTACATAACACCCAAGGAAGAAGACATGACTACATTATGTAGTAACTATCCATCTACAGATATTATAGTAAATGGGACTGGGAGAATAAAATGCCAGAGAACTTGTTAACGGTACAATTCACACTTCTGTATCCAATCTGATAAAGTGATTCACGAAAATGGCACTAGAAAAGATGTGACTCCAAATGTCAAAGTCAACTTAGACTGTTGTAAAGCAATCGAGGAAAAATCAAAATACAATTCGACTTACCACTGAAACGTATTACATCAAATGTAGATGATCTAAGGATAGCCTGGGAAACGACTAGAGGACGTTGACAACTTCACCGATAAAGAACACTAGACAAATAACAGGAAAAGAAGGTTCACACTTATCCATTGCCACTTACCTGAGCATAATTTTGATTACTTTTGTTACTATATTTCATTGCTGTGCAAACTGTAATTGTTGCAAATACTTGTAAAAAGAGCTATTTTATGAAAATGGAGAAGGAATTGCTGTAGTTCAATTTCTGTAAGGGCGTCAGAAGTACGAATTCAAAAAATAAATAGAATACCCTTAAGAACAAAGGAAAGAGATGACGATATGTTCATCTACGAAATGCACCCAAGGGAGGTGGATGACAGAATAAAAATAAAGAGCAGACGTTAAAATGTTTTAGAGGATAAGATGTTTCTATTTCTGGAAAAATGTTGGAAACTTTTGTAAAAGACATGTGGACTTTGTAAAAATCATGTTTGTGTTAATGAGCTTTGAACACTGCACATTAATTTAAGCATGTGAGGAGGGAGTCATCCCCTCAGACGATTTAAAGATTTAATTAACAGTGAGATCAAAACGAGAATTACTTGAGGATGGTGTCAGGGTCTTGCCTCGCCTGAGTACATGACAAATAGGACAACTAACAGGATATCTGGACAAGATAACGCCACATCAAACTAGAGGGCACTAGTCATTTAGGCAGTCAAGTAACACACAGGCACAAGAGAAGGTGCCAAGACACTGACAGGAGAGAGGACAAAGTCAAGTAAGATGTAGAAAATATTCCACTGACGAACACATTGGACGACAACAGAACTCATTTAACATTAAGGCAGTCACATTTAGAAGGAGTTATCCCAAAGAGAGAGTTCAACCGGGTAATACAGCATCACTGCATGTGATGGAAAACTTCTTAGTAGATTAAACCAGACAGAACTGAATTCGCACGGGAAGGCTATGTACAACCAGATCAGTTATGATGGATATAAAAGTGTCTGTTAGGAGCAGAGAGGAGGTCCGCTAATCAGTACGGAGCAGTCAGCTTGGGGAGCAGCAACGCCGTCGTAGCAGAAGATAAAGACTTAGTTTCTTCAGCCGCGAGAAGCCAGTGGAAAGACTCTCGGGACACAAAAGAACTGCGAGATAAGTAGATATTACACATTTCTTGGAGTAGTATTGAACAGAATGCCTGTCTCTCTCTTAGCGAGTAATACTTCAGGATTTCAAAAAATTACAGGACTCTTTCTCCTTCTCATCTCCATTAAAAAGGTTTTAAAAGGTGAATCCTATCTGAGAGAGGCACCTCGATGTCGCCAAGTCCTGATCGCGCCACACAAGTAACGCCATGTCAATACTGGTGAAGCACACCACCTGTGCTGGGACGTGACAACAGGAAGGATGGTAGCAATTGAAGTTGACCCAATGAACTGTGCCCACAGAACACCACATATGAAACTTTACACAGAGTTAATAATCAACCAGCTGCTTCCTGACATTCTAATTATGTATTCACAAAAGCGTCATAAATAAGGGAACATTAAGTGCCTTTTAAACAGCACTATTTGTAGCAGTGTGGCCGCCTGGGTTACAGGAAAGGGCAGCAACTGATGCATTTCAAGATTTTTTCACGGACCATCCAAACCAAATTTGACTACAGCAATCCATAGAAGACCAATAAATGTGCCGCAAGAATGTCACAATATAGACAAAAATAGTAAAAAAAAATAGGGTACTAGTGAACTGAATAAATTAAAATGCAGCTCAAACGAAATGTTCTACGTAAAATATGTACATGCAAAAGAATTTATGGAATTGATGTGGAAGGAACCAAGAAGAAAAGCAGTTATAGGGTTACTGAAGGAGCTCACAATTACTATGAGATAGCCACCTCTGTAGAAGCATTACACTAAATTTAAAATAAGAACTTACTGTCAGATTTTTCTATTCAGGACCACCACTAATTGCAGAACAAAGTCTTCTTATTTTGCTTGGGTGGGGCGTTTACAGGTTTCCAGTTTCCTTACGAGCCTATAGGCAGATTAACACAAGAGAAAACAACAGCAAGTCCTGTGGTTTGTATCTTATTCTATGCCTGCTACTCACAAGATATAATTGAGACTTCACAAGCTGAAAAAATCCTTTATCATCGTAGTCTTCAATAAGCATTAAAGTATCTTGCATTATCTCTGGTAATTGTTTCATTTCGTGTGTGTTTACAGCATACGTCAGTATATTTTCAGTACCATGAAACTAATTTACTTTCATAGGAAATTTGTGTATGGCCTGCAAATTATTTACTAAAATTTCCTTATAAGAAACAAACATCCCACTGTTCGTTAATAACTACAGATAACAACCGAGCTACAGAACCTGGTGTGTCGACATTAGGAAAAAATTCACTTTTTTTTAATATTTGCTGCTGACTGCAGACATTAGTTACTTCACTATTCCATTTTCGGCCTTTGGAGCGTTTTCAGGTGATACTACAAAAGATTTTGTTACACTCTAAAATACTCCGACATGTATACAAGATGGACCTTATCTCAATGTTAACATCATTCACGTAAATCGTTCCAAACTGATGTTCTAACACAATATTTGCATTACATCCAAGTCTGTTAGCGCGAAAATTATACTGTGTCTTGCTGCTGACGGTCCAGAGAAAAGAAATGTTGATTTAATGCACCCCCCTCCACTCCCACCCACTCCTCTACTATTAACTGATATAAACGTGATAGTCTATTTTCGCTTTCATGTTGTCCAGCTGATTTCATGCTTACATCCATGGCTTTCTGAAGTTGTGCTGCTTCCAAGCGCATTCAATTCTCATCAGGGAACCGCTAGAAAGCCAGTTGCCATGACAAGTAGGACAGGCAACCAGGAAATAACCTCGGTCGATCGAATTTTACCGTTAAAAGCCGCTGTGTTATCTTGTCGAAGCAGCTTACTATCCACACAATACTTTACAGAGTTTGAAAAACTTAAAACACCAAGACAACAATAAGTGTAAGTATCTTTCATCAAAACAGTTAAGTTAATGACCAACATTCTACACCCATAAGGATAGAAGCTGAAGCAGTGAATTAAAATTTGTGTTGGGACTTGAATCCAGGTCTCCTGCTTGCAGGTTCAGAAGGATGTAAGCTGCAGTACGTACTGAGAGATGAAGCAGCTTGCACGGGGTAGAGTAGCATGGAGAGCTTCATCAAACCAGTCTCAGGACTGAAGACCACAACAACAACAACAACAAGGGTAGAAGCTGAAGTAATGAATTAAAATTTGTGCTGGGACTTGAACCCAGGTCTCCTGCTTATTGGCAGCTGTGCTGAGCACTACAGATCTGTAGCGTTGCGGCTGCCATAGGTGCACAGAGTATCCTCGTGCAGTGCTCTTCCTAACGTACAAGTCAGTCGTCACTACTGCCAAGGCTCTCTGGCATTAGAATAGTACCGCAGCTTAGTATATAACGCGGAAAGTCGCGCCTGTAATTAAGAAGCGGAAAATGGGCTGAAGGTGTAAACCGAAGTTTGTGTTGGGGAGGGCAGTATTGTAGCCGCAGTGCTACGGTCGTGTAGTGACTAGCACATCTGCTTAGTAAGCTAGACACGCAGCTTGAAGTTCAGCTTGTATCTAAAGTCAAGTACATAATATGTTAGGTGTATAAAGCTGAGACTCATATATCCCAATGAAAATGTAATTCCTAATTCCACACCCAGTTTTGTACTAATCTTGCCAGCAATGGTGTTGAATTGAGGAGCAAATAATCTCGGTGCCCAGTAGGTAACTGATTTTAAAATTATATGACAGTTGAAATGCAGTGGAAACCAAGAAAAAGTCGGAAATTTATCTTCATTTACTTACCCTTGAATGATGAGTAGGCACAAAATCTTCCTGGCTATTGCAGCGAGACCGCAATTTCTCATCTTCTAGCGTTTGGAAAATCGGAGCATCTGCACTTTCATTTCTTCTTGGGACTTGTAATTTCGTTGGCAACGGAGAACACAGCAGTTGGACCATATACTGTAAACGAGAACTACAGTCTTGCACTGTATGAAATATAACACTTACAGGTGGCTTAAACTTTCAAAACAACACACTCGCAGACTGAAACCTCATATGACAAACGGTCAACTGTTGGTCACATCGCGTTCCAGTACGGCCACTGTGCGTAGGTCTGTGTCTCTACAAGGGTTTGCTAAAGGCACAGCCAGGCTGACGGGTTCACCAGCCCTCTTCATGAATCCACTGATTATATTCGGGACACGTCCACATCCCCGAATCCCACAAGTGAAATGCCAATGCTCTTGGCTATCCGGATGAGTCAGCAACAACGAACACATGTTAGCTAGGAATAACTAGAAGTGACAAGAAAACTAACAAATAAGAGAAATGAAAAGACTAATCAGACGATCTAATGGAAAGTAGGGCTAAAACATTAGAGAACATGGATGAATAACATGTTAACTTAGACCTGAAGACCATTACGCACGGAAAAGTCTACATAAGGGCTGCACGCAGCAGTGAGCGTCAGATGACGTGATGAGGTAATAGTAATGCTAACGGTATTCCAGTAAATGTAACTGTTTTTGGCGAGTACAACAACGAAGATATTGTTGATAGTAGAGAAGCTAGTTAGTGGAGTTCTTCATGCCATCAAGGAGCAGGCTATGTTTTTCAATACTTGAATTTTATTTCGGTTTCATGGTTGGCTTTGTGTTTCACGTTTGTAAGGAAATCCCTCCATACCTAGAGAACATCGTAAGCAGTAGAAATACTGTGTGTACGATGCCGATGTTGAGCTGTAAATTCCACTCCTTGCTTTCCAGACGACGGAAAGCCGGTACTACTTTAACGTTTTTACTAATAATGCTCTGAGAAGGCTTTGTTGCGTATGTGAATAGAATGGGGTAATGACTTTGGACATTTGGGGTGCTGAACCAAAATAAAAGTCCCTTAGTCAAATTATTTGACTCCGTTGCGCGCAAGAGTCCCCAGTAGATAAAAATACCATCTACACTCAAGAAGCACGTTTATTTCTACTAATGAGCAAAAACGATAGACACATTTACAGTAGGTCCTTTCAAGCCAGAAAAAGAAAGCATACTATTCCAAAACATAGATACAGCGGGCTTTGATTTGAAACAATGAGGAAAGTTAAAAATTTGTGACAGAGTGGGATTCGAACCCACGTCTCCTGCTTAATAGGCAGGTGTGCTAACCATTTCAAGTCTGGACTCAGTGATCATCGCAGTTGCTCGGCCTATCCTAGCACCCCTCCTGTTAGACCCAAATTCTCAACTTACCCGCACACTACTAATACACTACCCCTTGCCTATTATCCTCATTACTCGCGCCATTTCACCGATTCCTGCAAGATTTCGAGCCTGGTGTGCATCGGCACTGAATAGATCACAGACCATCATCACTTCAGTTATGTTTATAAATGTGGTTGTTCTTTCAGACATGTCCGAAAGAACAGACACCATTTTGATGCAGCAAAGACTATGAATTAAGACACAATGGATTAGCAGATATTGGCTCTAGTGGGCACATACACTCCTGGAAATGGAAAAAAGAACACATTGACACCGGTGTGTCAGACCCACCATACTTGCTCCAGACACTGCGAGATGGCTGTACAAGCAATGATCACACGCACGGCACAGCAGACACACCAGGAACCGCGGTGTTGGCCGTCGAATGGCGCTAGCTGCGCAGCATTTGTCCACCGCCGCCGTCAGTATCAGCCAGTTTGCCGTGGCATACGGAGCTCCATCGCAGTCTTTAACACTGGTAGCATGCCGCGACAGCGTGGACGTGAACCGTATGTGCAGTTGACGGACTTTGAGCGAGGGCGGATAGTGGGCATGCGGGAGGCCGGGTGGACGTACCGCCGAATTGCTCAACACGTGGGGCGTGAGGTCTCCACAGTACATCGATGTTGTCGCCAGTGGTCGGCGGAAGGTGCACGTGCCCGTCGACCAGGGACCGGACCGCAGCGACTCACGGATGCACGCCAAGACCGTAGGATCCTACGCAGTGCCGTAGGGGACCGCACCGCCACTTCCCAGCAAATTAGGGACACTGTTGCTCCTGGGGTATCGGCGAGGACCATTCGCAACCGTCTCCATGAAGCTGGGCTACGGTCCCGCACACCGTTAGGCCGTCTTCCGCTCACGCCCCAACATCGTGCAGCCCGCTTCCAGTGGTGTCGCGACAGGCGTGAATGGAGGGACGAATGGAGGCGTGTCGTCTTCAGCGATGAGAGTCGCTTCTGCCTTGGTGCCAATGATGGTCGTATGCGTGTTTGGCGCCGTGCAGGTGAGCGCCACAATCAGGACTGCATACGACCGAGGCACACAGGGCCAACACCCGGCATCATGGTGTGGGGAGCGATCTCCTACACTGGCCGTACACCACTGGTGATCGTCGAGGAGACACTGAATAGTGCACGGTACATCCAAACCGTCATCGAACCCATCGTTCTACCATTCCTAGACCGGCAAGGGAACTTGCTGTTCCAACAGGACAATGCACGTCCGCATGTATCCCTTGCCACCCAACGTGCTCTAGAAGGTGTAAGTCAACTACCCTGGCCAGCAAGATCTCCGGATCTGTCCCCCATTGAGCATGTTTGGGACTGGATGAAGCGTCGTCTCACGCGGTCTACACGTCCAGCACGAACGCTGGTCCAACTGAGGCGCCAGGTGGAAATGGCATGGCAAGCCGTTCCACAGGACTACATCCAGCATCTCTACGATCGTCTCCATGGGAGAATAGCAGCCTGCATTGCTGCGAAAGGTGCATATACACTGTACTAGTGCCGACATTGTGCATGCTCTGTTGCCTGTGTCTATGTGCCTGTGGTTCTGTCAGTGTGATCATGTGATGTATCTGACCCCAGGAATGTGTCAATAAAGTTTCCCCTTCCTGGGACAATGAATTCATGGTGTTCTTATTTCAATTTCCAGGAGTGTATAATTGAGGCGAAGGCCAGTGGTCTCTTCTGTGCAGATATACACCAAGCCCGAACTCTTACGGGAACTAACAAAATGCCGCGACTAATGAAGATAATGACAGGGGCCACTACGCTAGTAGTATGTTTTGAGAATTTGGGTCTGACGGGGGCCTTGGAAGGATAGTCTGTGCAGTTGCGATGACCACAGTGTTCAGATGGAGCAGTGTTCAGTGTATCTGCCTAGTAAGCAGCGGTCCAGCACAAACTTTCAGCTTTCCCCATTGATGTAAATCAGTGCCCGTTGGCAGCCAATGTCGCAATTCCTTTATAACTTAATTCATAGTGGCTGCTGGATCAGGCTATGTCCGAAAGAACAGACAATATATATATAATATATATATATTTATTTCAAAACATGTCCCAAGTGAAGTATGAACACTGAACATTAGCAACCAGACAAGGCGCCGTTGGTTTCCTCAACGAAATGAAGAAAATGATTAATGTAATTTCTTCCAGTTTTCTGATCATTCACCTCTTCTCTAGTAGCAAAGTGCCCTGTATATCACATTTATTTTTGGAGAGGTACTGGAAATTAATGTGTGCCCTCACCGTGATTCAAGATATCTTTTCATTTATGTGCATAGCTGCTGTACTAGCACAGTCACTGTATTAGATTATTGCTCAGTATGCAAGAAGATGGCTATTGGGAATATCTGTCTTTAAAACACTGAGTACTTGAAATTAGTCTTATTAATTCACACCGGGCTACTCTTAGACTCCAGCACGATTCTTTGCCAAATTGTACTGGCGTAAATTCAGATGCCTGTTTTCATTATTTACTTGTTTCATAATGTGTTTACAGTGTTGTGACCAAGAGATCGAGCTGCTGCACCGCGCACTTTCTGTTTGGTATCTATCGGTCGCACCTTCTTTCTGATGGTTACTGTAGTGATCGTAATGGCTTACACTGCTAGCCTATGGACTCCACAGCCCAGCGCTGGAAACAGCTTGTCGACGATCTTCGTCATGCTTTACAGAAGGCAGGACACCTTACTGGGTAACAGCTGCTACCCTACTCGTACGTGTCGGCTGCAGCGCCGTCTCGTCTGGCAGCTGTGCTGCTGTTGCATTATTTAAGTCCTCCAAGTGCCTACGGACGGCTTTGAGTGCAGCTGTGCGTGGCTGTTGCGTATCTGATTTTCCTATATCACCTGCATGTGTCCACGCCGTAGTTCCAGTTAAACAGTTTAACACACTAAAAACTGACAAATGCGGTTAGGGTTCCGTACAAACTTAATTATATACCAGCCTTGCCCAGAAAGAAATGCACCGCAATTTTTTCTCAGCCGGAAACAATGCTACTAATGCGAAACAATACGTATGTATTATTTGAAGTCTCCTGAGTGAGAGCGCCAGGTTTCCGTCACTTCCGACAGATAGTGTAGTTGCAGGACAGTTCCAAAATGGCGTCTGTAGGTGACGTACGTTACAAGAAACGTGCCGTCATTGAGTTTCTCACTGCAGAGAAACAAACTGTGGGGAATATTCACAAACGCTTGTGCAAAGTCTATGGATCATCTGCTGTCGACAGAAGTACAGTTAGTCGCCTGCCGGCCCCTGTGGCCGAGCGGTTCTAGGCGCTTCAGTCCGGAACCGCGCTGCTGCTCAGGTTCGAATCCTGCCTCGGGTATGGATGTGTCTGATGTCCTTAGGTTAGCTAGGTTTAAGTAGTTCTAAGTTCTAGGGGACTGATGACCTCAGATGTTAAGTCCCATAGTGTTCAGAGCCGTTTGAACCAGTTAGTCGCTTGGCACGGAGGATGAGGTCATCAAAAGGCAGTCGGGGAGACCATCCACCGCTGTCACACCTGACATGTTGCAGCGAGGTGATGTTCTCATTCTTGAGGACATACGCGTTAGACTCGGCAGTCGGCGCTGCATCTGTCAATCAGCAAAGGAATTGTGGATGTAATTATCCCCAGTCCTGGATACTCAAATGTGTGTGCAATATGGGTCCCGCAGTTTCTAACGGTGGATCACATATCGCTCAGAAAAAAAAAAAAAAACATTTATCTCGATTTGCTGCAACGTTTTGAAGCCGAGGCGGAGGCCTTCTTATCCCGGATTGTGACAGGTGATGAAACCTGGGTTCATCATTTTGATACCAAAACAAAGCTCAAAGCAACTGTTTCCGCCGGTAAGGTTCAAATGGCTCTGAGCATTATGGGACTCAACTGCTGTGGTCATCAGTCCCCTAGAACTTAGAACTACTTAAACCTAACTAACCTAAGGACATCACACACATCCATGCCCGAGGCAGGATTCTAACCTGCGACCGTAGCAGTCGCACGGTTCCGGACTGCGCGCCTAGAACCGTGAGACCACCACGGCCCTGCCGGTAAGGCGTTCTGGGACTGTGGAGGTGTGATTCTCATCGCTGTGACGCCAAGAGGCGGTACCATTGATTCAGAAGCATGTGTCAACGCATTAACAAAACCCAAGACTCGCTTCAGGCGACTTCGCCGCCACAGCAACACGGGAGACGTTTTGCTCCAACACGATAACGCTAGACCCCACACAAGTCTGAGGGCTGCTGAACACATCGCAAAACAGGGTTGGACAGTGTTAACCCATCCGCCCTACAGCCCCGAAGTAGTCCCCTCGGACTTATACTTGTCTGGGCCATAAATGGATGCCATTCGTGAAAGACATTTTTAGTACGATGAGGAGGTGATTCACACAGTGAAGCACTGGTTCCACCACCAGGATGTGGGTTGGTACCGACAAGGCATTCACGCCCTTGTTTCGTGCTGGAGAAAGGCCATAGAACGGGATGCAGATTACTCAGGAAAATAGCGTGTGTAATTCTCATTATGTTCAATAAAGAATTGTTGAAAAAAATGCGGTGCATCACTGTCTGGGCAACCCTCGTATATAGATAGTTCATACATGAGTTTTGATGAGTGAGGTTGCGAGTATTAAAACACGTGCACAAATGGTCGTATCTTTTGAATGCATTCAAAAGTTTAAATTTTATAAACCGGCAAGGGACGGTAGACCCTTCTCTTAGCCGCGGGGAGTGGCCGCATGGTTAGAGGCGCCATGTCACGAATCGCGCGGCTCCTCCCGCCGGAGGTTCGAGTCCTCCCTCGGGTGTGGGTGTGTGTGTTTCTTTAGGGTACGTTAGTTTAAGTTAGTTTAAGTAATGCGCAAGTCTAGGGACCTATGACTTCAGCAGTTTGGTCCCTTAGGAATTCACACACATTTTGAACCCTTCTCATTTCCTTAAATTTCAACTTCCTAAGAAAAAGGCGTCTTAACAGACCAACAGACACGCGGACGACAAAGTAATCCGATTACTGTTCCGATTTTAACGACTAACATGGGAACCCTAAAACAAGAAGTCAGTCCTAGTACATGTCAATCGGTAAAATATCAAGCTAACTCCATAACAACGATACTGCAGTGTATTGTACTACATCTAGCTTTGTGGTCTACGTACTGACTATGAAACAGATGGCTAAATGCTGACAGTGGCAACGCCACATTTGTTAATCGTAGGTTAGTAATTTTGTTATTCATATCACAGTCGTCTAAAATTACTCAGATCGCTTCTCTGGTGTGTTCGTCACCATATATCGTAACCATCTATTTTTTTCTTCGTCTATTTCCATACGTCCTCCGCCTTCATCGACAATTAGCTGCAGTGATTGGCATTGCCTGGGATGTTTAATACACTCCTGGAAATTGAAATAAGAACACCGTGAATTCATTGTCCCAGGAAGGGGAAACTTTATTGACACATTCCTGGGGTCAGATACATCACATGATCACACTGACAGAACCACAGGCACATAGACACAGGCAACAGAGCATGCACAATGTCGGCACTAGTACAGTGTACATCCACCTTTCGCAGCAATGCAGGCTGCTATTCTCCCATGGAGACGATCGTAGAGATGCTGGATGTAGTCCTGTGGAACGGCTTGCCATGCCATTTCCACCTGGCGCCTCAGTTGGACCAGCGTTCGTGCTGGACGTGCAGACCGCGTGAGACGACGCTTCATCCAGTCCCAAACATGCTCAATGGGGGACAGATCCGGAGATCTTGCTGGCCAGGGTAGTTGACTTACACCTTCTAGAGCACGTTGGGTGGCACGGGATACATGCGGACGTGCATTGTCCTTTTGGAACAGCAAGTTCCCTTGCCGGTCTAGGAATGGTAGAACGATGGGTTCGATGACGGTTTGGATGTACCGTGCACTATTCAGTGTCCCCTCGACGATCACCAGTGGTGTACGACCAGTGTAGGAGATCGCTCCCCACACCATGATGCCGGGTGTTGGCCCTGTGTGCCTCGGTCGTATGCAGTCCTGATTGTGGCGCTCACCTGCACGGCGCCAAACACGCATACGACCATCATTGGCACCAAGGCAGAAGCGACTCTCATCGCTGAAGACGACACGTCTCCATTCGTCCCTCCATCCACGCCTGTCGCGACACCACTGGAGGCGGGCTGCACGATGTTGGGGCGTGAGCGGAAGACGGCCTAACGGTGTGCGGGACCGTAGCCCAGCTTCATGGAGACGGTTGCGAATGGTCCTCGCCGATACCCCAGGAGCAACAGTGTCCCTAATTTGCTGGGAAGTGGCGGTGCGGTCCCCTACGGCACTGCGTAGGATCCTACGGTCTTGGCGTGCATCCGTGCGTCGCTGCGGTCCGGTCCCAGGTCGACGGGCACGTGCACCTTCCGCCGACCACTGGCGACAACATCGATGTACTGTGGAGACCTCGCGCCCCACGTGTTGAGCAATTCGGCGGTACGTCCACCCGGCCTCCCGCATGCCCACTATACGACCTCGCTCAAAGTCCGTCAACTGCACATACGGTTCACGTCCACGCTGTCGCGGCATGCTACCAGTGTTAAAGACTGCGATGGAGCTCCGTATGCCACGGCAAACTGGCTGACACTGACGGCGGCGGTGGACAAATGCTGCGCAGCTAGCGCCATTCGACGGCCAACACCGCGGTTCCTGGTGTGTCCGCTGTGCCGTGCGTGTGATCATTGCTTGTACAGCCCTCTCGCAGTGTCCGGAGCAAGTATGGTGGGTCTGACACACCGGTGTCAATGTGTTCTTTTTTCCATTTCCAGGAGTGTATTTAACAAAGCAACAGTCAAATACGAAATGACAACTTCCAGAGAAAGTGGAGCTGTGATTCGTTATGAGTATTCGATAAACAGAACTTAGATAAACAGAACTTCGATATTTCTCTTAAAAGTTGATAGGAAGTAAATGATTTTCTATTAGTATTTTTAATTCATGTCTTCATGCAAATGTTCCAAATTGTGCTTTTAGAGAGTTCGTCTTCTATTCTTTCAGCTCAGTTTCCACTGTCTCATGTAAGAATGTGTCTGTGTACGACTCGAACTGTTCAAGCAGTTAACGTCACAGTTCGGGAAATTTTGAAGTAAATAGGTTAAGTACTCATCGAGATGTCCGGTAACAGTTTCTCCTTTATATATACAGGGTGATTTTTTTCCACCGTGTACAAACACAAGGGACTTATCGATGACAGGATACGGAACAAAAACAATCTATTGAACTTATGTCCGGAAAGGCTTGGTTTTCATGCTAGAGATCACTTATTCAAACAAACGGGGACTGCGGTCTAATACGCTCCGTGCTAGGCAGCCACAGTTACAGTAAGTGTTGAAACTGGTTCCCATGTGCCTCAATGCATGCTTGTACGCGCCATATGTCTCACATGTTCACATCGGTCAGGCTGCATCCGAACAACGTCAAACGCAGCATGAATGGGCTGCTCTAGTGTCTCCACATCTGGAATGCGCTCTGCATACGCGATACTTTTGAGATGGCCCAACGACCATACACCGCACGGATTGAGTTCCTATGAAAGATGATGATGATTATTAGTGTTTTAGGGCGCACAACAACGAGGTTATCAGCGCCCGTCCTGTAAAAGAGCAGGACATGCAACTGGACCCCCTCGCAAGATTCATAGACAAGGGAAGACGCGATTGAGATGCCTCCGTACGTTAACGGTGAAGTAGGCTCGAGCATCATCATGTAGCGGCCACATAACCCTTCGAATCGTCAATGGCACTGCTTCCGGCAGGGGAAACACAGTCACCCGCAAGAAACGCCGATAGTTCCGGCCTGTTAGGCGACGTGGAAGGAAGTCCGACCACAAAATACGGTCATCAATTATCCCGGCCCACACAGTTGGGCTGCACCGATGCTGATGATTCGCTGTCACCATACCATGGGAATTCTGCATACTATCCAACAGACGACTGTTATGTAAGTTGAAGATACCACTCCGCGTAAACGTGGCCTGATCTGTGAATAGGATGGATGACACAAATCCCATAATCGTGGTTGCCTGGTGGAGAAACCAGTGACGTAATTGCTCCCAATGTGGATAGTTTGTCGCTAGCAAGCCCTGCACACGCTATAAGTGATAAGGGTAGTAACAGCTGTCATGCAGAATGTTCCACACGTTTGTCTGGCTTAACTGTACTGGCGGGCCAACTGCCTGGTACTGACACAGCGGTCGCCGTCCAATGTTATTCACTTTGGCTCCTAGTCTGGTATCTGAGCATTTCGGGTACATCCTTCATGATTTCCTGTGTCCTGAAACGACCCTGTCTCAAACGGCGAAACACTGTTCCTAACGTTGAATGCTGTGGTTGTTGTTGGCAGGGATAGGTCGTCCGCTACAACCTTGATGCCCGCCGTCCGTTGCCATTTGCCTTTCCGTAAGTAAACTCCATGTCGGCAAAAGCGCTCGATTCGGATACGGAACCATTGTTACAACGCTGTATCACACCCACCACAAGGTGAGTCAGTAAGAGAAGCGAATCGGACATAACAATGACTATGGCAGGAGAAGGCGCTAGGGCATGAAGTATGAGGAACAGTACCACCCTCTAGCAGGAAACCACGCATACTGTAACTACGGATGCATGGTACAGCACGTATCAGACCGCAGTTTCTGTAACAAATTATGATTGAATAACTGGTATCTAGCACGGAAAACATGCAGTTCCGGATATAAGTTCATTAAATCTTTTTTGTTCCATATCCTCTCATCGATCAATCCCTAGAGTGGGAAAAGTTATCCTGTCATCCTTATTGCCTATGTTCGTCCAACTGTCCATCTGGGGATCGTGAAGTAAATCGAGCAACAATTATTAGAGATATTTGGTAACAACCTTTCCACTTTGTATATTACGTACGTGTAAGTTTGAAGACAGATTACGAAGTCTTACGTACACAACTCGTTTTGAAGGTAAAGTGGGCAAAATTTCTTCATTTTGGGAATAAAATTCTAAATTCCTAAGCATTACAAAGAAGAAGTTAATGAACACGCTTCTTTACATTACTTCCTGATGTTTTTATAAGTGAGATTTTTATTTGTTCTTTCTCAAGTACCTTCATTTGTTAGTAAAACCACAGAGAAATTTTCTTTTACTACCTACGCTGTAAAATCAGACCTCCATGCTCTTGTAAACCAGTCCAAGTCGTATGACAGACAATAATTTAACGTCAGGTTTACCCGTTAGTTTGTTCAAAAGAAGAAACATAGCATCACGTCCTACAGAGAAGGTTGAATGTGTAAAACTACACGGCTTTTCCAAGCGAGCAACGTTATCCGCATTATCTCCTTGGCATCTGACGTCTGTGGAAAGCCGCTGGCCCTGAATATATTTAAATGAATTGCAGATAGAAAGCAAGGCGTTTGTTTTAGAAGAACGCGATCGTCGGATAAACCACTTCCCTTGGTTGTGTACAGAACCTGTTACTTCAGTCAGTTTCTTTTATTATTTAAAATGATTCAAGTCCTTTAGGTGTTACGCAGGCTTCTTGTTTCTCATAAAACTTGGTGTCCATACATGTTACAAAAGTGTACTTACGTATCGGTGTTTGTGGATATTCCATTAAGCGTATGTAGATACATATATATGTGTGTTTGTATGTACGTACATGCCACATCTGCTACATCATTGGATCAATTTCAGCCAAATTTGGTACACTCATCACTTACACCTATACATCGAAAGCATCTATAAGGGGGAAGATTTGTCTGACATGATATAAGAAGAAACAGGAGTCGATTTAGAAGAGACAGGTGATCCAGTATTATAATTTAAAAGAGCTTCGGATGACTTAAGATGAAATACGGCAGAAGGGTAGATAACATTCCGTCAGAATTTCTAAAATCATTGGGGGATGGGGCAACAAAACGACTATTCACGTTGGTGTGTAGAATGTACGAGTCAGGCGACGTACCACCTAACTTTCGACAAATATCTTCCAAACAATTTCGAAGACTGCAAGAGCTGACAAGTGTGAAAGTTATCTCACAATCAGCTTCACAGCTCATGCATCCAAGTTGCTGACAAGACTAGTACAGAGAAGAATGGAGAAGAAAATTTAGGATGTGCTAGACGAAGATCACTTTGGCATCACGAAAGGTAAACGCAAGGGATAGGCAGTTTTCACGTTGAGGTTGATAATGGAAGCAAGATTAAAGAAAAATCAAGACACGTCCATAGGATTTGGCGGCCTAGAAAAAGCGTTCTGCAATGTAAGATGGTGCAATATCTTCCAGATTCTGAGAAAAATTGGTGTAAGCTATAGGGAGAGACGAGTAATATACAATGTGTATAAGAACCAAGAGGGAATAATAAGAGTGGGCGACCAAGTACGAAATCCTCGGATTAAAAAGGGTCTGAGACAGGGATGTAGTTTTTCGCCCTTAGTGTTCAGTCTGTACATCGAAGAAGAAATGATGGAAATGAAAGAGAAGTGGAATCAAAACTCAAGATGAAAGTATATCAATGACCCGATTCGCCGATGACGTTGCTCCCCTGAGTGAAAGTGAAGAAGAATTACACGATCTACTGAATGAAATGAGCAAATGGTTCAAATGGCTCTGAGCACTATGCGACTTAACTTCTGAGGTCATCAGTCGCCTAGAACTTAGAACTAATTAAACCTAACTAACCTAAAGACACCACACACATCCATGCCCGATGCAGGATTCGAACCTGCGACCGTAGCGGTCGCTCGGCTCCAGACTGCAGCGCCTAGAACCGTACGGCCACTCCGGCTGGCATGAAATGAACAGTCTAACGCATATGGATGGAGAGTAAACCGAAGAAAGACGAAAGTAATGACAACTAGCAGAAATGAGAACAGCGAGACAGTTAACATCAGTGTTGATGGTCATGAAGAAGATGAAGTTAAGGAATTCTGCAGCAAATAACGAGTGATGGCTGGAGCAAGGAGGACATCAAAAGCAGACTAGCACCGGAAAAACGGGCATTTCTAGCCAAGAGAAGTCTAGTAGCATCAAACATAGGCCGTAAATTGTGAAACAAATGTCTGAGAATGTACATCTGGAGCACAGCTTTGTATGGTAGTGAAACATTGACTGAGGGGAAACCGGAAAACAAGAGAATTAAAGCATTTGAGATGTGGTGCTACAGACGAAAGTTAAAAATTAAGTGGACTAGAAGGTGAAAAATGAGGAGAGTCTGTGCAGAATCGGAGAGGAACGGAATATGTGGAAAACACTGACAAGGGCAAGGGATAGGATAATATGACATCTTTTAAGACATCAGGGATGCCTTCCGTGGTTCAAGAGGGCAAAAACTGTGGTGGAAGACAGAGACTGGAACACATCCAGAAAATGATTGAGTACCTAGGTTGCAAGAGCTGCTCTGAGATGAAGATGTTGGCACAGGAGAGGAAATCGTGGCGGGCCGTATCAAACCAGTCAGTAGACTAAAAAGAAACTGTGCTGCGTGAAAACGAAACTGCGGGGGAAATTCGCTAGAGATACAAGAGAACTATGTGTACAAATATGAGTGAAATATATTAAATATATGTGAAAAGAAACGCAACACCAAACAGCAAATAATGTAGAGTAATGAAATATCTGGAGCACATTTCGCTAGGCATCTTACCTCAGTTATTAAAACTGCAACATCACAGCGGGATAAGCCATTGCAAATGTGAAATTATGGTACGTTAATAAGCGGTGTAACCACCAGAATGTAGAATGCAAGCATGCAAAAGTGCAGGCATTGCGTTGTACAGGTGCGGGATGTCAGTTTGTCGGACGGATTTTCATGCCTGGTGCCCTAGGTCGGTTAACGCAGGGGCAAATAATACTGGTTGTGCATAACGCTCGAGCCGTCGTTTGGTGTTGTCCAACATGTGCTCGACTGGAGATAGATCTGGTGATCGAGCAGACCAAGACAATATGGCGTCACTTTGTAGAGCATGTTGTGTTACAACAAAGGCATGTGGGCGAGAGTGGTCGTTTGGAAAACACGCTCTTGAACGCTGTTCATCAGTGGCAGTACAACAGGTCGAATCACCAGACTGACGTACAGATTTGCAGTCAGGGGTGTGGGATAACCACGATAGTGCTGCTGCTGTCGTACTAAATCGCACACCAAGCATAACTCCTGGTGTAAGTCCAATGTGTCTAGCACGCAGAAAGGTTGGCAGGTTGGTTGCGGGTCCTAAAATGCCATCCTAATCAACACAGTGCCATCACTGGCAGCGACCCAGAACCAGCTATGATCAGAAAACGCAAGAGACCTCCACCGTGCCCTCCAATGAGCTCTCGCCTGACACTGCAGATGGTGGTGGTTTGGGATCAGTGGGTTGCACGCAGCGGTGGGTCTGGCTCGCAGCTGTCCTTGTACCAACCTATGTGTAACAGTTAGATGCATCACTGTTGTTCCAACCTGCTCAAATTGCTGCTGCATATGTCGAACACGATTGTCTTGCCTCTTGGTGGTGCTACGTTGCCGCTCAGAGCCAGGTGTTCCTGCGACAGAGCACCCCGTAACCACCGCTACCAGCGTTCATGCACAATGGCTTCATTTCTGCCAATCTTTCTGCAGAATCGCAGAGGGAACATATAGTGTCTCGTAGCCCTATCGCACGACCTCCTTAAAATTATGTTATGTGTTGATAATGGCGTCTGTTTCATCTAAAGGCATTGTTGTCTAATATCAATTAACCTCGTCCAGTGCCAAGTGTAACCAATGCTCAGGACGGTTACGACGTGTATTTAAGCAAACTTGACAAGCATCCTCATAGAAGAGCAACTGGCGCTGCTCCTATACGACTGGTGCGAAAGTTGGATAGACATCATCTTTCAGATGTAGAAACACCCCTATCAAGTGTCGTTTTAGCCGGTCGCGGTGGTCTAGCGGTTCTAGGCGCTCAGTCCGGAACCGCGCGACTGCTACGGTCGCAGGTTCGAATCCTGCCTCGGTCATGGATGTGTGTGATGTCCTTAGGTTAGTTAGGTTTAAGTAGTTCTAAGTTCTAGGGGACTGATGACCACAGATGTTGAGTCCCATAGTGCTCAGAGCCATTTGAAACATTTTTTTTGTCGTTTTGTCCAACAACTCCTTCTTGATGTTGGGATCTTTTTTCTGTTCGTGTATGTGTGCATGTGGGCAACGCTTCTCCTAAACCCCTAGATCGATTTCAACCATATTTGGTATACTTATCTCTTACTATCTGGTAAGAAATACCATAGTTTATAAGAACCAGCAACCTCCTAAGGGGCGAGAGTGATAAAGTTGAGAGAGGCGATGGAAGTACAGAGAGGGGTTGGAAGGAGATGGAGAAAGAGAGGAGGTGATGGAGAGGGATGGGGGAGGGGAAATGAAAAGAATGGGAAGGAGATGGATAAGAGAGGGGGAGGAGTACATGGACAGAGAAAGGAAAGAGGAGATGGGCAGAGATAGAGGGATCGGAGGAGATGGACAAAGAGAATTGGGAGGAGGTGATGGGGTTAAAGGAATTGAGGAGGAGAAAGACGAGGGAAGAGGAGATGGACAGATGGTGGAAAGAGGGGGGGAAGAAGCAAACAGAGAAAAAAGGAGGAGAAGGACACACATGGCGGAGGAACAGATGAACAAAGAGAGGGACAGGACGAGGTGAACAGAGTGGGGGGAGAAGGAAAGGGAAAGGGAAGAGCAGGAGATGGAAAGAAAAACCAAACAGGAGGAGATAAGCAGAGAGAGGAGGGAGGAGTTGATGGACAGAGGGAGGGAGTAGGTGATGGACTAATAGAAGACGACTAAATAAATACATTGCGAACGGCGAGAACTCTGCTGGTCTAGAACAAAATACTGTGGGGTGAAAGTTCCATAGCATCTTTAGGACAGGGGCGGTCGTGCTGATTGTTTGGTGACAGTTTCGAAGACATTTCACCCTTAGGAATCTGTTGAAATAGTGGCGGGAGCAGGAAGGGTGTAACAAAAAATAGCCATAAATGACGAATACTAGTGTAGGATTTTTAGTAGGCCAGTTTTTTAGACTGAATGGAAAATGCCAGAGTGACAAATCGAACATAGAGGTGGTTGCGGCTGCGGGAGTTGGGGATGGAATATAAACGTGGAACGTATGGAGCAGTTTCAACCAAAACGTAGTAGTGAACAATATTAATTGGTAGCATTCAACCGTGTTATGTCCTAAACACAACAACGCGTTTCGTTAGATTGTTAAACTCAGCTCATGAAGTTAAAAGACTAAAAAGCATACCAGTGCATTCGCGGCGTTCATCAAATAAGAACTGTGTGTCGTAGCCTTATATTGAAAGCATCGACTTGAATCGGTAGTCGTCCCAACTCAGACCGCACGGCGTAGCGGGACCGCGTCTTCCTGATCCGCTGTGCGCACAGTTCAGTTGGATGGTGTGAGAGGCCGCGAGACAGCCATAAAAATCCCGATCATAATCCGTGATGGCGTGTACATAAACAGTGCAGTCTAGAACACTTTTCACTTATTAGTCGATACAGCACACTTGGATAAGAAACTCGGGGTCAGGGATTTTCTCTGCCTCGTGATGACTGGGTGTTGTGTGTTGTCCTTAGGTTAGTTAGGTTTAAGTGGTTCTAAGTTCTAGGGGACTGATGACGATAGATGTTACGTCCCATAGTGCTCAGAGCCATTTGAACCGTTTTTGATAAGAAACCCGATTCTTCACAAAGTTCAAGTCCCATTGCAATAACACTTACAACATTAGGAGAAGCATTATCACGTTCAACACAACACGATTCACTTTCCGACACAACACTGGCTCCGTACGGACGCAGATCCCGACACACAATGACTACACGCCTGTGTTTCCAATGATAACTTTAACATTCAGTTAATCACATTGTAAGTTCCCTTCAAAAATACACTAGAATATTGTTTCCGTCAGTAAAATCCGTCAGAATAAAACTGCGGTAGGTATAATT
Source organism: Schistocerca serialis cubense (assembly GCF_023864345.2). Lineage (NCBI taxonomy): Eukaryota > Metazoa > Arthropoda > Insecta > Orthoptera > Acrididae > Schistocerca > Schistocerca serialis. The sequence goes on along the minus strand of NC_064644.1, from coordinate 60,808,726 downwards.
TCTTACAGATTTTCAGTCGCATTTAACACTCAAATTTATTAAAAAGCTAGATCTAAACCCTCGTCACTTTCAGTACTGGGATCCTGGTTTACAGTGGGAACTGTAGAAGTCGAAGGCTCATTTTAACTTTTTATCGCTCCATCCATATTCATTACTTTATGAGCCAATTCGTATGCATAACAAATTTTGTCACTTCGTTTTAGTCCTGACAGGTTGTTGAAAACTGCATTTACCATTAAATGAAAGAACAAGTTTACTGTTACCACTTACTGTTTATTTATCTCCGCGACCAGTCTCAAAGGTTTAAACCTCATCATCAGATGGATTTACATTTGTTAGTATGTCATGTGTGTGTTGTGTCACGATTTTTTGGAGAAACTTGTGGCGCCCTATAGTGGAGAAACAAAACACTATTTCAGAAAATGTTCTGTAAAGCAGTGTCGTACTAACAAATGTTAATCCACCTGATGATGGAGGTTTAAACCTTTGAAACGCGTGGTGGAGAAACAGTGACTGGTAATAGTAAACTTGATGTTTCATTTAATGTCAGTAATAGTCACGGATAAACCTAACCTAAAATGGTCGCATTTAATGCATTTACCTTGTTTATCTTCATTTCATTTCTTTGTTTAGATTATACTACTATTGTGAGTTTAGCATTCCTTGAATGGATTTTTGCCAGTTCCATCTTCATACTGTTTAATCTCTGACAAAAATTCTATTACATTTCTGTAAGCGATATTTCGTTATTTGAATAATGGAAACGAGACAACATGGGAACCAAAGTTTGCTTATGAACATTCAGCACATTTTTATAAGACAGGAAATTAGTTTCCTGAACCATTTCAATATTATCGGGTAGAATCAGTTAATAGCGTGACTCCGAAAATAGGTTGATAATACGTATGCTTTATATAATTAATTGCAGATTGCATACTACTTTACCTTGAACGGGGCTGATGTAGTAAATTTATCATAAATCTAATCCATAGTTGAGGAAGTTAGTACTCTCCTTGCTCGGTTACGGAATTTCTTCTTTTCAATTCGTTTATCTTTGATTCGAATCCAAAACCAAGGTAGGGTTCTGGGTCCAAGTAATGTTCAACAAGTTTAGGTGGAGGATCAATGTTCGGACATGGTACGACCACATTGGAGACCGTGAACCCTATTATTGCTGATAAATCCATGAACAATTCACAAGGATCAGCATTTATAGCTTCAAATCTTTTATGGAACGGCATTGCTTTTCTTGTTTAACAAGAACGAGTAAAGTTCCTTCGGACAAGCATGTCAGGAACAGGCACTGCGGCGACTACGGCCATTATGAGATACATAAAATGTTAACTGGAGATGGCCTTGTAAGCCGAAAACCGGTTAGCAATAAAAGTAATATTGTAGAACAAAAGCAAACTGGTGCTATTCATTTATTATTAAATAAAATGTATTCGCAATTTCGAATACGGGCAACCATCAGCTGCATAATGGAAGGACGAGAATGAAAATTTGTGACGGATCGAGACTCGAATGTTGATATCCCGCTTAGACGATTTATGTAACAAAACGGCGTATAGCATCTTCCGTTAGTAAAATGATATTTTTGCGTGTCATTTTCACATAGATGTACTTCACACTCAGCGACAGAACAGTTAAACAAAGTGTACTCAGGGGTCACAAGGACTCTTCAGAAACTATTCCTGTCAAATTGTCATATACTGACGACGAATTGACGTGCACATTGATAAACGTAATGGTGTAGGAACCCAGTGAGGGCACTGCGAGATAAGAAATCGCCGGCCAGTGTGGCCGAGCGGTTCTAGGTGCTTCAGTCTGGAACCGCGCGACCGCTACGGTCACAGGTTCGAATCCTGCCTCGGGCGTGGATGTGTGTTATGTCCTTAAGTTAGTTAGGTTTAAGTAGTTCTAAGTTCTAGGGGACTGATCACCTCAGATGTTAAGTCCCATAGAGCTCGCAGCCATTTTTTTTATAAGAATTCAGACACAGAACCGAGAACAGACATATGTGTTAACTTTAGGTGTAAACAGTAAAAAGAGGCGCCCGCGAATCGCAAACGCTCTGGCAGATGTCCCAGTGTACGAGTCTCACTACAGAGAATTAAGAGCTACGTACCTGTATTCACCATCTAGTCGCTTTTGTAAGGCGTCGTTGTAAGAGATCGTCACAAGCAGGCACGTATCAGCATATCTTCAAGCTTGATACTTGCCCCGCCGAACCGCAAAGTCAGTGGGTACTCACAGGTTAGAGTGTGATGGGAAATGGGTAGAACTCCTGCAACTGTGACCACTCACAAGATGCCTCAGGGCAGTGACCTGTAACACTTGTTGCTAGCCATAATAGGGAGAGCAGGGACGTTTATCTTCCAGCTGACGCTGTTGCTACCAAACCTGGAGTTGTTAGTGTAAAGGCCAGATACATCCCCACCTACGGAGAAGGGCGAGGGAAAGGACCTAAAAGTGGTTGGCCAGAGAAAGCAGGGAGGTGCAGAGATACACACCAGGTTGTCCGATGCCTGATTGGCGGCCCCACGGTAGAAAGGGAGAGTCAGTGCGCCACCTCAGTCTTTAAAAAAAACATGTTTTTGTATTCAGAGGGAATTCTCAGTCAGATCCTTAGGAGGACAACTTCGTGTCGCTCGTCGACAGCTTAGGATAAGCTCAGACGAGTTCGTTTTTCTCACTCGGAGAGCTGCTCTCAAAAGTTTTTTGCTTAACAATACTACAAGTGATCGCTATTTCTGTTGCCTCTCAGTCTATGGACTCAGACACTGACACTGGCACTGACTTGTGATGTGCAACCAGCTGAACCCTCTGCCTTTTATAACGTTTGTACACTGAAGAGCCAAGGAAACTGGTGCACCTGCCTACTATCGTGTAGGGCCCCCGCGAGCACACAGAAATGGCGTAGCGTAACGTAACTTTGACTCGCCTAATGTCCGAAGTCCTGCTAGAGGGAACTGACACCATGGGATTATCCACAAATCCGTAAGAGTACGAGGGGGTGCAAATCTCTTCTGAACAGCACGTTGCAAGGCATGCCAGATATGTTAAATAATATTCGTGTCAGAGGAGTTTGGTAGCCAGCAGAAGTGTTTAAACTCAGAAGATTGTTCCTGGAGCCACTCTGTAGCAATTACGGACGTGTGGGGTGTCGCATTGTCCTGCTGTAATTGCCAGAGTTCGTCGGAATGCACAATGGTCATGAATGGATGCAGGTGATTGGACAGGATGCTTGGGTACGTGTCACCTGTTAGAGTCGTATCTAGACGTATCAGACGTCCCATATCACTCAAGCTGCAAACGATCCACACCATTACAGCTTGAATAGCCCCTGCTTACACGCACGGATTCATGGGGTTACCTCCGTACCCGTACACGTCCGAGACTCGTCCGACCAGGCAACACGTTTCCAATCATCAACAGTCGAATGTCGGTCTTGAGGGACCCAGGCGAGGCGTAAAGCTTTGTGTCGTGCAGTCATCAAGAGTACATGAGTGGGCCTTCGGCTCCGAAAGCCCATATCGATGATGTTTCGTTGAATGGTTCGTACGCTGACACTTCCTGATGGCCCAGCATTGAAATCTGCAGCAACCTGTGGAAGGGTTGCACTTCTGTCATGTTGAACGATTATTTTCAGTTGTCGTTAGTCCCGTTCTTGCAGGATCCTTTTCCGGCTGGAGTGATGTCGGAGATTTGATGTTTTATCCGATTCCTGGTATTCACGGTACACTCGTGAAATGGTTGGACGGGAAGATCCCCACTTCATCGGGTCCTCGGAGATGCTGTGTCCCATCGATCGTGCACCGGCAATAACACCATGTTCAGACTCACTTAAATCTTAATAACCCGCCATTGTAGCCGCAGTTACCGATCTAACAACTGCAACAGACACTTGTTGTCTCATATAGCCGTTGCCGACCGCAATGCCGTATTCTGCTTGTTTACATATCTCTGTATTTGAATACGCATACCTATACCAGTTTCTTTGGCCCTTCAGTGTAATTAGCCTTCATTGTAATAGTTAGCCTGAAAGCAAGAAACCAGTTCTTAAGAAGTTTATGTTGGAGCCCCTAACTGCAAAACTTTTGCTTCTTCTGTACTTTAGGCGTTTTTAACAGATAATCAGGTTCATTACCTAGGAAAACCTATAACTAACTGTTCCATTTAGAGAGAGACGAACACTGAAGTCCTTTTGCTGCTCAGTGAGAGGAGTGGAGTACTAGCCTGCTCCATTACGAATTTGGCGACGAAATATTTGCGATCAGTAATGCTGCAGCATTCTTGTATTTACTGTAGAACTCAACACAGCACAATCATGCAAAATTTTAATATTTAATCTCATTGTATAATGAACGTGCAGTCGCAGGTGGATTTTTCAGTAAGAAGCAATGTAACAACATTCGTTAAAAAATCCGTCAGACATTAAAAAAATTCCCGTTTTTCCTTACCCGATCCGTTAGATATGACGGAAAATCCGTCGAGTTGACTACGCTGCTTAACTCCAGTCCACGTTCGCGACAAAGCCCAGCCTTTTTTCAGACCACAAGCACTGGCACGTTACTCATGGTTTGTTCAAATACTGTGTACAGAGTAAGAACGGAAAGAAAGCCGGCAGTCAGCGTGCCGACTCGCCGCGTCCTCCAGTACGGCTGCACCGTGCCTACGGCTGCACGCAGAGAACGCAACCTGCCGCTTAGCCTGCTAGGCGCGGTGCAGCCGTGCCGTTACCGCCGTCGAACGTTGGGCGCGCTCCATTAGCTCTGCACTTTTCCTCAAAGTATTTTGCAGAAGCTATTAGGTAAAAAAATTATTTTTATGCTACTTATAGCTCTGTGTGTCAGCGTCGTGGTGAAATCTCCACCATTTCGTTAACGGTCATAGTCATTGTGATATATCACATATAAGAAACACTCTGCACGAAATTCGAAAACGTCCAGTGAAAAGGAGGTTCAGTATGAATTTACGTTTGGTAGATATTAGACCGTACATTGATGCATATGAAATGTAGCTGACATTTTGAATTCTTCTTTGAACTTGGGACAGTATCAATATCTGCTTCCAGTCCAGATTTTACGTACTGCGTTCACTTCCGATCGCACATTCGTAAGAATGAAATATCCATAGCACCCCTCATATTTACTAAACCGTTCGAGATATAGAAACGAGATTTTAGTAACTGATAGCACGCAAAGAATTTTTTTATATGGTTAGCAGGTAGAACTTTCTTATCTGCTGCGATGTAATGGACCTACAGACTTTTACAATGGTATAATGTAATTTTTAAGGCTCATCAAGAGCAGGTGAAATTAACATTAGCGTGGCTTTGCAATAATGTAAGTAAAGATATTACACATTTGTTTTTATGCTTCTTCAGGTTTTTCAAACGCAGTGCATGTCTTAACCAAGTAATATAGGATCTAGGACCATTGCGCAAGGTTTTTGCAAAGCAGGATCATGTTGTGGTAGCGGGCGGAGCGGGAAACAGTACTGAGTTTCCAGAATGACATTTCCACTGTGCAGCGGAGTGGGCGCTGATATGAAACTTCCAGGCAGATTAAAATTGTGTGCCCGACCGAGACTCTAACTGCCAGGAAGTTTCATATCAGCGCACAATCCGCTGCAGAGTGGAAATCACCTTCTGGAAACATCCCCCAGGCTTTGACTAAGCCATGTCTCCACAATATCCTTTCTTTTAGGAGTGCTGGTTCTGCAGGGTTCGCAGGAGAGCTTCTGTAAAGTTTGGAAGGTAGGAGACGAGGTACTGGCAGAAGTAAAACTGCGAGGACGAGGCGTGAGTCGTGCTTCGGTGGCTCAGTTGGTAGAGCATTTACCCGCGAAAGGCAAAGGTCCCGAGTTCGAGTCTCGGTCCGGCACACAGTTTTAATCTGCCAGGAAGTTTCAGTACTGAGTGTTCCTTGGCAAAAAGCATCTGCAACGAACCGTGCAAATGTTTGCTTGGTCCCTGCTTTCATGTGGTATGATTTGCCCCAATTGAACAGATCTGTCAGAAGGGTCAATATGGAGTTAGGTCAGCTGCTTTGGGCAGATATTTGTCAGGCTGTTGGTAGGTGGGACTTCACAAGACATGGCCTGCATCTCAATAGGAAAGGGATGTTTGGCCGGGATGACAGAAAAATCTTTATGGAGGGGCACTGAAACTCATGGGAGAACCTCTTTTTTAGGCTAATATCAGTGCCCACTGGTTCAACATTGAATGAAATTAAGCTTTATGAGAAGATCATACAGGCAGGTAGTAGAGACGTTGAAATGTTACAAGCTTCTCATAAAAGTACAGTGAAAAATAATGTTAGTATGTCACAAGATTCTCATAAAAGCACAGTGAACAATGATGTTAGTATATTGCATCAGAATATCAGGGTATTAAAAAACAAAGTAGATGAACTTCTTGTTTGTTTAAAGGATTTATAAACTGAGGATGGAAGAGATGTGCTATGCCTATCTGAACATCATATAGTCACAGATATGGAAAAATTAAATATGAGTGGCTATAAGCTTTCAGGACATATATGATGCAGTGAAGAGAGGAGGGGTAGCCACATCTGTTAAAATTTATCACAGTATAAAAAATTTGAAAACTAAAAAAAATCGTGTAACACAACATACAGAAATATGTGTGTGTGAGCTTAAACTTAATAATGGTACTTTTATAATTGTAGTCGTCTATAGCTATCCATTGGGAAATTTTCTGCTATTTTTGAAAAAAAAACTTGTGGTATTTGTTGTGCTATCTGTCTGTCAGAAGGAAGCAAATTATTATTTGTCGGGATTTCAGTGTAAATTTCCAGAGAGAGACAGATAGAAAGTTTGACCTTGAATGTTTACTTGGTTCTTTCAATTTAATGTCAGTAATTGATTTTCTATTAAGATGGTACAAGAAAGACAGCTAAAGTTCTTATAGACAAAGATAAATTTAGTCAAATAAAAACTTTTCCTGTTAAGAATGGTCTGTTTCATCATGATGCACAGCTGGTTACAGTATATGATATAACTCCAAATAGTAATGCAAAACAGTCCTTCAAAATAGTGCATTCAATTAACGGTTTAACAACTGAAAATTTTAGGGAAAGTTTGCAACAGTTAGACTGGGAAGAAGTGTACATGGAACCGCATACTAATCTAAAATTTAACCTATGTCTTAATACCTTTGAGTATGTTTGAAAACAGTTTCTCTAAGAAAACAGTGAAATATAATTGTAAGAAATCAACTAAAAACCTTGGCTTACTAAGAGGATAAAATATCTTATAAATAGGAAAGGGAAACGTATCTTATACCTATGAGGAATAATGATTCAGAAACAGTGAAACATTATAAAAACTACTCTATCGAATTAAGAAAAGTTACTAAAAAGTCCAGAAGAATGTGCATTATGCCTGAGATTAGAACATCTCATATTAAAAATAAAACAATTTGGAGTATTGTTAGAAGGAAAACAAGGAATCTGAGAGCACCGGATGACTGTAGTTCTATCAAACTCAACGAAAAGTTTGTTAATAAGTAGAAACACTTTTAATAATCATTTTTAAGTGTTCTGTAGAAAATAGGATCTCATTATTCATTAGAAAATGCAAGGCAATATATGGAACATTCAATACCTATGCAATTGGATAAAATTGAAATTCAACCCACTTCTCCTAGTGAAACTCAAAAGTAAAAACTCACGCAGAATTGATGGCATTTCCCACAGTGCACTGAAATCTTGTTCCCAGCAGCTCAGAAAGATCCTCAGCCATATATGCAGTAGCTCACTGAAACAGGGCATTTTTCCAGATAGACTGAAATCTGCTGTTGTTAAACCATTCCATACAAAAGGTCTGATGCTAACAACTACCACCCAATCCCACTTCTGACAGCTTTATACAAAAATTTTCAAAAAGTAATGTATTCAAAAGAAGCATCACAGATTTTTAAAAGTGGAGTACTACCAAAATGACAATTTGTTTTTCAGAAAGACTTCTCAACAGAAAATGCTATATATCCTTTCACTGATCAAATATTAAATGCTCTGAATAACTGAACATCACCCATTGGAGTTGTGATCTCTCAAAGGCTGTGTTGATCATGAAATTCTTCTTGATAAGCTTAAGTATTGTGGTTTGAGTGGGACGGTGCACAAATGGTTTAATTCATATTTAAGTGCAAGAATGCAGAAGATTGAAATTAACAGTACAGATAGTATGGAAAAATCAGCAGAGTCCTCTAACTTGGGTGGTATCACGAATGGTGTCCCACAGTGTTCAGTCTTGGGTCTTTTATTGTTCTTAATATATATTAATGACTTGCCACTCTATATTCATGAAGATGCAAAGCTGGTTCTTTTTGCTGATGATACAAGTGCAGTACTCACACCCAACAAACAAGACTCAGCTCAGGAAATTGTGAATAATGTCTTTCAGAAAATTATTAAGTGGTTCTCTGCAAATGCACCCTCTATAATTTTTTAAGAAACACAGTACATACAATTCTGTTCAGTAAATGGCATAACACCATTGATAAATATATACTTTGAATAGAAGTCTGTTGCTAAGGCTGAATATTCAACATTTCTGGGTGTTTGCATAGATGAGAAACTGAATTGGGAGTAAGACATTGAATATCTGCTGAGACGATTATGCTATCAGGGTTATTGCAAATCACATTATTATTAGTTCCATAGATCACGAATACGACATTTCGTAATGACGGGGAATGTGTCAATTTAACGTAAGTTTTCCTTACACAATATAATTTTTTTCTTTTTTTACAGTTACCACTTCATATCTAAAAATTCGTCATTTGAGTAGAACGAATTGTTACACAGAAATTCTTTTAATTTGTTTCTAATGTTGGTTGGCTATCTGTCAGACTTTTAACGCTATTTGGCAAATGGCCAAAAGATTTTTGTGGCAGCATAATTCACCCCTTTTTGTGCCAAAGGCAGATTTAACCCAGAACAGTGAAGACCATCCTTTCTTCTAGTGTTATAGCTATTCACTTCGCTATTATTTTTGAACTGGGTTAGGTTACTTATAACAAATTTCACAAGTGAATATATGTAGTGCGAAGGTGCTATGAATATCCTGAGTTCCTTAAACAGATCTCTGCAAGGTGGACTTAGGTGGGCTCCAGCTATTAATCTGATTAAACGCTTTTGTGCAATGAATGGTTTTTCTCTTAGTGATGGATTACTCCAAAACATGATGCCACATGAAAGCAGTGAATGAAAACAGGCATAGTAGACTGATATACTGATATGTTTATTCATTAAGAATCCCAACCCAAGAAAGAGTTGTGCGACATAAACTAAATTTCGTACGCGTGTTTCTACATCAGAAAAATGGTATCTATTAATATTTCGCGCCAGTCGCATGAGAGTGGCGCTAGTACTGCCACTATGAGGATGCAATCTAGGTTTGCTTTAAATACACTCTGTAACATTCACGAGCGTTAGTTACCTTCGAGATAGGGCGTGGTGAGTTGATGTTAGTCAAGAATGCCTTTAAGGCGACAAAGATGCCATTATCAACACATAACTGAGTTCGAACGAAGTCGTGCAATAGGGCCACGAGAATCTGGATGTTCCTTCTGCGATATTGCACAAAGACGTTGCCGGAATTTAGCCACTATACTTGACTGCTGGCAGCAGTGATCACAAGAATGTACAGTCGCAGGAAGACCTGGCTTCGGATGGCCACGTGGCACTGCCGAGTGATAAGACCACCGTGTTCGGTGTATGGCTGCGGCGTATAGTACTTCGTCTGTAGCAGCAATCTGAGCACCGTTTGGCACTGTTACAGATCTGTTATTTCAAGGATAACTCTGTGCCAGAATCCCAGTAGCGTACGTTTCTCTGACTACAAACCATCGCCATTTGCGACTTCAGTGGTGTCAACCAAGGCCTCGTTGGAAGGCAGGATGGAGGTCTGTTGAGTTCTCTGACGAAAGCTGCTTCTGTTTCGTTGCCAGAGATGGAGGTGTGTTGGTTATGAGGGCAGTTGAGGACCTGCAAGTGACCTGTCTGCGTGCTCACTGGAACTACACCTGGAGTTATAGTCTAGGCCGTAGAGTTCGGGCTGCCATATGTAGCTGGGACCTCGTCTGCACACTCTGAGACTGTGATGCAGAAATGGACATTTGTCTAATATAATTACTTTTTATTTAGGGCCTGAAATCTTCAAATCATTTTTCGTCAAGTATATAAGTGTTTTTAATCGCCACCCAATGTAGGGTTTCACATAGCGTCATCCAATAAGTACTTGATATTTATTCAAAGAAACAGCCAATTTCTCTAAGTAATCAAATGCTATGGTATAGAAAGCCATTGCAAGTATCGAAATCAAATTAATTATTTCTCGGTTAAGGTCCTCATTTTTCAGTTTGTTGAAGTTCATCCAATAAAATTGGCAGTCGTCAACTTATTCAGACACCTTACACTTCGATTACTATATTTCTCATTTCATCCATCGAGACTTTATTCAATTCTACACTCTTTTATTTTTTTTCAAACAGAGCCAGGTTTGTCTGCAGAAACATGAAGCAAATTTCACTGGTCGGACTACTGCAAAAATCGGAAATTACTTTAGGTGGCCCGTCTTCGGCGTCAAAAAAATTGTTCTAGTGGATTCCCTGGCTTAAGAATTCTGTCAACTGCGGGGATTAATAAGAGCCGTCTTGTTTTTGAGAGAGATAGAAGAATTTGATGACTGACATCAACTTGTAAGCAGAGCTTCTCTGCCTTTACCGCGTATATCGAAAAATAAATAAATATTTTCGTGAAGATTATTTCAGTGTCGACAGTTAAGACTCCAGCAGCGCATGATATAGTATTGTAGAGAATAAGGGCAGGGCATCAGATTCCTTCTACCTTTTCTTTCCTAGTTCTTTAATTTGGTGGAACACATTCTGCTGGTCGTGTCGAAGTAGAAGCCGTCAGAAGTTGGCGTTGGTTTTGCCTCCACAACAAACGATCAATTTACCTACAGGAATTTGTAGTTGTCTTAAAGTGTCTAGACGAAACTTTGGTACTGTCTCCGATGTTTCGTTATTCAGCGAATCACACATCAATAGCTTCGGATAGATACAGTTAATTTCAGTAAAGTATTGAACAAACAAAGGAAACATCTTTTCAGCCTTGTGGTTCGATATGTTGGTGCCTATGCCGTGATATAAAACTTCTTGCAATTGTTTATGCATTCGCACACCGCATGTGGTGCGAGATTATTTTTAACAACCCCCCGTCGGAGGTTCGAATCCTCCCAGGGCATGGGTGTGTGTGTTGTCCTTAGCGTAAGTTAAAGTTAGATTAGGTAGTGCGTAAGCTTAGGGACCGATGACCTAGCCGTTTGGTCCCATAAGACCTTACCACAAATTTCCAAAAAAATTTTAACAATCCCTGCAGCTTTGGTCCTAGCTATAGACTGCTTTGCGGCAACTTTGGAGTCAGGATACATTGCGACATTCAGTTTTACTCTACAGTGAAGAGAACGGAAGGACTTATGATGCTTCAAAACTTTATTAGCTGTTGTTAATTCTTCAGCAATTCATCATGAGCATCTTCTTTAATCATGAATGTATAAGTAGGTTGTGATGTCGATGCCACCGCGAATGTGTTATGATTTTTAGTAGAAATGTGATGCCTCACTTTTTCCTTACTTGCGTGGGTTACTGAGGTTTAAACACCTATAGACTTCAGACAATGCTTGCTGAGCCGTGCGTCATTTCTTGACAAAAGACAAGAAAAGTGACACTTTCTCTTTCCATCCTTAGGCATTTTCGTGAGCTGTGATAACATAAGTTTATTAGACGGTAAATTGTCGACAATAACACTTTAGTCATCGAAGTACACGTCTCCAAACACTTCAGGCCATATATGCCCGCAGTAAACACTTTAAAAAATGGTTCAAATGGCTCTGAGCACTATGGGACTTAACATCTGTGGTCATCAGTCCCCTAGAACTTAGAACTACTTAAACCTAACTAACCTAAGGACATCACACACATCCATGCCCGAGGCAGGATTCGAACCTTCGATCGTAGCAGTCGCGCGGTTCCGGACTGAGCGCCTTAACCGCGAGACCACCGCGGCCGGAAAACACTTAAAACATAGCTATCTTGCACTCGTTGTTCGTATTGCGTTTAGGCAGAATCGTCTTATCAGATCGCTTTTGAAATGGAAACTGCCCAATTCTACCACGTGACGCGCTATTTATTTTATTTATTTATCGTATGATGATACAGACTTGGATCAAATACATAATTTTAAGAGTATACAGTGTAAGAAATGGCAAGCAAAATACAGGTACAGAATCAAATGTACTAAGTATTATGCTAAATTATGTATACATTACACAAGTTCTTAGATTTCTAAGTCCAGTCTGTTGATCCAGTTGAGCCCTTCAGGTGATTCATGGTGGATGTCATTTACTGACGTCGCTTAAATAGAAGAACTGGAGGAGTCTAGAAAGTGCTTGCATCGTTGATAAAGGATACGCAACGTGCAACGCCATCTATGAAACGACCTTGTGAACTTAGAGTTGACATAAATAACACTAACTGAGGCTGCATTTACACGCTGCGCTAACAGATGGTGTTACTTCAGTACATGAGCCGAGCTCGTTGTAGTATTTTGCAAAATCGGGACAAAAATGTGTCTTGCCGGGATTACCCGACAAGAAGGTACATAACTGCGACGGTTCCGATGTATCGGGTCGGATGACAGTCCTACCTAGGGTGCGATTTCGCATGACAGGAGGATCTCCAATCGAGCGCATATTGAACATCATCAGACGATGACTGCAGCGTTATCCACAACCAGCATTAACCCTCCCTGTATTTACTGACCCATGGCAACAGGCATGGAACTCCATGCGACAGACTGACACCCGGCAACTGTGCAACGCAGTACATGTACGCCTGCGTGCTTGCGTTCAACATTTTGGTGGTTACAGCGCTTATTAATGTACCAGCAGTTCAGATTTGCAATGGCTTATCTCGCGCTTACAGTAACCTGTGATCTTGCAGTTTTAATCACTTACATATGTCAATACTCACTTACATATGTCAATACTCACCTATATAAATGTGTTCCCGAAATTCCATTACTCTTCATTAATTATTTTTTGGTGCTGTGGTTTTTTCCGTCAATATACATATAGTCAGTCTGTAACACAAAAAAATATCATTAAGGTGATGAAGTTCACCACTTCACACTGAATGAAGATAGGATCAGAAGGATGACACATTATTTGAGATGAATTATTTTCATATTTTGCAGATCAATAACAGGAAGAAAATCGTTTGGTATGTTCCATTCCATTAGTTCACTATTAAAAAATATGATGGGTTACAGGATTCGAGCAAAATTGGAAGAGAAAAGGTAGTTTATTTATGCTTGAACTGTTAACCTTTTCTCATTTGAAGAAGCATCATGAGTTATGAGCAACGACTGCATTTCTCTTGTTAACACTTCTTTTGCCAAAACGCTGAATAATTCGCAAATATTCACCTTGCGGTAGTTACTGCGACAGAATCCCGAAACAGAGTGTGTTGTTAAACAAGCAATTGGCGAACAAAGAAGTGAACAGCCAGCGGAAAACCTCATTGTCTTCTCTTGCTGTAACGTAAGAGGAGAAATGTCATAGCTTTTTTCATACTAGGAAATTCTTTCCACTAACTGTAGAACATCATTAAAAAATTACAGTACTGGATTGAAAAAATACAGTAAAAGCAACAGCTACTCTTCTGTCGCCGTAGATAAGAAAGTTCTGTATGTTAACATTATGGCAAAACACTCTCCCCTCTGTGTACTGTCATTTGCCAAAATCTCATTTCGGTATCTCGAGCGGTTTAGGAGGTACGAGGGTTGTTATGAATATTTCATTCTAGCAAGTGTACGGTCGGAAGTACACACTCTATATATAATCCATTTTCTCGAGATTGGGTACAGATGCTGATCACCAAGTCAGTTACATTTCATATGCAGCAGTATATGGCCTAATATGCACGAAATGAAATTCGTAGCCATTCTTATTTTTCCTTGCCACTTTTTCGAAATTCGTGCCGTATGTTACTCATAAGTAAATTATCGCGATAACTATGACTGTTAGCGATGTGATGGGCACTTCATCATGAAGGTTTCTTATAAAGCCAAAAATAAGGTGAAAATCATAATTTTTTAGTTAATACTTGGTACAAAACCGTTTGAGAAAGAATTGGTGGACGCACATCTCCTGTCAGCGCAGCGCGTCGCCAACAAGCCCGCCGAAATATGTCGTTCGTCCCGGCTGGCCGCGAGGCGTGGGCACGTGCTAGCCGGCTCCTCCAACCGGCTGCCACTGAGTGCCGCTGCCTCATTAGATAACAAGGCGATATTTCCCGTGCTGGTTCAAGGCGCCCCGAGCTGGACCCTGCTACGCAGGTTATCCGCTTGCTTTCTATGAGCACCGGGCGCGCAGGGCCGCGCATCGCCGCAGCCTGCACAAAAACGCCGCGCGGGATTAGCCGAGCGGTCTGGGGCGCTGCAGTTATGGACTGTGTGGCTGGTCCCGGCGGAGGTTCGAGTACTCCCTCGGGCATGGCTGTGTGTGTTTGTCCTTAGGATAATTTATGTTGTGTGTAAGCTTAAGGACTGATGACCTTAGCAGTTAAGTCCCATAAGATTTCACACACATTTGAACACATTTTGCACAAAAACGCGCGGCGTAGGGTAGCGCAGAACGGTGCAGGCTTGGGCAGCACTGAGCAGAATGGAGCACAGTGTCTGTAGGTGCCCAGCAATGTTCCAGTGTGCGCACGCACGCTGCAGTGAATATGGAAAAGGTGAAACGCCCTCCAATCAGAGTGACGTACCGACTCAGCGCACAACTTATTTGTTTTTGCGCAGACTGGCGCAGAACGGCGCGGTTTCACGCCCTCAGTGGTTGTGCCGTGCTGTGCCGAGACTCTTTCCCTGGTTCTGTCCGGCGAGTCGCAGCGCTGTGCGGCGCGTGTGGACGCGGCTTAATGTGAGACAAGAGTACTCTCACATTCTGGAGCGAAATCGTCTCACAATTTCTGTGGAAGTTCTGGAAATACAACAAAATTCGTAGATCGCATTGGATCACACGGGATCCCCACAGTACACAGGAAATAAAAAGGGCACATACTAAATCAAATTACTAAACATCGCAGATGCAGATAGTTTGACACAAAAACTGGATCATCTAAAAGCTGTGTTCAAGCAGAATGGTTATGTTGACAATAAGATTCGTCGTACACTACAGATTCGACCATTGCGGGAACCAACAGAAGATACAAGCATATCTGTGGCATTCGTACCTTTTACGGGGAACATATCTTCAAAAATAGGAAGAATTTTAATGAAATTTGGTATTAGAAGTGTACTCCGTCCTCCAGCTAAGACCAGAGCTCTGCTGGGATCAGTGAGGGAGGATTTGGGTTTGAGAAAGCCCGGGGTCTACGAGATTCCCTGCCATTGCGGAAAAACGATTCGTATGGTTCAGGATCGTTGCGTGGAGCATCATTACCACACGCCTTTAATTCAGCCAGAAAAACCTGCAGTGGCGGAACATTGTTTTACTGAAGAACATAATTGCGTCGCGGTATTGGAACTGTGTAGTGAAACAAGCCATAGAAATCCAGCTGTCTGACAATATTATAAACAGAAATAAGTGGTATCCTTTAAGTAAGAGTTCGAACTCTGTTCTCTTTGACATTAAGAAACAACGGTCCTTGTTTTGGTCATCAAAAACTGTCAATAGTAAGAATAGAATTTTCGCTCTACAGCGGAGTGTGCGCTGATATGAAACTTCCTGGCAGATTAAAACTGTGTGCCGGACCGAGACTCGAACTCGGGACCTTTGCCTTTCGGGGGCAAGTGCTCTAACGACATTTTTTTTCTTTTTTTTTTTTTAGTCTCATTTTGATCGCTTTTGTTCGTTGCATCTGCTCGGGGCGGACGTCATAAGACATCCGTTTAAGTTCGTTGTTAATTACAGAGGGGAGTTAAACCATCAGACCGAACACGCTGAGCTACAGTGCCGGCGAACCGACTGAGCTACCCAAGCACGACACACACCCCGTCCTCACAGCTTTAATTCCGCCAGTACCTCGTCTCCTACGTTCCAAACTTCACAAAAGCTCTCCTGCGAGCACTTGACCGCGAAAGGCAAAGGCACCGAGTTCGAGTCTCGGTCCGGCACGCAGTTTTAATCTGCCAGGAAGTTTCACTGTCAATAGCGTTTGATAACGATATATCGTTTCGGCAGGTTTGTTGTGTCTGTCGCTTGATGTCAGTTACGTTCGGGCACGCGCGGTGGACCCATCATCTGTGTATAAAGGAACCGCCGCGGCGCGCTTTATTTCAGTTCGGGTGAAATAGTGCGACAGCCTACTCACCTGAAGATGGGGGCCAGGTGCACCGCCGAAATATTGTGTCCAGGTGACGATATGTTTCGGCTGGAGACATGAATACAACACCTAAAAATCTCACTAAGGAAAGGGATTAAATTAGATAGCAACGAAAACTCATTATAATGAACACGAGGACACATTGTCAAAAAAGTAGGATTCAAAAACCCAGAAAAATCACTTGAGCAAAAATGGTGCTGTATGCTTGCATGAAATGGTAAATAATGCGATACATCCGACCGCGGCCACTTTCGCCAAACTGCAGAGCCAGCGGCCGAGGAGTAGGAGGGAGCCGGACACCTTGTGGCAGGGACCCGAGAAGAGGACGCTGCAGCCATGCTGGAAGCCGGGAGGACGGCGGACGCACTCGCCTCGCTTAGTAAGGGATACGTTGCGAAGAGTCCGGCCGACAACGAGAAGCGTGCCGACATCTGGTGGACGTCTGCTGCCATTACGACGGAACGCTAACAACGTACGGGCGGAAGAACGTCAGTACCCCTGGCCTGACAGCAGTCATTTTACCTGGCTTAGAAAGCAAGAATGTGCCGACAATTCCAGCACCCCATGGGCACAGAGAAGCGCTTACGCAAAGCCCGGAGAATTCGCACAGGGACGCGTGTGAAAGAATTCAGCGATCTTAAGAAAATGTTTTTCTCAACCGTAAGGACGTTCCTTATAAATCACGGACGCTAGTAGACTCTGAGACGAAGCCCAAACGTGAGTCTGTCAAGGCCTCACGCAGCGATAGCGGTTACAAAGAAGTTTACTGTAGCTGCTCTCGGTGCAGTTTCAGAATGTAGAAAAACAAAGAAGTTTACTGTAGCTGCTCTCGCAGCAGTTTCAGAATGTAGAAAAACATCGTAGGGATGCGAAATCGTGAGAAAGATGCCATTTCCTAAGGTGGTGCAGCTCACACAAGATGTATTTCCACCCTGCGCTGGGAGACGCGTGGCCATGAAACGGCGATATGCCATTGGGCTGCACTGTAGATCGAGTCTCCCAACGACAACGCCGCGAGAGGTGAAAATATCGAGGAAGAGTTGAGCTGGGAAATGGATGAGGGGAGACGGCGCGGAAGCGGGAGGACGTAGGGGCTCTTCCATCCATCGCCAATATCCGCCTTCCGACGTCGTGATATCGCAACTTCGGCCGCGCAACCGACAACGGGCAGACAATGCAGAAATCGTACCTGGGCCTCGCCACAAAGGAGCGATTGCAGATGTGGGCAGCCGACTCGCGCCACACAGATCCGAGGCGACGCGCCCAAACGACGCAGCGCCTGCCGCCGCCATACTTCATGACGAATGATGACAAATAATCGTGATATGGTTCGTCCCCCCTTTCTCTTCTGTAACTGAGTCGTGTCCATGGCCAGTCAACTAGGTCCTGAGATTGTAATTTTGTTCTGGTGTGCATAAATAGCACTGAAATAAACACATTCCTTTCACGTTTTGGTTCAAATGGCTCTTAGCACTATGGGACTTAACTTCTGAGGTCATCAGTCCCCTAGAACCTAGAACTACTTAAACCTAACTAACGTAAGGACATCACACACATCCATGCCCAAGGCAGGATTCGAACCTGCGACCGTAGCGGTGGTGCGGTTCCAAACTGTAGCGCCTAGAGCCGCTCGGCCACCCCGGTCGGCCACGTTTTAATAATCAAGCAATCTGTTCCATTCATATATCTACCCTTTAGTGTCACAACTTTTTTGCGTTTTTTCATTTAATTATTGGCTCCCAGTGTGGGCCGATCTCATTGGGAATTTTCATGTTACGTAACGTTATTAATAATTTTTGAGTTCACTACAATACAAAAAAGGGTCAAAAATGCAGATAAATAAAGTAAGGCACAGCAAAACACTGAAAACAGCAATATTCTCTAAGGCTGTATTTCCCAAATAGTATTATTTTACGCTAAAAATACGAAAGACCTGTGGCCGCTGCCTTACAGTACAGTGATATATTAAAATAAGAACTAGTCGCGGATGTACAAGGAGATTACAAAAGTCATTGGATAGCGATATATACAGATGGCGGTAGTGTCGCGTACACGAGGTGTAAAGGGGCAGCGCACTGCTCCACCAGTGTCATTTCTACTCGGGTGATTCATTTGAAAAGGATTCCAACGTTATCAGGGCTGCACAGTAGTAATTAACAGACTTCGAACGTGGAGTGGCATTTGGAGTTAGGAGCATCGCATCTCGGTCAATTTCGGCTGAAAAATGCGTAATTTGTTGTGGGAAAACGTGGACTGTTCCTGCTTCAGACGCTATAGTTATATGAAGCTCCGATAAGTGGCGGGGCGATTCCCAGTCTTCAAAATGTCGTGTGTGACGGAGGTGCGTTCCAAGCAGAGCTGTCACCGAGTTCCTTTTGGCGCAAAACCAGAGCGTTCAGATATTTATAGGCGCTTGCAGAACGTCTACGGAGATATGGCAGTGAACAAAAGCACGGTGAGCGTAGGGTGAGGCGTCTGTCATCATCGCAGCCAGATCGCGCAAACCTGTCCAGTCTTCCACGTGCCGGCCAGCCGCACATAGCTGTGTCTCCTCCGATATCGAAACGTGCGGACACTCTCTTCCGAGATGATCAACGGGTCACAATCAAACGCTCCGATGCTTAACTGGATCTCTCTGTTGGAAGGGCTGAGCAGCTG
Source organism: Schistocerca serialis cubense (assembly GCF_023864345.2). Lineage (NCBI taxonomy): Eukaryota > Metazoa > Arthropoda > Insecta > Orthoptera > Acrididae > Schistocerca > Schistocerca serialis. The sequence continues at coordinate 60,789,648 of NC_064644.1, read as the reverse complement.
GGGTACTCAAAGGTGTGTGCTCTCTGCGTTCTTCGCCACCTTACATAAGTACATAAGAGTAACGAACGACCATCTGGCTGGTCGTGACAAGTTTTTTCGAAGATCGTCACAGGTGATGAAACATAGATTCATCACTTGCATCAGTAAACAAAACAGTATAAAGCTGCACTATCGCCCAGTTAAATCATGGTGAGGGTCTTCTGGGACTCCGAGCTGGTTATTCTGTTTGATGTCCTCCCTCATGCTGCAACGATCAACTCTGAACAAATCTCAACAACTTCAGCATATTCGTCCCCACAAAAATGCAAAATATCTCCTCCCTGACAACACAAGTCTGCTCATCCGGGAGGAGCTCACAGAACTGCATTGGACTGTCCCTCCTCAACCAACCTACAGCTAGGATCTCGCTCCTTCAGACTTCCATCTGTTTGGCCCAGTGAAGGATGCACTCCTCAGGAAGCAGTCTGTGAATGTTGGGCAGCTTACTGATGCAGCAACATGTTGGCTAAGACGCGACCAGCTAAGTAGTACCATGTGGTATTCAGTCCCTCCCAGTAATGTGGCGTAATTGAACACAGATAGTGTGGAAAATTAGAGTTTTGTAGTCCTAACAGTGTGAAATAATATAATGTATTGGAATCCTGAATTATACCAAGTTGCTTTCAGAAAAAATGTGCAATACCTACAGGACGTCCTTCGCATGTCGTCGTACCACACATAGTTCTAGAGACACTGAGATGCGTGAAAAACTGCGCATTATGCATGAAGTATTAATTTATCACAACTTTGCTACATTCTCTATTAGAAACATATTTTGGATACAGTATCTAAATTTGTGACCGAATGCACCTGCCAAATTATATCATTGTACGACACACTGTTCAGGATATATGACGTCATACCAATAGAACTGCTTGAAAATCAAGATGCACCGCGGAATTTGTTACAGATACAGGTAGGATTGTCTCCAGCCTAATCCCTCAGGTAAACGGCCCGGTGACTGACAGCTTGTAGGACCGGACGCACCCGCGCCCTTCTCGTTAGGTGGCGCACTGACGCTCCCCTTCTTGCAGGTAGCCGATGACCTCTTGTTTTTGTCCCGGCTGGCCTCTGCATTGCCACGATATCCGTCATTTGACAAAAATCTTATGCCTAACTCTTTCCCATGACCTTCTATGTTATAATAAATTTACATAACGACACATTGATGGTCTGTCATTTCAGACACTCTTATTTTACTTTTATAGTTATTAATCTATGGCTATCATTATAACAAAATCTTGGTGTATCTAATCTAGACATGGAAATAATTTATCTTGATATTTGTGTAGAGACCGATCTCACTACTGTATATGGTGTGTGACAACAGATACTATGTATTGGATGAACAACTAAATGTGCGGGCCCACACTAATATTACTATTACTTATATAGATCGACAGTAGACATGCTCAAGAATTAACTACCATTTGCCAACGATCTACATTCTATATCTTTTGAATGAATTATGTTATTATGCAGGTTGAAGTTTTAGTGTGCTATAAAGAACATGCAACTATTCTACTTTCGCTCGCCCGTCGTCCCTCCATCTCGGGTCTGTGATTTGGTGACCTGAAAAATAGCATCCCAACAGGCGCGCGCCAAACTCTTGTGGTAGATGGTTCAAATGGCTCTGAGCACTATGGGACTTAACATCTGTGGTCAGCAGTCCCCTAGAACTTAGAACTACTTAAACCTAACTAACCTAAGGACATCACACACATCCATGCCCGAGGCAGGATTCGAACCTGCGACCGTAGCAGTCGCGCGGTTCCGGACTGAGCGCCTAGAAACGCTAGACCACCGCGGCCGGCTCTTGTGGTAGAAAACCCCCACAATATTAAGGATCTAGTTGTAGTTAAATCCTAAAGTTTAACTTATTCTAGTATATGGTACTCTTTTTTTTACCTTATATAACACTCTTACATAATTCCTGTTACGCTGAGATGTCTCGCTGCTCGCCGCTATTGACGACAGTGATGTGCGCGCCGTACGACATGGCCTCCGAGTTCTCACTACGCCTTACTGAAACTCCAGAGACTGGGTTAGCCATGGTTATACAAGACAATAAATTTAGAGTTGCAAGCGATCAAAGTGCACCTTTCCAGAGACAATGTAATATGACCAAGCCCACTGGTTCCTTTTGAGGATTCAGTCACCCAACGCACGCCTGCTGCACAGTATGTCACGAATCTCCAAGTATAATTCCTTGGTTATTCATTGTGACAGTCACGAGCAGCACGCTTAATCCTCAGCCAGCACATTGGCATGGTAGGCTTTATCCCCGCATTTCTACCGCCTAGGGCAACATTGGAGTAAAACGCTCACTGGTTCACCCCGACTTGCAAGACAACGATGCTGGCGCACCACTGTAAAAACAATACTGCCCATATTCATCCTCGAAATCACGCAATATACCACAATCTTGCAGTGCACTGACGCGTGCTTGCAAGCATTGCTGTGAACCTGTCGCGAACTGGTTCCGGCCGCTATGGAGCGTATAACGACTTCCCAGAACGCTTCTACGAGCACGTTCCTGTATGCGCCCATTTGTGCGACATCTCCTCACTCATCATTATTCCTCAACATGGACACCAGACAGGAAAGAAGAAAAACATTGCTCGTGGAATGGTAGTGCCTCTTACTCCGTCAACATTGTAAGTCGCGAACATAAACCAAAAAGGAAAGCAGCAGTAAATTCTTAGGTGAGACAACGCAGCGTGTCAGTAGTTTAACAATCTTAATCTATTAATGCAACGATTATTGTTCCCCGAAGAAAAGTTCATATATTTGCCTATTCTACTATGTACCCCACTTAAACTAGTATTATTCCACGAACTTCTTTGTGTGAGAGATGTGGTGGAGCCCTATGGACTAGCGCCAATCCCTTGTTAGACTCCCCCTCCTCTGACGTGCATTAGGATTTGCAGGTCTAATTTCGATCTCCTGGTTCTCCTGTTGTCCTTTATGTCGCTCTCTCCAATTACGCTCGCTTTGCCGTTCGTTATTCCTGCTGTCCCAGATTCCTTGTCTAGATTGATCCTGTTCCCTGACGTTCTGGTTTCCGTGTCTCTGGTTTCCTTAACCTTGAATAGCGTAACCTTGATTTCCGTAACCCTGGTTTCCTAACTGACCAGTGCGATTATGCTATCTGTTGTCGTCTTCCCTTGCTGGCCCGTGGTATTTGTTATTTTGCGCCTTCTTCCTGTCCTTTGCGTCTTGTTTATCGAAGACTACTTCGAGTTCGCGCAATAGACTCTTGAATGCTTCTATGTCAGATCCACACTTCCCGACAAGTGTCTGTTGATACCTAACTGGCAATTTGGAAAAGCAAAATTTAATGTTTTCTCCGTTGCTATATGGGCTATCTAAAAATTGGTTCTTATTGAGTAAATCATCAAAAAATTTGGTTGCGCTCCTACGCCCGGACACTTCCAGTTCAGGACAAAATATTATTTCCTCTTTAATCCTGTCTTGCGTTTCCTTTGACCAGTAGGTCCGCAGGAATGCACCAACAAATTCTTGATAAGTCCGACACGTCGCTGCCACACCCCGCATCTTTTCCGCAGCTTGGCCTTCGATGTGTCCACACATGAATTCTAATTTTGCCTGGGTTGGCCATGACGACGGTAATGAATTTGTAAACTGCATCACCCAGCTCTTCGGATGCATCGACCCTCCATTATCTTAGAATTTCTGGAATTTTATTATCGACAGGAAGTGATTCTAACCAAAATCCTGTCCGATCCTCGCACTGGTGTTGTCACTCGTTTCCGATACTTGCACGTCTGCTGAGTGTCCTGATCTATCTTGCTGATAACTGTGATGTGCTACCTCTGTATCACAGTGGAAGTGGCATTCAGCATTCACTCTTCTAAGTGGGCTGCAATTATTGGAGCTATTACTCGCTGTTTCTGCCTGTGCATTGTTCAAAAAATGGTTCAAATGGCTCTGAGCACTATGGAACTTAACATCTATGGTCATCAGTCCCCTAGAACTTAGAACTACTTAAACCTAACTAACCTAAGGACATCACACAACACCCAGCCATCACGAGGCAGATAAAATCCCTGACCTCGCCGGGAATCGAACCCGGGAACCCGGGCGCGGGAAGCGAGAACGCTACCGCACGACCACGAGCTGCGGGCTGTGCATTGTTAGTTCCGCACTCTGTCAGTGGGCTAGAGCACGGCGGGCTTTTCCTCGGAGACACAATTCTGTGTACTCCACCATTGGTATCTGAACGCGCAGTGCTCGTGTGCCCGTCTCGCTCTAGTTTTGCTACCCGACTCTCTACTTCTTTCATTCGTTTCGTGATGTTCGTAACCGCAATATTACCTTGAGTCTTTAAGACCGCTAGGGATTTTGAGTGGGCTTGTGCCGCACGTCGCAAGCGCCCTGCGAGTTGAGAAGCTACTTTTGCGATTTTAATTGCCCCTGTTGCAGCCGTTTTGGCTAGGCCTGCTACTTTTTGTGCTACCATTGACATTTGTTTTGCTTCTCCACATTCTTTCTTTATTGTTAGTAATTCCCCACGAATTCCCCTATATGCGAAATTATTGCCTCAGTGTCCTTCTTACGCTGTTCGTCAGCTTCTTCCTTCTTCTTCTTACGGTGTTTCTCATCTTCTTCCTTCTCCTTCTTACGTTGTTTCTCATCTTCTTCCTTCTCCTTCTTACGCCGTTGATCAGCTTCTTCTTTCATTGATCGTAGGAAGCTCAGTATTGGGTTTATGTCATCCTCGTCACACATGGGCGATGTAACTCTGGACACCTGGGCGCTAGAGCTCTGACGTGACCGAGCTGGCGTCAGTCTGCTCTCGTTCGTTTGACTATAAACTTCTGCCACCGTCTCGACCTGTGTGCCTGTCTCTGTTTCATCCTCTACCTCACTATCATAATCACGGCCGCGACGTTGCTCTAAGATCACGTCCAAATCACCTTCCTCACCAATGAGTCTGTCGTCCTGTCCTGCTAAAAATGTGCCCATCTCATCTCTGATTCTATCCCCGTCAGTAACCTGCCCCTTATCCATTATGCTATCCTCTTTTGTTTTAGCTTCCCTCTCTAATAGTCGTGCCTTACTTCTCGTGATCATTCATGAAAAACAAATTTACCTAAAATGCACGAAAAATAATCTACTCTCTACATTTTTACACATAGACATAAATTTCAACAACGCTGTTCCAACGCTGTAATTACATGCACAATTTGTTGTGGTACAGAACCGCACGCAAACCCGACAAAGTGTGATGTGGTATGGATACCACATCAAAGAAACCCCAAAAACGATGAACAAACAAAAAATATATACACTGAAAACAAAAACTATAATAATGCGCCGCTACTTAAAAACTAATCGCGGAACTACAAGAAAAAGAACTTAGGTATTAATTATTAAAAAAATAGAGAAAAAAATTTCAATGTTCCTACTAAGAATACTGTTTGCTTGTCAGCGATTCACAGGAAAGATCCGAGGCTAAGGGTCGCCATTTTATGCGAGGTGACGGGGCTAGCAGTGTATTTAACACTAAATTCTTCTAGAATCTTCATATGTAAATGATGCTCTAAGCTCCCCCTATTCTAACTCCGACTTTTGCTGTTGCACATGGATTAAATAGAAACGCGAACTGACTGTAATCGACCCTGCAAGTGGAGTAGAAAAGAGTTTGGCACCTGCAATAATTTAATTTGATAAATAAGTTAAATAAAGGAAAGTTTCATTAACGTAGTGAGAAATGATAGGGTTGCTCTACCGATTAACAGAATGAAAGTTCTGTCTTAAATAACAATATAATTTATTATGACTAAACTCAAAATAATAAACAAAACACATGAAACGTTTACAATACATCAAATTGGCTCAAATTGGATACTCAAATAAATGCTGTGAAGTTAAAGTTGTCCCTAAACTAGATTGTGACATTTATGACGAAGTGGTATGCGGAGCCAATTCCTTGCAACTCAAATCTTCAGAGAAACACACAGCAAACCCAACATTAATTGCTGCTACAGTAGTGAGAACTCAGACAATGAACACCCAAGACAGAACAAAGTTAGACAAGACGAACAGGCGCACTCTGCTGAGCACTGATTATCACCTAGCAAAATTGCCTGCTTTGCCGGTGCTGCGGACATACATTACCAAGCTGTCTTCTTAACTGCAAGGACACGATCTGGCATACCGGAGGCGATGGCTGGTTGCTTCGAAGTCCCGTCGTGGTGATGATAATGTCGCGAGTATAGCCCAAAGCAAATTATCCTGGTCTGGTTGTTCCAGACTAAAGACTTCCTAGTAAAACAAATGCGCCTCTGAGGGAGACGAAGAAGGCTCGCCACACAATCACTGACGGTACAGTGATTGATTTTAACAAGCGAAGTCACACAGTAACTCCGATACAGTCAACTTTAGCCAAAACTGCTCAAGACAGACAACATAGGCCGCTTGTACACAGAACGCTCAATTGCCAACTGTACTCGGAAATTTACGTTGAAGTCGAAACTTCAACAACTTCGTCAAACAGTTACAATTAAATAAAAGTATATTAGACAGCCAACGGAAGGCAGGCTGTCCAGAGCAGCGAGAGCTCAGTCTTGTAACCTACTCCGACCAAAAGGCGAGAGCCGACTCCTCAAGAGTACCAGTACAAGCCGAACATAGAACATTCCCGCCCCCACGACAGTGGCCGTGGTTAAACGTTCCATTCAGCAACTCGAAAACCGGCAAAAAATTCCACTCTATTGCCGAAGCACTACCATTTCACCAATGGAAGTTCTTGGCGCCAATTTCTGCGCCGATTTTGCTAGGTCACGGAGCTATGCCCTGAGCAAGCCAATCACAGTTACTATTTTGCAGAAAACGCGGGAATTTGCCCGCCAAGACTGCCTGGGAACACAAGTCATTCCCACGCCTCGCTGGTAGCCCGCCAGAAACGGTTTTCACTAAGTTTCTGCGAAGTAACGGAATCTCTAGCCCAGCCGCCCCTTCCGGCGCATCTGGGCGTGACGCTCCCACTCTTATGGCAATGTCGGCTTCTGGAAAGCATCCACTCGACTTCCTCACATCCGTCGGCTTAACCCTTTCAAGCTCAGTGGAACTCGCCTGTCACTGGACCACCCAGGTGACGAGAGACGCTGCGTGGAAAGTCCGCGTGTGAAGGAATAGCAACTTTTCACCGCATGCAATTAGAGAGCAAAATGGAATTAGAGTAAGATAGAAATATGAGAGGGGGCTTCTGCCACCTCTCACAGATACAGGTGAAATATGTGTATAAATGTGTGAAATATGTTAAATAATGTGAAATATATGTGACTTATGTGTACTCTGGAAAGCTGTGGGGGAAAATCGCCTCCTGAACCACTGCATCCATTTCAACCAAACTGGAAACACAAAGTCGTTACTGTCTGGAAAGAACTACTGTATGAGTAAGATCCGCCATCCTGCTTTTGGGGTGGAATCATAATTTGGAAAGATGGGGAGAAGGACAGAGAAGGGAAGGAGAAGATGGACACAGAAAGTGGGGAGGAGGGGATGGACAGACTGGAAGGGAAGTTGGTCTAGGAGAGGGGATGGAGGACTTGGACAGAGAGATGAGGAGGTGGAGATTGACAGAGAGGGAAGATGAGGACACTTAATTAGAGGGGGTGAGGAGGTTATGGATCTTATGGGCAGGGACAAATGTAAAGAGCAGGTGGACAGAGGGGGAGGAGCAGATGGAGAGGGGAAAGAAGCCGATATACAGAGAGGAGGGCAGGAGGAGGTGGACAGAGAGGTGGGGTTGGGGGGGGGGGGGGAGCAGTTGGACAGAAGGAGCGAGCAAGAAACTGTGGGGAGGAGGGGACTGACAAAAGACTGGAACAAATACGTTGCCCGCCAAGGCCAATACTCAGCTAATACTTCATGTTCATTCAGGATGAACTACCAGCCCTTACATTAATCATTGATCCTCTGCATTTTTTGCGCTTCACTACAGTCTTCCAGACGGCGAAAGGTGTGTCTGGGCTATAAAAAAACTGCAACCGCTCTCATAGGTAGCGATGAGCTCGCACTGACATTTTCATCATACGCAGTATGAGATACATAACGGCCAGGAAAAGGTTTCTAATTATCTAACTAGAATAGGCACCTCTAAAGTACTCACACTCCACACACTTTCATATTAAATAACCAATGTGATGAAAAATTAATGCTTGCCTCAAAATAATACAAATTATGTCAGTGTACAGCATGGCGAGGGCAACAGATTTTAACAACATGTGCCAGCTACTTTCTTAAAACGACCAGCTCTTCCATGGGGCAGTTTCCCCAATAGCATACTTCACAATTCAGACCGAAGGCAGCAGTCAGGTATCTGAAAAGTTATTTAACAAAGCTATGGCTGTCGTACGTCAAATGGTAATAATGCAGTGATACATTTTTACCATGCGTAGCACGCTGGGACCAGCTGCGCAGCAATATAATTCGTCGTCTTACTAATATGCGAAGAGATTGCACTCAAAATTTACCATCAACCTCCAACCATTGCTCAATGGCTAAATCGTCAGAATGTCTTCCACCTCAGCCATCACTTTGACAAACCCCACGAAAACAAGTTACAGTCGCCCTATTTGAGGGACATTTACGTAAATCGTAGGTAAAAGGAATGATATGTCTGGTAAGTCCTAAGCAACACGTACTGTTCGTGATGGATGTATTGCTCGTCATAAGGGTAGACACAGACTAATATTTTGTGATTATAAACCTACCCACGTTACTCTTTACAGAACACATTTCTATCGTCACAAAATTAATGCAATATATTGACCATAACTACAGACCTTCACTTCCTGCACCTTTAAGATGGAAACGTCATAGAAAGCATAGAAAGAAATTAAAATGATGTAGTAACCAGCCTCGAAATACATTGACGAAAAACAATGTACTGTAATTTCGGGAATACATTTCTATTCATGACATACTTACGTGATTGACGTTGAAAGATCGCAGGTTAATATAAGCACGAGATAAGCCATTGTAAATGTGAAATGCTGATATGTTAATAATCGGTGCAACCACCAGAATGTTGACTGTAAGAATGCACATGTGTATCCATCCAGTTTTACAGGTGCCGTAAGTCACTTTGTGAGTTATAGTTCCACGTCTCTTACACGTGGTCGGTCGACGTACGGACGGCTAACGCTGTTTGTGGATGACGCTGGAGTTGTAGTCCTTCGATGTCTCGTCTGGTGACACATCTGGTGACCGATCAGACCAGTGCAACATGTTGGAAAACAACTCCTCGAATGCTGTCCATGGATGACAGTACAACAGGTCGAATCGACAGACTGACGTAGAAATTTGCAGTCAAGGTGCGCTGAGTAGCTACGAGTGTGCTCCATACAAAATCGTACCTCAGACCGTAACCTCAGATGTAGATCCATCGTGTCTAACAGGCAGATAGGTTGGTTGCAGGCCCCTAACAAACTTCTTTCTAACCAACGTACAGTCATAACTGGCACCAATCCACAGAACCAGCTTTCGTCAGTAAACGCAAAAGACCTCAAACCTGCCCTCCAATGAGCTCTCGCTTGACACCGTTGAAGTCGCCAATGACGGTGGTTGAGACCAGTGGAATGCGGGCTACAGGGCGTCTGGCTCTGAGCTGTCCGTGAATTAACCGATTTGCATCAGTTCGTGTGTCGGTGTGGTGCCAATTACTGCTCAGATTACTGCTGTAGATGCAGTACGATGCGCCAGAGCCATCCGCCGAACACGATGGTCTTCCCTCTCGGTAGTTCCACGTGGCCGTCCGGAACTAAGTCTTGTGACCGCTCTCGCCAGCATACATGTACAGTGGCCACATTGCTGCCAAGTCTTCTTGCAATATTGCAACATTGCGTCGGCGTTCATGCGGATATTGAATGTAAAACCGTATTATGTTTTCCCACACTCGAAGCTTGTTTAGACGGGCGATGTCCCCAGATACCTTGAGACAAAGCAGTTAGAAACACAGAGAAAGGTGGCGCACTGCTTAAAAGTGAACGGATGTAAACTGGGTGATTTTCGTGACTTTTTCTAGCACAATAAAAAGTAATTTTACTACTCCTTACACGTATGTGTTTCGTGTCCACCTAGGACTGTTACCGGACCCCTTGTAGCCGAAACATCAGTTACCGGCGGGGATTCCCGAAGCCCTCCTGATGGACTGGTAACAAAATAGTTTTGTACATCATTTTCAACATATTTTCCATCAGCGTACATAGGATGAGTGAAAAACATTAACATCTAACAAAATGGTGATGTGTTGAAACAAATGTCCTCTTATTCACCCACAAAATCGAGACAATAACTTCTAACAAAATGGTGATGTGTTGAAACAAATGTCCTCTTCTTCACCCACAAAATAGAGAGCAAAGCATGTACCGAAAATAGACTTCTGAAGATATCATAAGCGGCTACGTAAGCTGACAGGGAATTCAATTTAGAATTCCGGGATCAAATTCCGATCAAAATCGTCTGTCCTGTTCTCAATTTATCTTTCCTGCCAATCTGAAAAGCGGCTTGCGCAAAAATGAGTTTAAAGTTTTCCGTTACATTTTATTTTAGTTTGCTTCAACAAACTTCTTGTCGGCGATTATTGGTTCATACAGCAATCTCTCTAGATCCAAAACGAGGACTTCCTTCAGCTTCTTCGTCGCCATTATGATACTTCGGACCTATGTGGCACCTTCTGTCATCCGCTGCTTTGCTCGCTCGATACGCATGTCGTCCGTTTTTGAGCTGAAGTTTGAACAGGATGCTTCGATCTCAAGTTCGGCTTTCATAATTTCCATAATGCCTGTTAGGCCGTCGTTGAACTTACATGCTGCCATGTTGGCCGCGATGTCGACTACATTTTCTCCGCTGTGCTTTTTGTAGACACTTTTTCACAAACTGACTCGTAACTCGGTATCGGAGTCTTTTGCGAACTTGGGATGTACACTACAATAATGTATAAAACCCAGTGAACACTTTTAGCATAAAAGAATCGATTTTTTAAAAAAAATTCTGCTAGGACCACCCGGTTAAGCCACTGGACTCACCCACCAGGCTGTCCCAATTTATTTGTTCCATTTTTTCCTAAAATCGTTTAAGTCAAATGCTGGGATGCCTCAAGTAGAAGAGAGACACCTATTTCTTTGCCCATCGCTTCCAATTCGAATTTGTGCTCGACAGTCCGTTAAACCTTTTGTGTCTGACTGTCTCAGTAGTACAAAGGGTGAATTTACGGCTTTGGCGACACTTCCACGGAACAGTGCAAGATCGTTGCAGGGCAGTACACGATCGACAATAAGTAATTATTCTGTTGCAGCATCGATGTCTGTCAACTGCATTCCGAAATAAATAGATTTCGACAGACAGTTATCAGCAAGTCATACAGCAGGCAATAGCGAAGTGTCTGAACATTAGGTCTGTTTGTCGTATGTGCTCTGAACATCAAACAAATGGATTATTGCCCTCTTCGCAGAGAAATCCTGTTTCAGTTTGTCTTGTTGTCTTTTCGTCTGTGGGGAAATCGACAGGAACATAGTGAAAATAAGGCAGTATGGTAGTTATGGTGTCTTGTTATGTGGAAGAATCATTTTGCGTCGAGTTCAGATCTTCACACCTTCACTGGAAGTCAAGAATGCAATTACAGCCCAGAGGCTGTATGAGTGAAAGGGCGATTAACTGGAGGTGCAGCTGAAGGAAGACATTCGAACTGCATTCGTGGATGTATTTCTTGCAAGATAAGACGTGTACCATATGGACTGAGGAGGTCGATCTCTGGGTTTTAGTCCTGTGGAGAAAGTGTTGCTACAAGTAGAGAAGTAAATTACATCTCGACAGCCCCATTCACAGACTCCTATACCTCACTGCTACGAATCTGTCGCAGCTAGTGCCGACTTAATGCGCTGGTACTAATTTTTTGTTTTGTTTTGTTACTGTTCGTAAAGTGTAGTTTTGGTTTCAGAATATCTCTATTCCGTATCTGGCCATCACTGCATGACCCTTTACTGACTTGTGACAAGTTTTGATTTGTTCGATGACTCTCATGACATGTACTCCACAGTCTCGTATTTCTGTTTATGTCGAGTTATTTAATATTAATACCTATTTTTATAATGTCTCTTATCTAGGTCTGTAGGACATTTTCCCCATTCTTTGTTCCTTTCCCTATTTCCGTTATTTCAAGGGTATAGAACCGGAAAAAAGACTCGCAAAGAAAGATAATACGAAATTAATGGGCGTGTAACTACCAAGTGCTGAGACTAGATAGTTCTAATCTTATGTTTAGAGTCAACGCAGCAAATATTTTGGAATTATTAATAGCACTTAAATTATTCCACCACTGATTCCTCGGCATATAGAATTTCCAACGTCATTGTATGGGAGATAATGTTACGCTGACTGTTTTAGTGGATAATTTTATGTGACACAGCCATTCTATACTGCTAGAGTTTCAAATTTTTTTTCCGTACGATAGAAGCGAGCAGGGTAACCGTCATCTCGAAAAATAAGCGAAAAATATACCTATACAAAAAAGCAGATAAAAATTCGCATGGCCCCTTCCTGGGAGACAATATCCACTCATTCCAAATTAATAATGTAAGTGTAGACCAGATGTGGCTTAAATTCAAAGAAATAGTATCGGCAGCAGTTGAGAGATTTATACCAAATAAACAAACGACGAAGCTGATCCTCCTTGGTACACAAAATGGGTTAGAACATTGTTGCAGAAACAACGAAACAAACATGCCAGATTTAAACAGACGCAAAATCCCCAAGATTGGCGATCTTTTACGGAAGTTCGAAATATAGCGCGGACTTCAATGCGAGATGCCTATAACAGTTTCCACAACGAAACTTTATCTCGAAACCTTGCAGAAAATCCAAAGAGATTCTGGTCGTATGTGAAGTATGTTAGCGGCTAGAAACAATCAATGCCTTCTCTGATCGATAGCAATGGAGATACTATCGAAGATAGTGCTGCCAAAGCAGAGTTACTAAACACAGCCTTCCGAAATGCCTTCACAAAAGAAGACGAAGTAAATATTCCAGAATTCGAATCAAGAACAGCTGCCAATATGAGTAACGTAAAAGTAAATATCCTCGGAGTAGTGAAGCAACTTAAATCACTTAATAAAAGTAAGTCTTCTGGTCCAGTCTGTATAACAATTAGGTTCCATTCGGAGTATGCTGATGCATTAGCTCCCCACTTAACGATCATATACATCCGTTCGCTCGACGAAAGATCCGTACCCAAAGACTGGAAAGTTGCACAGGTCACACCAACATTCAAGAAAGGTAGTAGGAGTAATCCAGTAAATTACCGGCCCATATCGGTAAAGTCGATATGCATCAGGATTTTAGAACATATATTGTGTTCTAACATTATGAATTACCTCGAAGAAAACAGTCTATTGACACACAGTCAACCTGGGTTTAGAAAACATCGTTCTTGGGAAACAGAACTAGCTCTTTATTCACATGAAATGCTGAGTGCTGTTGACAAGGGACTTCAGATCGATTCCGTATTTCTGGATTGTCGGAAGACTTTTGACACTGTACCACACAAGCGGCTTGTAGTGAAACTGTGCGCTTATGGAATATCGTCTCAGTTATGTGACTGGATTTGTGATTTCCTGTCAGAGAGGTCACAGTTCGTAGTAACTGACGGAAAGTCATCGAGTAAAACAGGAGTGATTTCTGGCGTTCCCCAAGGTAGTGCTATAGGCCCTTTGCTGTTCCTTATCATTATAAACGATTTGGGAGACAATCAAATTGCGCTTTATTGGCAGAACACTTAGAAAATGTAACAGAGCTACTAAGGAGGCTGCCTACACTACGGTTGTCCGTCCTCTTTTAGAATACTGCTGCGCGCTGTGGGATCCTTACCAGATAGGACTGACAGGGTACATCGAAAAAGTTCAAGGAAAGGCAGCACGTTTTGTATTATCGCGAAATATGGGAGGGAGTGTCACAGAAATGATACAGGATTTGGGGTGGATATCATTAAAAGAAAGGCGTTTTTCGTTGCGACGGAATCTTCACACGAAATTCCAGTCACCAAATTTCTCCTTCGAATGTGAAAATATTTTGTTGACACTGACGTACATAGGGAGGAACTATCACCAAGATAAAATAAAGGAAAGCAGAGCCCGTACGGTAAGGTATAGGTGTTCATATTTCCGCGCGCTATACGAGATTGGAATAATAGAGAATTGTGAAGGTGCTTCGATGAATCCTCTGCCAGGCACTTAAATGTGATTTTCAGAGTATCCATGTACATGTAGATGTAGAGGACCCTCGGATCCTAGAATGAGAGTATTGCGGCTAAACGTTGTTACGATTATCTGTGAGCAATAATGTCGTGACGATAATACACACTATCTTATCAAATGTGGAGGAGGGGGAGATTAGTGTTTAAAGTCCCATCGATAACCAGAGCATTAGGAATGGACCATAAGCTCGGGTTAAGAAAGTATGGAGAAGAAAAGTGGCCGTGCCCTTTCGAAGGAACCATCCCAGCATGTGCCTTAAACTGACTTAGGGAAATCGCGGAAAACCTATATCATGATGGCCAGACGCGGGTTTGAACATCCGTCCTCCCGAATATGAGTCCCGTGTGCTAACTGCGCTGCCCCGCTAGGTCTTATCACATGTGTCTGGACATCTATGAGTGATCATTAGGTTACTCGACAAATTAGTAAGGAAACGGGAGAGTAAAACTTTCTAAGTTTGAACAGCCGGCGTTACTCGTTCACATGGGAGTATCAACAGCCCCAGCCGAAAAGAGTAAAAATTTTAGCACTGTTACTCGGTCAGGAAGACACCAACCTGGACATTCTTGAGCTAGACTGTGAGCAAGCTCAGCAGAAATTCGGTAGAAGACTGAAGACCGAACTGCCTTTGTAATGTTATGTAAGAGACACTAGACAGGAAGCAAAAACGCCCATCAAGAATTTGACGAAGCTGTAAAAACGCTGTAACACATCCTTTAAGCAAATGTAGAAGACCACTGACAACCCCAGAAGAGGAGAACCAGTTCTGTCATACTCATTACGAATTATGTCGTTGAGTAGAGCATGCCCTAGATGATACAAGTACTCCGTCTCCACTAGCCTAGGGCACTCGATGAGTGGAGTGATGGTGTTCATGTCATTCGCTCTTGATTCTCTGGTTATATTGTGGCAATATCTTGTGTGTGAGTTTGTCCTAGTGTAAGTCTTACACTTGACACCTTACGAGAAGATCTGCAATGCGTAGTCATATAAAAAAGTCCAGCATCCAGTACTGAAGGCAGCGCAGCGACCAGCACTAATGAACAGTCCAGGCATCTACCAACACGGCTCCTTTACAGGACAGAAGCTGCCCTGAAAGTTGAGAATCGCATGAGTCTGACTGCCTCCTGCACTGGTGGGAAAGATTCAGAATTCAGTATGACACATGGCTTCCGACATCAGTGCAGACATGGACATGGAAGGGACTGAGTACTTCCCAAACAAATACACACGTCACGGTCACCAGAAGATGCCCTAACTAATTATGAAAACAAAGTAAAATGTTTTCCGAATATACCCATATATTTAGAATGACACAAGTATAGGTAACGCGCCAGCGGCCACTAGGGGTACCAATAGAATATCGATTTACTGTGCAAAAATATTTAAATGTTTCACAATAATTGAGACGTTTGGTTGTTTTTGATTTCAAGGGACAATTAACGCAGTGTTCCAGACTGGGATTTCATTCTGTAACTCTCTCATATATAATCAGCACAGCGTATACCTTACCAGAAGATGAGAGTCATGCCTCCGTAACATCTATAAGCGGCAGAAAAGCACTCTAATTCATTCGCCGAGAGGAATAAATCCCATGGCATTACGGGAGAGCCTGAGGGATTTATAAGGAACAGTGGGTGGGATCACAATGATGGCCACCGCAAGATTATGCTAACTCTTCGTCAATGTCGTTCCTGTTCTAAGGCTGGAACTGGAGTCAGTTGTTGTCTGATGTTTTACAGAAGCGCCAGAGGCGCATCGCACAGCAGTTCTAGACCGTTTATAAATTTTTTCTGTCCATTTCGACTTAAGTTTTGATGTAAACTGGTGAGAGTGGATCTCTTACCTGCCTCGTGTCCTTTTACACGGTAGCCAGTTTAGGGTCGTCGCTCGGTGTGCAATTCGTCACGCTGTTCATATACATTGTCGTTGCCTTCAGCCGTCGGAACGCGATGATAGCGTAAATTGATTCGGCAAACCTGGGTAAGTTCAGTCTTCACAGTCCAACTACTTTTCACCGAGCGCTAGTAACAGACACAGTACAGGTCTGTATGACAACTTCGTAAATCCAGAAGCTTTCTGCAGCAGTCGCAGTCAGTGTTCTTGAAGCAACACCTAAAGACATATCGATCAATCAAAGGCAAGTGGCCATGGTTTAGCACCACCGCTTACGCAGATCCAAGATAAACCTAGAAAATTATTACACTCCAGGTGCAACTCCTACATATACGTCATATCGAATTCCAAGCGGTTCTTTGACAGATGGGTTAAAATCTCTGTCATGAAACTGGCGCAAGGAGAAAAGAATTAGGAAATAAATTCTAAGTCTTGCTGGAGAACAAAAATTTCAACAATTATCCGGGCCTCACAGAGAAGTTTATCGTTGAAATTTCGAAGAGTCATGCGAGTCACGAAATAATTCCAACGAGAAAATGAGGAAATTAAATGAATATGGAGATTTACGACGGTCACTTTTCCCACGCGCTATTCTTGAATGAACAGGAAGTTGGGGAAAGACAGAGTAGTACCCTCCGCCACGCAACATAAGGTGGCTTGCGGAGTAGAGATGTAGAAAAGAATTAACACGCTGTTCCAACTGCAACCGACTGTGTAGCATTGTAACTGCGTAACATTTACAATCACATGGATGCCTTGTGAAGACAGTGTTGTTGTCCGATATAACCTTTATTCTCTTCCACTTTTGCTTTCTTCTGGCATCAGAGGAAACTGAAATGGTGCAAGAATTCTGTTTCTTTCTGCGTATGTTCCGTAACTACTACCTGTGGAATTTATAACGAAATAATAGGCAACCGGCTGCGTAAAAGAGCTGGAGGAATTACAGATGTGATGACGAGTCGTGAGTCGTGCTTGGGTTGCTCAGATGGTTTAGTGCCCATTTTGCCGGCACCGTAGCTCGGCGTGTTCGGTCAGAGGGTTAGCTGCCCTCTGTAATAAAGAACTGAGTTCATGGATCAACGATGAACTTGCACAAGCGTCACAGGTGTTCGCCCCGAACAAATAGAACGAACATTAACGAACAAAATTAGATCGACAACAAAAAAAAAAAGAAAAGAAAGACGGTATAGCACTTTCCGGCGAAAGGCTACGGTTCCGAGTTCGAGTCTCGGTCCAGTACACAGTTTTAATCCGCCAGGAAGTTTCATATCAGCGCACACTGCGATTGTAAGTAGGCTGTTTATGTTTTCTTATTGGCAACGTTACGTAGCGCTCTGCTGTGTGCAGTCTGTGGCTAGTTTGCATTGTTGTCTGCCATTGTAGTGTTGGGCAGCGGCAGCTGGATGTGAACAGCGCGTAGCGTTGCGCAGTTGGATGTGAGCCGCCAGCAGTGGTGGACGTGGGGAGAAAGATGGCGGAGTTTTGAAATTTGTAAGACTGGATGCCATGAACTACTGTATATATTATGACTCTTAAGGCAAATACATTGTTTGTTCTCTATTAAAATCTTTCATTTGCTAACAATGCCTGTCAGTAGTTAGTGCCTTCCGTAGTTTGAATCTTTTATTTAGCTGGCAGTAGTGGCGCTCGCTGTATAGCAGTAGTTCGAATAACGAAGATTTTTGTGAGGTAAGTGATTTGTGAAAGGTATAGGTTAATGTTACTCAGGGCCACTCTTTTGTAGGGATTTTTGAAAGTCAGATTGCGTTGCGCTAAAAATATTGTGTGTCAGTTTGAGCACAGTCCTGTATAATTGTTCAAAGGGGACGTTTCACGATGCAGAACGAAAATTTCATTCTGAAAGAAATTTAATTTCTATACCGGTTTCGAACACTTAGTGCCCATTTTCAGAAGGCTATACCTATCGTATTATTTGCGAGTGCTAACAATAAGATGAATACAGTAAGCTCCCATAGTCCTAAAAATATATAGGACCTTCTGCAGCTTTTTTTCTGTATGCATCTTATTGTTGACACTCGCAAATAATGCGATAGGTAGAACCTTATGAAGAAGGGCACTAAGTGCCCGAGACCGGTAAAGAATTTAAATTTCCTTTACGACTACAGGTGCGAGAATGGAAAAATATTTAGTCTATGGAATCTTTATTTTTCATTTTCTGCTGTTGTTGCTTACACATTTATTCACATGATGTTAAAAGAACCACACATGCATAAAATTTTATATTAATGTGAAATTGTAATTACTGTAATATGTAACGACAGACAAGAGCTTTGAAATGTAATCGATATGTCGCTATAAGGAGTGATAACGGAGGAGTCTGGGGAGAGGTGGAGAGGTTGATTACTGTCGAGCGTAAGCGGCGAAATGGCGGTTTTGTAACGTCAGCTTTACACACTGCGAACTTGATAGACGCATTGATCAAAGTGGTTCTCGTTATGAAGTACTGCCTCAGGAAACGAGAATGTAAAATCTACGAAACTGGAACAGTTATTCCTGTAGAAGATAAGGAGACTTCTACAGAAACAATGTTTTAACGTTCGCGAGTGTCTCGTGCATACCACAAGTGCTCTCCCTCGGTGAAACTGTCTGCCTTAGTGCTTCCACACCCTCTTCACGCTACTTGACAGGCTAAGTACTGATAGTATGCCGTGTTCGCATCGACCATCACTTTATAATTATGCTGTACAGATGGAGGTGATATTTTAATTTTAACTACTGACGACGCCTTTGGTACGTTTGTTTTATGTACTTCCACTGCAGGATGTGATTTTAGTGTATTTTTGCTTCTGACGAAGGTATGTTTAGGTATACCGAAACTATGGTCAAGGATTTCAATAAATCTTTATCCTGCGACTTTTTGGCTGTTATCATTTACCGTGAAGATTTTCCACAGTTGCTGCTTCAGCCATGTTTAAAATTTTGATTTAAATTACTTTTAGTTTTGAGAATTTTATGAGGGGTCAAATTACGAACACTTTTTTGTATTTCTGCTTTTGCAGTAACCTTTCATAGCATTTATATATGTTGTAGCCACCAAAAATGACGAAATTTGAGTCCCCTACCTTACGCCTTTTCTCTTAAGATCCATTTACATATTCCCATTGTTCTTACCTATGTGTTTGTGTTGCTGTGGTCTTCAGTCCACAGACTGATTTGCTGCAGCTCTCATGCTGTTCTATCCTGTGCAAGCCCCTTCATTTCCGGATAACTAAGGCAACTTACATTCTTCTGAATCTGCTTCCTGTATTCATATCTTGGTCTCCCTCTACAACTTTTAACTTGCACACTTTCTTCCATTACTAAATTGGTGAAACCTTGATGTCTCAGAATGTGTCCTATCAACAGATCACTTCTTTTGGTCAAGGCGTGCCACAAAAATCTTGTCTCCTAAATTCTCTTCAGTACCTTCCAAATGGTTTCGTGGTCAACGAACCTAATATTCAGCATTCTCTTGTAGCACTGCATTTCGAAATCTTCTAATCTCCTCTTGCCTAAACTGCTTATCACCATGTTTGACTATCACATATGGCTGCACTCCAGATAAAAATCTTTCGAAAAGATTTCCTAACACTTTAATCTATACTCGCTGTTAACAAATTTCGCTTCTCCAAAAATGCTGTTATTGCCATTTCCAGTCTACTTTTTATATCCTCCCTACTTCGGCCATCGTCATTTATTTTGCTGCCCAAATAGCAAAACTCATGTACTTTTTTAAGTGCCTTGTTTCCTAATCTAATTCCCAGAGCATCACCTGATTTAATTCTGTTACATCCAGTTAGTCTTGTTTTCTTTTTATTGATGATCATCGTATATCCTCCTTTCGAGACACTGTCCATTCCTTTCAACTGCTCTTTCAAGTCTCTTGTTGTTTATGACAGAATTAGAATGTCATCGGCAAATCTCAGTTTTAATTTCTGCTTCCCGGACTTCAATTCGTGCTCCAATTTTTTCTTTAGTTTCCTTTACTGCCTGTTCAATGTTCAGATTGAATAACATCTGGGATGGGCTACACACCCTTCTGAACCACTGCTCCCCTTTCAGGCCACTCTTAAAAAGGGCAGACACAAATTCCTCAGTAATTCTAGGCTGCAACACCTACGGACAAAAAACTGACAGAGGGAGAATGTCATGCATGTACTTCATTTGTTCGTCACACTGATCGAGCACCCGGACAAGGATAATGACTAAGTTTGTTATAATTCGTGGTAACATCTTTCCATCCTTTTAACTTTTTATGATCCTTGTTGCGAGTATATTGCTACGTTATATGAAGGATTGTGACTCAGTGATCTGCAGTATATAGTAAATACGTATTGCGATTTTCGAAGTGTCCTTTTTGCGCTTTGCTGTGATCTCAGTGCTGTCCTCTTCTGTATTTCATCTTGTAAACAGTTAGAATCAAACCAGGAACTCTCAACATGCTGGATTAGCTCGGGTCAGCACCTTTTGTTTATCAACAGAACTGGGAACCAGTCCGCGTTGCAAAAATTTTATTTTTCATTCGATGAATAGTTTCGGGATGAGACCCATTTTCAGATCAATATCGCGAATAGCATTTCCGAAGATGTCGAAAAATGTGTAATGTACGTTAACAGTTCTTACAGACACCTCATACAGTTTTCTGTGGCTCAGTAGAAGATATTTAAGGAAAGTGTTTATTTGTGTTTAGCTGTTCGCGTTTCATTTAGTTAATAAATAGGTTAGATCAAATAAATGGCAGCAGCGGTTTCGTTCAGATGTGTAGCAGTGTAGAAATTTTCTGTGTTGTCAAACATTTTGTTTTACAGTCTTAATTTTTTATGGCAAGATGTTAGTTGTTTTGGTGAAAGTACTTCAGAGTTAAAGTGTTAGGTACTTCGGTCAAGGTTAACTACCAACGACGTAGCGACGTAGTCACGGTACAAAACAGATCAGTCTTGTGGTAATGCACTACTGGCCATTAAAATTGCTACACCACGAAGATGATGACGTGCTACAGACGCGAAATTTAACCGACAGGAAGAAGATGCTGTGATATGCAAAAGATTAACTTTTCAGAGCATGCACACAAGGTTGGCGCCGGTGGCGACAGCTCCCAGGTACTGACATGAGCAAAGCTTTCAACCGATTTCTCATACACAAGCAGCAGTAGATCGGCGTTGCCTGGTGAAACGTTGTTGTGAGGCCTCGTGCAAGGAGTAGAAATGCGTACCATCACGTTTCAGATTTTGATAGAGGTCGTATTGTAGCCTATCGCGATTGCGGTTTATCGTATCGCGACATTGCTGTTCGCGTTGGTCGAGATCCAATGACTGTTAGAAGAATATGGAATCGATGGGTTCAGGAGGGTAATACGGAATGCCGTGCTGGGTCCCAACGGCCTCGTATCACTAGCAGTCGAGATGACAGGCATCTTATCCGCGTGGCTGTAACGGATCATGCAGCCACGTCTCGATCCCTGAGTCAACAGATGGGGACGTTTGCAAGACAACACCCATCTGCACCAACAATTCGACGACGTTTGCAGCAGCATGGACTATCAGCTCGGAGACTATGGCTGCGGTTACCCTTGACACTGCATCACAGACAGGAGCGCCTGCCATGATGTTCTCAACGACGAAGCTGGGTGCATGAATGGCAAAACGTCATTTTTTCGGATGAATCCAGGTTCTGTTCATAGCTTCATGATGGTCGCATCCGTGTTTGGCGTCATCGCGGTGAACGCACATTGGAAGCGTGTATTCGTCATCGCCATACTGGCGTATCACTCGGTGTGATGGTATGGGGTGCCACTGGTTACTCGTCTCGGTCACCTCTTGTTCGCATTGACGGCACTTTGAACAGTGGGCGTTACATTTCAGATGTTTACGACCCGGGCTCTACCCTTCATTCGATCCAAGCGAAACCCTACATTTCAGCAGGATAATGCACGACCGCATGTTGCAGGTCATGTACGGGCCTTTCTGGATACAGCACATTCTCCAGATCTCTCACCAATTGAAAACGTCTGGTCAATGGCGGCCGAGCAACTGAGTCGTCACAATAGGCCAGTCACTACTCTTGATGAACTGTGGTATCGTGTTGAAGCTGCATGGGCAGCTGTACCTGTACAGGCCATCCAAGCTCTGTTTGACTCAATGCCCAGGCGTATCAAGGCCGTTATTACGGCCAGAGGTGGTTTTTCTGGGTACTGACTTCTCAGGATCTACGCACCCACATTGCGGAAAAATGTAATCACATGTCAGTTCTAGTATGATATATTTGTCCAATGAATACCCGTTTATCATCTGCATTTCTTCTTCGTGTAGCAATTTTAATTGCCATTAGTGTAAAAGCAACTGTAAGCAACATCAATTACATTGTACGCTCTTGCAGTTAGTGCCCTTAAATAATTTTATTGATGGCAAGCTTTGCACTGAAGTGCATTTCTGAGTTTCTTGAAGTTCCGATATGTGGCGGCGCTACACGTGACCTGCGAAATGGCGTCTGCAACGGAGGTGCGTTCGAAGCAGAGAGCTGTCATTGAGTTTCTTGTGAAAGAAAACCAGAGCATCGCAGACATTCAAGGGCACTTGCAGAATGTCTACGGAGACGTGCTATGATCAATCGCAACGTGAATCGTTCGGAGAGGCGTGTCATCATCGCAGCAAGATCAAGCAAACTTGTACAGTTTCCCGCGTGTCGGCCGGCCACTCCCACCTGTCATTCCTGCAATGTTAAAACGTGTGGAAACTCTCATCTGACGTGATTGACGGTGCCACGCAAACACCTCGCTGGCGAAGTGGCCGTCTCTGATGGTAGTGTTCACACACTCGTCCACCTGTCGGGGTGCTCAAAGGTGTGCGCCCGCTGGTTTCCTCGCCACCTAAGACGACGAACCACCTGTGCGGAGCTGCTCCCACGTTACGAGGCTGCTCTTGACTATTTTTTGTCGAACATCGTCACAGGCGATGAAACATGGGTTCATCACTCCGATACGCAAAGAGAACGGAAATACTTAGGGTGGCACCATACCACCTCTCCTCTGCTGAAAAAATTCAAAGTCGCCCCTTTGTATGGGTTTTATTTTTGTCAAGTTGCCTTTTGTCAAGTACCCTTTGGCTCCTGCAAGAAACAATTTCCACCTCACACTACTACAGAAGTCAGAGAGACGCTCCTAATGTACCAATAAGAACTGCTTGAAAAACATTCAGCAACAAATATCTTCTGTAGTCGTCCGTTGTAAGGAAAAGACACAAAAATATTCTATATATCATTACGTATTTAGTGGAATGCTTGGGTACGGTAATATTGCTAGTTAGTGTAAGCAAAACATTAAACGAACGAAAAATGTTGTGTTGGCAGAAGAGCCAACACCGTGTTACTAGAGGAGGCCGAAATGCACGCGTTTTAGCTCAGGCAGGCTGGCCTGAAGAGGGAAGAACTATACTGACGTGAGGTCTGGAACATGACAAGGAATTACAATTCAGAAAGAGGACGTAATTCGTTTCATACTTAACTTTAATCCATTAATGATGAACGTCGCTCTTGACGGTACATGATTCACAATATTATCTGTTCAGAATACATTCTTGAAGTAGTAACTGAATATGGCGCCTTGCTAGGTCGTAGCAAATGACGTAGCTGAAGGCTATGCTAAACTGTCGTCTCTGCAAATGAGAGCGTATGTAGACAGTGAACCATCGCTAGCAAAGTCAGCTGTACAACTGGGGCGAGTGCTAGGGAGTCTCTCCAGACTAGACCTGCCGTGTGGCGGTGCTCGGTCTGCAATCACTGATAGTGGCGACATGCGGGTCCGACGTAGACTGACGGACCGCGGCCGATTTAAAGGCTACCACCTTGTAAGTGTGGTGTCTGGCGGGCGGTCACACCACAAAAAAACATTATTTATTACAAAAAATTCTGAGAAATCAAGTGAAACTTTTTCTTATAAAATGATAATAAATTTCCAGGTTCTTTTCGGAACAGTAGATTGCCTCTTATGGATAGGAATGCTATTATTTTACAAAGTATGGGAAGGTTCTTTTCTCCCTTTTCCTTAAGAATGTTATTTACTCGGCAGAATGGCCTAGAGCCGCGCCTAGACAACTTGAATGACTTTTCTCGGTACGGTCAAGGCTGTCGCGTGAGAAATATAGTGGAGTGTACTGTTAGGGAGGACAGATGGGACTTGCATACGCTGTAGCGCACAATACTGCAAGCTGCGGCGACTGCTGCCTGTGTCGCTCGCTGCTGATAAATAGCACAACTATCTCTCTCTGTCTGGATTGACCTTCGCCAATCAAATTCTGCCTATGCCTTGATGAAGTCAAGGACTCCTATCCGCCCCTAGTCTACCTATTGGCGTGGTACACCGGTCAGATAACCAGTCCACCGCGATGCCACTCAATACTCGCTTCCAGGTGTTTAACTAGTACTCTGTCTGTGTTCACACCGCACAATAAGTGTGACGGCCAACACAGTGAACAACGCTTAATTGCGAGCGACTCAATATAGAGTGTCACTCTGATCTGTTAAAGACAGAGGTGCTCTCCCAGTGAAGTACTGAGGAGAGACTTTGTTCCTCGCTCTTTGCCTACAGGTACGAGTGCACTCACTCTCGTTGCATGTTTCCACTCCAAGAACGACAACGAAACTGCCTCTTTTTCCGGAAAAGTTGCAAGGGTATATCATTCGCTGTCTTCCCTCATTCCTCTCGCTGTTTGTATCACAAATATTCCGCCAATCAGCGTTGCTCTTTTAAACGGGAGAATGACGTTTCGTTTGAGTCGACCAATGGGTAAATCTGTAGCATCTCTGTTAGGCGTATACTGTCCTCCTGTGAGAACTCCATAACTACGCAGTCGGTCCGTGAAAAAATGCATCTCCTGGGCAAAGTAGCGGAATTTGCTTTTAAGTCGAACATGGGAGTCGTTATCCCTTTGCTCTGGCAAAAGCTGTCTTCTCTCTGGGCGTTCGCTTCGGCCGAAGTAGGTATGTTGTTGACCCAGCCCTCTGAAGGGACGATCTTCCCAGCGGGCTGGTTTCCTCTTCAGAACGAAAATTCCTGTGGCTATCATGTTGTGTACGCCAGCCCCGGCGCGCACTCGCGATTTACTTACTAGATTTGCATATTGCTTACATGAATTCATACAAAATTGACTCTACCTTATCGAGTTTGGTTTCGAATGAAGCGTCTTGATGTGCAGAATACGATTATGAGGAGGGAATATGTAAGAAATGAAGGTCAGGAGACCACGCCACCTTACACCCTTCAGCCAATAAAGTCATGACAGTGGTCTTCCGGGACTTTGAAGGGGATTTTCAGTTTGATGTTCTCCCTAACGGAGCAACAATCAACTCTGAAGTTTATCATGTTACCCCCAGGAAAATGATGAAACAACTTCGGCGTATACGGCACCACAAAAATGAAAACTAGCTTCTCCTCCTCTATGAAAACGCAGGGACTCTCATAATTCTGCCCACCCGAGAGGAGCTCCTAGAACTTCATTATTTTCAGCCATAATGGCTACGTTTGTGATCAGTGACTGTGTGGAATAATTATTTATTTCAAGTTTCTGCTACCTGTCACTTTTTATTTTATGCTTAGTCTAACATAATGCAACGTGTTTCGAACATGTTCTGTTCATCTTGAGGCATTTATACATACATACATACATAGAAAAATGTTACTTAAAAATAAACCGTCTTAAACTAGATTAATCTAGAACACGTTGTCTATTGTTTTGTACTGTATCTGCTGGTGGGGCATTTTGGGGGAAGGAGGGGGGCAGTGTATGGCTAGAAATCGAAATCAGTGATGTCTTCTGCTAGTTTTCTTCTTTGTGGTTGACTATGTATATCATAGCCCGTATAGGATGCAGATAGATTTGCATCAGTTATGTGTTACGAAAATAGTGTGAAAGGCTTTTATATGACCGTTAATCACTTACAATTTCATCATTTTGCTGCTTCACTTGCATCACTGGTGTTACGGCGGAGCTGTTGATTGACATGCATAACACAAAGCATGGAGATATCATTCTTAATGACTTCAGCAGTCTTAAGCCAGTTCTAACTCAATAGATTCAAGATATGTCAATGTAAATAATTGACTACAAATCTGTCAGTACCAAGAATATCGATACAAGACCTCGATAATCGATACAGACTCACATGCTACAGTCCGCGATCTTGTGTTGTGTGAATAACATCGAAGCAATTTGTGCAGTGAATTACGTTGGCACTCAGTGACAAAATATTATGTACAATAGTGTAATGTCAATCAACAGCTCCGCAATTACACCAGTGATGCAAGTGAAGCAGCAAGATGATGAGTCGTCCGCGGTGGCCGAGCGGCTCTATGCGCTTCAGTCCGGAACCGCGCGACTGCTATGGTCGCAGGTTCGAATCCTGCCTCGGGCATGGATGTTAGTGATGTCCTTAGGTTAGTTAGGTTTAAGTTATTCTAAGTTCTAGGGGACTGATGACCTCAGATGTGAAGTCCCATAGTCCTCAGAGCCATTTGAACCAAGATGATGAAATTGTAAGTGATCAACTGTAAAATAAAAGCCTTTCACACTATTTTCGTAGCACATAACTGATGCAATCTATCTGCATACTATACAGGGTGCGATGTACATAGTCAACCACAAAGAAGAATACCAGCAGAAGACATCACTAATGTCGATTTCTAGCCATACACTGCCCCCCTCCTTCCCTCCAAATGCCACACCAGCAGCTACAGTAAAAAAACAGTAGACAATGTGTTTTAGATTAGTCTAGTTTAAGACTGTTTATTTTTAAGTAACATTTTTCTATGTATGTATGTTTGTATGTATGTATAAACACCTGAAGATGACCAGAACATGTTCGAAACGCGTTGCATTATCGAAGATTAAGCATAAAATAAAAAGTGACTTGTAGCAGAAACTTGAAATAAATAATTATCCTAGAACTTCACTGGACTGTTCTTCCTCATCAACCCCACAGCCCGAATCTCACACCTTCCGATTTCCATCTGTTTGGCCAATGAAAGTTGCACTCGACGCGAAGCAGTACGAGGATGATGGGGATGTTACTGATGCATCAAGATGGAGACTCTGATGTCGACCAGTAGAGTCGTACCATACTAGCCCTCCCAGTGGCGTGACGTAATGTCGTCGCACTGAACGGAGATTATATTGAAAAATAGGGTTTTTCCCTAAAGGGTGCGGAATAATACACTGCACGGTAATACTGAATAAAAGTAACGTGCTTTCAGAAAAGAAATGTGTTGCATTACTTATTGAAGCTCTTCATACATATGCACTTTTAGCGAGGCTCAGAACTTAATTAGAACGTTAGTGCTTCATATTCACTGAAACACCAAAGGAACTGGTACAGGCATGCGCATTCAAATATAGAGATGAGTAAACAGACAGAATACGGCACTGCAGTCGGCAACACCTATATAAGACAACAAGTGTCTGGCGCAGTTGTCTGAAATGGCAGGTTATCAAGATTGAAGTGAGATTGAACGTGGTGTTACAGTCGGCGCACGAGCGATGGGACACAGCATCTCCGAGGCGGCGATGAAGTGGGGATTTTTCAGTACGGCCATTTTACAAATGTACCGTGAATACCAGAAATCCGGTAGAGCATCAAATCGTGGACATTGCTAGGAACGGGGAAAGATCCGGTAAGAACGGGACCGTCGAAGACAGAAGAGAATTCTTAAACGTCACAGAAGCGCAACCCTTATGCAAATTGCTGCAGATTTCAATGCTGGGCCGTCAACAAGTGAACCATTCAACGAAACATCATCGATATGGGCCTTCGGAGCCGAGGGTCCTCGTGTACCCTTGATGACTGCGTGACACAACGCTTTACCCCTCGTATGGGTCCGTCAGCAGTGACATTGGACTGTTAACGACTGGAAACATGTCGCCTGGTCTTACGAGTCTCGTTTTAGATTGTATCTAGCTGATGGACGGGCACCTTTATGGAGACAACTTCATGTATCCATGGACCCTGCATGTCAGCAGGGGACTGTTTAACCTGGTGGAGGCTCTGTAATGGTGTGGGACGTGTATACTTGGAGTGATATGGGACCCCTAATAGGACGCTGATAGGTGGCACGTACATAAGCATCCTGTCTGATCACCTGCAACCATTCATGTCCATTGTGCATTAAAACGGATTTGGGCAATTCCAGCAGGACAATACAACACCCATATGTCCAGAATTGCTGCAGAGTGGCTCCAGGAACACTCTTCTGAGTTTAAACGCTTCTGCTGGCCACCAAACTCCCCAGCCATCAATATTATTTAACATATTTGGGATGCCTTGTAACGTGCTGCTCAGAAGAGATCTCCACCCTCTCGTATTCTTACGCATTTATGGACAGCCCTGCAGGATTCATGGTGTCAGTTCCCTCCAGCACTACTTGAGACATTGGTCGAGTCCATGCCACGTCGTTTTGCGGCACTATTCATATTGCGGCACTATTCATACTTCAAACTTTCCATTCATTGCTCTGAAACTGTTAAACCTCTCGAATAAGATGCATGAACTTAAATGTCCAAGCTGATTTCCGAGCGTATGCGTAGCTATGCGCATTTTTACACTCTTTTGCGGCTGTAGCAGAAGCAGAAAGGCATTTGACACTCTGGTTCGTGTTAAAAACTTTTTCAAATCAACTATGCAATAACAGCGTCTCACAGGTTTTGGGACCAAAGCAACTGAAGGTAATATCACAAGGCAATGAGATTCTCATGCAGAGATTGAAATTTTTGCTGAACGAAGGGCTCGCAAAGCGGCATTGACAGTGTTAGAGGGAAGTAGGTTACACTAATAGTACGGTACCCGTTGCACGACTCATTGCGGTTGACACGCGAGTGTACTGATGTCTGTTTGTTGAAGTGTGCGGGCTTGCCAGGGACGAGCGGGGACACAGCAGTCATTATCCCAGCGTTGCTGACACCAGACATTCCCCAATGAACAAAACAGTATAACGCTTAACCTGTTGTTTCAAAGTAAAGCGAAAGTAAATTAAACCAAACCAAGAAATTAAAGTAAATGGAGAGCACGTACATTTTACAATGATTCATTATAGAGCAGGATCTGAAGTCAAACTTGTAGATTTATCAGTGATATCAGTTTTCTCTCTTGCCATGCAGGTCTCGGTCAGTTATTACCTAGTTCTCTATCTGTGGTGATCTTGGATTCCCGATACCTGTCTTCATCACTACTTTTAAAACAAACATTTATTGCTGTCATTCAGTACCCAACTCCATGGAACTGTCATGGGGCAGGTATTCTTTCTCGATATACTCCAATTTAACCTCTGCACATCTGATTAGTGTGTTCTTTCAAAGCTGCGGTGGTAAACTGGAGGCGTAATTTACGACTATTTTTTTTTTTTTGGTTTACTTCATTCCAAATTATTCTGACTGTAATAGAGAACGATACAAGGTGTATCACAAAAACTATTTCTAGTCTTCTGAAATAATAGAAGGCAAGAAATTAAACATATTTCTTAATAAACCAATGACCATTATTGCATAGTTTGGAACTTGCAGTGCAATAAAAAACTGCATATTGTAAAAAAAGTGCTGGAAGGGCTTCTTTGCAAAATGAATGTGAAATTTAGAACATGATCTTGGCAATGACACATCACGCAAGTGCGCTACAAACTGTTTTATTTCTACGAAATTATTACAATAGAATATAATGAAAATTATAATGGTCTGGCTTAAGAGTGAATGAATACAGAGTTTTGCATAAACGAAGTTCTGGAGTACCTAGGCTTCGTTGGGGTGATCATTATTGCTGGTGCAATAAACCACTAGTCAGTGTCATTAACCGTATGTCTTTCAAATTAGTGCTTTGATTTAAAAAAAGAAACGGAAATATACAGGATTGTTCACAATTCATATTACAGGCTTCTAGTGTCTTAGTACGCAATACATACGAAGTTTCTTCTGTGAAAACTGTGAGTTAACGAGCATTTCGCACACATTTAAATATCTGGCTTAATGAGTCAGCCTTCAGGAATTGTGAAATGAACCGTGTCATTCAGGACCGTGTGCCACAGAGGGTGCAGATTCACCGCGAAGTGGGGAAACTCACACACGTCTATTGTCTATTGAGGCCTAAGTTATGTAGTGTGCGATGAGACAGACGAGAACCTATGTCATAGGGAAACCCAGTAGAAGCCGTTTGTGGCCAAGGAGACGTAACAGTGTTAAATATGACGGACCTAAGATCACCCATGTTGTTGTTGTTATGGTCTTCAGTCCTGAGACTGGTTTGATGCAGCTCTCCATGCTACTCTGTTCTGTGCAATCTTCTTCATCTCCCAGTACCTGCTGCAGCCTGCATCCTTCTGAATCTGCTTAGTGTATTCATCTCTTGGTCTCCCTCTACGATTTTTACCCGCCACGCTGCCCTCCAATACTATATTAGTGATCCCTCGAAAGGGAAACATTTATGAAAACTATTTAATTCTGTAGTAATGCAGGGAATGAAGCCACAGTAATTTTAATCTCCCATCCTTCATACATTTTCATGGTGATCCCAATGAAACTTGAATATTGATCATATCTATGTTTAGGATTTACCGTTCAAGTGAAATTGACAAGTTTTGTAATAAAGACATTAATGCTAAAATTTGAACTCTTTGGTCGATCTTAACGATCGACATTTCATACAGAAGCGCATCATTATACTGACAAATGTGGTAAATATCAACTCTGTGACTTTATTTATTTAAAAGATATAGTAAATGTAAATTATCAGTATTTTCAATTAAGCATCAGATCATCATTTCCTCCAAACAAAACGCATTGAACGATGACAGCATGCCACCGTATTGAAGCATTAGGTAATAGAATATTTGTTGAAAAGTTTAGTGCACAATAGTTACTTTTGTTCTTTATTTATTCATCAGAAAGCAGTTCGGTTCAAGGCTACTGGCATTTGAAGTTAAGAAGGAAAATGTGTAGGTTTTGTGTAAAGAAATTTAACAATGGGTATTATTGTTACTTTATTCGGAACGTGAAAGTGGTCAAGCTTTGACTACTTAAATATTTTAAAATTTAAATTATGTAGAATAAGCTGTAGCCAATCAGATGGGCGGCTTCAGGAAAGGGAAATGCACTAGTCAGTTGAGGGAGTGTGTTCGGCGCGCGGGAAGTGCGGCCGGGGACGGGCAGAGGACAGTTCGGCTGGAGACATCAAAGGGACGCGAAAGCGGACAGTCA
Source organism: Schistocerca serialis cubense (assembly GCF_023864345.2). NCBI lineage: Eukaryota > Metazoa > Arthropoda > Insecta > Orthoptera > Acrididae > Schistocerca > Schistocerca serialis. The sequence goes on along the minus strand of NC_064644.1, from coordinate 60,758,207 downwards.
GCTTTAGGCAGCTAGGAAGTGACACGACTTAGAAAATTTCGCGTTGTGTGGCATCGCGGGACTTAGTCTCTGAGTGGTGAGCAGCCGCGCGCCTCTAAATGACTAGGTGGAGTATCGGACTTCTGTTTCGCGACTAGATTGTGAATCATCGAACTGTGTCAAATAGACTTGCGCTCAAGTGTAACAGTAACTCTAAATACGACCACTTTCGGTATTACTTTTCTTTATGAATAAACATTACTCTAACCAAATCGCAACTGTGTGGCCTATATCATTTATGGGTCGTTAATTTAGTCCCCGATAATATTATTACTGTTATTGTATGTTATGTTAACTTTATATTTCGCAAACTTGCCATCAGCCAGACAATTTAACCAAAGGGTCACAAGTGTCTCATTTAGGGCGTGTAATGCGACACGTGCGGTTCAACCCCTAGACGAGTTTGAGCCAAGACATTTCGATGAAGGGGAACCGCATTTGAGCCCGAACATCTTTGTGATGTTAGCTCGCATAACTCTTAAAGCTTTTTAAATAAAACACCTTATTAACGTTCTACGTCTTTATTCTTTACGTCTACATACTTATTTCTCAACATAGTCACCCTGGCGACGAATACATTTCTCCCAACGTGAGACCAGTTCGTTGGTACCGTCACTGTAGAATGGTTGACTTTGTTGACGGAGACACAGCCTCACGTCCGCTTGCACCACTTCGTCACTACCAGAATGAAGTCCTCGAAGGTGTTCTTTGAGCTATGGAAACAGATGAAAGTCTGATGGGGCCAAGTCGGGACTGTATGGAGGATGATCGATGACAGTTAACACATTGCGTCCGATTGTTGCAGATGTCGCACATTACTGACGTCGATACAATCGTCACAGCACACAGCTTTCATTCTTTTACGGAGTTCAGTTGGAGAAACGTTTTCTGTGTTTAGAAACTCCATTGCAGCAGGCTGTTTCTCACGCGCCGGCATGGTTAAGTCACACACCTCCTCGTTACACTCTACAAAATGGTGCAAATGGCTCTGAGCACTATGGGACTTAACATCTGAGGTCATCAGTCCCCTAGAACTTAGAACTACTTAAACCTAACTAACCTAAGGACATCACACACATCCATGCCCGAGGCAGGATTCGAACCTGCGACCGTAGCAGTCGCGCGGTTCCGGACTGAGCACCTAGAACCGCTAGACCACCGCGGCCGGCTACACTCTACAGTTCGGAGACTTCTAGCGGCATGGAGTTGCAGCTTGCGACAGCGAAGAAGGGATGTCGACCGAGTAATGTGGATGACACGTAACAATACCACCGAAACTGAGAACAGAACGAAAAATTCGGAGGCATTACTTTCCACCACGCTTCGTAGATAAAGTCTTTTTTAACGAAATGTATCGCTGATTGAAGGTGGGATAAAACTGAATATCGGATCTTTTTCAAATCTTCAACTTCACGGCACGGACACAAACTGAGAATCGGAAGCGGTCATCTGCCCCTGTCGTAATTATGACGTAACACACCATTTTCGCCCTACTAGAACAACGGCTGCGAAGGTCAGGTACATTTTCTACTGGGATGATAGACTACAGTGATCCACGTTCCATGCACTCTCGACATTAAAGAAGTACCACGTCATTTAGAAGAGAATCCCAAGATGAGTATTGCAAACATTGCCTGTGCGATGGGCTCCAGATAAAATCACAGGTCAGAGTACAGTGCCCCCGTTGATCGCGTATAGTAAAGCGGGCGATTTCAAAGTGATCCGATCTTCAAACTTATTTTACATTCAAACGGTATACTTCAGGAGATGGCTTCCGTATCGAAACTTTATCTACTATGTCTCCTCTACAAACCCACGAAGCTTGCAATTTCAGTTGTGAAACTCTCCAAATACTGCATGAAAAACATATCTTCGTACAGACGACACAGCCCTTACGCTCAATGATAGTACTTTAATTGTTTGTATGTTAGGTACGACACGTGAACACAATTTGTGCCTGATTGAAGGTTCAAATGGCTCTGAGCACTATGGGACTTAACATCTGAGGTCATCAGTCCCCTAGAACTTAGAACTACTTAAACCTAACTAACCTAAGGACATCACACACATCCATGCTCGAGACAGGATTCGAACCTGCGACCGTAGCAGTCCCGCTGTTCCGGACTGAAGCGCCTAGAACCGCTCGGCCACCGCGGTCGGCTCTGATAGAAGGGTAGGGGAAAAGCTGACAAAGGGGGAGGGAGCGGGGGGAGGGGGGCAAGCAGACAGATTTTTATAAGGCGGATTTCCTCCGGTGCTAATAAATACGAAGAATTTTGATAACAGAGGTTGTACCTAATGTGGATTCAGCGTAACATAGGATACAACAGGGGATAGATGGCCATGCTGGAGAGATCGCCAACGGATGTGGTTCTCCAGCTACCCTCTTTACACCGCTGCCGGATAGTTGAAAAACTTTGTTGTCAGTCACTCGTCGATGTTTCTCATGAGTCCTTAGTTCAACAAGAAGGTAGTACTTTTCATGATTGTAGTTTCTAATACACGTTAATATTGTACAGCGTGTCAATATTTCTTCAATATTTCCATAAGTTAGACGGTGAGTAATTACGGAAACACGTTTCAGGGCTGTACAGGTCTCGCCGCTCGCTGCATACACTCGTGCTGTTTATGGTTAGGTTCCCGACCGCCATGTTTGATGACACGCTACGGCCATCTCCCCCTGCCGATTGGGAGAGATGGCCACACATTCTTTGGGACAGTTACCCACCCCGTAAAAACTTTATTTTTTACTTTTGACGCGAATTCATTTTTTTTACAGGTGCCAACTAAGTGCGTTCCCAAGATTGGTTCTGCTAGAGGCATATGGAGAGAAGAAGACCTCCAATTTGTTGTTAATAAAGTAAAAAATGATGGTTATTCAGGTAGCAAAGCATCAATAACGTTCAGAAGTCCAAGGAAAACCCTAGAGCGAGAAATAAAAACCGGATGTGATTCAAAAAATGCAATGATTTTCGTTTGGCTGTATCCAACGAAGAACGACTTGTAAGCCATATAAAAAAGATGCAGCACCATGTGTTTCCTTTCACAAAGGCAGCGTACGGAATTTAGCTTATCATTTTGCACTGCGCCTTCACCTAAAACATAAATTGAATATCGAAAAAGCAGGTAAGGGCTGCTTACAGTTCTCCTTGTCTAGACATCATGTTGCATCTGAGATGGGACTTCAGTTAAGCAACCGGCCAGGCATGTTAGAGCTGAGAGAGAGACTCAAAGGCAGCTCTTTTTGTTTCATCGTCCAAAAAGGGAGAAACTATTACCGCACATGCATATTGCAATGCTGAAGGGCCGTTCCTCCTCCTTATGCAGTCATGAAGGCAGTTAACAAGAGAAAAAGAGTGAGAGGACAACATGCCACCACGTGGTAAAATACTGATGTCAAGGAAATCTACCTACGTGGATGCTGAGATTTTTTTCTAATGGCTAAGGGATCTGTTTTGCGTCGTAATCCCCTTGGAAATGTTATGCTGATTCTGGATGGCCATACTTCGCACTCTAGCTCTGTACAGATGCTGGAGGTCGCTGAGATGAACAATAACATTTTAGTTTTCTTTCCCAGTCACAGCACACACGGCACACATTATCTGCTGCTGTTAGAGCAATCTGTATTTAAATCTTTAAAACATTATTTCTACAGGGCTGCAGCAAAATGTCAAAGGAATCAACCAGATCGGAAGCTAGGTAGATTGTAATTTGGCGAGCTTCTTCATGAGTGTTGGGAGAAAGCGGCAACGTCAGCGAATGTCACGTCGTGGCTCAAAGCAAAGGACATTGACCCCTTCAATCCAGATGCAATTCCGGACTACGTTTTTACAACCGATTGAGCTGGATTTTAAGGCAATGAAACTATCAGCCTACCAGGCCAAAGACCCGATCGAAGAACCTCGTTACATTAACCTCAGTCCACCACTGTGGTAGACACTCCTACTACAGCAAACAAATGTGGCGAAATACTCCCTGAAAGAAGAGCCCTGACATCTTAGCCTGGTCCCTCTACTAAAGTAGTCAATATTAGGCCTGTGCGTTTCAATGGAACAAACCAAATCACACCAACCAAAACGCTGAACAATATGACGTATAACAGCTAGACTCAAAACCCGGAATAATAAAAGTAGAAGAATGAAACTTGCGAATTTGACGTTAGAGGAAAAAATTAGAAAGTTAAAAATAAAACTTGATGAAAAAGGAGGAAAAGCTATATATACTGGCAAAAAAAAAATCGAGAAAAAGAGTTTGACTAAGAAGGACGCTAAAATGTCTTCAGTCCGTTCAGAGTCATAAGAGGAAGTTCAGTACATGACAGACTCGAGTGATAGCTTTTATGAAGAAGACGAGTGTGCTCGTTATCGGAAGGATTACCTGAAACCTAAAAACAGACGAAAAGTGCGACTGGGTTCAGTGTGCTAGGTGCAGGCGTTGGCTACACGAGTGCGCTAAACGATCTCTGCATCCACAATTTGCTTTTAAAACATTCTGCTTTCATAATTACGATGATTTTTTAATTTATATAAAGTGTTCACATGTCCCAACGGAACGAATGAGATGTGCGTATCATCAAATCCTTAAATACGATAAAAAATTGTTAGTCTGCACAAAAAAAATTACAACACGTAATGTTTCAAGGCATTTTGACCTGCTATATTGTGACATACATTGTACAATTACCACTATTTATGTATTTGACTTCTTGGTTTCAATGTAATATTTTACGTACATTAAGAACTTTATATCTCTGACTCCCTACGCCAGATGGCGGTTACCTTGTTATAACAAATTCTGTTATATTTGATGTCACGTTATTTGTATATTTTTCTTATTTACTAGTCCGGTAATCTGACACCATATAATTTTACCTGTTGCTTTTTGTTCTTACATCTTTTTAAGTTGTTTGAAAATAACACGTCAGCATATGTTGGCAAGATGTGCATTTCCCCCCTTTCTTTTTTAATGTACAATTTTAAAATTGAAATATTCAGTTAATGATTTGCAAGTGTACTTTGGTATTTCGTGGTAATCTCTTGCCAAATAAAGTATTGTTAAGTCTTCACGTGACACACACCACATAGAGGGCGTTCCAAGACCCTGTCAAACCGAGGTCTGCTGTATAGGTGAATGTAAAGAGCGGCTTCAGTTACTGTGATCGTTTCTCAGTTTTGGTTACTGATAACTTGATACCAGTGCCTATGAGTTTAATTTACACATCACAGGTATGTTCTTTCCAACAGTTGGTTTATACTCAGATGCATTTGTGGTTTTTGGTTTTTATTCACTTCCAGCACTGAAGATGATCACTGTGTGACTGAAAATCGATTTCGCTATGAATAAACCATCAATATTACGGCCAACAGTGATCTTCTTTTTAATTTAACATATACGGTCGTTGTGCACACAGCACTCCATGGAGTCACCAGTCAACACTATAAGAACCATAGATTTGCACTATCATACAACAATCTTCATCAAACTGGAGTATTCCTTCTAAACTAGAATTGTCCATTCAACAAAAAATAGTTTCCTATAAATATCAGCACCATTGGACCATTTCCTTGAAAGATTCGAATTACTGGTATTGTTTGTCATAGTACTGGCATCACTGCCATTATTTTATACCCGGCAGTACACTATGAATGATGACATGAAGCTAGATTGTTGAGTCCTCTGAATGTTACCACATGTCAGAAGCCTGCGCAACCACTTTTTTGCAGCGAGGACCACTGCAGGAAGAGAGTCAGTGAGGTGCAGGAACGTACCGATAGGGAAGTGGGGGCCATGCTGGCTCCAGCGCTGTGATAAGCAAGCTAGGTTTCTCGGCTGAGGACGTTCCATGGCGCGTGAACACCCCAGTCCAGTTGGTCTCACAGATTCCCGATTGGGTTTAAATTGGGGGCGTTTGGTGACCAGGGAAGTACGATAAACTGATTCTGGTGCTCTTAGAACCACGCACGTATCTTCGGGTTGTGCGACACGTTGCATTATTCTGCTAGTAATTGCCTTCGTGCTGAGGAAGAACAAACTGCATGTAGGTATCAACATGGGCCCCAAGGACAGACCCGTACTTGTGTTGATCTATTGAGCCTCCCAGAATGACGATCTCTCTCAAGCAATGCCACGACAATATTCTACACACAAAAAAATAACGCTCACCTCTCCAGCCTGGACCCTTTACTTTCGGACGTTTCACACCGTACAAGCCAGCAATCACAGTTCGATGGAGTATAAAACGTAATTCATCTGAAAAGGCCACCTGTCGCCAATCAGTGAACGTCCAGATGCGATATTGGCATGAAAATTCTAGCCTTCATCAACGAAGAGGTTAGCATGGATGTATGAACTGGGTTCCAGCTGTGTAGGTCCACACGCAGTAATGATCGCTGAATGGTCGTTGAGGAGACTCTGTTGGTAGCCCTTCTTAGCCTCAATAGTTGTATGTCCCACCCTTGGCCTGAAAGCCAATTATCATACCCTTTTCGACATCAAATACACTGGTCAGCCAGAACATTGTGACCACCTGCTTAATAGCCGGTATTTCCACATTTGGCCCAGACAACAGCGGCAAGCATCATGGCATCGAATCAATGTTGGCAGGGCCGCTGGAGGAAGTTGGCACTATACCTGCACACCCAAGTCTCCTAATTCCGTCGTTCCGCCGCGCGGTCTTGGGCGCCTTGTCACGGTCCGAGCGGCTGTGTATGTTGTTCTTAGCGTAAGTTAGTTTAAGTTTGATTATGTAGTGCATAAGCCTAGGGAACGAAGACCTCAGCAGTTTGGTCCCATAACAGCTTACCACAAATTTCCAATTTCACCTAATTTCCGTAAATTCTGGGGAGGGGTTCATGAGCTCGGACTTTAATCACATCGCACATGTGTTCGACAGGGATCAGATCTTAAAATTTTACATTTGTGAGTATCCACAGCCTCCAGATTCTTAATAAACGTAAACATGATCCGTAGCAGGCTGTACACGCCAGGGTCGCCGAGAGCGCCAACACGCTGCTTCATGGACTCGGGTAGGCGCGCTGGCCCCATACCGAATCCGCCCAACGAATTAACGACGATGGCCGATGTGCCGGCCAGCCGGGATTTGATTTTTAGACGGATTTCCACATGCTACTAGGTGAATACCGGGCTGGTCCCCACGTCTCGCCTCAGTTACACTACTCGCGGACATTTGTAACACATTCACACTATTTCACGATTTACACTAGACGCAGACAGCTGAGGTACAGTACTTCCATCGCGGGGGGGGGGGGGGGGGGGAGGGGGGGGGTATGGGGTGGCGGCAGGAAAGGCATCTGGCCACCCTTTAAAATTAACCATACCAATTCCGTACTTAACCCTACCGACCCCGCGCACAATGCGGGATAACGGCAGTAGTAAAAGAAAGAAAAGAAAAGAATGATTTGTTGCAGGCTGTAATATGATGTTTATTTAATCGTACGATTAGCTAATTTCGCTAAGTATCATTATCAAGCACATTTGTAGCATCAGTATTCCATGTAATTTTCAAATCACTCTCAATTACAAGTAAAAATGGTTACCATGTTCTTGTACATAGAGCAAGTTCTGAATACATTCTCAGAAGGTGTAATTTGGTGTCGATCCTATTGTAATATGGCGGAATATGGGTACTAGTTACTTTTAATTTAGAGTGATTTGAAAATGACGTGAAATATAGATGTTACAAATGTGCTTTACAATGGCGCTTAGTCTAAATCAGCTAATTGCACGATTAAATAAACATCGGATAACAGCTTACCAAGGACCATGTTTACGTTTGTTAAGGATCAGATCAGGGGAGCTGGAGGACCAGCACATGTATTGGACGTCGCCACTGTATTAGTGTAACCAATCCATCACACTGCTGGCCTTGCGAATCGCGCATTATCTTGCTGAAAAATGCCACTGAGTCGGTAAAGCAGAATCGTCATGAAGGACTGAACGGGTTGTATGGTACTCCATTCCCGTCACAGTGCCCTGCACGAGCTTGACTGGACCCATGGATACCGTGAATGCTCCCCAGAGCACAATGGAGCCGCCGCCAGCTTGTCACCGTCCCGCAGTACAGGTGTCAAGGAGCTGTTGCCCAGGAAGACAACGGATCCGCGCCCTCCCGTCGGCATGATGAAGAAGATATCGGTATTCATTAGCCCATGCTACGCTTTGACCCGGCCAACGTCCAGTGCCGATGGTTAGGTGCCCACTTCAGTTGCAGTTGCCGACGCATGCACATGCATTGGTCGTCGGCTGCGGGGGCCCATGTTGGGAGTGTTTGGTGCACTGTGTGTTCACACACACTTGTTATAACATCCACGATATATATAATTTTTTATTACGAGTGGAATATGAACGTGTGGAAAATTACGTAACTCAATAATATTCATTCAATCATGTAATTATTTCTTAAAAAGATGATAATTATGTAAAGCAGAGACAATATTTGTCTCACATTCTTTGTTAATCTATGTCACTCTTTTCTTTTGTTCTGTACCCTTTTGCCGTCTTATTCTGATGTACGTCGTCGACGTAAGACGTGAATCGATTTGAGGTCTGTTGAATGAAAAACATGCAACGTGAAATTATTGTACTTTTCTGTTCATTTGCTGGTAAAAAAACAAATAGAGCCAAATGCGTTAAAACCATTTATGAGTAATTATTGAAAAATCACTTCCTCTTTTAATTATAATTTTGTATTAATATTGCATTAATTTTGTATTAGCCGGCCGCGGTGGTCTCGCGGTTAAGGCGCTCAGTCCGGAACCGCGCGACTGCTACGGTCGCAGGTTCGAATCCTGCAACGGGCATGGATGTATGTGATGTCCTTAGGTTAGTTAGGTTTAAGTAGTTCTAAGTTCTAGGGGACTGATGACCACAGATGTTAAGTCCCATAGTGCTCAGAGCCATTTGAACCATTTTTTTTTTTGTATTAATAGCTGCAAGAAGCGCAGCGATTGTTAGTTGCGATAATATAGCAACTTCGTCAGTACTTCTAGTTGAAAATAGCAGGGATTTGTGTTAAACTAATTTGCAAAACAATATTAATAATTTTCTTTTGGTGGCATCAATTTAAATGAATAATTATTTATTGAGCATAGGAAAATCTTAATTAAAAAGAAATACTCTATCTTTTCTTGGCCGCCATCTTAACTTTTATCACAGCGGCAAATTTAAATTACTTGAAACAGCCAACAATATTCCGATGTGTAAGAAATAAATGTGCACCGGTGGTACTGAACTCTATTTATAAAAGAAAAAATTAATCGAATCAGACTGCATTTTCTAAACACAGTGCTGATGATATTTATTGTTGAACAAGATTTCATTGCTGATGTATGAGACCAAAATTAAACTACGCACGAATCACGGAGAAAAATATTTCTGGTAGCATACGTCAGTGTTGTGTGCGGGTGGTATACTGTGGTTCCTTTTCATGATCAATTTGCTAAGAATAATTGAATACATCGAAGACAAAAATTATAAAGGCTCTGATGTACGATCTGTAATTTTAGTGATATGAACGCAACTTACAGTCAACATTATTACACTACATCAGGTGGAATTCTTGTGCAATTTGAACAAAATAATTATCCGTGAGAAGTTGTAGTATGAAAATTGCATTATACATGTGTAAAATATTGTCAGTATCATTTACAAAATCAAATCAATGCAACTGCTAAATATCAGAGTGAATTCAAACCGCAGAATACCATAGGGTATCGTATCATCCATATTCATTGCATTTGTCCATGTTGATGATACGCAAAACGGCCACACTCTGTCCAGCATTAAAGCCTGATGTTAACTCCGCCACTCTTCCTCTTCTGCCCTGTTTTCTCAGCCTATGACGTCCAACGTCTGGAATGAAAGCCGAACCTCTCGGTGTCTCGACGTGGTTTCACTTGGTTTCGCCACGCGTTGAAGACACTGACATCAGCACTCTTCCAACACTCGACAGGTGGTGCAGTTTCCGAGACGCTCGTGCCGAGCCTCCGAACCAGACTGTGATCTGCCCTCGGTGAGACTCAGAAGGATCTTACACCTTCCCCATTCTACAAACGGACAGCACGCCCACTGACAGTACATGCACTGTACGTGTACCTGACTAGCAGACACTCCTCGCCAGGTGATGCTGCTATTGCCCGGACAGACTTATATCGTTAGTCGGTCGGTGGTCATAATGTTCTCGCTGATCAGTGCAGATCTTCCCGTTTCCGTATTACTACAACGACTGCAGTATTTTCCCTGTCCCCCGAAACACTTTATATTCCCTCGGCTGCTAATGCTGCCACCTGCCGTCTGTAAGTGGTAATTGCACGTTGACGTCGAACATAGGTGATGGCCACACTAATGTAGTACACATGTTGAAACGTCACAGGTTTACACTTCATTTAACTAACTGATTAATTTCTACATGTTTAATAATTCATTTTACGCCGAGAGCGTCCTTTCAATGTTTCGCCTAGTTAATTAACCTCTGGATTCAAGAATGCTTCAGTGTATATTTTTTTCTTCTGTTGGTATCACACCTTCTCTCTCATCCTTTGATCCCGTGATGTATATGAATGGATAACCGTAATTATGCATGGAATATATAATAATCTGGCTTAGTCAAAGATGGTAGCAGTAGGGTAGTTTAGCACCAACATGACAACGTGAGCAGATTCGGCAGAGAGTTCGTGATTCCAAAGATACTGGGGATGAGCAGGGCAGAGTTTGTGAGGTTGGTTCTCACTGAGCTCCTACCCCCACCACCAGTTTTTTTGAACGATTGGCGGTTGGTCCTGGAACGCTCCATGTTAGGAGACTCTGGGGCCGCCGATTGAACGAGACAGACGCAGGGGTGCGGCGCTCGTCATGGATGGTGAGAAAAGTTATTCACAATGTAGGTCTTTTGGGGTAACATTGATTATGAAACATGTTCAGGTGTGAATTAATACCGGGAAACGTTCAGCGATATTGTATTTGTAGAAATTTTTCAGATTAATGTGTTTGAAATATCGGACTTGGGTGGAGGTGATTGAGAGCATGAACCAACGGTTCTTGTTCTTAGGTCAATAGCAGATAGGTTCATTAATGTTTCATTTGTTGCATAGTTCAGTTCCAGATACAAGCAATATAAATTTTCCATGATTTAACGATTTATTTTACTCGTTTCTTTTTGTCGAACTTGGCCACGTGTTGCCAGCATTCATAACGGTAGTCACTAGATTTGCCTTTCGTTAATCATAGCATGAATAATGTGGAGTCATGAAGCCTGGGCTGGTTTGCTCACGTTGCATTGCGGTTGCATAATACGCGGTTTCAACATGAGCTTATCCGCATTGTACTGCATGTGAAGTAACACAAGTAATGTTTGAGAGAGTGAAAGGTGGTATCCTTCCCTTCTCTGCGCGTTAAATAGGTGTGACAGTAACTAAATGGTGTTAAGGGGCCACCATTCAGTAAGGTTCATTTTTACCCATTTTAATCATTAGTGGATGTAACTGACAACGAAGTGTTGTCTATGTTCCCGGTATGACGAGATGCAAGAGATAGTGAGTGCTTCATGAAGGTTTTGTCGCTGAGAGTGGCAGTTTTCTTAAATAAAATAGACTTTATGTATGTTTTGTCACAGAGAGTAATAGTTTCATTAAATATTATCGAAATAAATCAGAATCATAATTGAAATTCTCTCTTAGCGTTATTTAGTATCCTTCATCCATACCACTGAGATAATGACTATATTCTATGAATTTTCAATCCAGGCATATCCATTGTATGCATTATGCACTTCATACGACTAACTGAATTCATATTATCAAAAGAAAAGAAAGTCTTACAGTCCCTAATGTGCACGTATTGTTCCATGGCAATTCACCGATGTTGCGTTATCGGTTGCTTCATTCTTAAATTAGAATACTATCTTTTCTAGCGGGTTTGATTACCCACATCTCAATTTATCGGACCTAATTGAAAGAATTAGACACATAGCGGTAGAAGTGGGAACCATGAAGCACTGCGTCCGCTTGTATTAAAGGGAGATACGTCTCACATGAAAATTAATCAGCTTAACAAACGAAGGGTAAACTTTCAATGTGGCGAAGAAACATGCCGGTACCTGTGCAGCCTTCTAAGAATGCGCGCGCCTATTTGTCAGTTTGTATGTCACGCATTATATGCTGATGTGTACTGTGAAGGAACGCTAACTTTACTGACATACGTGTATAGCTACACGGCTCTCTCCCGCCTCCTTCACTCTCTCTACGTGTCCTTTGCCTCGGGAAAGAAACTGAGCGGTCGTTGCCAGGACGCCGAGCCGGCGGCGTTAATCAGGACGTTCGCAGCTGGTGGGTAGCCGATCTCGCTGCGCTCACAACGGCCTTTCCCTGCACTTTGCCAAACGCCGCACTCCGGCGGATATCTTGCCTTGAGGTTTTACTCCCGCATTCTGCGTGCAGCTGTGCCAGAAGCTCATTTTCCCCTTGTAAATGTACTGCCGTCCTATTGTGGATTACTCTGTAATTGGCTGTCAAAGCGGATGCTCCGGTTTCGGTGCTCAGAGTGAGAAAATAACCTTGAATTAATGAGGCAGCCAGGTTCTAAAGAGAACAGCGCGATGTTGTTTTCTTTCCCGTTCTCGTTTTATGCTGAATCGCAAATATGTTGTGAGCTTTTAGAGTATCATATTTATTGACAGAAATTACAGATAGCGGTGGACATTAATCTCAAAAATGGATGACGAAGGTAGCATCTACACAGTGTGATTCACGAAGATATGCAAATATTTCAATGTGTTATTCTATAAGTAAAAATAAAGAAAAAGTTCATATAAACATAGGTCCACAAGGGTTTAGTTACGGTTAATAAAAGATTTTGCCTGAAATTTAGCAACTTCGCTAATACGAAGCGATCGAAAAGCTGTAGGAGGTTAAAGTAAGCACCATTTTCAAATTATTTTGTTGTTTTTGATCTGATAAATCTAATAAAACATGTCCCAGACGTGTATCTGCAGTAGTTTTCCCGGAACATCCACAGTAGCAAAGAAGTAATTTCGCAAAATTTATAATTTATTAGCTACTTGGCCCAGTTTGTCTTTTAAATTCCAGACAATTGCACAAAGTTTTCAAAACAAGTTTTAGAAAATTTAATTTTGGTAAAATGATGGTAATAATGTTAACTGAAACTGCATGAATTTGAAAGGCATCCCTGTGTCGTAAATAATCTGCAAACTACAACAGTTACTATGTGGTTTCAAATAAATGCACTGTTGTTATTATATTCTGTCACTGAACATTACACAAAACTAACTCGTTTCAAGGTTAGGAAACGACTGAAACAACTCACTAACCGTTGCCGATCATGACATAGACATTTCTACATTCTTAATGGAAAGTAAACAAATTTCCTTGTACAATAATCTTTGCTTCTCTCGATGTTCTGGAAAATTACTGCAGATACACGTGTGGGGCATGTTTTATTACATTCACCGAATCATTAACAACAAAATAAATGGAAATCGTGGTTTACTTTAACCCCGTACAGTTTTGCGGTGGCTTCATATTAACGAAGCTGCTAAATTTCAGGCAAAATCTTTTATTAGCCGTTACTCCGTAACTAATCATTTGCGGACCTATGTTTATATGAGCTTTGTTTTTGTTTTACTTTTAGAATAACATATTAAAATATTTCCATATCTTCGTAAATCACCCTGTATGAGGACACTCATTCTGTAAAACTCGTGATCGTTCCTTTATATACACTCCTGGAAATTGAAATAAGAACACCGTGAATTCATTGTCCCAGGAAGGAGAAACTTTATTGACACATTCCTAGGGTCAGATACATCACATGATCACACTGACAGAACCACAGGCACGTAGACACAGGCAACAGAGCATGCACAATGTCGGCACTAGTACAGTGTATACCCACCTTTCGCAGCAATGCAGGCTGCTATTCTCCCATGGAGACGATCGTAGAGATGCTGGATGTAGTCCTGTGGAACGGCTTGCCATGCCATTTCCACCTGGCGCCTCAGTTGGACCAGCGTTCGTGCTGGACGTGCAGACCGCTTGGGACGACGCTTCATCCAGTCCCAAACATGCTCAATGGGGGACAGATCCGGAGATCTTGCTGGCCAGGGTAGTTGACTTACACCTTCTAGAGCACGTTGGGTGGCACGGGATACATGCGGACGTGCATTGTCCTGTTGGAACAGCAAGTTCCCTTGCCGGTCTAGGAATGGTAGAACGATGGGTTCGATGACGGTTTGGATGTACCGTGCACTCTTCAGTGTCCCCTCGACGATCACCAGTGGTGTACGGCCAGTGTAGGAGATCGCTCCCCACACCATGATGCCGGGTGTTGGCCCTGTGTGCCTCGGTCGTATGCAGTCCTGATTGTGGCGCTCACCTGCACGGCACCAAACACGCATACGACCATCATTGGCACCAAGGCAGAAGCGACTCTCATCGCTGAAGACGACACGTCTCCATTCGTCCCTCCATTCACGCCTGTCGCGACACCACTGGAGGCGGGCTGCACGATGTTGGGGCGTGAGTGGAAGACGGCCTAACGGTGTGCGGGACCGTAGCCCAGCTTCATGGAGACGGTTGCGAATGGTCCTCGCCGATACCACAGGAGCAACAGTGTCCCTAATTTGCTGGGAAGTGGCGGTGCGGTCCCCTACGGCACTGCGTAGGATCCTACGGTCTTGGCGTGCATCCGTGCGTCGCTGCGGTCCGGTCCCAGGTCGACGGGCACGTGCACCTTCCGCCGACCACTGGCGACAACATCGATGTACTGTGGAGACCTCACGCCCCACGTGTTGAGCAATTCGGCGGTACGTCCACCCGGCCTCCCGCATGCCCACTATACGCCCTCGCTCAAAGTCCGTCAACTGCACATACGGTTCACGTCCACGCTGTCGCGGCATGCTACCAGTGTTAAAGACTGCGATGGAGCTCCGTATGCCACGGCAAACTGGCTGACACTGACGGCGACGGTGCACAAATGCTGCGCAGCTAGCGCCATTCGACGTCCAACACCGCGGTTCCTGGTGTGTCCGCTGTGCCGTGCGTGTGATCATTGCTTGTACAGCCCTCTCGCAGTGTCCGGAGCAACATAGAGCGGTTCTGACTGGTTTACATAGGCACCGACGTGCAGGCAAGGCATCAGTGTGGCATTCGGGTCTTTCCGACGTGAGTGCAGTAAATGCGGGAACATGAACCAGGCGAAGTTATTACCAAATGCGTCCATACAGGACTGACGTGCTGTAATTATTTCCTTGGCTGCCGAAGGACGAACACCGGTAGACATCAACTGGAGAATGAAGAATGTGTGTGTGGGGAGCAGCATGTCTGTCTGAAGCCACTGCTGTGGAATGGTGCACCAAGTTCCGTGCTGCTGCTTTGTCATGACTCACTCTCCCATACCGCATATGCCGTAAAGCAGGAGTTGGACCAAATCAAGTGGGAGACACTCGAGCAACCGCTCTACAGCTCACATCTCCCCTCATGCGATTACCTCGGCTTCGGTCCCTTAAAAAGAGGCCTTGAAGGACGAGGACGTGCAGCGGGCAGTTACGTTCACGCAGCAGGACACGGCGTTTTACCAAACCAGTTTCTTCAACCTGGTGTGTCGGTGGGGATGGTTAACTCAGTGCTCACGGCGGTTCTACCTGATTCGCGAACCGATTGTGGACTACGGGCCTTAGAACGGCAACTTTTTGAACGCCTCTTACACAAGGGTTTCTCTGGTTTCCTCTACGGCCCAGTTCAGTAATCTGCCTTCTCCGTTAACGCAACAGGACCATGGCGTAACCCTCAGCGGCTTGGCCGTTGCTAAGAACAAGCGGTCGCATATTAATATATGCACACCGAACCACGATGGCTTTCCATCGTGTGAGCAACCTCTTCCTTCCTCCACCCACCTTCACCACCCCCGAACCACGACACTTAAGAAGTAGAAAAGTAGTATACGAGAGCATGCTCAAAGGGAATGCCTCCGATCTTTTCATTCTGTTCTCAATATAAGTTCAGTTACACTATGAGATCAAAAGTATTCGGACACCCCAAAAAACAAACGTTTTTCATATTTGGTGTAGTGTGCTGCCACCTATTGCCAGGTACTCCCTATCAGCGACCTCAGTAGTCATTACATATCGTGAGAGAACGCTCTGCGGAACTCGTGGACTTCGAACGTGGTCAGGTGATGTGTGTCACTCGGGTCATACGTCTGTACGCGAGATTTCCACACTCCTAAACATACCTAGGTCCACTGTTTCCGATGTGATAGTGAAGTGGAAACGTGAAGAGAAACGTACAGCAAAAAAGCGTACAGGCCGAACTCGTCTGTTGACTGACAGAGACCGTTGACAGTTGAAGAGGGTTGTAATGTGTAATAGGTAGACATCTATCCAGACAGACAGGATTTCCAAACTGCATCAGGATCCACTGGAAGTACTGTGACAGCTAGGCGGAAGGTGAGAAAACTTGGATTTCACCGTTGAGCGGCTGCTCATAAGCCACACATCACGCCGGTAAATGCCAAATGACGCCTCGCTTGATGTAAGGAGAGTACAAATTTGACGATTGAACAGCGGAAAACGTTGTGTGGAGTGACGAATCACGTTACGCAATGTAGGGGGTGGGTATAGCGAATGCCCGGTGAACGTTATCTGCCAGCGTGAGTAGTGCCAACAGTTACATTCGGAGGCGGTGGCGTTATGGGGTGGTCGTGTTTTTCGTGGAGGGGCTTGTACCACTTGTTGTTTTATGTGGCATTATCATAGCACAGGCCTACGTTGATGTTTTAAGCATCTTCTTGCTTCCCACTGTTGAAGAGCTATTCTGGGATGGTGATTGCATCTTTCAACACGATCGAGCACCTGTTCATAATGCACGGCTTGTGGCAGAGTGGTAACACGACAATAACATCCCTGTAATGGACTGAGCTCCACAGAATCAAGACCTTTGGGATGTTTGGGAACGCCCACTTCGTCCCAGGCCTCACCGACCGGCATCGATACCTCTCCTCAGTGGAGCAGTCCGTGAAGAATGGGCTGTCATTCCCCAAGAAACCTTTCAGCACCTGATTGACCGCACACCTGAGAGAGTGGAAGCTGTCATCAAGACTAAGCTTTGGCCAACACTATATTGAATACCAGCATTACCGATGGAGGGCGCCACGAACTTGTAAGTCATTTTCAGCCAGGTGTCCGAATACTTTTGATCACATTGAGCGTGTTGAAGCTAGCGTTGGTGCTGTTTGTAGGTTTCCGCCCTCTGTTGCTGGCCACACGGTATCGTTTAGTTGGCACTGTTGCGGTTGTTGGTGTTCTCGTGTTGATTGGCGCCGCTCCGTTTCGCAAGCGTTACCTGTCCACTAGTGGCAGCAGCGATGGTTGTCGATATGTAGTAACTGTTGCTTATCTTTGGGGCGACGTCGTTGTTTTTCCGTGTCGTGCGAGTGTGGCAGTTCGGTTGGGGACTCTGGAGTAGCCAGATCCACGCAATGCGAAACACGCCGGGTCCACTGGCACCACGCATTGACTGCCGGATGGAAGGGTTGTGGTCACAAGGGTGCACGACCTCGTCGGAAACCAGATCCTCCAGGCTTTAATATGAGTGAATTTCAATCCAAGTAGAGAAACTTCCACCATTGTGACATCTTGCGATTCTCCAGTGACTTGGGTTTGTGGCTGCTCGTAGTGTCACGGAGGCGAAGAGCAGCGAGTGGAGTGCTTGGGGAATGCAGATCTGATTAGATTGCCTAGACTTCTTATTACTGTTTGACTGCGTTCAGCTTGTTACAAATTGTTCAGTTCATCCAGCAGTATTTTTCCTGTCTGGTGGCCGCTAACGCCCCAGTTACCTGTCCTGGGGGATAGTGTATGTAACGGCAGTATAAGTTTCCTCGCCTTGCCGCTGCTGTCCGGTAAAGCGTGTAGTTTTGACAGCTTTGTTAATTGTAAGCCGTTTGTGATTCTTCTGTCTGGTGGTAGTGATTCCTTTCTCGTTCCGAGCGCTCTAAGCACAGTATTCTGGGAGCGTAGTGCATTCCGCCGGTTCCGGCTTTGGCGTGTTGTTTCATTCTTGCATTTGGTTTATTGGACGCCAGGTAGCTTCAGCTACATTATCATTAGCCATTCGTTAGACTGCCACTAGTCCGAGTTACCATCTTGCGAAGTGAATCCAACTCTTGGCTGCTTATCTCACCGCTCGCGAAAGTGTTTGTTGGCGGACCTTCTCAGAGGTCGATTCCTGGAGCACCGTCTGTAATTGGTCCTTGTGTTTTATTATTGTATTATTTATTACCATACCTTGTAATGCCTACATTAAAGGATATGTATGCCTAGTTAATAGTTCTGGTCGCCTTCTGAAATAAATCTGGCAGTGTAAGGGTTTTGTTACAAGGTTTACCATCATCTTATTTCACCCGTTTGGCGGTCAGCTGCCTGTTTCTTTTAATTAACCTTTGGTTGTGTTTGCTGTTTTACATCAGGTTTATAATTTTTTATATAATTGCCGTTCCACAGTTCTTTATTCCTTCATTAATAACGTGTGGGATTTTACTTATTGTTGAGTCTGGAATTACTGTTTTAAAAATAAATGTAACTGTAAAAGCCAACCAATAGTAACTGATTACGGCCCCGTCCACAATCGTAACCGAATCCTGCCTTCCTTTGACTATCAGGTCTCACACATGGTTTATTATATGTCATGCATATTATTAGGTCGGTTTCCTGACGCAAGTTGAAACCGTCTGTCGTCTAGAAGGCCCCTAAAAGTCGCGTTTAACACGGCGATGTGTAAGATAATTCAGATAATTAGGTCGGTACGTGAGAAACAGCAAGGTACTGCGAGACCCTCAGAATACTTAAGCACGAATTTTGTGTGTTCGACCGCACATCGCAGATGCGCTGAAGATCTCGGCACGCTCCTCCGCCTAGTTACATTCCAACCTGGCGCCACCCATCCGCAGCCCCACCCATTTCCTTCATGTTCGCTAATTTTAGATTCCCACAGGAGGTATAACATAAATGTACGTCTGAAAGAACAGACACCACCCAAATTCCGCAGCTGTGATACATATTACGTAAATTGAAGGTGGAGGGGGTGGGGCACGGGAAAGAAAGGAAAGGCAGGGAACTAACGATATCAGTAGCGTCTGAAATTTATCCAGAATCAGCAGCGACGAGTGAAAATGTGCTCTGGAACAGAACTCGATCCTCGGATCTCTTGCTTACAAGGCAATTCCGTTAATCACAGCGTCACACGGTCACAGTGGCCATTACAAATGTGCGGACTATCTCGCTACGGCCCCGACTGACTCACAACGCCACTTAGAGCCACCTATCCGCACTCCACGTGCACGTTTCCCACGCTTGCTACTTTTAGATTCCTGCTGGAGGTCGAACGTAAATGTGTGTCCGCACTTGAGGTTGTGCCTATCGAAGCGAATTAATTATATACTTGTGTGGTGCCTGTTGTTTTGGATATGATCGAAACAACAGGCACCCGCAAAATTCGCGACTGGGATACACACTACGTGAATTGAAGGTGGAGGTGTAAGGTTCAAAAATGGCTCTGAGACTATGGGACGTAACATCTCAGGTCATCAGTCCCCTAGAACTTAGAACTACTTAAACCTAACTAACCTAAGGACATCACACACATCAATTCCCGAGGCAGGATTCGAACCTGCGGCCGTAGTGGTCGCGCGATTCCAGACTGAAGCGCCTAGAAACGCTCGGCGAGGTGAAAGGTGACGAAGGCTTTGCACATTACATGAGTCCCTTTAACGTGACACGTAAGGTTTTGTTGGAGTAATTCATTAAATTACGGTGTGAGAAATCTATGTGGAAACGCATCGGCATGCGAGAATTCCGCGATTTTGTAATTATAAGATTTTGCGGAAAGGTAGTATACGAGACAAGCTCGGTTACATCCCTGGCTAGCCGCTGAAGGCCACAGCCTGATGGTAAGAATGGTGAACTGGGAAACTTCTGTAATCGGTTTAGAGAGGCCACAGCGGCCGCCAGCCTCTGAGTGACGCGCAGGTGTTCAAGTGTTTACAAAAACAGAGCGGTGGATAGCTGGTCTGGCTTCCCTGTGCGTGCTCTCGCTTATGTCCCACTAATTTTACGCCTTCGACGCTACGACGGGGAATCTCGCCGGGAAAATTTCGAGTAGTCTCTTGGGAGAAAACTTCCAGTAAACATGTTATTGCCCACAGCTTTGGCTCTTCCCAGCCGGCGTGGGCGGAGTTTACTTGTGAAATTTTGTAGAAATAAAATAATTGTGGAAAAGTCTTCTATTGCCAGACCGTACATTGGTCGGCACTAGCAAACTGGGTATTTTGAGGGCTTCTAGTAATGTGATTCGCTCGGTAAAAGTTGAGGTGGGAAACCAGAGGTGAAGAGGGATCTTGCTGGACTCTCGGTAGCGGTCTTCCGCTCTGGGCTCTCGTACTGAGAGGACGTTAGCCAAGTCGTCTACCCTCTTGGTCTTTCGTTCTGAGACGACGTTAGCCACGCCAGCTCATTGCTGACGGAAACATTGTAGCAATTAGAGAAGTTTACGGACAGCAGTCTGTTGTTCGAATACTGTAGGATTGTATTTTCCGAGACGCCACACTCCGACCGCACGGCCGCGCCGTCGCCGTCGGAGACCGCCGCTACAACAGGAATATTACGGTGAGATCGCTCCCGCTTCGGCCTATGTTGGGAGCAACGTTAAATAGTTGGATAACGTGCAATTTCTGTTTCCACAGAGATTTCCCAGTACTTTGGGGTGTAGTGGTTCTTACATATAAGTTATAAGAGATTGCGTTTTGAACCGATTTTAACACAGTTTACTGCCAATTCCAGTTAGGAGGATAATTTGTAAATTGTTGATTGTGTTTTATTCAGCATTGATATGAGTGTTATAATAAAATTATTGTGATTCAGTAGAGCTTTTACTTTCAGTAGTTGATCCTGAATTTACCCTTTTACTTTATTTTATTTTTTTGTATGCGTTTTATGTCATTGAACACCCTAAGTGTTCGTGATCGCTCATGTTTGGAAGTAAAAATAGGTGTGGTTTATCGTCAACACTACCACCGCAGATTAATTATGGGTGACAGGGCCACATTTAAATCTAGCGTTATCCATTTTTGCGTGCAGTTCCACTCCCAGTTTCTCTGTAAGTTGTTTGTCAGGGGCGAACACACGCAAAAATAGGACAAGCAACGGCTGGGGTGTTACAGAGGATGGAGAAAAGAAAGGAATGGGAACGAACTAGTCATTTCAGCTGCATCCGGATTCACGACGAGTGAAAACTGTGCTGGGCCGTGACTAATTCCCGGGATCTCCGCTTACCGCGCGGTTGCGTTAACCGTTGCGCCACCCGGACAAAGTGTTTATCGTAAAAACGCGGACTGTCTCAACACGCTTCCCACCCCACTC
Source organism: Schistocerca serialis cubense (assembly GCF_023864345.2). Classification (NCBI taxonomy): domain Eukaryota; kingdom Metazoa; phylum Arthropoda; class Insecta; order Orthoptera; family Acrididae; genus Schistocerca; species Schistocerca serialis. The sequence continues at coordinate 60,736,723 of NC_064644.1, read as the reverse complement.
ACGCTCCCACCATCTGTGACCTGCCTGCGGTCCCTTTCTCCCCCTCCAGCTTCAGTTTACATAATATGCACCACAGCTGTGGATTCATGCAGTCCACTTCTCTCCATGGGCAACCTTCAGTGTGGATGGACATTTACATTCCACCTCGAGAGTGAATCTAACATTAGCGAGCATGGTGGACATAGACAGGGACTGTGGACAGGCGGCGGTAGTAGGGAGTGTGCGTAAGCTGTGGAGCTCGCCGAGACAGTCCGCGCCTTTGCGATAAACACTGTGTCAGGGTGACGTAGCGGTTAATGCAGCTGCCCAGTACTTGTCATATGTTTACCTATTTCCTGCTTGTAATGTAGTGAAATGTAATTTTTGGTAATGGTATAGATGGTATTATAATTTTCGAACTGTTGCCAATGATTAAATTCATACTGGAAGGAATGTATTGTAAAACTGCTGTTGATAGACGTAATTTCTAGGAACTGTTGTTGTGGTGGAAGGGACGATTTGTCTATATCACGATGTATGAGGCACGTTATATCAAAAAACAGTGGACTAGATCCAGCGCATGCAATCGTGAATGATGTCACACAATTAAATGAATTGGTTATATTCAGTGGAATTTCATTGGCCTTTCTCAACTTAAGTCAGCAGTTTTAGTACGACAGAAATAGCCTTCTGCAACAGTATGCATTGGATATAAGCTCAGCTGGAGGAAAGCATTAGCAAGACAAGAAACGTGAGCTCAGGCTGCTGCGTCAGTTGCTCAAAAATGGTTAAAATGGCTCTGAGCACTATGGGACTTAACTTCTGAGGTCATCAGTCCCCTAGAACTTAGAACTACTTAAACCTAACTAAGCTAAGGATATCACACACATCCATGCCCGAGGCAGGATTCGAACCTGCGACCGTAGCGGTCGCGCGGTTCCAGACTGTAGCGCCTAGAACTGCTCGGCCACATCGGCCGGCAGCGTCAGTTGTACGTCCGAATAAAAAACCTTTTCGTAAGCCATCACAGAAAACGGGAGAGCCTTGTTCGACGGTATGTAAAGATATCAACGAGATTTAAGTTTAAAAATTTAGAAAATTCTTTTAATTAATGACGTAAATATTGGTCACTCGGACAGCTGCTCAATGTCCTTCGGTCATTCATTGAGACGAGAAATGTGTCTTCCTGATATGCACGAAAACAACCCGGATGTTGCACGTTGATGTCTAAAACACAGTTCTTTGACTACTCTAACGTAATTCTCAAAAATGGTTCAAATGGCTCTGAGCACTATGGGACTTAACTTCTAAGGTCATCAGTCTCCTGGAACTTAGAACTACTTAAACCTAACTATTCTAAGGGCATCACGCTTCTAACAGCCGTGTACCGCAAGTCTCTAGAGAAACGGAAGGTTCCAAATGATTGGAAAAGAGCACAGGTAGTCCCAGTCTTCAAGAAGGGTCGTCGAGGAGATGCGCAAAACTATAGACCTATACCTGTGACTTCGATCTGTTGTAGAATTTTAGAACATGTTTCTGCTCGCGTATCATGTCCTTTTTGGAAACCCAGAATCTACTCTGTAGGAATCAACATGGATTCCGGAAACAGCGATCGTGTGAGACCCAACTCGCTTTATTTGTTCATGAGATCCAGAAAATATTAGATACAGGCTCCCAGGTAGATGCTATTTTCCTTGACTTCCGGAAGGCATTCGATACAGTTCCGCACTGTCGCCTGAACAAAGTAAGAGCCTACGGAATATCAGACCAGCTGTGTGACTGGATTGGAGAGTTTTTAGCAAACAGAACACAGCATGTTGTTATCAATGGAGAGACGTCTACAGACGTTAAAGTAACCTCTGGCGTGCCAGAGGGGAGTGTTATGGGACCATTGCTTTTCACAATATATATAAATGACCTAGTAGATAGTGTCGGAAGTTCCATGCGGCTATTCGCGGATGATGCTGTAGTATACAGAGAAGTTGCAGCATTAGAAAATTGTAGCGAAATGCAGGAAGATCTGCAGCGGATAGGCACTTGGTGCAGGGAGTGGCAACTGACCCTTAACATAGACAAAGGTAATGTATTGCGAATACATAGAAAGAAGGATCCTTTATTGTATGATTGTATGATAGCGGAACAAACACTGGTACCAGTTACTTCTACGTCTACGTCTGGGAGTATGCGTGCGGAACGATTTGAAGTGGAATGATCATATAAAATTAATTGTTGGTAAGGCGGGTACCAGGTTGAGTTTCATTGGGAGGGTCCTTAGAAAATGTAGTCCATCAACAAAAGAGGTGGTTTACAAAACACTCGTTCGACCTATACTTGAGTATTGCTCATCAGTGTGGGATCCGTACCAGTTTGGGTTGACAGAGGAGATAGAGAAGATCCAAAGAAGAGCGGCGCGTTTCTTCACAGGGTTATTTGGTAACCGTGATAGCGTTACGGAGATGTTTAGCAAACTCAAGTGGCAGACTCTGCAAGAGAGGCGCCATGCATCGCGGTGTAGCTTGCTGTCCAGGTTTCGAGAGGGTGCGTTTCTGGATGAGGTATCAAATATATTGCTTCCCCTTACTTATACCTCCAGAGGAGATCACGAATGTAAAATTAGAGAGATTCGAGCGGGCACGGAGGCTTTCAGACAGTCGTTCTTCCCGCTAACCATACGCGACTGGAACAGAAAAGGGAGGTAATGACAGTGGTACGTAAAGTGCCCTCCGCCACACACCGTTGGGTGGCTTGCGGAGTATAAATGTAGGTAGATCCATGCCCGAGGCAGGATTCGAACCTGCAACCGTAGCGGTCGCGCGGTTCCAGACTGTAACGCCTAGAGCCGCTCGGCCACCCCGGCCGGCAAGTAATTCTCAATGTTGTGTAATAATGACTGCTGTAGTGTTACCCTCTCGATGGACCTACACATTTTTCTTACCTGTGAATTCACTGAAATACTGACAAAATTCACGAAGTTACTTGCCTGACTTACTCTTTTGATTCAAGAGCATGGCTACTTGGTCAAGTTTTGTTCCACCAAGAGCCCAAATGCTGTTGCTTCCAGGGAAGTGCGTGATGTGTGTCAACAAAGTTACACTGCTGTGCATAACGTAACGGCGCGACACGGAAAGTAAAACTTCCTGGCACATTAAAACTGTTCTGTACTATCTGAGCTACCCAAGCACGACTCATAACCCGTACTCACAGCTTTAATTCCCCCAGTACCTCCTTAGAACCAGGAGAGCTCCTATGAAGTTTGGAAGATAGGAGACGTGGTACTGGCGGAATTAAAGCTGTGAGTGCATAGAAAACTGGAACAAATGGCGTGACGTCACAGTAATTGCAACGCCATCGAGGCTGTTGAAGGAATGAGAAAAGACACCGTGTCTCAACCAGCGATCAGTTAATGTGTTTCTCACCCCAGCACGTCCCGAAGTTTACATCTACAGGACTTGAGACAGGGGAGACACACCAGAAAACTGCAAAAATGACTACGTGTCACGAGTTTACCCCAGATGTTTGGTATTTCTCACATCATTGTTTCACGTGCGTGGAGAGCGTTCGGGACGGTAGGAAATGCTGCGCGAAGGAGAGGAGGGGGTCGTCCACGGTCAACTAAAACATCTGGTGACCGATGCATTATGCAGCAGAGACCGATACACTGTGCAGAAGGGACCAATAACAAAGAAGGAGTGCAACTGTAACCACATTTAACACGACTGCAAGGCTCGCAGTCTGACGCTCCACAGTGGCACGGCGACTGCGTCGGGGTGGCCTCTTTTCTGACAAAAAATGCGCAAATGTGTGTGAATTCCTAAGGGACCAAAACTGCTACGGTCATCGGTCCCAAGACTTACACACTACTTAAACTAACTTAAAAAAAACTTAAAAGAACAACACACACCCATGCCCGAGGGAGGACTCGTACCTCTAGCGGGGAGGGCAACGCAATCCGTGACATGGCGCCTCAAACCACCCGGCTTTGGACGCGGCCCCTTTGCCGACTACTTGTGTGTTGTGTTCCGTTGACACTTTCAGATCGCCGGCACCGTTTTTGATGGTGCCGAAAGCGTACAGACCAGTACCGATGAGGGGACTCCCGTGGTCTTCCTAGATGTCAGCACAAAAAGAAACTTGTACGAACGTTTATACTTCCTATGATTGATTGCAGCGATGTTACACTGCAATGCCTTTTCTCGGGGTAGCTCACGGATCATGGAACCAGTTATGAATGCCTCTGTTCGTTGTATCTGTGATGTTCGACGGTTTGATCACATTTCGTCATCATATGCACAGCTGTCCTGGCTGCGCGTAGACAAGCACAGAGATCTCCACACCCTGTGTCTTCTCTATTGTCAAGTCACTGAACGCTGTCCCTCTTATCCCTCAAAATGGTTCAAATGGCTCTGAGCACCATGGGACTTAACATCTATGGTCATCAGTCCCCTAGAACTTAGAACTACTTAAACCTAACTAACCTAAGGACAGCACACAACACCCAGCCATCACGAGGCAGAGAAAATCCCTGACCCCGCCGGGAATCGAACCCGGGAACCCGGGCGTGGTAAGCGAGAACGCTACCGCACGACCACGAGATGTGGGCCCTCTTATCCCTCCTCGGCCTTAAAGTTCATCCCTGAACAACACGGCAAAATACACGTTCCAATCCGAGTAAAATCCTTTCTGTCCCACTCCATCGTCAGCTCCCATCTTAATGTCCTCCTTAGTGGGGACTAGACTCCGGAATAACCTCCCGCATGATATTACTGAACTGAATAACACCTCCAGCTTCAGAAGACGGGTAATGACGTAACTACTAGGACAACAATAGGATTACCATTGTCCTTGTTCACAGTTGTTATCTTTCCAATCTCATCTCCTCATTTCCCAGTATTCTTAGCCGATGTAGTTTCCTTAAATTTCCTTTTCCCATGTGCACTCCACAAGAACTCTGCTACCAGAGTATAGTGCACTACTGACATATGAAAGGTGGTCCACCCGATGACGCAGGTCCATAAATCTGCAGCCAAGACTGTCAGAGAGTCAACGAAGCCAAACCGAAAGACCCCGACCAACTCTGAGAACAATGCTGCAAACCGCGAGCTCTGCTTGGACCCACGCACAAGAGCAGCAGCCTGCACTACTTCTGTAGCCGCCGGTATAAACTGTGGGTGGCCTCAGAACCCGAGCGACAGGCGTCATCGATGCCACCGTGAGCTACAACTTGCTTATGACTGCACGTGATAGCCGCAGGCAGGACCTCCACCACAACTCTGATGAGGCCACATCGCAGACATACCTAGAGCACTTTGTCCTACTTTCGGTTCTAAACGCTACTTCCCTCAGATCTCCATAAAACGCTCAAACTAACTAGCAACCTTCCCGCCTCCCCCAGCCGATTTCCTGCTCGGACCCTGCTGCAGTAGTGAAGCCGTCTCCTCCGCCTTGAGGAGGATCGCGTATACTGGAAGATGCCTCGGCAACAGTGCCTGTGGCTGAAACAGGTGACACGCGCGATGTCCCTTGCAAAGTGCCAGATTCTGCGCTACCGCTACACTCCGAGGCAGCAGCCTGAAGACAGCTCACCACAGCCAAGAGCGCCGTCAGGTGTTCGCACACTGCGACGGCTCACCATACACAGGTCCTGTTTATCCCAGCACGACTAATGTAAGCAATAAACTATAAAAGCACACATCGGCACCTTATTAAGGAACCGGCTACCCTTCCGACGTGTCACTAATGGAGGCTGACGCCTTAAAGAGCTGCGTAGCTGGCTGCTTAGAAGAAATTACAACTGCGCTGCAGACAACCTGACACTACACACCGCAGTTACAGAAACACGGGATCACATCTCTTAAACAGAAAAACACTCACGGAATTTAAGAAACAACTACTAAGAAAATACGGGAAAAGCTAAATTTTACTTCCTTCTCCGCAGGTGTGTAGCAGGTGACAGTTGAACATAAGGCATCCTGCGAATTTAGAATAACAGATGTTACTTTTTAGTGCTCTTCTGTGTTCTTTGTACCTAATATTCAGCTTTCCGATCGTCTGCCAATAGAAATGCTGTCCCTACATGTCAGTTTGTAAATACCACGTATGTTGTGTTGCTCTACTTTGGTATTACAGATGGTAGCAGAGCCAGGATGGGGAAGGTGTAGGCACATTTATATGGTCCAAGCCTTGTTGACACAAATTTATTATTTAACAATAATTGATTATACATCCAAGTTATTACAATGAACAGTTTAAAAGGAAATTTTCGCAATATATTTTTTTTAAACATTCTCTAGAAGAACATGCAGCCTGTAACCTCCCCCTCACTTATCGACCTTATTGACAGTGAAAAATTAAACCGCGTGTACCTAATGGAAATTTGGGAACAGCAATCGTCATCGAAGGCTAATCTGTCGGTAAAGTGTGAGGAAAGGAATACATGTAAATGAAAGGAAAAATGCAAATGAAATTGGTGAAAATTAATTATGAAAAAGGGTAAAGTTAATAAAGAAAGTAAATGTGCGGTCGTTACGTTAACAATTAACTAGCGCTAATTACATATTTGAGATTTGGGGAAAATTACGGTCACCAGTCCTATGGATAACTACTATAGTAACTGAAAAAGATAGATTATCGCACATATAATTAGCACTAAAAGCGTGGCAACTGAAGGTTGACACGTGTTGTGTGAAAACTGAATGTTTGTTAGAAGTAATAAATTTCGCAACACTCTGACTTAATTTAACAAAAGAATTAATAAAACCGGAAAATTGAAAGTTAATTTAGTGACTGAAATTAATAGTGAACTTTGTTTCTGAAGCTCTAGGAAATTCAGTAAAATAAGGTTGGTCTTGGGCTACCTCAACAATCATTTGAAAAGCTACTTGAATCTACGCATTTTAGAAATAAGAAATTTAACTTTGAACTTGATTTAAATGATTCTGAACAATTAACAATAGTAAAATTTAGTACGTACCAAGCTGAGCTGCAGTCACAGGTAAGCTGAAATATGGTAACAAAACTCGCACTCTTAATTTGTGCTTGTGTAATCTTAATATCGTAGCCAGCTATGAATACCTTAACTGATCTTTAAAATTAAAACAGTGAAATCGAATGATATTACTTTAATGCTGGCGTTTGAATTTCAACGACACTCGGGCTCATTCCGGAAAAGGAAGGGACCCTGCTTGGTAGTGCAATTGGGACAATGAGCAACAAAGGTTCATGCTAAGTTGCTGTAATTTTGTGATGCAACAGTTTAAAAATGCTGAGGTCTGCCATACAGTTCTAAAACTTTGCGTGTTTTTAGTCTTCCTTGATGGTTGATTGAAGGTTTGCAGTCGTCGATCGAGGAGGTGGCGACAGTCACTCATTGTCGGCCGTCTCTGTTGCAGAAGCTGGATGTTGGCGCACCTTCTTCTCGACACGGTCATCAGGCGAAACGGGCTCTTGGTGTGCGCCAGCTAATGCTTCCAGTCCGCGACACCGTGTCATAAACTATCATAGCAAGTCGAGCGCAATTACATGCTGCCAAACCCCGAAAGCGCGGCAACTCGCGGGAGCGTCACACAACACACCTGCTACACCGCCCTACCCCAGACAGACTCTGCTCTGCCCGCGCTCCACGCGGCAGAGTTAACACTACCAAAGATCCTAAACACTTTGGTTCTCCACACGACCTATCGATGTAGTCGTTCGGTATCATAGTTTTCCCTAGGCCACACCCAGCGGTGCGCAGCTCGTGGTCGTGCGGTAGCGTTCTCGCTTCCCACGCCCGGGTTCTCGGGTTCGATTCCATGCGGGATCAGGGATTTTCTCTGCCTCGTGATGACTGGGTGTTGTGTGATGTCCCTAGGTTAGTTAGGTTTAAGTAGTTCTAAGTTCTAGGGGACTGATGACCATAGATGTTAAGTCCCTTAGTGCTCAGTGTCATTTTTTGAACCAGACCCAGTGTAAAAATACAAATAATAATTACAAAACAAACCAATTATACATCGACATAAATGCATAAATATATATATACAAACAGTAAAACAATTACAATATATAAAGAGACAGAAATGTCATACCTTCAGGTGACAAAATAAGGAAAAAAAATATAGTACAATAGATGCAAATAGGAGGATATGCATTTCCGGCGTTACAAGCCCCACTCTGAAACATTACATAAAGGTACTGTTAGTAAAAGGTATAAAATATCGTACAATAGTGCAACATGTTCAAATATTAACAATTACACCAGAAAAATATTGAACTTGTGATTTGTACTACAAGTAAATCAAACCTTAAAAACATCCAACTTGGCAAGAGTGCAACAAATTCCCTACTGCCTGCTAAAAAAAAATATGTGGCAATGATAATAATTTTTTTTACCTCCTGATTTCACTTACACAAAATCTCTAAATTATTTTATATCAGTTAAGTAAGCTACAAGACAGAAATAACATTAACGACTGGTGACGTGAGTAAACACTGTCAAGTTTTCAATTTCACGACGGTTGTGTTATCTAGCAAATTTTCGTTTAAATACTCCCCCCACGTGTTCCAAAATCAATTCAGTCAGTCTCGAGAAGAAACACAACTCAATACACAAATATGGCTATATCAAGAAATAGATGGGTTTATCCCAAGCAATATTAGTAGAATTAGGAAATTTGCAATTTAAACGCACCAATTTTAACAAAGTCTAATGTAATAATAATTTGGACAGAATTTTCACAAAATGATCGATGATAGTGGATACCGTGCCATACACTATGAAACAAATTAAGAATTATTCACAGTACACACCTGGCACATGATGATATTCTCTGAAGTATTTCAAATCACAAAATGTTGGTTACAAGTACCAATCCCATCATAAAGTAATTATCATGAAATATAATAAAGTATATGAAAATTTCGGCCTTAGCCAGGTAACGAGAACCACACCAATGCAGTTTCCTGTTACACTCGAGTGCTAGGCACAACAAACAACAGCTGGTCATGGAGAACCACTCTAATCAAGCGAACATTACGTCCTCCCCACATGCTCGCAAACAGCCACACTCATAGCAGTCCTTAATCGGCAGGCACCAGTTGACTCCCCGCCGCTTCCGTCCTGACCTCATATTCCGACCGAGCCGTCCAGCAAAACTGTTGCTTCGCGCACCAGCGGCAACAGCGCTCAGAGATCACGCCCCCTATCGGTGCGGCGAAAACAAGTGACGTAATCTCGCGGGTAAATCAAAAATGCTGAGCCGTGACACGGCTCTCTTGTCCCTAGTTTTCCCTGGGTTGAGTTATCTCTTCCGAAGGTTATTTTTAGTTCTTGATGTTTGAATGTCCTGCCTATCTTGTGGGCTGTTTTATTCTTGTATGTGAGAGTGTACCATCTGCTTGTTGTGGTGGGTGTTTCTTGTTCAAGTAAGCTTTTCTGTATGTCTGTGTTCTGTGTGTCGGTGTTCGTATGTTGATGATGATCTCTTTGTTTTTGTGTGCTAAGTGTCCCTATCATTTTTTAATTTGATTTTGCGATTAACTTTGTCTGTACTGTTAGTGGCGTAAACATTCTCCACAGCTACATGTTTGATTGTTACTCTCCATTCAACACAGCGTAATAGAGTTTCATGTTGTTTCGAGAGGACAGTATCTGCGTTAAGCAAACTGGCCCCACTTTCGCTGAACGTTGTACTGCTCAAGTAAACCACGTAGAAAACTAGAAGCTGCACAAATCGACTGTAGCGAACATATCGCAGAAGAGTGGGCATCAAATACAAATGAAAAATATGAATGGCCTGACTAGAGCGTCTCTTTAGTGGTATTCAACAGTAAAATGGAGTTCTGAAGATGCATAAAAAAGTAGAAAATTTAACAAAGGTTAGAGTCAAACAGCAGGAGATAATAGTTGGATTCGGACTCCGCACCCTCTGTAAGGAGACTTCACTGTTACGATAGAGAGGGGAGAGTGAAGGGCAAGAATGGCAGTGTCGATGGTACTACCGTGCCAACTATGACGTCACTTGATCCTAAGCCACCTCCTGTCAGCTACGGCCTGCTCGGACTCTGCTGCAGTGCAGGACCGAATGGGCGGAGCCGTCTCCTCCGTCATGAGTGCGTTCCCTCGTGTACGTATTTCAGATTAACTGTGACGACTTCTAGGCACTTAAGTTTTGTCCACAAAAGGTGAACGTTGTTCGTCCAGGCAGAAATTAAATCTACTTCTCATAACAGAGTTGTTGCCATTGAGTGAATATTGAACTAGTTTATCTAATTAGAAGCGTCTTTAAAACAGAAGAATTTATTAAGGTTTAAACGAAATAGGGTACAGTGATAGCGAAAGAATTACACTACCCATTATTTAGCCGAAATTATTTTTTGCGATGATGTTGGAAACCTCATATGATTCTGAACGGAGATAAAAGAGTTTCTGCATTGATGCAAAAAAAAAACACGTAAAAATAAGGAAATTAAAGAGCAAATGAAGGTTTTCCTCTTGTGCTGGAAAACAATCACTCAGCAAGGGATGGGTAGGCACAAGGAAATCATTGTGTTAAAAACGCAAGTTTCATCAACAGGAAAGCAATTGTTCTCAACCTCATGGTGGCCCACTCTTTCGCAAAATATTGCATGGATTAATTAGATCGTCCATAAGATCTCTCGACAAGATTTGTCAGTCTGCAGGCGAGTGGCTAATGGATTGGTTCAAATGGCTCTGGGCACTATGGGACTTAACATCTTAGGTCATCAGTCCCCTAGAACTTAGAACTACTTAAAACTAACTAACGTAAGGACATCACACACATCCATGCCCGCGGCAGGATTCGAACCTGCGACCGTAGCAGTCCCGCGGTTCCGGACTGTAGCGCCTAGAACCGCAAGGCCACCGCGGCCGGCGGCTAATGGATTCAGATGGTTCACAGAGGTGTAGTAAAGTAGAGATTCGGAAAAAGAAACAGTTGAAGTTCGTTGCAGTAAGAATAACTGGAGAAAACACGTATGCCGACAAAAACAACGAGACTGCTCACATCAATTAGTAGTCGTCGTGATGTATCACTGTGCGGCTGTTCTTGAATCTCAGATTGTGTTCTTTCGCTGTTTCATGAGAACCAGTCAACTGGCGCGTTCTGTCAACCCAAAGCAAGGAAACAAAACTGCTACACCTGCGCAGCATGCAGTAATATTTTGAGCGGCAGAAGCAGCGAATGCAGACGCGTATGGATTCACATTGGCCCCGCTTAAAAGAAACAATGTTTGGTAAACACGTAAGTTTTCACGATCATTCTCGTTCCTTTTCATACCGTAACTCATACAAGCCATTTTCAGATGGAGAGAAAGCAAGAACGCATTTGTGTTAAGATGCTCGAACACTTCAATCACTTTTTTTTAGTAATGACAACATTCGCATTCCACCACTGTCGCGGAAAATGAAGAAGTCAACGACCATGCAAGAAGGCCATAAATAGTTCCTAACACAAAAATACAGATTGTTACACAAAGATTCATTCAATTTCACAAGAAAACATCTGTTACTTGAATAGAGATAGAAGCATGAGGTAAATTTTGGATTCTGACAATAAGGTCTTTATTTTCAAAGGAACCATCCAATTTTACAAGGGTATGCCATTTGCTTACAAACATATACTACTTCGGCATACTTCGGGATGCCTGTAGCATCAAAGTTTCCATTTACCCTCTACATATGTTCACTGTGTCTACCACCGGAAGATTCTCAGTCTCGTCACGTACTTTTGCGAAGTTATTGCCTTCACTGCTTCTGCTGTCTTGAATTGCAATTCACCCAGTGTCGTTTGAAGACTGTAAGGGAAGCGCCATAGCCGGAGCGTTTCACAGAAACGCGTCCTCGTACCTCCTCCCTCTATCATTTATTGTTATTTCATCCCCCCTCGCTGTACTATTGTACATATAAAAATTTTTTCTTCTGATTTTCGATAAATTAGTGTAATCGATGTTCTGATTTCGTTTCTTTTTTGTTTCATGCCGTTATGTTAAAGAAATCATAAACAATTTTCAATGTGGATATTAACGTTTATGTCAAATTTCAAGCAATATTGTAATAGAATTGAAGTGTAACAAATGTTGAAACTGTTGTAAGATGTTAAAGTTGTAATTGTGCGTCTGGTCCATACATATTCCATGTATTAGGATATGTAAAATGCAAAACCTCGGGTGAATACCCAGTCTGTAGGGGAGCGGTAAAAGGTGGATGGCAGGCGAGCGCGGGAAAATGCACACGGACACTGCACGGCATAACGGGCTCAGCAGTAGTTAGTCGGAGTTGGGCATTGGTCTGAGTAACACGTTCTGGATCGAGGAGGCTCTCCTGGAAGATGTAGTTTCATTGAGCCTCGGATATGCCGTTCCGACGCCTATACAGCATGGCAAAATACCATAGGCACTAAATGGAAAAGTATTGCGACGCTATGAAGAAGTATACTGCCGATACATCAAGAGCCATTGTTGTGGTTGTATGTGCGCTTTGTGCTTCGCCATCTCGCCGCCTGCCAACCGCCACATCGATACAAACAGGTTGAAACTTTTAGTACTGTATTCGTGTGCACCAGTGTTACTTTTGTTCCATGCTATTCAATAACAACTTAAATTTTACCAGAACTGTCCTATCATTTAATTATCCTCACAACTAACCTAGACAGGGTCCTATCCAAATGTTGTGCAATCCGAGTGTCCCAAGATGAAAAATTAAAGTTTGTGTTAATAATAATTACCAGCAGACCTAGCTATGTTAGAATGATGTTTAAAGAATTTTTTTTGTTAATGAACTAATAGACGAATAACAAAGGTCTGATAAAGTGGGAAGATAATTTTGATATTGATTTAGTAATGAAACTTAATTATTTCGATACAGATATAATGGTATTTAAATGAGCAGGAAATAAGACAAAAAGAGTAGTAAATCATATATTGGAAATCTTGAGGGCATAATGATTTCAGTAATTAATTGTTTTAATACAGTGATCATAACAGTTTCAGGGTACCCCCCCCCCCCCCCCCCATTTTATTCATTTGAATTCTGAAGTGTTCTAAACTGATTTGACCAGCAAAGTCAAAGTCAAAATAGAAACCGAAATTTATCAGCGTTTCACCTTTATCAAAATTGACATTTTGTGTGTGTTTCGAAAGTGCTATTTCTAGGGTAGCCTATGCCCGATTTTAATCAGATCAATAGCCACTACGAAGTTTTGTAGTAAACATTGTAGTGTGGTGTTATGTATTTATGTTTTATTCATAACAGTATAGAAAGTGAATTTATCAGTTCAGTAGATTTTCTGGTTCTAAAATTTACCATATTATGCAGTGTTATTACGTGTTGTTTTGCATGAACGTACATCAACTTGTACAGGGAAGAAACTCAGTTAATGCCTAATTAGGCTGGCGACCGTATAATTAACAAATTGGTAGCACCTTCTGTGTTGTTTCTTGTCCGTCCTGCCGTGTAGTTGCATTTCGGACTTACTTGACGTATCATTGTTATTACCGAGGGGGTGTAAGTCTGATTTGCCTCCATTCAGGTACACGCGGTCAATTTCTATACAAAAATCCTTTCTCATAAGGTGAATCCCGTCAGCATACCATAGTACGGGCTGTAATGAGTATTGTGTGCCCCACGCACACGTCACAAGTGGCTCCCGGTGACAGGACATCCAGTTGTTGTCGGTCACAAATTTAGGTGAATACCGAACAGTGGATGTTCAGTGGCACGAATTGTAATAATATTCAGTAAAGTAAATAGCAGTGAACATCAAGTACGGTAGTGTGGTGTAATTTGCCTTCAGTACGGACAAGAACATAGCCACAGTAGATGTTCCGAGCGTAATGGAAAATGTGGCTGGGAATGACAGGAGTGTACGCGGCCAGATAACAGATGGCGTTAGCGGAAGACAATTGGCGTACATATTATCACGAACATGTTAACGAACAGATTGAAATGTCGAGATTGCCTCGAACACAGCAAGGGATAAAACAGGAAGTAGAGCATGACTTTGTAGATGATAGTGGGTATGTGAACGAATCCACTGAGATGTTTGATTCACCACAGATAAAGAAAGAACCGAAAGAAAATTTTAATGTAGGAGCTTAACCCACCGATTTCGTAGAACAAAACAACGTGAAAATTTTAAGCATGAACGATTTATTTGAACAATTAACCAAACAAATTGCAGGACAGAATGATCAGCTTAAAACACACGTTGATCAGCAGCTCAAAACACAAAGTAATTAGCTTAAAACACAGAATGATCAGCTTCAAAACCAAGTCAGTAATCAGGTTAGTCAGCTTAAAACACACGTTGATCAGCAGCTCAAAACACAAAGTAATCAGCTCAAAACACAGAATGATCAGCTTAAAGCACAGGTAGAAGAACAAGGAATTAAAATTAGTAAACAAATAGGACAGGTAGAACAAAAAGTGGGTAGTTTAAGCTCTGTAGTAAATACTATGAAATCTGAAATTGACACAATTAATAAAAATATCAATCCTATGCAGGAGGAAATTGACGACATTAACAGTAGGTTTGATGTTTAAATTCTCAACATCCAAGAGAAAGTAGAGCCTCTAGTTGAAACAAAAGTAGACGAAAAAGTTTTCGGTCTTAAATCTGATATCGAAAACGAATGCCAACATGGAATCTCACAGTTGAAAAAAGGCAGTTTCAGACACTGAAAGAGATTTAGGCGAGAAAGTTACCGGATGTGTACAAAAGCGTGAACAAAATACTTCGAAAATTAAAGGCAAAATTTTCGATCTTGAGAGTAAAATTAAAGATAGGCCTGGTGTTGTCTATAATGGCATGCCACTTACGAAGGTATTGGAAGGTGAGGAACGCTTCGATCCCGCCAAGAAACATAACGGATGGCATCCGTTAGATTTCATCAAAAATTGCGAGAGGATGTTTCCTGAATACTTGTCTGGTCAGGAAAAGATAAACGTAGTAATTAGCGCCTTAGCATGTGACGCTAAGCCCTGGGGAACTAACTTGAATACCGAACAAATGACGTTCGAGGAATTTAGACAAAAGTTTACGGAAGAATATTGGTCCGAACAAAAACAGGATCATTTGTGGCGCGAGTTTATCATGGCCAAGCTTCATGATAATAGGAGCAGGAATTCTTTGAAAGATTTCTGCGAATATTGGTACCAAAAGTTGACGCATTTAAGAGGGAGAAGATCCGATTCAGAAGTCATATGGGAGCTATATAAAAAGCTTCCAGAAGATTCGAAGAGATACATGGGAAGCAATCATCGTAGCTTCCAAGCATTTCTCGAAAGGGTCAAAGACGAAGACTACTGGCGCGAAAGTCGTGCCAATTATCAGAGTTTTGGTAACAGAAATAACCGCCATAATGACGAGAGAAATGACGGCGATGGGTTTCGCGTCAACGTGATACAGAGAGGTAGAGGCAGAGGAAGAGGAAGAGGGAGTCATCCAGTCGCGGCAGATGGTACACCGCGCAAAATAATAACGACGCGGGAAACTGATCTCCGCGAACGTTGCGGGCCAAACGGAAGCGGACAGAACATACCGGCCCCGATTTAAGAAATGTTACCGGACTGACAGTAAAGTTATGAGACAGGTTAGAGACAGGCGTGGAACGACGCAACGTGTTGTTGCGAAACAAGCGTCAGGTGCAAGCGCGGATGAGTCATCTTCGTTGCTCAGAGTGCTACATGTTAACAGGCGAGTGGAGCATCAGAGGGCAACGGCCCAGCCTAGCAGAACAGATGTTCAGAGAGAAGCCGCTAGCAAGGCGGCAGAATTAGGTACAAACATTGCCGTAAGAGATGGTGAATACATTATGAGTGGTAATTCCGTGGCGAAGGAAATAATAGATGAAACTGAGGATACACAGAGGGGTGCGGTTAGCAGTGTTAGCAATGAAGTAAATGGCGAGAATGAATTAGCAGAAGTAACTGATTGGCGTGTGCAGATCGACGATCTGTACGAGGGCCTCAAGCAATGTGAGTGGGAGGATTTTAAGAAGGAGTATGAGGCAAGGAGGTTAATTAGTGGAAAAGGAAATATTAGGGACGTCGATAAGGTGACGTGGTCCAAATTTGAAGAGGAGAGAGTAAATAGCGCCGCGCAAAGTACGCGTGCTGCCGATAGGACGATGGTTAAAGATGGGAAGGAATTGGAGGATGAAATACTAAGCATTGTCGAGGAAGTAACTTCTGTTAACGATCAGCCAATAGCACAATCTGTTACCGAAAGGCACCGTGGGAAAGGGGCAAGAGTAATTGAAGTCCACGAGGATTACACTAAATATGAAGTAACAGTGGATGTGAGTAAAGCTGATAATGAGGCCGTTTTGCCAAAAGAGGATATTGAGTTAAAATCAAAATCTGACGAAAATGCAGAGGAAGAACTTAGTGCCTGTCTCAGTAAAGCTTTTATGTTAGAACCTGAAAGCGATCCAGAATGGTCGGATTCTGATGATAGCTCAGATGACGAGTATTTCGGTACTAGTGAAAATAATGGGAATACAGCTAATTGGGATATTGTACCCACTGATGACGAAGTTTCAAAACAAACACAAGATGTTGAGACTGAACACAGAAAAAAGGAGCCACCAGACGACTCAGTGTTATTGTTACAAAGAGTTCAAGTAAGTAAAGACTTTGAACTCCAGAAACCGAGAAAGCCACGAGATATAAATAGTTCACAGGTCAGGAACGTATCTTGGAACTATGTCACAGTCGACCAATGTGCGTTGTGGAAAGAAACAGGAAGGGGCATGATTTAGAGTCTGGGGGCAGATTTATATTGGATTTTGAGAATGTCATGAACACAGTACATCATGAAACTACTGGGTTCCCACCGGAAGAAATTTTGTTAGCCAGCAGAAGTAAAAGTTTAATTGAGGAAAAACTAGAGTTTCCACCTTGTACAAGCTTGGGGTTGAGTCAAAAGAAAGAATTAGTCAGAAAAAGGGCAAAGCAAAAAGCTGAATCTAGATCTAAAAGACATGATAAAAATCTGAAAGTTTCAAAATTTAAAATTGGAGATTATGTTCTTTTAAAAACCCACGAAAAATCTAGTGAACTGAACCATGAAATTTCCAAATTTAAATATATTTATAATGGGCCATATATAATACAGAACATTCCACACGATAATGCATACTACCTGATCTACCCAAAATTCAAGAGACCTTTAGGTATAAGGAACGTTGTGGACCTGAAACTGTATGTTCCTAGGAGTGAGTGACCTAAGTACACTCAGAGAGCAATTTGCAGAAAATGTGCTGTATCTTATGCTGAAACTATTTTATTTTAAATGTAACAAATCTTTGTAAACGTATGTATACCAATATCAATGTGTGCTAATGTAATTATGTGAGTTTCAGATTACCAAATGTCCTATAAATGTAAAGATGTATGGAGAAAAGGGTTGAAAAGAAAAAGCAAATGCTGTAAGCCAGATAAAAGATGGGACTGCCGAAAACCAAAGTGGGCAGTATATGAGTCATAATATACAGGACTGCCAAAAATCAAAGAGGGCAGATAAATAGTCATAGGAGAATTAAAAGTGTGGTACAGGAGATGTGATAAAATGGTGCGAAATGGACTGCCCAAATCTGAATAATAGGCAGCAAATATGTGTAGTAATTTTCTAAATATTATTGTGTGTTTATTAGTAAATAAGGAAATGGACTGCCATTCAATGCAAACAGCAACAAATTGTTTTATAGTGTATATAGGTGTTTGTATCTGCTTTATTGTTAAGTGTTAGTGTTCCAGAATTTGAAATTATTTCTTTGAGAAATTTAATAAAAAATGAGTAATTTGCTATTTAAATCATGTTGTGATAGGAGATTGGACTGTGCCAAAGGCACTTAAGCAAACGGTAGGTAAATGTTCTTGATATGTTAAAAAGTATAGACCTAGATAATGTGAGTGAAAGGAAGTTTGTGGTATAAACTTTTGTGAAGGGGCATTCACACAAAGATTCAGAACCCCTGTATAAATATAAAGTTCAGTGTTCCCATCAAATTTGCACTTAGTGAAATTTACTGGAAACAGGGGCATGTGTAACAACAACAACGCTTTACTATTGTACATATAATAATTTTTTCTTCTGATTTTCGATAAATTAGTGTAATCGATGTTCTGATTTCATTTCTTTTTTGTTTCATGCCATTATGTTAAAGAAACTGTAAACAATTTTCAATGTGGATATTAATGTTTATGTCAAATTTCAAGCAATATTGTAATAGAATTGAAGTGTAACAAATGTTGAAACTGTTGTAAGATGTTAAAGTTGTAATTGTGTGTCTGGTCCATATATAGGTCATGTATTAGGATATGTAGAATTCAAAACCTCGGGTGAATACCCAGTCTGTAGGGGAGCGGTAAAAGGTAGATGGCAGGCGAGCGCGGGAAAATGCACACGGGCACTGCACGGCATACCGGGCTCAGCAGTAGTTAGTCGGAGTTGGGCATTGGTCTGAGTAACACGTTCTGGATCGAGGAGGCTCTCCTGGAAGATGTAGTTTCATTGAGCCTCGGATATGCCGTTCCGACGCCTAAACAGCATGGCAAAATTCCATAGGCACTAAATGCAAAAGTATTGCGACGCTGTGAAGAAGTAAAGTGCCGATACATCAAGAGCCATTGCTGTGGTTGTATGTGCGCTTTGTGCTTCGCCATCTCGCCGCCTGCCAACCGCCACATCGATACAAACAGGTTGAAACTTTTAGTACTGTATTCGTGTGCACCAGTGTTACTTTTGTTCCATGCTATTCAATAACAACTTAAATTTTACCAGAACTGTCCTATCATTTAATTAACCTCACAACTAACCTAGACAGGGTCCTTTCCAAATGTTGTGCAATCCGAGTGTCCCAAGATGAAAAATTAAAGTTTGTGTTAATAATAATTACCTGCAGACCTAGCTATGTTAGAGTGATGTTTAAAGAATTTTTTTTGTTAATGAACTAATAGACGAATAACAAAGGTCTGAAAAAGTGGGAAGATAATTTTGATATCGATTTAGTAATGAAACTTAATTATTTCGATACAGATATAATGGTTTTTAAATGAGCAGGAAATAAAATAAAAAGAGTAGTAAATCATATATTGGAAATCTTGAGGGCATAATGATTTCAGTAATTAATTGTTTTAATACAGTGATCATAACAGTTTCAGGGTAACCCCCCCCCCCCCCTTTTTATTCATTTGAATTCTGAAGTGTTCTAAACTGATTTTTAACAGCAAAGTCAAAGCCAAAATAGAAACCGAAATTTATCAGTGTTTCACCTTTATCAAAATTGACATTTTGTGTGTGTTTCGAAAGTGCTATTTCTAGGGTAATCTATGCCCGATTTTAATCAGATCAATAGCCACTACGAAGTTTTGTAGTAAACATTGTAGTGTGGTGTTATGTATTTATGTTTTATTCATATCAGTATAGAAAGTGAATTTATCAGTTCAGTAGATTTTCTGGTTCTAAAATTTACCATATTATGCAGTGTTATTACGTGTTGTTTTGCATGAACGTACATCAACTTGTACAGGGAAGAAACTCAGTTAATGCCTAATTAGGCTGGCGACCGTATAATTAACAAATTGGTAGCATCTTCTGTGTTGTTTCTTGTCCGTCCTGCCGTGTAGTTGCATTTCGGACTTACTTGAAGTATCATTGTTATTTCCGAGCGGGTGTAAGTCTGATTTGCCTCCATTCAGGTACACGCGGTCAATGTCTATACAAAAATCCTTTCTCATAAGGTGAAGCCCGTCAACTTACTATAGTACAGGCTGTAATGAGTATTGTGTGCCCCAGGCGCACGTCTCAGCCCCATCTGGGCAAGACAAGTGTGGGTGATGGGGGGAGGGGCTGTCAGCGGTACAGTCAACCTGCTTTATAGATAACTGACGCGAAAAAAACAAACTAGATGAGAAACACTAAACGGAAAGGGAAGACATTTGCAATAAATTTAAAAAAATTTAAACGTGAAAATAACTTACTTTTATATACACTCCTGGAAATGGAAAAAAGAACACATTGACAACGGTGTGTCAGACCCACCATACTTGCTCCGGACACTGCGAGAGGGCTGTACAAGCAATGATCACACGCACGGCACAGCGGACACACCAGGAACCGCGGTGTTGGCCGTCGAATGGCGCTAGCTGCGCAGCATTTGTGCACCGCTGCCGTCGGTGTCAGCCAGTTTGCCGTGGCATACGGAGCTCCATCGCAGTCTTTAACACTGGTAGCATGCCGCGACAGCGTGGACGTGAACCGTATGTGCAGTTGACGGACTTTGAGCGAGTGCGTATAGTGGGCATGCGGGAGGCCGGGTGGACGTACCGCCGAATTGCTCAACACGTGGGGCGTGAGGTCTCCACAGTACATCGATGTTGTCGCCAGTGGTCGGCGGAAGGTGCACGTGCCCGTCGACCTGGGACCGGACCGCAGCGACGCACGGATGCACGCCAAGACCGTAGGATCCTACGCAGTGCCGTAGGGGACCGCACCGCCACTTCCCAGCAAATTAGGGACACTGTTGCTCCTGGGGTATCAGCGAGGACCATTCGCAACCGTCTCCATGAAGCTGGGCTACGGTCCCGCACACCGTTAGGCCGTCTTCCGCTCAGGCCCCAACATCGTGCAGCCCGCCTCCAGTGGTGTCGCGACAGGCGTGAATGGAGGGACGAATGGAGACGTGTCGTCTTCAGCGACGAGAGTCGCTTCTGCCTTGGTGCCAATGATGGTCGTATGCGTGTTTGGCGCCGTGCAGGTGAGCGCCACAATCAGGACTGCATACGACCGAGGCACACAGGGCCAACACCCGGCATCATGGTGTGGGGAGCGATCTCCTACACTGGCCGTACACCACTGGTGATCGTCGAGGGGACACTGAATAGTGCACGGTACATCCAAACCGTCATCGAACCCATCGTTCTACCATTCCTAGACCGGCAAGGGAACTTGCTGTTCCAACAGGACAGTGCACGTCCGCATGTATCCCGTGCCACCCAACGTGCTCTAGAAGGTGTAAGTCAACTACCCTGGCCAGCAAGATCTCCGGATCTGTCCCCCATTGAGCATGTTTGGGACTGGATGAAGCGTCGTCTCACGCGGTCTGCACGTCCAGCACGAACGCTGGTCCAACTGAGGCGCCAGGTGGAAATGGCATGGCAAGCCGTTCCACAGGACTACATCCAGCATCTCTACGATCGTCTCCATGGGAGAATAGCAGCCTGCATTGCTGCGAAAGGTGGATATACACTGTACTAGTGCCGACATTGTGCATGTTCTGTTGCCTGTGTCTATGTGCCTGTGGTTCTGTCAGTGTGATCATGTGATGTATCTGACCCCAGGAATGTGTCAATAAAAAGTTTCCCCTTCCTGGGACAATGTATTCACGGTGTTCTTATTTCAATTTCCAGGAGTGTATATAAGAGACATGTCTTCCTTCGAATTTAGTTGCAAGGGTAGTAGTAAAAGGTGAAAACAAAACACAAAAGAGTTCACTTAAAAACATGATGCGGAACACTGATGTTAAAAAGAGGTACTACACTGTCTTTATCACTATAAGGAACTTCCCTTGGATAGGTAGACTGTTGTTGAACGGCAAATGGTTGGTGCTTAAGAAACGTAGAAGTGTTGTGGTGAAAAGATGGGGGACTGATGCGTAGTATCTATGGGGTCGCTGTAGGTGTTGAGATACAAAAGGGGATGGCGTGCAGAGGGAATTCGCGATGCTAAAATTTGTTGGGGAACAGGGGGAACGGAAACAGGGTCGGAAGGGGAAACAGAGTGGGGGTTGGAAATATAGGGAAGAGAGGGAGATGGAGCCGTGATGAGGAGCAATGGGTGGCGTGGACTTAAAGTCGGTAGGCTAGATAAATGTCTGAATGGAGTTCATGATGTAGGAGTGGATACGGTTGATGTTTCTTTGGGATAGTATGTGGTGTTTGCGTAGGTGTAGGGTTGGTGGAATGTCTTGGTAGAGACGCGGCAGCATACTAGAGTTTGAATGCAGAGTGTAAACTGTAGGATTATTGGAGTTAGCGGATGATGTAAGTGGATAGGAGGTGTACAATGTGAGTTAGTAGAGGTGGCATTTGATGAATCGGTAAATGATCCTTGTGGGTGAAGGAGAAGTTCATGGGATTCAATGATTTGGAAGGACTTACAGAGCTTAGGGGGGGCGGTCTCGACGAGCACCGAGGGGTCAGGCGACCTTGGAGGCCGCCCTGGTGTAATGCTAGATGCGAACGCCCCTTACACCCGACACATAGTGGAGGAAGTCTATAGTTAAGAGATTTTCTTACATGCACGGCCACCACTCTGTTGAAAAATTAAATTTTCAGCATGCTCTCACGATTGTGAAAGGATCCGTAACGAACTATTGTGCGAGCTAGAGAGGGAGCTATCTGAACGAAGAAGACACTTACCGGCAACCACAAGGACCACAAGCGTAAACTGGACCCCAGGTAAATTCGACGCCAAACTTAAAATACACCCCTAGTTCCAATCTCGATTCATGCGGAAGATTCAGTCCTGTGAAAGCGAAGAATATTTTTGGAACGCGCTGCATAGTTTATTTCAGTAACAATGAGATTTAAATTTTCTCAGTACGGCATACATCTCTGTTCTAATAACTGCCGTTCTAACAAAAGACTTGTTCGCCTTACTAGCATCTAACACATTGAACTTCATTTATTGGTTAATGTACAGGTGTTGGACTAAAATTTGAAAGTGTATGCATAGCGAGAAATGCATGCATGAACATAAACACAGATGCCAGCTATGTGTACGGTTTGCGCTGTTGCATTCGACCATGAATGACACATGTGCAATGTCCTCAATAAGCACTTTCAGCATTGCAGCGCGTCAGCAATCGTAAATATCGAAATAATTATGAAAAATCCGCCTCGATTGCACAGACTACCTGGTGTTTACCTATTTAGGCAAGCTGTTTTATATTTGCTCTAAAGAAGGCGTGGTTATCCACGCTGAAACCTAGGTAAACACCAGGTAGTTTGTGCAATCGAGGCGGAATTTTCATAATCATTCCCTCAATAAGTTTTCAAGTGTGAATCTTGGTGAGAACGGGGTTCTATGTATTTGTGAGCACATGTCGGAGCGAATTAAATTCGAACGCGGGCAGATTGTAGGTGAACGTACGGCGAGTGCTTCCATAGCCAAGGGAGACGAAGTGTTGGGTGTTTCAACACGCTCCGTGTCGAAAATTTACACCGCATACGGGGAAAGCGGAGAAAGACCCTCAGGTAAGTAACCACTGGAAGAAAATGTGTGTTGAGAGATTATCACAGACGGTGTTGGAAGAGGACTGTGACAAAAAATAAGGAATCGACAGCTCCAAAAATCACTGCAGAACTGAATGTCACATTCGTGAACCCTGTCGGCACCAAAACAACATGAAGGGAGCTCCACTGGCAGGGAAGAACAAAGCCAGCTGGAATCCCGAAACCATTCTTCAGTGATGCAAATTCCTGTTACAGGAAAACGTGGTGCCGAAACTATACTACTGGGACTACGGAGCAATGGAAGAAAGCCAGTTGGTCGCAAAGGTGTTCTTTCACACTGTTTCCAGCTTCTGGCCTAGTTTACGCAAGAAAAGAAAAAAATGGTTCAAATGGTTCTGATCACTATGGGACTTAACTTCTGAGGTCATCAGTACCCTAGAACTTAGAACTAGTTAAGCCTAACTAACCTATGGTCACCACACACATCCATGCCCGAGGCAGGGTTCGAACCTGCGACCGCAGCGGTCACGCGGTTTTACACTGTAGCGCCTAGAACCTCTCGGCAGCCACGGTCGGCCTTAGTTTACGCCCCAAGAGTGAAATACGGCGAGAATTCGGTGATGATTTGAGCAGCCATATCGTGGTATTCCGTGGGGCTCATGGTCGCATTACTGCCATGGATAAAATGTCAATTTCGGCTGATTAGGTCCATCCAGTGGTACAGTGTTGGTTCCCAAATGGTGATGCCGTGATCCAAGGCGACGGGGCCCCTGTTCACACAGCTCGCACTGTACAGGACCGGTTTTGTGAGCACCAGGATGAATTGCCGCGTCTCCCCTGGCCGCCACAGGCAGCAGCTTTCAATATTACTGAGCCGTTCTGGTCTGCTACGTAGCGTTTCGCCACTGGGTTATTTGGTAACCGTGATAGCGTTACGGAGATGTTTAATAAACTCAAGTGGCAGACTCTGCAAGAGAGGCGCTCTGCATCGCGGTGTAGCTTGCTCGCCAGGTTTCGAGAGGGTGCGTTTCTGGATGAGGTATCGAATATATTGCTTCCCCCTACTTATACCTCCCGAGGAGATCACGAATGTAAAATTAGAGAGATTAGAGCGCGCACGGAGGCTTTCAGACAGTCGTTCTTCCCGCGAACCATACGCGACTGGAACAGGAAAGGGAGGTAATGACAGTGGCACGTAAAGTGCCCTCCGCCAAACACCGTTGGGTGCCTTGCGGAGTATCAATGTAGATGTAGATGTAGATGTAGAGAAGCGAGCATGACCGCTGTCCCGCTCCAACATCGTTACCGATACTTGCCACTCCTTTGCAGGGGATATGGTATGAGATTCCCTTGAAAACCGTACAGGATCTGTCTTAATCCATTCTGAGACGAACGAAAGATTTTTTTAATGGCAACCAGTTTCTTACATCACACTAGGAAAGATAATTGATTGTCGTTTTGTTATTTCCATGTTTTCGTCTAACCTCTTCTAACAACCCTACCACAACAAAGGTCAAAAATTAATTATGATTGTAGTGTTGCACACGCTGCTAAATATTGCATTTTCGGGGAACAACAAAGTTCTATCATGTGGCAGGTGTCATTAGAGCACAGTTAAGAAAATAATTTCTTGAAATAATGGATAAACTAGGCACTCATCTTTTCGTGTTTCCCACGCTGGTCTCGTTGTGAACTCATGGCTCAATCGTCGAAAATCTAGGTAGTCATGATTCCAAGCTCGGATGCAAAGAGGCCTAGGTGTTATTCTGCGATACTCAAAAGTTTTATAGATGTGTTTCATAAACCATCCTTGAAGATGAAACTTTTGCAATTAGGACAATGGTGATGTAAAAAAGTAATCAGCACTCCGAATTTAAGTTACACTTCTTTTTTATTACCTTTGTTGCAATATCACGTAACTCGTTCCAAAACATCACTTCACAATATAAAACATACTTGGAAATATCTTCCTCACTGTTAAAGTTCACATTTCATAAACTGACTACAATTTGCGTCTTTTTAACATGACGACCAAAACTTGACTCCCTAATAATCGCTTACGCACCCAAAAATCAGAGTTACAAGTACGTCACAGATCATAGTGACAAAAGAAAGAATACACATAAGAGTAAAATCATTGCATTATAAACATATCGATGTATCGAAGTACCTCTACATTAATGAAATCAAACCTGAATGTTGTCACAGATATATGTTAACTATTTACAGAAACACAGTAGAATATTGCTGGTATCGAGAGGTTGAGGTGAGGTGCCGTAATGGTTACGTAATTCAAGTACCATTACACTCTGAACGTCTCCACTACAACGGCACGAATTACGTACTGTGTTCTCCGTATGTAACGGAGAGAGGTGGCTGCAGTGGCACGGAAGACATGCGAAGACATGCGGCACATCGAACAGCCGCGCGTGTCGCGCATGTGGGGTGGGAGCGAAAGTCCTATTGCAAACACGTAATTCTTAAGGCTTACGACCCTTCTCTAAATCTACGAGGTGCATTCAAGTTCTAAAGCCTCCGATTTTTTTCTCCGGACTGGAAAGAGATAGAAACATGCGCATTGTTTTAAAATGAGGCCGCATTCATTGTCAATACGTCCCAGAGATGGCAGCACCGTAAGGCAGGTGGAATTTTACCGCCAGCGGCGAGAATGAGAACTGTTTTAAATACTTAAAATGACGACGTTTTCCTTACTTGAACAGCGTGCAATCATTCGTTTTCTGAATTTGCGTGGTGTGAAACCAATTGAAATTCATCGACAGTTGAAGGAGACATACGGTGATGGAGTTATGGATGTGTCGAAAGTG
This sequence comes from Schistocerca serialis cubense, assembly GCF_023864345.2. Classification (NCBI taxonomy): domain Eukaryota; kingdom Metazoa; phylum Arthropoda; class Insecta; order Orthoptera; family Acrididae; genus Schistocerca; species Schistocerca serialis. The sequence continues at coordinate 60,710,686 of NC_064644.1, read as the reverse complement.
CGTTCGTGGGTGCGACAGTTTAATGACGGCAGAACATCGTGTGACAACAAACTGAAACAACCTTGGGCTCGCACAAGCCGGTCTGACGACATGATCGAGAAAGTGGAGAGAAATGTTTTGGGTGATCGCCGAATGACTGTTGAACAGATCGCCTCCAGAGTTAGCATTTCTATGGGTTCTGTGCACACAATCCTGCATGACGACCTGAAAATGCGAAAGCGTCATCCAGGTGGGTGCCACGAATGCTGACGGACGACCACATTGCTGCCCGTGTGGCATATTGCCAAGCAATGTTGACGTGCAACGACAGCATGAATGGGACTTTCTTTTCGTCGGATGTGACAATGGATGAGACGTGGATGCCATTTTTCAATCCAGAAACAAAGTGCCAGTCAGCTCAATGGAAGCACACACATTCACTGCCACCAAAAAAATTTCGGATAACCGCCAGTACTGAAAAAATGATGGTGTCCATGTACTGGGACAGCGAGGCCGTAATCTTTACCCATTGCGTTCCAAAGGGCACTACGGTAACAGGTGCATCCTACGAAAATGTTTTGAAGAACAAATTCCTTCCTGCACTGCAACAAAAACGTCTGGGATGGGCTGCGTGTGTGCTGTTTCACCAAGACAACGCACCCGCACATCGAGCTAACGTTACGCAACAGTTTCTTCGTGACAACAACTTCGAAGTGATTCCTCATGCTCCCTACTCACCTAACCTGGCTCCTAGTGTCTTTTGGCTTTTTCCAACAATGAAAGACACTCTCCGTGGCCGCACATTCACCAGCTGTGTGGCTATTGCCTCAGCGATTTTCCAGTGGTCAAAACAGACTCCTAAAGGAGCCTTCGCCGCTGCCATGGTATCATGGCGTCAGCGTTGTGAAAAATGTGTACGTCTGCAGGGCGATTACGTCGAGAAGTAACGCCAGTTTCATCGATTTCGGGTGAGTAGTTAATTAGAAAAAAAATCGGAGGCCTTAGAATTTGAATGCACCTCGTAATAATGATGATGATGATAGGTTTCACATTGCTCGACAGCACCTTATTTAACGGCTACCCTAAATAAGTCAATGCCATTATACACTGAATACCCAGAGAAACTGGTACACCTGTATAATATCGTGTAGGGCCCCTGTGAGCTCGCAGAAGTGCCGCAACACGACGTGGCATGGACTCGACTAATGTGGAACTAGTGCTAGAGGGAACTGACACCATGAATCCTATAGCGCTGTCCATAATTCCGTAACAGTACAACTGGGTAGAGATCACTTCCGAACAGCACGAGCCGGCCGCTGTGGCAGAGCGGTTCTAAGCGCTTCAATCTGGAACCGCTATGGTCGCAGGTTCGAATCCCGCCTCAGGCATGGATGTGTGTGATGTCCTTAGGTTAGTTAGGTTTAAGTAGGTCTAAGTTCTAGGGGACAGATGACCTCAGATGTTAAGTCCCATAGTGCTCAGAGCCATTTTTTTCGAACTGCACGTTGTATGGCATCACAGGTATGCTCGATAATGTTCATGTCTGGGCAGTCTGGTGGTTAGCGGAAGCGTTTAAAGTCAGAAGAGCATCCCTGAAGCCACTCTGTAGCAATTCTGGGTTTCGACTGTCGTGCTGGAATTGCCCACGTCTGTCGAAATGAAAAATGGTTACGAAAGGATGCAGGTGATCAGACAGGATGCTTACGTACGTGTCATCTTTCAAACTCGTATTTAGACGTATCAGGGGTCCCATGTCTCTCCAACTCCACACGACCCACACCATTACAGAGCCACTACCAGCTTGAACAGTCTACTGCTGACATGCAGCGTCCAGGGATTCATGACGTTGTCTCCATACCCATCACATTCATCCGCTCGATACAACTTGAAACGAGACTCGCCCGACCAGGCAAAATGTTTCCAGTCCTCTACAGTCGAATGCCGGTGTTGACGGGCTCAGGGGAGGCGTAAAGCTTTATGTCGTGCAGTCATCAAGGGTACACGAGTGCGTCTTCGGCTCCGAAAGCCCATATCGACGATGTTTCGTAGAATGGTTCGCACACTGACACTTGCTGATGGCCCAGCATTGAAGTCTGCAGCAATACACGGAAGGGCTGCACTTGTGTCACGCTGAACGATTCTCTTCAGTCGTAGTTTGTGCCGTTGTTGTGGGATCTTCTTCCTGACGCAGCGATGTCGGTGAATTGGTATTTCCCCGGGTTCCTGATATTCACGGTACATTCGTGAAATGGTGCAGGAAAATTCCCACTTCGTCGCTACGTCGTGCTGTGTCCCATGGCTCGTGCGCCGATTATGACACCACGTTCAAACTCACTTAAATCTCTATAACGTGCCATTGTACAATAATTGATCTAACCGATGTGTCAACTGCGCCAGACACTTGTTTTCTTATATAGGCGTTGCTGACCGCAGCGCCTTATTCTGCCTGTTTACATATCTCTATATTTGAATAAGCGTGCTTAAACCAGTTTCTCTGGCGCTTCGGTGCAGTTTCTTTAGGAAGATAACGGTCGATTTCCTTACTCATTTTCCTTCAACGCGAAGGTATACTTCGTCTCTAACGACATTATCGTCGACAGGAATTTAAACCTCAATGTTGTTGTAGAATTTATTCCCTTCGATTCTGGCCTGCTGGTAAGAACCGTTTTAAAATGTTTCAATTGAAAAACAGTCTGGGTTGCCTTTTGGTCGCATTACTGGGCGTGTATGATGTACGTGACTCGCTATGTGTCATGCTAGCATATCTTTACCTCTTTTTTCCCTCATATATGTGAATCTAAATGTACATTTGGTTTTATGTAATTTCTGTGACTTATTATGTTTTGCACATATCCATTGCAATCTATTTCTTTTAATAGTTTTATATTTACGTACATACCTCATGGTCAGTTTTGCGCACCATCTGGTTACCTTTTTCCACGCTAGCGCTGTGAGTGCTTTCTTAGTCTGTCATAATCATATTTGTAAGTACGCTAAACGGACGTATTGTTCCGTGCACAGATCATACCGCGGTTATACTCTGCTATGCTGCTGTGGCGGTGCTGGTTGTCTGCTCAAGGTAATACAACGGCTTTTTGAAACTTTTTTGAAAATTTTGCGTCTCCTTCATACTTGGAATGGCTTATTGCCGTAATTTATTTCTTTTATTAAGTCCGCCCCTCCTCCTTCACGCCTCCATAACGGAGGGGCTTTTTATCCAGTTACTGTTGCGTAAGTTTTAATATATGTCTTAACTCATTTATTCGCGTAGTCGTACGAAATAGGATCATGCCCCACCCTCTATTTATTCTTAATGAATTGTTTTCTCGTTTAGCAGACATTCTGACGATACCTCAAAAGCGCGAAACGCGTTATTGAAATTAAATAACTTATCAATCGAGGCAGTTTTTCTGTTTGAAGGCCTCGACGATCCTGAATTTTCGTGCAATAATGTGAAAACTCAGCCTCGCACAGAAACGTCTCGGACCGCACGCCTATGAATGACTTAGTCCCAGAACAACCACGTTCCATTTCACTGAGTGACAGCTAACTTCAGGCAGACTCAACTGCTTGTTGCGAGCGTCAGTATTTGTGTCATAGTCCTTCATTTGTCTACTACTTACGATCAATACCACTCATCTTTATGGATGAGAAAGGCATTGGAGCTACGTACTATCGAGTCGCACTATTATCGGAGAAATCTGTATGTGGCGCTTACAACGTTAACTCATGGCCAAAGTCCCAAGAGAATCACTGCGTGGCATGGTAATGGTGTTTGTTCCTGCTGGGCGCAGCGCTCATTGTAAAATATTTGTGGCCCTGTATCGTCTGAATGTACACAGTAGTGGACGAACAACAATTCACTCTTCTGACACAGAATTTTTAGTTAAAAAATTTAGTTGTTCTCAGAACGGAGGAAAATAGTGAAACTGTCTAAGAAACCACAGGATTACATTAAGAAAATCTGTCAGTGTAAGCGATGTTTTGCTATGCCCTATTCACAGGACAAATTGGAGATGTGACACCTGAGTTTCTCCCGCCGTATACAACGTTTAAACAACTTGTGGGAATGCAGCCGGGTGGCGTCGTCCACAACCGCCGGCATTTGGACAGGTAGGTGCACGCGCGGCCATTTTCAAGGCAAAACTGCAGCAAGGGCGCGCTGCGCAAGGGAACTGAAAACCTCGCTCTTCAGAGAGCAGCTGAGCATTGCAGAACACTGTCTTGACACCTGTCATTCTACGGAATATAACAACACGCAGATTCTGCCATGCACTTCCAGCTGTTGAGACAGCGCTATTAATGAAACTGTTGAAATGAAATTACCAAGTAATGTTATAAATAGAGATGATGGTGTTTGATTAAATTCTACATGGGATCCTGCTGTCTCCCTCATCAAGAAACAGAAGGACAGAGTTTATGCTGCCTCACCCATTGATTAATAATTTCACTATCGATAACTTCTGACGTCGGTCATCCTTTGTTTGTGAAGGTGCTAGTGTTTACAGTATGAGTCTTACCCTCCTGGAATTTCTCTAAGAACCGAGGTTTTAAAGGGTCTTCCACAGCGTTTACTTGCTGCAGTTTTGCATTGTAAATGACAGGGTGTGCTCTTGTCGAAATATCGACAGTTTCCATAAAAGTTATTTGAATGGAGTTTGGAGATGTTTTACTGTATCGATTCCAGTTCTCGCAAGTCTCTTCCTTTAGAGAATCGAGGATCAGCTTTCACAGTACACCTAAGGACTCTTCTCCGCAAGGAGCGAATGAATCGAAAGCCGTTGCCGATAACTGAGCGTGAACGCTAGCTAGGTGGCGGACGGGAAACATAGAAAAGCACTTAACCGGTCAGGGATGTAGTGGACGCTCCCTATGTTCGGTCAACTGTGAAATAGGAGCGGTGTAATGGAATAAATTGAATTTAAAGTGACTCGTTAGACACAGAAGGAACTTTCTCTCCTTCCTTAGACAGTGCTTGCCACTACGCTACACAAGAAACGCTGGCGTCGCTACAGCGATATTTTCCCTTCGTGTTTCTTCTTCTTTGACCTTACCCGCCACTTAACAGTAACGATGAGTGACCTGCAGCCTGGTGCGCACGTTCGCATGTTTTCTGCATGTAAGTAGGCTGTTTATGTTTTCTCTATGTAAGTAGGCTGTTTATGTTTTCTCTATGTAAGTAGGCTGTTTATGTTTTCTCTATGTAAGTAGGCTGTTTATGTTTTCTTATTGGCAACGTTACGTAGCGCTCAATATGAAAATCACTGGCTGTGCTGTGTGCAGTCTGTGGCTAGTTTGCATTGTTGTCTGCCATTGTAGTGTTGGGCAGCGGCAGCTGGATGTGAACAGCGCGTAGCGTTGCGCAGTTGGAGGTGAGCCGCTAGCAGTAGTGGATGTGGGGAGAGAGATGGCGGAATTTTGAAATTTGTCATGAACTGCTATATTTATATATGATGATATCAAGGTAAATACATTGTTTGTTCTCTATTAATATCTTTCATTTGCTAACTATCCCTATCAGTAGTTAGTGCCTTCAGTAGCTTGAATCTTTTATTTAGCTGGCAGTAGTGGCGCTCGCTGTATTGCAGTAGCTTGAGCAGCGAAGATTTTTGTGAGGTAAGTGATTTGTGAAAGGTATAGTTTGATGTTAGTCAGGGCCATTCTTTAGTAGGGAATTTTGAAAGTCAGATTGCGTTGCGCTAATAACATTGTGTGTCAGTTTAAGCACAGTCATGTATAATTGTTAAAAAGGGGAAGTTTCATATGTCGACCCTTAGCCGAGGATTCCTCACTGGAATCTTCTGATTTTTTCTTGTAGTTTGTGTAATTAGTGTAGATTTTGTTTATTGCTAGCACGTAATTGAAGAGAGAATCTCCATTGTAGCTGCAGTCTTTCATTGTTGTACAGTAAAACAGTTGTGGTATGCATGTAGATTTGCACCAAGTATTTCGCAGCTGCAATTAACTAAATATTATTTTCAGTGCTATGTTAATGTGTTCTCTTATTTTTGATCTTCAAATTGTGTTTTTCTGTGTTGTCGTGTGAAATACTGTGACAATAATGGCGTGTGAAAAACGTAATACTAGGCTCCAAAGTAAACTGAGAAATGACAGTGAAAATGAAAGCAGTGTGTTAGCGCCACCGAGTAATGAATTAACTGATGTTCAAAGTAGTAATTTGGTAATTGTGCATAGGGAAATGGAGCGGGCGGCAAACAATGGCGTGGACAGTGAAACAATTAGTGAAGAGGGAAGCATTATCGATCGATCGGTCGGCAACAGCTCGCCTCAGGAATCCGAAATGACAGGACACAATTTTGCAAATACTGTAGATTCAGGTTTTGCGTCCTCACCGTTTTCCCAAATGAGTCATGACACGTTTTCCGCTTGTCAAAATGTGAATGTTGCCGGTGCAAATTCACTGCCGAAAAGCACTGAGGAACATGTTTCAGACACCAGTGTATTGTTATTACAGTTAATGCAACAAATGGGGCAAAAGCTACAAAAGTTAGACACAACACTTGAACAAAATCAGAAACAAATGGGACAAAAGCTTCAAAAGTTAGACACAATGGAACAAAATTTTCAAAAGTTAGACACCACACTTGAACAAACACGTGAAGATTTAACTACTGAGTTACATAAAATCGAATCGAAATGTCAAAAAGTCTGTAACGACGTAAAAACACAAATTTGTGAGCATTTTCAACCTATTTTTTCGCGGCATGAAAATGCATTACAGAATCACGAAGCAGCCATAAAAGAACTGCAAATTATTGTTCATGAAAATCATGAGACCTTGCAAGCTAAAATTGACTCAGTTGCATCTACCGATTCGGTTACGCAACTTGCAAAAACTCAGGAAAACTTAAAGGACACAGTAGAAAGACACATGGAGGAAATTAGTTCATTATCAGAGAAAGTAGTTGAACTTTCGGATCAGCTAAATAATTTATCTACGAAGGTAGATGATAATCTGAATGACACAAAACCGGTAGTCTTTAATAACACAGAAGAGAGCGAACAAATTAGGAAACTGAAACAGAATCTGAATCAAATTGGTACGCAACACCAAAGAGAAATCCGGGAAGTACAAGATCAGCTAACACAGGTAATACAAGAATTACGTATTTCAGAGGACACTCGCGCCCCAATAAGGGAAGAGGGACATAGAAATACGGAACAGCCACAAAATAATAACATAGGGCATTTCGGAAGTTATGAAAGAAATTGGCAATGTGCACCGAATTTTTTGAGTTGGAACCGCCGAAGCGACGTAACAATGACCGACATGCGACTCGCCGACATGATGATTTTGACTATAAGCTGTTCATTACTACACGTAAATTCAAAACGTTTAAGAATTCTGCCAACGACATTCATCCACAAGCGTGGCTCCATCAATTCTCTCGTTGTTTTCCTCCCAACTGGTCATTGGAGCACAGGTTAGAATTTATGTGTGGCTACTTGGAGAATGAACCAGCTGTAAGAATGCGATCGGTCATTCACGATTGTCACAGTGAAGGAGAATTTTACCATGCCTTCCTCTCAGCATATTGGTCTCAAGCTACACAAGACCGTGTAAAACATGGCATCATAATGATGAAACATTTCGAACAATCTGAATTCTCCAGTCTTGTGAAATATTTTGAAGACATGTTGCACAAGAATCAGTACCTGTCAAACCCATACAGCCCCTCAGAACTCATCCGCATTTGCTTAATCAAATTACCTGAACATTTACGACATATTATTTTGGCAGGACGTTGCAAAGACGACATTGAAGCTTTTCAGGGACTGTTACAAGAACTGGAAAGTGACACTGACAATCGCGGAACGCAGGAGCACAACAATTACAAATCACATCAGTCGCAATTCCGCGATGAAAGAAATAATAACTGGACGCGACAAGGCTATTCTCACAACACAAATCGTGACCGAAACAGACACCACCTGTATTACAACCGTTGGCAGAGTAGTAATAATTACAGGGAAAGATCACCTCTCCGCGGTAGTGACTATCACAGAGACAATCAGAGAAACAGACAGTATGGGAACCAAAATAATTATTATTACGGGAGACAGAATAACTTTAGACGCAACGGTCCAGCGCGCAGTTACGATTCAGGGAGAAATTCTCCACCACTTAACCGACAAGAAAGAAACTGCAGGAACTACCGACATGACGACAGACGATGTGATCGTAACGACATACCTGAATTGCATCAGAACTGGCGGGATTCAAACAGAGCAGGGCCTTCTCGTCACGGTGAATTTGTAGAAGTTAGGTCTCCAAACCCCAATAACGACGCGCGCCAACAAAGAGACCATAGGCAATGACTCACACCGCTGGCTGTCACAAAACGTACTTCTGAAACTGACGACGCAGCTGCCGTAGCTAGTAATTACGTAAAAATGGAAGACATTAGGGACATCTTACTCCAAGAACACGGCGTAAAACATAACAACATTGCATATCCTGTGATTCACATTACAGTAAATGACGTAAAATTTACGGCAGTACTTGACTCTGGCAGTCCCATTTCAGTAATCAGTGAAACAGCCTTTAGCAAATGCAACAAATCGAACGATTGCCCCACACTTCCGTTACGTAAGATTAAATTACAAGGTGCAATCTTTGGAAAAAGTGTAGATGTACGCCAACAAACCAACTTAGAATTCTTTTGTCAAAGCCACAGCTTCTCTATGAACTTTCTTATTGTTCCATTATTGTCGACGGAAATTATACTGGGAGTAGACTTTTTGAATGAATACAAAGCAATCTTAAACTTTCACAATGCTGAAATAACTTTAGAAAAAGAAGGTAAGTCAGTAGCTTTGAAATTTGAAGATTGGCTCTCAAACCATGACGAAGAAATTAATTGGCTTTACCTTCTGTTGGACAACAGTTCGGAATTTTCTACGGAACTAGACACTAACAATCACTCTGCAAGTACTGACAGGGATGATATCGACGGCATATTTGAAATTAATGAGTTAATTCAGAATAAAATTCAAACAATTGAGAAATGTAATGACACTGATAGGCAGGACCTTTTTGAGATTTTACAAGCACATTCCACAGTTTTTACTCACAAAACAGGTACAATCAAGGGATTTCAATACCAATTTCGTGTTCGTGAGCATACTAAATTTTGTGTTAGACCATACGTAATTCCAGCACATTATAGGGACCGTGTTAGAACAGAAATACAATCTATGCTTGACGAGGGCATTATTGAGCCCGCAGTAAGCTCATACAACAATCCATTACATGTTGTTGAGAAGAAAAATGGATCGATCAGGCTTGTCTTAGATTCGAGACAAATCAATACGATCATTATTCCTGAAACCGACAGGCCGCAAACGTTGGAAGAACTTCTTCAAAATTTTAATGGTGTAAAAGTGTTGTCTTCCATTGATCTCAGATCCAGCTTTTATCAGATCGAACTTCATCCAGAATGTAGAAAATACACAGCTTTCCTTTGTTTCGGCGTTTTTTATCAGTTTCGGAAACTTCCCTTTGGTTTGAACATTTCTTCAGCAGCATTCATTCGCGGGCTAAATTCCATATTACCTGAGTTCTTAAAACGTCACATCACCTTATATGTGGACGATATTCTAATAGCAGAAGCTTCATGGGAACTACATAATCGCATCCTCAACAGTTTGTTACGTATTTTTGCAGAATCTGGAATTACAGTTAACTTGGAAAAGTCTGAATTCGGTAGGACAAAGGTGAAGTTTTTGGGACATATTATTTCTTCTGAAGGCATTCAGCCGGATCCTGAAAAGTTAGAAGCAATCAGAGCCATTCCAGTTCCATCCACAAAAAGACAAGTCCGCAGTTTTCTAGGTCTCGTAAATTTTTACCGTCGTTTTCTGAATATGCAAATTCTTGTTACACCAAAACTTTGTTCTCTCACTGGAAAAAATACTATTTGGAACTGGGACGAACAAGCACAATTGGAATTCAATTCTTTGAAAGAATCGCTACTTAACGCGCCAATACTAGCTCATCCAGATCTGTCACAAGATTTCTGCCTTAGCACGGATTCTTCTAAAGTCGGTCTTGGTGCCCATTTATTTCAAGAAGCCATAGAAAATGACACTACCATTCAGAAAACCATTGCTTTTGCTAGCCGAGTGCTAACAAAATCTGAAAAAAATTATTCCGTTACTGAATTAGAAGCTTTAGCTATCGTTTGGGCATTTAACAAATTCCGTTTCTTTCTTTCTGGTAAGCACGTAAAAGTATACAGTGATCATCGTGCATTACAATTTCTTATGTCTTCAAAATTAAATCATGACAGGTTAAAACGTTGGGCATTGTTTCTGCAAGAATTCCGCTTCACAATAGTCTACATTCCCGGCAAGGAGAACATTGTTGCGGACGCACTGTCACGCGCACCGGCTGGGCTTGAGAAATGTACCACAGAAGGCAACCTCGAGAAAAATTTCAGTATTCTTTACATTCAGGAAGTCGCCTTTGAAAACTTCATCACCACATCTTTAAAGGACATTGCTCATGAACAAGATAAAGATCCGATTTGGAAAGACATCAAGAGCAAATGGCATGAAAAGACACACACACAGATTCGGCATTATTATCTGGTTAGAAACAACATACTGTTCAAACGCTTCACTGTTGATGACAAGCTATGGGTACTTTGCATTCCTGACGATTTTGTTAATAAGCTCATTTGGTACATTCATTTCAGCTACGCACATTTTGGTCCACGAAAATGTTATCATATTCTTCGAACGACTTGTTATTTTAACAATATGGAAAAAAGAATTCGAAGAGTCTTGTCTATTTGTAAACTTTGTCAAAAGGCGAAACCATCTACTGTCTCACATCGTGCTCCATTGTTTCCTATTATTCCTTCTAAATTAAAAGAATTTGCTGCTGTTGATCTCTTGGGACCGCTTGTCAGAACATCCAATGGATTTTCTTACGTTCTAGTCGCTGTTGAACTTACTTCAAAATTTGTTTCTTTCACTCCGTTACGTAAAGCCACTGGACGATCTGTATCCAACGCCTTTGTTAAAAATTTCTTACATGAAGTTGGCCTCGTTGCTAAAGTCATTTCAGATAACGGACCGCAATTTAGATCTGCTGTTTGGTCACGCACGCTTCGGAATCATAAAATCAAACCTGTTTTTATTTCATTGTACTCACCACATTGTAACCCGTCTGAACGGATTATGAAAGAAATCAATAAGCTTTGCAGACTTTATTGTCACAGAAAGCATCAGCATTGGGACAGATATTTACACTTATTTCAAAATGTGCTGAATGAAATGCCTCATGATTCCACTGCTTTACCACCTACTCTTGTACTAAAGAATGAAGAACCACCGAACAGAATCAGAGAGCTTGTACCTTTCCCAAATACACGTAAACTTCGACACAAAGACATAATTGATTTGGCTCTTAAAAATATAAAATCTGCAGCAGACAAAAGGAGAAAACTACACGGTAAAGCAAATACAAAGAAATTGTATACTGGTCAGAAAGTTCTCATTAAAGCTCATTCATTGTCACATAAGAAGAAACACTTGAGTCACAAATTCTTTCTAGTTTACAATGGACCTTACAGAATCCGACGTATACCACATGATAATTGCGTTGAAGTTGAAACTCTGCGTACTAGGAAGAGTAAAGGTTTACACCACATTTCACATGTAAAACCGTTTATTGAAAGATAATCTGCTTTTTAACTTTGTCTTTGCCATATAACTTTTCACTTTACATTACTAGTATGCTGTGTCAGACTTAAGAAACTGTTAACATTCAACAATGTTTGAAGTTAAATAACCAGTCTAGAACCTAGGGAAATTTTTAAACAGAAATTACGAATGCATTGTTATAGTGAACAGTCGACACAGTGTTGTATTTGTACATTCTTGCTTGTTAGTTGCACGATTACGTAACGACTATCAGGCTTACATACTTAGGACACATACTGGTACTGCTAATGAGATTTTAATGCAACATTTTGGTTTACTTGAAAATACATTCTGGGTTTAAAGTACTTTCTGTGAGATACCAGACGACACAGTGGTTAGTTTATGTGACAACTACACGGTTTTATCACGACGCTACTAATGAGTGACAATTTACAATGTTGCTTTTGCGGTGTTTTATATCTGCACAGTTTTTCTGAATTCTTCTGGAAAGTAAAATAGGTTTTAGTAGTAACTTTTGTAGTATAGCTACAATGAGACAGGGTTTTCCATAGCACAACAATACGTTACAGTACAGTACTTTCTTCATCACAACAATAAGCGTAATAACTACGATATCTATACACAAAGCATTTTACTTTTGTTTATCATGAGGTAAGTACATTGACTTCTGCAGAACTTAGCTTTCGGAGGACGATAACTACGACACTTCCACAGAGATTATGTTGCAACAAGATGCACATTTAGCGCTACAGGACACGTATTTGAGTGATTGATTTTGTACTTAAAAATATTTATTTTTAAAGATATTTGGAGTACAATAATACAAAGGTTTTCCGTGATACATTTCATTCCATTGCTGTAATCTGTAACACCTGAGGGTATAATTACATTAATCCTCAAGGGGGTACACGCTTACTTTGTGTACCATGTGTTTGGCAAGCACAAGGAGCCCTAGCTAATATGGTATTTGCTTATACAACTTTACACATCGGTACCATATTTCTCTAACACAGAATTACACAGCTATCTGATTATTTAACAGAGAAACAAACATTTCTTTACTACATCAGTGACAGATGTTTACGTAATTACACAGTTGGATAACTTCACACTTATGAAATTGTAGTTTGTCTGTACTTTGTGAACTGCGGACCATTGTGATATTATGAGAGCTTTGAATGATATACTTGGTATGGGATCACGATTTTTAAAGTACGTTTCAGGTAGATGACACTATTGATATGAGCAGAGAAATTTTTTAGGTTTTGAAATTATTGGAGGAAGCTACGACGATTTTGAGATTGAACTGAGGTGTTATGATGTTATTTTTACGACGACGATGTGTATTATGCTGTTGAGGTATGTTTATGAACAATAAGATGATGATACCGTATATGAGGAATTTGATTATGCTATGTGTTTCTAATAGGGACTCTGATTTATGAAAAGGATATTGGAAACCAAGAAACGTACTTTAAGAGTTATGAAATGTGTGTGTATATGCGTGAATGTATTACAATGCAGACGAAAATTTTTTGGACACTGTTATATCAATAGCATTTTGTTTCTACAGATTTGTAACGCAAATTCTTGACCTGTGAAATATTTTTATGTGAGACTGTCACTGTAGCGGAAACTGCTGTCGTAAATATTTCCGTAAGAAAGTTAAGTGACCACCTGCACTTAATGCGTCGCGGGCACCCACCTGGGCGACAGCCGCCCGAAAAAAAAAAAAAAAGCCATTAGCCTTTCAGCGGCACAGGTAGAAAAAAAAAAGCGGGAGGCCATTATCCTCGCTATCGACATTCCTTTGTAGAAAGCATCGTAAATACGACACCCTCATACTTGAAAACATGATTACACTGTAGGTTCTTAATTTATGATATTTACTGAAATGAAATGATGAGAAACATTTTATGTCTATTGTCTTGTTAGTTGAAAGATTGTTTACTGCATTATGATATGCCATATGGCTAGTGAATGACATTTGATGCCTTGCTTTGCCTATTTTTTTTAATATCTAGTTTCTAGCTGCACTGCAACATTGGTTAAAATAGAATTTTATAGATGTACTAATATAAATATTTTCTGTTTACAGATCGAGTAAATAATAATTTTTTTTTCAAAAAAATGAGGGAGCACAAAACGACATTTACCTTCACAGGAACTGCATTCATAATTTTCTTTTCAAGTACTTGGTAACTTTTTTGGTAGAATAACTTCTTGTGGTGCACCACTTTAATTACATAGACATTAAGATGTGAATATACATTTCCCTTATCTGCATTGTTGTTTTTACTGTAATATTTTTTCTGCTTGAGCTATGTCATGTTTAGGTATAAGTTGCTGCTGTTTGCCAGGCATAGTGTTATTGAATTTGACTTTACATTATTCTGTTAAGCCAGTTTTACTACTGATTTATTTTTATTGTTTGCTGCACATTGCCTTAGATTAGCTGTAATATTACAATTGCTTTGCTAATTTCTTAATGCTGCTTGCTTCGCAAATCTGCGTTTTTTTTCATTGCTGTTTATATTAATTGTTTTATGTGATGCTGCATTGCCTCGTCCCTTAGTTTAGCATCTGAGCTCAGTAGATTTAAGTTAGCTTAAGAGGTGGTAGACTATATAAGAAACGAACTATGGAGAATAGGGGAAGCATGCTTTGAAAGTTACATGAAAACGGCTTGGGTCTAAATGAGTATTGTATAATGAGCCATATTTATTTTGAAAGAAATATGAATAGAATACAGAAAGCAGGTATAGATAGGACTTTTTGGGAATAATGACGAATGAAGGGAGATCTCCGAGAAATAAAGAAAGTTTTGTTTGCAAAATATTGCAGTACAACAAACCCTGTCCTTTCCTTTTGTATTATTCCGCTATATGTTTATGTACCCTTGTTTATTTGTCTTTTTCCTGTCTTTATGTGTTTAGCTAATAAGATTTATGTTGTAGAATTTTTCAAATACCATTTTATTTTCTTTGTAAAGATGTTTATACATTATTTATTCTGTTCTGTCTTAATGTTCATGTGTGAAGTTGGTGTTTCGAAAGTTATTCTGATCTTTTATGTATGTACTCATGTCATAATTCCTGGAACACTGACGTATATGTTATTTCGATTCTTTTGTAAAGCTTGTACTACAAATGTTCTCTGTATTGTTATGTTTTTAATGATGTATTTTGTACCTTTGTTATTGTATTCTTATGTTATAAAGTTGTAATTGTCACCAGTTCATGATATTATTAACTTGTTAGTTACATTTCACTGCACACGTTTCTGTTGGTCATAGTATATGGACAATATGTGAGAAGTTGGGACTGTTCGTGTTTGCACGTGTGTTACTAATTCAGCAAGGGACTGGATAACAGCATTGCTGGTTCTAAGGACAATTCCAAAAACTTTGTGAGTGCACAAGTGATGGTTTATGGACTTGCTATATTCTCCGCAAGACTCTTCGATGGTGAATGTGCATCTGCACAATCGCAACAGATGGCTGCTGGCCATCTCTACAAGGACCACAGTGGGTCTGCACCTCTGGTGGCCCACCAATACCACAATCTCTACCAGGACTCCAGTGGGTCTGCTCTGTGATGACCTACCTACCAATATTCTTCCAAACTACGACTGACTCTGCTGTGGGTTTGCTCTGTTGTGGCCCATTACCTGTATGCATGTCAAGAGTCAGCACTGTCTTTCCGTTGGAAGGACAACACTACTTCTTCAAGACTGCATGGAAATCCACTACTTCCGTGTGCATTTTCTTCTACTGCTCAGACTTTGAGAATAACACTATATTTTACCGTAATGAATGATCAGGACTGTCTTTATGGACTGTAACAAAATTTTAGCTTTTGACCAACGTTGTATCAATAAGTGTGTGCATTTGATTTCTTTGTTATTGTAATTATGAAAAATTTTATCAAATCATTATTGGCCACTGCCCAAAAAAAAATTTGTAAAATTTTTTGTGGGGAGCATGGGGGCTATGTAAGTAGGCTGTTTATGTTTCCTCTATGTAAGTAGGCTGTTTATGTTTTCTCTATGTAAGTAGGCTGTTTATGTTTTCTCTATGTAAGTAGGCTGTTTATGTTTTCTTATTGGCAACGTTACGTAGCGCTCAATATGAAAATCACTGGCTGTGCTGTGTGCAGTCTGTGGCTAGTTTGCATTGTTGTCTGCCATTGTAGTGTTGGGCAGCGGCAGCTGGATGTGAACAGCGCGTAGCGTTGCGCAGTTGGAGGTGAGCTGCCAGCAGTGGTGGATGTGGGGAGAGAGATGGCGGAATTTTGAAATTTGTCATGAACTGCTATATTTATATATGATGATATCAAGGTAAATACATTGTTTGTTCTCTATTAATATCTTTCATTTGCTAACTATCCCTATCAGTAGTTAGTGCCTTCAGTAGCTTGAATCTTTTATTTAGCTGGCAGTAGTGGCGCTCGCTGTATTGCAGTAGCTTGAGCAGCGAAGATTTTTGTGAGGTAAGTGATTTGTGA
Organism: Schistocerca serialis cubense; assembly: GCF_023864345.2. Classification (NCBI taxonomy): domain Eukaryota; kingdom Metazoa; phylum Arthropoda; class Insecta; order Orthoptera; family Acrididae; genus Schistocerca; species Schistocerca serialis. Next base: position 60,694,508 of record NC_064644.1, on the reverse strand, counting down.
AAGGTATAGTTTGATGTTAGTCAGGGCCATTCTTTAGTAGGGAATTTTGAAAGTCAGATTGCGTTGCGCTAATAACATTGTGTGTCAGTTTAAGCACAGTCATGTATAATTGTTAAAAAGGGGAAGTTTCATGCAGAAACGTCCCCCGTGACAAGCATAACAGAACAAATTTGACTGCTTTCATAGATGCTGTCAACCATATATATATATATATATATATATATATGAAACAGATATATACACTCCTGGAAATGGAAAAAAGAACACATTGACACCGGTGTGTCAGACCCACCATACTTGCTCCGGACACTGCGAGAGGGCTGTACAAGCAATGATCACACGCACGGCACAGCGGACACACCGGGAACCGCGGTGTTGGCCGTCGAATGGCGCTAGCTGCGCAGCATTTGTGCACCGCCGCCGTCAGTGTCAGCCAGTTTGCCGTGACATACGGAGCTCCATCGCAGTCTTTAACACTGGTAGCATGCCGCGACAGCGTGGACGTGAACCGTATGTGCAGTTGACGGACTTTGAGCGAGGGCGTATAGTGGGCATGCGGGAGGCCGGGTGGACGTACCGCCGAATTGCTCAACACGTGGGGCGTGAGGTCTCCACAGTACATCGATGTTATCGCCAGTGGTCGGCGGAAGGTGCACGTGCCCGTCGACTTGGGACCGGACCACAGCGACGCACGGATGCACGTCAAGACCGTAGGATCCTACGCAGTGCCGTAGGGGACCGCACCGCCACTTCCCAGCAAATTAGGGACACTGTCGCTCCTGGGGTATCGGCGAGGACCATTCGCAACCGTCTCCATGAAGCTGGGCTACGGTCCCGCACACCGTTAGGCCGTCTTCCGCTCACGCTCCAACATTGTGCAGCCCGCCTCCAGTGGTGTCGCGACAGGCGTGAATGGAGGGACGAATGGAGACGTGTCGTCTTCAGCGATGAGAGTCGCTTTTGCCTTGGTGCCAATGATGGTCGTATGCGTGTTTGGCGCCGTGCAGGTGAGCGCCACAATCAGGACTGCATACGACCGAGGCACACAGGGCCAACACCCGGCATCATGGTGTGGGGAGCGATCTCCTACACTGGCCGTACACCACTGGTGATCGTCGAGGGGACACTGAATAGTGCACGGTACATCCAAACCGTCATCGAACCCATCGTTCTACCATTCCTAGACCGGCAAGGGAACTTGCTGTTCCAACAGGACAATGCACATCCGCATGTATCCCGTGCCACCCAACGTGCTCTAGAAGGTGTAAGTCAACTACCCTGGCCAGCAAGATCTCCGGATCTGTCCCCCATTGAGCATGTTTGGGACTGGATGAAGCGTCGTCTCACGCGGTCTGCACGTCCAGCACGAACGCTGGTCCAACTGAGGCGCCAGGTGGAAATGGCATGGCAAGCCGTTCCACAGGACTACATCCAGCATCTCTACGATCGTCTCCATGGGAGAATAGCAGCCTGCATTGCTGCGAAAGGTGGATATACACTGTATTAGTGCCGACATTGTGCATGCTCTGTTGCCTGTGTGTATGTGCCTGTGGTTCTGTCAGTGTGATCATGTGATGTATCTGACCCCAGGAATGTGTCAATAAAGTTTCCCCTTCCTGGGACAATGAATTCACGGTGTTCTTATTTCAATTTCCAGGAGTGTATATGGTGGTCCAAAAGTCCGGAAACATCCTCGTAAAATTCAAATGGAGTAGCAAACAAGGAAAGGAAACAGTCCCTACACACGAGGAACGGGAAGGGAGAAACTTTATAGGCTATGCCACCAACATGGCGGCCATCTTGAAAGCCGCCATCTTGGATTCAACTCCAAAATTTCAAATGGGAATGTGGTCATGTGACATATCAGACAGACAGAGAATTTCACCAGAAAAACAATGCCGTTGTTATTTTAAACACAGCTTTATTCATTCTCGGGTTATAGCCAGTTACATGTGGCAGCGGTGGGACGCTCGGCAGCATGTGTGTTGTGTGTCGAAGAGACATTACGTCGATGTAAACAGTCCCGAGAGAGCACCAACAGTCATAGGAATGGCTCGATACGTTGTTCATTATGTAGGATTGTTAATGCTATCCTCCGAACCCAGTCCTGATGAACTTTGACCAACACATCTGGCTGAATTTGACCAAACGCATCAACAATGCGCTGCTTTAGATGATGAAAATCCCGTATTTTCACAGAATAAACCAGTGCTTTGACAAGACCCCAAAGATAAAATTCCAAAGGAGTCAAATCTGGTGAAAGTGGTGGCCACTCCACAGCACCCCTACGACCAATCCACTTTTGAGGGAACTGCACATCCAGGTATGCTCGCACATTGTGCCCATAATGTGGTGAGGCTCCATCATGCTGGAAGAATGCCGGAAATGTCCTGTCCTCCATTAACAACGAGGGAAACACTTCTCCATCCAATAACCTCAGATAACCTCAGTAAACCGTTGGCTGTTAACGTACCATCACCAAGAAAAGGTCCAACGACTTTGGTACCCCACACACCACACCAGACCATCACTTTCTATGAGTCGACCGTTTTGGAAGCATCAATCGAGTGCGGATTTGTGTCGGACCAGTATCTGTGGTTCTGCTTGTTCACTTCACCATTGATAAAGAAATTGGCTTCATCACTGAACAGCACCTGATAGGGGAAACTTGGGTTTATCTGCAGCTGCTGTGTCACCCATTCTGCGAACTGTACCTGACGGTCTGGTTCATCCTAGTTCAGATGTTGGAGCAGCCGAATTTTGAATGGGTGCCATTTGTGCTGCGATAAAATGCGCAGTATGGAGGTATGGCTAACCCCACATTCTTGCTAAATGATGCCAACACACTCACTGTTGTTGCTTCATCGCTGGCGGATTTTGGTCTTCCAGCCTTAGGCAGATCTGCGAGAGAACCTGTTGCTTGGAATTTGGCCAAAAGCTTTATAGACGGTGGTAAGCAAAGGCTAACGGTTAGGTTCAAAGCAGAGCTTTGCGCACTCTACCTCCGCCTTCAGTATACTTTCTAATTGTCTCGACAGCCCCAGTGAGGCCGCCTCGGCGTTCTACGCCTGCTCATTAGGCCGGCCGTCCCTGGAAGCGACAACGAGCGACCCAGGGCTGAGGCGACTGCAGCTGACTCTGAATGAGGCGACGGTACGCGGGCGGCTGGTGTTGTCCATTCCGAGCTACCCGGCACTGCTGTCAGTTCGTGTCTGCGCTCCACAGATCAGTGAGCCCTGTAGTACAGTGATTTTTTCAGTCCTCCAGCGATTTTTTAAAATCGATGGTGAGGACTTATTCAATGTTTTGGAGAGCCACTACGTCATGCGGCGCAGATACAAACCATTAAGACAATAAATCGACGTTTGGCTAATCCAGTACTAGAGAGAAGGAAATCATTAGAATTAGGTAACCTGCACGGTGATTTGCAGAATGACACCCAAAAGTTCTTAGACTAGTACTGGCAGCATCCAGAGACGTTCTCAATGTTATACTGCCGTCAATCACCAAAATGTCGAATTCCAAGTAGATGATAGCACCAGCGGAACGTTTAACTGTGATTCTGAGACTTCTGTTAAGATTGTTAGCAATATAGGAGATAGGCGTAAGGCATGATAATTAGACAGAAGAATAACAAGATTAACGTGCAACGGGGTGGGTTGCCCTCTCACTATCCTTTAAACGATGTGTCCACCTAGCTGGATGGGCTTCAAGTTGTCTGCCCCCTCACTCTGCAATGGTAGTTACTGGTTTAGCCGACAAAAGCAGCGTTGATGAAAATTCGACTAAATACCTAACACACAAAGGCCACATAACTCCTCCACTCTATAGTTAGCATCTGAAAGTTAGTTGCACTATCGAGCGTTCGGAATTCTTGCGTTACGCGTTCGAAAAAAATTTCAAATATTTCTTTTAGTTAGTTTATTGTCTTTAAAGCAAGGAAAATGGCTATCAAGTCCGTATTTCATACCCCGACGTCAATTATGCAATTGTCTCTGTAACGAGTTCACACCCAAAAGCAGTCAGAAGACATTTCGTCCGACCCGATATTTTAAACTTCCGAAACAGTCACTGACTCACGACTACTTACGAGATAACACAGTCAGTCGTTCAGTAGTTTTCTTGCACAGAAGTGCTCGCCATGATTTCTCGTAATCTGTACGAAACACGCCACGCGGGTTTATCGACGACTTGAAAGGTTCACACGCGAAATATCCTAAAATAAATCACTCACAAAGCTCAAACTTTCCCAAAATACTCAACACTGTGGTAGCTACAACTACACGAGAACCGAAGAAACGCGCGGATTTCTTCATTTTGGTACAAATTTGATCAGCGCGATTTAACATACGGGTTTACCAGAAGACATTCCCCGAGAGACTATATCGACTCATAGAGCTAAGTTACAAAGCCCTACACGACCCACGGGAAATGCTGTATTCCTATTGGTTAGTATGTTAAGCCGACAGTCAGATCGTAACGAGCACTTCCATACTCGCGATATTGCTAATGTCAGCGAATCAGATTACTACACGTAATTTAGATCAGAAAACTAGTGATTCCGGAACTAGAAAAAATGTCATGGAATATATACGATTCCTTTCCACAAAATAAATCACTAATAAATTTATTACTTAACGCCCCTTCTGGATGCCCTTTAGAAAATCAAACTCACTCGGACACACGTGACAAATACCCCTGTTACACAACAACTTTTTCACGATTAGATTTACACTGGCCATTAAAATTGCTACACCACGAAGATGACGTGCTACAGACGAAGTCACACAAGGTTGGCGCCGGTGGCGACACCTACAACGTGCGGACATGAGGAAAGTTTCCAACCGATTTCTCATACACAAACAGCTGTCGACGGCGTTTCCTGGTGAAACGTTGTTGTGATGCCTCGGGTAAGGAGGAGAAATGCGTACCATCACGTTTCCGACGTTGATAAAGGTCGGATTGTAGCCTGTCGCGATTGTTGTTTATCGTATCGCGACATTGCTGCTCGCGTTGGTCGAGATTCAATGACTGTTAGCAGAATATGAAATCGGTGGGTTCAGGAGGGTAATACGGAACGCCGTGCTGGGTCCCAACGGCCTCGTATCACTAGCAGTCGAGATGACAGGCATCTTATCCGCATGGCTGTAACGGATCGTGCAGCCACGTCTCGATCCCTGAGTCAACAGATGGAGACATTTGCAAGACCACAACCATGTGCACGAACAGTTCGACGACGTTTGCAGCAGCATGGACTATGAGCTCGGAGACCACGCCGGCGGTTACCCTTGACGCTGCATCACAGACACGAGAGCCTTCGATGGTGTACTCAACGACAAACTGGGTGCACGACTGGCAAAACGTCATTTTTTTCGGATGAATCCAGGTTCTGTTTACAGCTTCATGATGGTCGCATCCGTGTTTGGCGACATCGCGGTAAATGCACATTGGAAGCGTGTATTCGTCATCGCCATACTGGCGTATCACCCGGCGTGTTGGTATGGGGTGCCATTGGTTACACGTCTCGGTCATCTCTTGTTCGCATTGACAGCACTTTGAACAGTGGACGTTATATTTCAGATGTGTTACGACCCGTGGCTCTACCCTTCATTCGATCCCTGCGAAACCCTACATTTCAGCAGGATAAAGCACGACCGCATGTTGCAGGTCCTGTACGGGCCTTTCTGGATACAGAAAATGTTCGACTGCTCCCCTGGCCAGCACATTCTCCAGATCTCTCACCAACTGAAAACGTCTGGTCAATGGTGGCCGAGCACTGGCTCGTCACAATACGCCAGTCACTACTCTTGATGAACTGTGGTATCGTGTTGAAGCTGCATGGGCAGCTGTACCTGTACCCGCACTCCAAGCTCTGGTTGACTCAATGCCCAGGCGTATCAAGGCCGTTATTACGGCCAGAGGTGGTTGTTCTGGGTACTGATTTCTCAGGATCTATGCACGCAAATTGCGTGAAAATGTAATCACATGTCAGCTCTAGTATAATACATTTGTCCAATGAATGCCCGTTTATCATATGCATTTCTTCTTGGTGTAGCAGTTTTAATGGCCAGTAGTGTACATAGTTTTAATAAAGTATCAGATTCTCACTTTACGTATGTCCTCCATTCACTCTCTCTTTCTCTCCAAAACACTCACATAACCAAAACACAATGAAATAATAATATTCCAATGTTCTGTTAATTAGTCAGAAACCTGTGGCAATGAAACTAAAGAAACTTCCAGAAAATTAGATTATATGAACCTATCCTCTTGGTTATAATTTACATTGATACTATAGACAAATACATTACAGTCTCTAACTCGGTTTCACTATGCCAGCTCAGTTACTATGTGTTTTAGATAAAAATTTATGTCTCGGTAATTAGTGAAGTTATTGATTTGAAATTTTAACACTGTGGTTGCGTTATCCAAAGAATTTCATATACTAAGTATGAAAAAGATCGGTTAATATTTAACAGTACTTCTTCAGATTCATAGAGAGTATATTTAGCGTATTGCACGCAGTGTTAAGCAAGTACATCTCTCTCTGAGCCCAGTAGCCAGCTTCAGCTGTGCGAGCGTGAGAATCGACATCTCCCCTCCTCCCTGCTCCAAGGCGAGCTACGTTTTCAATGAAAGATGACATCTCGTAATAGTTTGCTACGATACAAACGAAATATTTAGATAAACTGGAGCATAACCGACAGATGAAAAGGTAATTTCCAGAGTACCCCAGGGAAGTGGGATAGGACCGTTGCTGTTTGCAACGCATACAAGGTGTTCGGAAATTCCCGTTACAATCTTCTAGGACTTGTAGAGGGGAGAACCCATGTCCGGAGGCGTACCATTTCCGGTCTACGACGCTTTCAGTTCAAATGTGAAAGGCGTCTAGTTCTGCTGAGGGAAAGAGAAAAGTCTCAGACATGCTTGTCCCGGCTTGCAGCAGGGTAGATAGGATGAAGTGTAGTACGTACGTCAGTTGGTCACCTGATGTCATTTAATGTCTGCCTTGCTTAGAGATTTACTCAGTGCCTGCGAGCCTCCAATACAGTAAACACGGTTTCGGTACACGCTTTCGGAATACACGGATGTGCCCCTTGTGCATGGCGAAGCTCGAGGTAACGCAAGAGCTGCTATTCGGCTGTATCACGAACGTTTTCCGCAGCGTAGCACAGCGCAGCACAAACCGTTCGCCCAAGTTAAGCAGCGGCTCCCAGAAACAGGTACCTTCACCGTGAGGAGCCAGGAACGGCGTGCTCCACGGCAATGCCGCACGCCCAAAATTTGATGATGTACTGCATCGAGTTTAAGAGAACCCATCAACGAGTTCTTAAACAATTACGCGTGCAATGGATGTTATTCATAGTGTCGTCTGGGGACGTTCTGCGTGAGCAACAATTACATCCGTACCATTTATAAAGGGCACACGCTATGGGTCCAGCTGATTTTCCACAACGCGTTGCCAACTGCTCGTGGTTCCTACACCACTGCATCTACACACCCCTGTTTCCAGGTTTAGATGAACGTAAGTTCACTACGGACTGTGGTCTGAATTCGCAAAACAGCCGTGTCTGGGGAGACGAAAAATCTCGTGAGGTGCATGTTCAGAATGACTGCCCATACGTTTAAACCAAACCAGTGCTGAAATCTCTGGACAGTCACGTGATTAGGCCATATCTCCTTCCACTCGAGATAACTGGTCCTACTTACCTAATTTTCCTACAAAACGTACTGAGCCCGTTCTTGAAAGCTGTGCCACTGAACGTCCGTCAAGAAATGTGGTTTCAGCACGATGGCGCACCACCTCACTTCTCACGTGCGGTTCGGAGACGTCTCAGCAGACTATGTGATGACATCCGAATGGGCTGAGTTGGTCCAACTGTTTGGCCACGGTGATCGTTGGATTTAGATCCTATGGATTACCTCTTGTGGGGTCATCTTCAGAGTTTCATTTAAGAAACTCCTGCAGAGAAAGAGGAAGATCTGCTGGCACGAGCTCTGGCAGCTGTACCAGAAGAGATGCCATGTGGGATGGAGAGTGTGTACCAGAATATGCGCCCTAGGTCCAGTGTTCGTAACAACGTCGGTGGTCGCCACATCGAGCTACTGTCGTAATGCATTAATACCGTTCTGCACCTTCAGCATGCTGCATCCTTTGCATTTTGAAATAATGTAAACATGTAATGTTTAAGTATTAATATAAACAAATGTGCTTAAGTGTTAATGGATGTTTCATTATGTTACCTAATAATTGGACTGCGTCACGCCTAATTCAGTTCCTGAAGCAGAAGTGATTGAGTGAAACTTTTGAAATGAAACCGTCGTAGAAGGGAAACGATACAGTTCCAGATACGAATTCCTACTGAAAATATTACCTACTCATTGCCTTCTACAGGCCCTAGAAGACTGTAATGCGAATTTCCGAACACCCTGTATAAATAATATAGTAGAAAGCGCAGGGAGCTCTTTAAGACTGGTAGCAGACGATGCGGTTGTCTATGGGAGAGCAACAAGGCCAGAAGGCAGTATCGATATGCGGGATGACCTGTACAGGACTGATTAATGGTGCAAGCTCTGGCAGTCGAGGCTGAAACGTGAATATATGTAATATACTGAGCAGACACAAAAAAAAGGCTCTGAGCACTATAAGACTTAGCTTCTAAAGTCATCAGTCCCCTAGTACTTAGAACTACTTAAACCTAACTAACCTAAGGACATCACACACATCCATGCCCGAGGCAGGATTTGAACCGTAGCGGTCGCGCGGTTCCAGACTGCAGCACCTAGAACCGCTCGGCCACCCTGGCCAGCAGACACAGGAAAAGAAATCCACTTCTGTATAGCTACTCTGCTTAATAAAAACTGCTGGAAACAGTATCTATAGTTAAATATCTAGGAGTAACTATCCAAAGAAACCTTAAGTGAAACGATCATATGAAATAAATAGTAGGAAAAGCAGATGTCAGACTGAGATTCAAAGGAAGAATCGAAATGTAAAGCATCCGCAAAGGAAACTGTTTATAAGGCGCTTGTTCGACCGATTCTTGGACACTGTTCATCAATATGGGATTCTCACCATATAGGACCGATGGAGGAGATAAAGACTATAAAGGCACATTTGCATGCCGTGCGTGAGTTTCCTCGGAAACGCGAAATCTTAATTAAATAATTAATCTCTGACAAATAAATAAAGCCTATTGCACAGAACTGCAGCGCTATGTCGCTGATAAAACAAAAATACAATTAGGACACTCTGATGTTTCATTAAGAAGGGGGAGGTCTTGCAGAACAACTGGTGCGGGAAGCACGTATATTTTATTAACTGGCACACCGCCATATTTGAAGTTATATTAGAACACTGCGAGTTGCAATCTTACTAGGCACTCGATTCTGTAAAGAATTTATATTTATGAAAGTAAGTAGAATTATTTAACTGTAGGCTTATTCGTTGAATATATCTGATTTAACTAACTGTGTAAACTTTTTTATGTTTAGTAGACAGTCACCTCTGTACGACGTATTGACATGGCTGGTAAATTATTCTAATATTGAGATTTAGATTTTGAGTCCGCACCTACCGCAGCAGTCTTTGGAAACGATTTAAATACGAAGTCCGATTATTTGAATCACATTTCACGGTCAACTACGAATAACACTGCATTTACGAAAAAGCCATTGTCAGGCGTCTGATACCAAATAATTAAACGTCCACGTTCCAGATAAGCAAATATTAATTACAACCAATCACTATAATACATAATTAATAATAAATATTTTATTTTATTTTATTTATTTTATAAGACGATGCAACAAAGAGTGGCGCCTTTCGTCACGGAATTAATTAGCATGAGAGCATTACAGAGCTGCTGAACACACTCCATCTGCAGACTTTACAAGAGAGGCATTGTGCATCATGGAGACGTTTACTGTTCAAAATTCGAGATAATACTTTCTGCGAAGCGTGAGACAACCTGTTAATTCCCCCAAAATACATCTTGCGAAATGAACACAATGAGAAAACTTGAGAAATAAGTGCTGTTACAGCACGTTTGTCCCACGCGCCATTCGCGAGTGTAACAGAGAAGAGAGAATCAGTTAGTGGCACCAGAAGCAGACTCCGACAGACACTTGTAACCTCCCCCTCACTTATCGACCTCAACGACAGTGAAAAATTAAACCAAGTGTACCTAATGGAAATTTGGGAAAAGCAATCGTCACCGAAGTTAATCTGTCGGTAAAGAGGGAGGAAAGGGTTACATCTAAATGAAAGAAAAAATGCAAATGAAATTGGTGGAAATTAATTTTGAGAAAATGGTAATATTAATAAAGAAAGTAAATGTGCGGTCGTTGCGTTAACAATTAATTGGCATTAATTAGATATTTGAGATCTGGGGAAAATTATGGTCGCCAGTCCTATGGACAATTACTATAATAACTGAAAATGAAAGGTTAATGCACATATAATTAGCACTAAAAGCGTGGCAGCTGAAGGTTGACACGTGTTGTGTGAAAACTTAATGTTTGTCAGAAGTAATAAATTTCGCTACACTCTGACTTAATTTAACAAAAGAATTAATAAAACCGGAAAATTGAAAGTTAATTTAGTGACTGAAATTAATAGTGAACTTTGTTTCTGAAGCACTACGAAATTCAACAAAATAAGGTTAGTCTTGGGCTACCTCAACAATCATTTGAAAAGTTACTTGTACCTACGCAATTTAGAAATAAGAGATTCAATTTTGAAGTTGAATTAAATGTTCTGAACAATTAACAATAGTAAAATTTAGTACGTACCAAGCTGAGCTGCAGTCACAGGTAAGCTAAAATATGGTAACAAAACTTGCACTCTTAATTTGTGCTTGTGTAATCTAAATGCTGTAGCCAGCTATGAATACTTTAACTGAACATTGAAACTGAATCAGTGAAATGGAATGATATTACTTTAATGCTGGCGATTGAATTTCAGCGACACTCGGGTTCATTCCGGAAAAGGAAGGGACCCTACTTGGTAATGCAATTGGGGCAATGAGCAACAAAGGTTCATGCTAAGTTGCTGTATTTTTGTGATGCAATAGTTTTAAAAGCTGAGGTCTGCCATACAGTTCTAAAACTTTACGTGCTTCCAGTCTTCCTTGTTGGTTGATTGAAGGTTTGAAGCCGTCGATCAAGGAGGTGGCGACAGTCACTCATTGTCGGCCGTCGCTGTTGCAAAAGCTGGGATGTTGGCGCGCCTTCTTCTCGACACCGTCTCCAGGCGAAACAGGCTCTTGATGTGCGCCAGCTAATGCTTCCCGTCCGCGACACCGTGTCAGAACCTATCATAGCAAGTCGAGCGCAATTACATGCTGCCAAACCCCGAAAGCGCGGCAACTCGCGGGAGCGTCACACAACACACCTGCTCCACCGCCCTACTCCAGCCGGACTCCCTCTGCCCGCGCTCCATGCGGCAGAGCTAACACTACCAAAGATCCTAAACACTTTGGTTCTCCACACGACCTATCGATGTAATCGTTCGATAGCATAGTTTTCCCTAGGCCAGACCCAGCGTAAAAATACAAATAATATTTACAAAACAAATAGTAAAACAATTATAATATATAAAGACACAGAAATGTCATATCTTCAGGTAACAAAATAAGGAAAAAATTTATAGTACGATAGATGGAAATAGGAGGATATGCATTTCCGGCGTTACACACTGTCAGGTGACTTGCGAAGTCTGATGTAGATATAGATGTAGATAAGATAAAAGAAAACACGCAATAATGTCTTGCTTCCTGAAAGGTCTAAAACAACTGTTTTATCCTTGTATCAATTATGCTAGATCTTTCGAATAAGTTCTTGAGCAGACCCTGTGGTAGATTGGACGTCCCACAACGACGGGGAAGGGTGTAAGTGCGATGTAGAAGGGTGTACAGATTAGCGTGATTCTTCTTCGCCTACAAAAAACTCACTGGACTTTGTTCCTTACACATGATTTTCGACGAGAAGGAATCTTCTGGAGAAATGATAAAAGACTAAGCAAAAATTAACTGCGCTACAAAAAACTCAATGGACTTTGTTCCTTACACATGATTTTCGACGAGAAGGGATCTTCTGGAGAAATGATAAAAGACTAAGCAAAAATTAACTGCGCTATACTTATTTATGGCTTCCTTTTCAGCAAACAACGCCAGTTTTGACTTTTATGGTTTAAGAAATAGTTCGTCAGGGTCACGTTTAGCAATGACTCTTTTACGTTTTGCGATGGATGAGAATATGTTATCGATGGTTCACTACATTGCTGTGGAACATTTACAACGACATCGTTACTTGCTGCGAAGCAAGTGAATGACGTTCTCTAGTAATGAGGGTTTATCATATTTGTCATCTTTGGGGAAGTACTTTTTTCTGGCGAGGAAATTTTTTTGTGGAGACGGTAATGTTTTCTTTAACAGCCCTGGTACCTACTATGTCATATAGGAATTGTACTTGGTTGAAATATGTCCCTGAAAAAACAAAATTTCTGGTGCAGTACCTCGAGACTTAAGGAGCACTTTCCATCCTCGGTGAAACATGTCACGAAACTCATTTCTTTTTTTCTTTACTTCTGTCACTCAAACCGAAAATAATATACTTCTGATCTGAGATCAAATATATAGTATCTGCCATTTCTAGGACAAATGATGTTAATTTTTTTTTGTGAGGAACTTCTGTGATTTCCTTTTTCTTAGTACTGAAAAGTAATGTCTCCGATACTTTTAATTATTTTCTCTATGCCGGTTGAGGTATTATATGTCATACGTATTACTCTGTGACCTTCTCATTTCGCTGACGCAAACTGCAACCTTTTGCTGCTTCAGGGCTCCGAATTACAGCGTGTAACATGACGCTGTGTAGCGTAACCAAATCCGTGTATGAGGAACACAGCGTGCTGTAATCGACTTTCTAGCTGCAGAACACGTGCCTCCAATTTAAATCCACACAAGTGTGCGACTTTCGGTTGTTTGCGCTCGTAATGAAGGAAACGGTGGTGCTCCCCGGAGCTTAGAGTGGACAACCGTTTACGGGAACCGACTAAACTCATCGTAATCGGGCTGATGAAGTTATGAGAGAAAGTCGTCAGATAATACCGACAAAGCTCTCACGTGGGTGTGGCATATCACGTGCGTTTCCGAATTTCTCTCCTGTGCCAACCTCCTCATCTCACAGCAGCACTTGCAACCTATGTCCTCAATTGTCTGCTGAATGTATTCCAATCTTTGTCTTCCTCGACAGTTTATGCCCTCTACAGTCCCTCTGTACCATGGCAGTCAGTCTCTGATGTCTTAACAGATGTCCTATCATCCTGTCCCTTCTCCTTGTCAGTGTTTTCCACAAATTTTTTACCTCTCCGATTCTGCGCAGAACCTCCTCATTCCTTACCTTATCGGTCCACCTGATTTTCAACATTCGTCTGTAGCACCACATCGCAAATGATTCGATTCTCTTCTGTTCCGGTTTTTACACAGTCCATGTTTCACTACCATACAATGCTGTGCTCCAGATGTACATTCTTAGGAATGTCTTCCTCAAATTGAGCCCTATGTTTGATACTAGTAGCCGTCTCTTGGCCAGGAATGCCCTTTTTGCCAGTGTTAGTCTGCTTTTGATGTCCTTCTTGCTCCGTCAGTCATGAGTTATTTTGCTGCCTAGGTAGCAAAATTCCTTAACTGCATCTACTTCCTGATCGTCAATCCTGATGTTAAGTTTCTCGCTGTTCTCATTTCTGCAACTTCACATTACTATTGTCTTTGATTTACTCGCTATCCGTATTCCGTACTCATTAGACGGCTCGTTCCATTCAACAGATCATGTAGTTATTCTTCACTTTCACTCTGGATAGCAACGTCATCAGCGAATATCAGTGATACCCCTTCACCTTGTATTTTAATTCCACTCCTGAACCTTTCTTTCATTTCCATCATTGCTTCTCGATGTACAGATTGAACAGTAGGGGTGAATGACTACATCCTTGTCTTACACCCTTTTTAATCCTAGCATTTCGTACTTGGTCGTCCACTCTTACTATTCGCCCTTGGTTCTTGTCCATATTGTATGTGACCCGTCTCTCCCTATAGCTTTCCCCTATTTTTCTCAGAATTTCGAACATCTTGCACCATTTTACATTGTCAAACGCTTTTTCAAGATCGATAAATTCTATGAACGTGTCTTGATTTTTCTTTCATCTTGCTTCCGTTATTAACCGCAACGTCAGAATTGCCTCTCTGTTGCCTTTGCCTCTCCTAAAACTAAACTGATCATCATCTAGCACATTCTCAATTTTTTTTCCATTCTTCCGTATATTATTCTTGTAAGCAACTTGGATGCATGAGCTGTTAAGCCGACTGTGCAATAGTTCTCGCACTTGTCAGATCTTGCACTCTTCGGAATGGTGTGGATGACGCTTTTCCAAAAGTCAGACGGTGTATTGCCAGACTAGTAGGTTCTGCACTCCAATGTGAATAGCCTTTTTGTTGCTATTTCCCCTAATGGTTTTAGAAATGCTGATGGAATGTTATCGATCCCTTCTGTCTTATTTGATCTTAAGTCCACCAAAGCTCTTTCAAATTCGGATTCTAATTCTGGATCCACTATCTCTTATAAATCGACTCCTATTTCTTCTTCCATCACATCAGACAAATCTTCCTCCTCATAGAGGCCTTCAATGTACTCTTTCCACCTATCCGCTCTCTCCTCTGCATTTAACAATGGAATTCCGGTTGCACTCTTAATGTTACCACCCTTGCTTTTAATTTCATCGGAGACTGTTTTGACTTCCTTATATGGGCACAGACCATATTTGCAGAACTGCGGTACATCAAGCTGTGTGCACGGTGGTTGCCTCGAATAACCACTTCTGACTTGAAACAGATGAGATTCGACATCAGTCCACAATTTCTTATGCAGTTTGATCGCGAGGAGGAGGATGGATTCCTTAAAAATATTGTGACAGGTGATGAAAGCTGGGTTCCACATTTTCACCCGAAAAGTTTATGAAACTGAAAGAACGCCTTCCAGCACTGCACTTTGACAGTGATGGTACAAGCAGGGATGAGGTTGCACCTCCGCCAACAAAGTCAAACATTCTACAGTGACTCTATCAATAAATTGGTCTCTCTTTGGTAGAAATGTCTTCGTCACCACGGTGACTATATTGGGAAATAAATATGTAGAGATGAAGAACAAAGACGTAGAATGTTAATAAGGGTTGTTCTGTTTAAAGTGCTATACAAATATACACATAAGAAATTCGGTGGTATTATTTTTCAGAACGCTCACTTACTGCTCTCTCTGAAACACTTATCAACTTAATCAAAAGTGGCTCATGATACAGAGTGACTTAGATAAAAGGGGGAAAAAAAGCAGGAAACAATTCCTGAGAGGACACGGGGCAGAAAATGTCATATGGGCGTATGGCCAGAAATACGGAAAAGTTTGAACAACTAACTAAAAGATAATGTTATGTGAGTCGTGGAGTGAAATGTGAGAACTCTGTACGTGACAGGGAAGATAGAAAATCCGACAAGGGAAATTTTAAGGTTCAGTCTGTATATAACACGGTTCAGTGAAGTAAAATGAAGAACACAAGGATTCTGCTCAGATGGGTAAAGACAATATCATCAGCTGCAGAAATTGGTATAGCAGGAGTCGGATTCGTTATGAATAGGAAATTAGGAGAGCGAGTGAGCCATTGTAAACAGTTTAGCGGCAGGGTTGTTATCATCAGAACTGACAACAAACCAACATCGACAACGGTAGTTCAGGTGTACATGCCGACGTCGCAGGTGGAAGACCAAGAGACAGGGAAAGTGTATGAGGATACTGAACGGATAATTCATTACGTAAATTAAATATAATAGTCGTAGGCCACTGGAATGCGGGTACAGGGGAAGGAGTGGAAGAAAGGGCTTCGGACGATATGGGCTAGCTTGTAGGAACGAGATATGAAAAAGTCTAATTGAGTCCTGCAATAAATTTCGGCTAGTAATAGCGAATACTCAAGGGGAAGAGGTGCACTTGGAAAAGGCCTGGAGACACGGGAAGATTTCAGTTAGATTACATCATGGTCAGGAAGAGATTCCACAACCAGATATTGGATTGTAAGGCGTACGCATGAGCAGATATAGACTCCGATCCCAATATAGTGTGATGGAGAGTGGGCTGACGTTTAGAAGACTTGTAACACAACAATCGATTGTGAGCAATCGTTACAGTGCAACTCCATTTAAGAAGTGTTTACTCGTTACTAGTTAAGTTCTCCGGATCATTGGAGGGAGGTGGTACTTCATGATGTATAAATTCTTTAACGTAATAGTGTGCTTAAATAATGGACTTTTACTAACTACGTTTATATATGAGAAACTGTAATGTAAAAACTGGTTCATACTTAGGGATTTTGTACTGTATAATATAAAAGACATAGTGATTCCCCTCCGCTACGGAAGTTGTTTGGCGCGCAAAGAAAAGGTGGATGTGTCGGTCAGGCTGAGCTGGAAGCGAGAGAGCACAATAGGCAGTCAGTGGCCAGCAGTTGTGGAGTCAACACCGCAGGTGCCGAGTGAAGCGTTCGGTGTCCTGATCTATGATGGAACGACTGCTGTAAAAGGGTGCTCTCGCATTGGGAATGGCTCTAATATTAATATTTACATCGCCGAGAAGAAATGAAATAGAGCAATAACCCGCTAGAGGGGAGACCAGGTAGTCACCACGTGCTCGCCGCCGCTATTGGGCCACTGCTCCAACAACTTCAAGAGGTTAGAACTGTATATCGGCATGAACCTGTGTGATTGTGTGTGTTTAATTTTGCAATAATAATCCAAGTTTTGGAAAAACTGGTATTCGAACCACGAAATTTTCCCCTTCAATCAACCAATCAGGGTTCTTTCTTCAACATAAGGTCCTTTGCTCAAAAGAAGTCCGAGTATCCTGTTTGTGAAAGACTGAAATTAATCTACTTTATTTTACGTTGAATTTATGAAAAGCTTCAGTTTACTTTGAATAGTTTCTAATTTACCAGTGCCATTGCTTAATGTGTAACAACATTAAGACTGTCAGTGAAAAGTACTTACTTCAAGGGCACATAATACTTATCTGATGAAAAGTTTTTTAATTTGCTATGAAATGCTTCAATAGGAAAGCGCCAAATGGTTAGTACTAATGAATTTAAATGTCATTGGTTAAAATCACTTGCTTCACAAGTGATGAAAGAGACAGAAAATTTTTAAACCTTTTGAGTATTTGCTTTAATTTCAACTTTTTTACCAACCTAGGTAAAAATATTGCCAGTGTATATTGTTTTCATGCTTTGAGGGCTAAATTATCTTAAGTCGGGTTGTAGTTAAGCATTTATTATTATGTAAGGATCTTCTGTAAAGTGTGCGTATTTGTGGGTAAAGGAGTGGTCAGTTAGCATCCACTATAATATTTAATAACAGAAAAAGTCATATTGAAAGCAGGTTTCTGTTAATGAACCTAAAACACTGACAAAGTGGAATGCATATGAAATGTGAGCACTGTGAATTTTATTGCATTTGTGATATGTATACGCGTGTTAACCTAAACTGAACTCTGATCAGATGCTATTTACTGTCGTTTCAGCCTTTGAGAACTTTTTTTTTTTTTTTTGCTGAATTATTTAAAGAATGAAACAGTGATTGTAGTGAGCAAGGATAAAGTCTACATTTTGTTTCTGGGAATGCTAGTCTATGCAATTGAGTGCTACTCCTACGCTCTGTGTAGTTTCGTCAGGTTATTGTAGGTGTTAATTGCACTTTTCTGAGAAAGAATCTATGAAAGTCACTTTTGCAAGAGTATATTAATGTTTTCACATTATTATGCCTGATTAGTCTGGAGACCGTTTATCATTTAATTTACGTTAAATCTGTTACTGTAATTTCTTACAAAAATTCAAATCCTTTTAATGTCTCCCAACAGCCGTTAGGTTAATGCACGGTCAATGCAAAAATCCTCCCAAAGGGTACCACTTACTGCAGGTTTAGGCCATATCTGACAATTATCATCCAGTTGTAGTGTTATACGTGGCTCCTGGTGACAGACTGGAGAATGTTGTCACTGGGCAAACCGCGTGCCGGTGTAATATTTGAGGCTTAGCTGTGAAGCGTTAGTGTTATAGACCAATCAGGAAGAACCACTAGCCGGCCGAAGTGGCCGTGCGGTTAAAGGCGCTGCAGTCTGGAACCGCAAGACCGCTACGGTCGCAGGTTCGAATCCTGCCTCGGGCATGGATGTTTGTGATGTCCTTAGGTTAGTTAGTTTTAACTAGTTCTAAGTTCTAGGGGACTAATGACCTCAGCAGTTGAGTCCCATAGTGCTCAGAGCCATTTGAACCAAAGAACCACTGTACAAAGAGATGGGATATGGAAAAGATACACATGAAGTTCTCCAAGGTTATAGATACTGCGATAAGGAACAGTTCAGTAGTCAGTTCATTTGAAAATGAATGGACATCTCTAAAGAACAATCACAGAAGTTTAAACGGGAAATATAGGTACAAAGAAGGTAAGTGCCAAAAAAACTATATAAGAGAAGAAATACTTCAGTTGATCCATGAACGAAGGAATTGGGAAACTGTTTCGGGAAGCTCAGGAAGACAGAAATACAAGTCGCTGAGGAATGAAAGAAATAGAACGTGCAGGGGAGCTAAGGCGAAATAGTTGCATGAAAAATGTGAACTAGAAAAAGAAATGACTGTCGGAAGAATTGGCTCAGAGTGTAGAATAGTCAAATCAACTTTCGGTGAAATTAAAAGCAAGTGTGGTAACATTAAGAGTTCAATAGGAACACTTTTAAATGCAGAGGACAGGGCTGGTAGGTGGAAAGAGGAGATAGAAGAGGACAATGAGTCAACGTAGATGAGATAGGGAATCCAGTATTAGAATCAGAATTTAAAAGAGCTTTCGAAGGCTTAAAATCAAATAAAGCAGGATGAATAGATAATATTCCATCGGAATTTCTAAAATCGTTAGGGGAAGTAGCAACAAAAGAACTGTTCGCGTTGGTGTGTAGAATGTATCAGTCTGGCGATGTACCATCTGAATTTCGTAAAAGACGTCATCCACACAATTCCGAAGACTGCAAGAGCTGAAAAGTGCGATAATTATTGCACAATCAGCGTAACTGCTCATGCAACTACATCTACATAGACATAGAAACTCCGGTGAGTGGCGGAGGGTATCCTGTACCACTACTAGTAATTTTCTTCCCTGTTCCACTCGGAAACAGAGCGAAGGAAAAAGACAATCTAAATGCATTCTTATGATCCCTAATTTCTCGTATCTTATTTTCGGTCCTTACGCCCAATGCATGTTGGTGGTAGTAGAGTCGTTTGGGAGTCAGCTTCAAATGCTGGTTGTCTAAATCCTCTCAATAGAATTTTTCTAAAAGAACGTCACCTTCCCTCCAGGGATTCGCGTTTAAGTTCCCGAAGCATCCCCGTAACACTTACGTGATGTTCATAATTACCGGTAAATGGTTCAAATGGCTCTGAGCACTATGGGACTTAACTACTGTGGTCATCAGTCCCCTAGAACTTAGAACTACTGAAACCTAACTAACCTAAGGACATCACACACATCCATGCCCGAGGCAGGATTCGAACCTGCGACCGTAGCAGTCGCGCGGTTCCGGACTGCGCGCCTAGAACCGCTAGACCACCGCGGAATTACCGGTAACAAATGCAGCTACGTGGCTCTGAATTGCTTCGATATTTTCTTCGGTCCGACCTGGTACTGATTCCAAACAGTCGAGTAGCTCTCAAGAATAGGTCGCACCAGCATCGTGTGTGCGGTCTCCTTTAAAAGCGAATCACACTTTCCTAAAATCGTCCCGATAAACCGAAGTCGACTATTTTAACACAGCAACAAGAGAATTGTAGATTTCACTCAAACTTTGCCACCCATGATGCTTTTCTGAAAGTTACAAATGGTGAAAAAGCCAGGCGAAAATAAATCGTTACTTTTGGCATTTTCAGCACAATTAATTCCAGATACTAACCAAAGCAGAGGTGATTCACCTTTCCTACCACAGTTCTCATACGCTCGTTCCATTTCATATCGTTTTTCAACGTTACTCCCTGATACTTAAATGACTTTCCTGTGTCAAGCAAGACACTAATAATAACGTATCCGAACATTACTAGTTTGTTTTTCCTGCTCATCCGCATTAAATTAGACTTTTTCCACATTTATAGCAAGTTGCCATGCATCACACCAACTACAATTTTTTTCTAAATCGTCTTGTATCCTCCTATAGTCGCTCAACTTCGACACCTTACCGTACACCACAGTATCATCAGCCGCCCTACCCACGAAATCATTTGCAGCTCTGACGTTGTGGTTGATAACGGAAGCAAGGCTAAAGAAAAATCAAAACATGTTCGCAGAATTTGGCGACCTGGATAAAGCGTTCGATAACGTTAAATGCTACAAGAGGTTCAAAATTCTGAGAAAAGTGGGGGTAAGCAATAGGGAAAGACGGGTAATATAAAGTACGCACAGTAGTATAACGGGAGTAGGATTCGTTATGAATAGGAAGGTAGGACAGAAAATGTGTTACTGTGAACAGTTCAGTGATATGGTTGTTCTTATGAGAATCGACAGCACACCAACACCGACAACGATAATTCAGGTATACATTCCGACGTCGCAAACAGAAGATGAAGAGATAGAGAAAGTGTATGTGGATATTGAAAGGGTAACACAGTATGTAAAGGGATATGAAAATCTAATAGTCATGGGAGACTAGGATGCAGTTGTAGGGGAAGGAGTAGAAGAGAAGGTTACAGGAGAATATGGGTTGGGACAAGGAATGAGACAGAAGAAATATTGAGTTCTGTAACAGGTTTCAGCTAGTTATAGCGAATAATCTGTTCGCGAATCACAAGAGGAGGATGTATCCTTGGAAAAGCCCGGGTGAAACGGGAAGATTTCAATTAGATTACATCATGTCTAAGGTGGCTATAATTTCGCACCTTAGAAGCACTCATCTTCATACTTTGCTGTGATTTACAACCGCCATTAGGTATCATTTGATAGGTTGTATATCGTATATATGAATATTAAAGAAGGCAGACATTGTCACTTACACCTTGTACAGGGCTATTACAAATGATTGAAGCGATTTCATAAATTCACTGTAGCTCCATTCATTGACATATGGTCACGACACACTACAGATACGTAGAAAAACTCATAAAGTTTTGTTCGGCTGACGCCGCACTTCAGGTTACTGCCGCCAGAGCGCTCGAGAGCGCAGTGAGACAAAATGGCGACAGGAGCCGAGAAAGTATATGTCGTGCTTGAAATGCACTCACATCAGTCAGTCATAACAGTGCAACGACACTTCAGGACGAAGTTCAACAAAGATCCACCAACTGCTAACTCCATTCGGCGATGGTATGCGCAGTTTAAAGCTTCTGGATGCCTCTGTAAGGGGAAATCAACGGGTCGGCCTGCAGTGAGCGAAGAAACGGTTGAACGCGTTCGGGCAAGTTTCACGCATAGTGATGTGAAAGATTCAGTGTTTAAACCTCCTTTACCAAGAAACGTGCCAGAACTGCGAGCTCGCATCAACAGTTCTTTAGAACTCATTGATGGGGACATGCTGCGCCGAGTGTGGAAGGAATTTGATTATAGGCTTGATGTCTGCCAAATCACTAAAGGGGCACATATCGAACATTTGTGAATGCCTAAAAAAATTTTTGAGTTTTTGTATGTGTGTGCAAAGCATTGTGAAAATATCTCAAATAATAAAGTTATTGTAGAGCTGTGAAATCGCTTCAATCATTTGTAATAACCCTGTAAATATTTGTTAACGCTTATTGCACGAAACGTGACGGAGGGTTTTTAATATCAAAACGGCGTAAAGAATGATTGCCTATACTACTAGAGATTGGGACGCCAGTAGAAATGAAATGTAAGGTGTAGCTCAAGCCCTGGGTGGTAAAGCCCACAAGGTGTGTTGGTCCCGCTTCACACAGGATGTGCCGAGACAGACGGTCTGGGCACCTGAGCACGGAAGCACAATGCAGCAGTGGCTGGCCGGGCTTGTAGTAAGACCAGAAGGATAATCGGGTAATACTTCGGAAAGTCTGAAAATCTTAGACGCAGCAGAGAGGAGCGAGGAGATATTGCCTCTGAAATCGCAGGATGGGTTATTTCCGAGGATTTTTATTCTGAGAAGTATAACATTGTATGAGTATGGGTATTTCCTCGCAAACCTTCCGCACTGGACGACAAAAGAGTACAATATGATAGGTCGGCGTTCGGAAGAATCTGTAGAGAGGGAGAATATTCTGTGGTTTCGAGAATATGATTCGCCTTCCAGGTTACGAAGGAGGGGAGCTGAGCTTTGCTAGGAAGCCACAGGTAGAGAGAAGAGGTCTTCCGTTTTCAACGCCCGGATTTTACGGTCGCTCAGTATCAGCTTTGTTGGTACAGACGGACTTGCTATCTTTGCTCTCAGGAGATTTTATAGTTCGAACGGTTAGGAACTGTACTGACGCAAACTTATACGATTCTGGACTTCGCCTCCAGGTTGGAAGTCGTCATTGAGTACACAGCGTTCAGTAATTGAGGGCACTTCTTCTGGCTATACTCATGTTGAGACGTTATCTGAACGTCATTGTGGCTGGGAGTTCGCGTTTCTCGTCTCTAGAACACAGAGAGCAGAAGACAGTATTAGAGTATATTAGTCAGAGGACCGTCTTGTGCCGTCCTAGTGTCTGAATGAGTTTTTTTTATGGATTTTGTGGCTGGAGTTCTTCCGTCGTCGCAGACGTGTACGAGAACCATCACTCCAATGGAGCAGACAGCGCTATTGCTAATTGCTTCGTCTTATTATGGCTATCAAGCAAAACAGTTATGATCACTTAAATTTTATTTCCACTGAGGTTGCACATCTCTGTAGATCATCTTGGACATTAGTGTCTTCTAGTGTTTGGTATGTAGATGATGTAAGTCGTCTCGCATTATTAATATTAGATCGCATGGCCATAAAAGGGACAGACTTGGGAAATTGATCAACCGTATTAGGAAATTCATTTGTATCACTTTATGTCCATTGGACACTGATATATAAACATTTGTAATATAGAGAGGTTTTAATCTTTAATAAATGTATAAGTGGAAACAGCATTTATCATTTGGTAGTTACTAGTTCACTTACTCCTTCATTTATGTTTATGTTGTAATTTATAGGTTGAAGTGCAAGAAGGAGGAGATAATCACCATGAAGAGATCCTAAGATCTCCTTCAGGGGGTAGCGAAACAGGGCCAAATCTTCATTTTCGCGTTCAGTGTTTCCGTTACTCACATTCACTTTACACTCACCTGGTGTTGCACCTTCGACATGGTCAGACAGATATTCCGAAATCAGATACTGGATTGTAAGGTGCGTCCAGGAGCAGACAAAGACTCAGATCACAATACAGTAGTGATGAAGAATAGGCTGCTTAAGGCATTAGTCAGGAAGAATCAGCACACAAAGAAGTGGGATGTGGAAGCTCTAACAAATGATGGGATGCAGTTGAAGTTCTCTAAGGTTATAGATAAAGCAATAAGGAATTGCTAAGTAGGAAGTATAGTTGAAGAGGAATGGATTTCTCTAAAAAGGGCAATCACAGAAATTGGAAAGAAAAACATAGAAACAAAGAAGGTAACTGTGAGGAGACCATGGATAACAGAAGAATTACTTCAATTGCTTGATGAAAGGAGGAAGTACAAAAATGTTCCAGGAAACTCAGGGATAGAGAAACACAAGTCGCTGAGGAATGAAATAAATAGTAATGCAGGAAACCTAAGACGAAGTGGCTGCAGGAAAAACGTGAAGACATCGAAAAAGAAATGATTCTCAGGACAGAGCGTACAGGAAAGTCAAAACAACCTTCAGTGACATTAAAAGCAAGGGTGATAACATTAAGAGCGCAATGGGAATTCCACTGTTAAATGCAGATGAGACGGCGGACAGGTGGAAAGAATACATTGAAAGCCTCAATGAGGGGGAAAATTTGTCTGATGTGATAGAAGACGAAACAGGTGTCGATATATAAGACATAGGGGATCCAGTATTAAATCAGGATTTAAAAGAGCTTTGGAAGGCTTAAAGTCAAATAATCGTAAGCGATAGATAACATTCCATCAGAATTTCTAAAGTCATTGGGGAGGTGGCAACAAAACAACTATTCACGTTGGCGTGCAGAATGTATGAGTCTGGCGACATACCATTTGACTTTCGGAAAAGCGTCATCCACACAATTCTGAAGACGGCATGAGCTGACAAATGCGAGAGTTACCGCACAATCGGCTAATGCATCCAAGTTACTTACAAGAATAATACACAGAAGAATGGAAAAGAAAACTGAGGATGCGCTAGATGCCGATCAGTTTGGCTTTAGGAAAGTTAAAACTAAGAGTGAGGCAATTCTGACATTGCAGTTGATAATGGAGGCAAGATTAAAGAAAAACAAGACACGTTCACAGGATTTGTCGACCTGCAAAGGCGTTCCACAATGTAGAATGGTGCAAGCTCTTCAAAATTCTGAAAAAAGTACGGTAAGCTAAAGGGAGCGACGGGTCATATGCAATATTTATTACAGCCAAGAGGGAATAACAAGACTGGACGAAAAAGCACGAAGTGCTCATATTAAAAAGGGTGTAAGACAAGGATGTAGCCTTTTGCCCCTACTGTTCAATAGGTATGTCGAGGAACTAATGATGGAAATCAAAGAAATGTTCAGGAGTAGAATTAAAATTCAAGGTGAAAGGATATCAATGATACGATTTGCTGATGACATTGCTATCCTGAGTGAAAGCGAAGAAGAATTACATCATATGCTTTACAGAATGAACAGTCTAATGAGTAAAGAGTATGGATTGAGAGTAAATAGAAGAAAGACGAAGGTAATGAGAAGTAGTAGGAAGGAGAACAGCGAGAAACTTAACATCCGGATTGATGGTCAGGAAATAGATGAAGTTATTGAACTTGCTACCTAGGCAGTAAAATAACAAATGACTGATGCAGTATGGAGGACTTCAAAAGCAGACTAGTACTGGCAAAAAGGGCATTACTGGCCAAGAGACGTCTACTAGTATCAAACAAAGGGCTTCATTTGAGGAAGATATTTCTGAGAGTGTGTGTCTGGAACACAGCATTGTATGGTAGTGAAACGTGGACTGTGTGAGAACCAGAACAGAAGAGAATAGAAGCATTTGACACTCCACTCCTTTTCACAACCGTTATACACCAGCAGAAACACCCTGTGTGTTAGCGTATATAGAATAAATGACTGTGGTTAGGAGTGGACCCTTATTCTATGACAGAGCAAATTGATGTTTAGCTGTTCACAATTTGTTTAGTTTCAGAATAATTGTAAAAGATGTAGACGAATTTACATAGACTGTGACATGACAATGTCAGGACAGTCGTCAAGATAACGCATTATTTCCTGTTTAGCTGCAATTACACTGAACACAACAATATCAATATTAAAATCCATGGAGAAGAAATTAAAACTTTGAGGTTCGCCGATGGCATTGTAATTCTGTCAGCGACAGCAAAGGACTTGGAAGAGCAGTTGAACGGAATGGAGAGTGTCTTAAAAGGAGGATATAAGATGAACATATAGTTTCAACCATTCTGTATCTTGAGTTAAAGAAATGTGCCTCTTCTTCTTCTGGTGGATTCAAACATTCGTTCGTCCTTGATGTAACATATCCGCCCCTATTCCGGTTTGGTGGACATCCATAATGTTTCCTTGTGCTGCTCTAAGTAGTTTGTGACAGACGTGCTAAGGATCTAGCACTTTACCAAACGGTTGTTCTGAAGATCGCATATGACTTTCACATGAATAAAGATCGCGTCATGGTACATGTTGCCCGTATCCAGCATTCGTCATAGATCCCCATACTTTTCCCCAGAGGTGTTATCCTCTTTTGTTTCCAACAAGGCATTTCCTTTCGTCATCTCGAAAACTGACGTACCAGACACCCACACTCAATGTTCTTTCCTCTCATGCCTAACCGCTCTACTCAGTTCTGCTGTCGATCTGACCGCAATTATGATGCATCTTCCTAGATGTTGCGTATAACACAACATTACATTTCTTACATCTCCAAATTTCTCAAATTTACATGGTATTACTACCTATCCTTTAAGATACGTTACAAGGTTTACAAACTACTAAGAGACTTTACAAAAACCCTGTATTTAAAATATACAGAAGATTCTCCTAATTACATTCTTCATAACTTTAGATCTATTTTAAGGGATCAACAACTATCCCCATTCTATATGTAGATTTTCTTTTCCCCTTTTTTCTGTTAGTATAAAGGTAAATGTTTCCTCATCTTCATTAAGATGTATAGTAAGAGGAAAATTGATGAAAGGTAGTGTGTTAGTGGGTCCTTTTTTTCTTCGAACTACAGGTACATCATATTATCATGAAAACTTCGCACCTTGACTCCGACTTCAGCGTCTTTTTCTCTGCCATCTCTTCTTTTCCGCATAAACTGTAACAGAACTTCAAAATACAGTATCTCTCTATTACTTGTGTCCTTTTAAAACTTTCTCCACTGTCCATTTCCATGATTTTCGTCAAACTATCCACATGCTGATCTCTATCTTTGTCCTTGCTTTCTGCTTTTTCCAAATAACGCACTTCGTTTGCAGAAAATTTACTTAAGTTCTTAATTTATTCTCCATCCTTCACAAGCATTCTTTTGCTATACCGAGAAAGTTATCGTATTTTACTTTATTGAGACAGATACAAACTAAAAAAAAATATTTTTGTGTACATTTTCTTAGCTTCCCTACTCTTTGACTTCTATATTTTTCTCTTATTGGAATCTGGATACTGGATAAATCTAATTTTTCTTGTGGAGTTAATATTTACTGTTTTATCCTTTATACAATGTCAAGCGACTCATATGGTGTAAGCTCAATGACTTTCCTGTTTTCGGGTTAGTCAATCTGACTGCATTATCATGAAACACTTTTCTTAATTCCACAGGGCGTTTGTATATTGACAATAATTTGTGAGTTTGGTGTTTTTTCTTACCAGAGAGATGGTGGGTTTTCGCAAGTACCTATTGTCCTAGTGAAAATACTCATGAGGTTGCCGTTTTTTCCACCCAGTTCTTTCTATTTAATGCGCAGCCTCCAAATTGCTCAGTGCTAATTCTACTAGATGTTGATGTTGTACTCTGGGTACTGGTGAGAATTTAATTATTTCCCAGATTTTATCTTTTGCTGGCTTATTCTTCAGAGCAGTTATTGGAGATAATAAAATACTGCAATGTGGCATTTCGTTTATCACATCCTGGAAGTCAGACAAATGTCTGTCCCACATATTATGCTGCTTGCTACAATACAGAGGGTTCCCAAATCCTTCATTGTTCGTCAGCTGGATTGACACTTGGCAAATATTTGGAAATATAAAGAGGTTTGACTTAATGCTGTTGCAGAGTGCTTTACCATTGTGCTGAACGATATTGTGGTCCATTGTCTGACAGCATTTCATCGACACGACCAACCTGTCGAAGGAAATCTTGTCTCAGCGCCTTGCTTGTACTGCTCCCAGTTTCTTTCTTCAAGGGAGTAAACGTCACGTATTTCCACGTTAATTCTAGGACCACGAAAATGAATACATGACCTCTCTGTGTATGAAGTAATGGAATCATAAAATTTGTTGCTGCTATGTGTCTCAGTTTCTCCTGAATGATAGGGAACATTGATCGTCTCGTTTCAAATTTGCATGCTTAGCTCTCTGGCATTTATTAAATTTAGCCAGAACCTGTCTGATTCTTCGCTCCATATTTGCGAAGTGACAAGACATCTTTATTTTTAAAAAAACATTTCTCAGGACCAAAATGAGTGTTACTCAAATGAGAATACCAAATATACTTCGATCTTGTGGTATTAATGTGGCCCATAAACTTGTATCTGTATTACGTCAGTAGAATAAACATGGTCCTTTATGAGAGAGAACTGCCTAATGTCCAGTGATTCACGATTTTTCCACTTAGCTTTAACCGTGGCGAGATCTGGGTCTTTATCTTGTTCCTTGCCTAACCGTTTTAATGTAATTTTGAAATGGCACGTTTTTCAAGTAATACATGGCTACTTCCTCTTTTTCTGTATTATTCACTCTGCTTTCGTTAACTCCTTCTGGCAATCTGGAGAGAATATCAGCTATGATGTTTGATGGTCCAGGCATGTAGGTGATTCGAAAACCATATTCCTGCAATGTTAACATACATCGACCTAATCTTCCTGGCAATAGTTTTGCACTTAACATAAATTCTAGTGCTGTATGGTCAGTAAGCACATTGGTTCTTCATCCAGATAGGAAGTATCTGAATCTACGAAACCCCCATACTACTGCCATTGCTTCTAACTCTGTCATCGAGTGATTTTTTCACATTTAGTAAGTACTCGCCTATCGAGAGCTATCGTCTTTTTTTTCCACTGTCCGTCTTATCCATATTGTTGAAAGAGTACCATGCCCAAGTCTGTTTTAGCACTGTCCATCGATATACAGAATTCCTTCGGTAAATCGGGATGCGCTAAAACTGGTGCTTTTACCAGTGACTTTTTTAGTTGTTGGAATTTCTGTTCTGCTTGGGCATCCCACACCCAGGGCATCGTTTCGCTAGTTAACGCACATAAACGTGGGGTAGCAAGGGATTCTATCCAAATGAATCTTTTGTAGAAGTTAATGAGTCCCAAGAATCCACGTAACGTCTTTCTGTTGTATGGAGTGCCTACATTCTGTATAGCTTGCAATCTTCTAGGATTAGGTTCAATTCCCTGTTCAGTAATAATATGGCATAAAAACTCAATCTTTTTATATTCCTAAAACTGGACTTCATTATGTTTACAGTTATTCGATACTCTTTTAATGTCCTTATCAATTTATTGAGCACATCATTATGAAGTTTACATGATGGTTCAGCTACTAATCTGTCGTCGACATAACAGGTAAGACGCTGTTGGAGATCTTTATCCAATACAGTTCCTAAACCTCTTATAAAGGAAGCAGAGGACATATTCAGTAAAAAAAGGGAGCCTTTTGAACTGTCGAAAGGAGATAAAAGCAGTCTACTTTCTACATTCAGGTGTTAGTTCTATTTGC
Organism: Schistocerca serialis cubense; assembly: GCF_023864345.2. Classification (NCBI taxonomy): domain Eukaryota; kingdom Metazoa; phylum Arthropoda; class Insecta; order Orthoptera; family Acrididae; genus Schistocerca; species Schistocerca serialis. Next base: position 60,665,338 of record NC_064644.1, on the reverse strand, counting down.
CAAAAACTAGTCCTCAAATCAAGGGAAGAGAAAATATTGACCCCAAATAACTTTTAAAAAAGCTCTTCCGGTTTTTCTGGGCGGTCGGTCTCAGGAATGATAATGGAGTTTATCTGCCGTGCATCAATGACCAACCTACTACGTCCATCCTTCTTATCCACAATTTGCAATGGACTGTTGTATGTTGATGTTGAAGTTTCAATAATGTCACCATCTAGCATCTTGTGCGATTCTAAAAATACTTGTCTTCGGTAACACAGTGGAATAGTGTAAGGCGGTACACTAAATGGTTTGTGATCTCTAACCTTGAATTCGCATTGAATATTTTTAATGGTAACGCTTTTTGGTAGAAACACTCGGCATTTTGCAGTAATACTTGTTCTAATTCTGCTTTGTCTGTACCTGAAATATCCCTTACTTGTAGCTACTTATTATCTATTTCTTGATGAATTCCCACCATTACGTCGTCATCTGCAGGTACTGTTTCTTTCGCCCACGTATACAGTGGGTGTCCCTCCTCCGACTGATACACATCCAATGCATGGTCAGTTGTTCGTAAGCACCTGGCATCTCTTCAAAACTAAGACGTACTTTCCGGAGCATCATATACGCTTCGTCCATATTGAGTGTGATACGATTTTGACAAATGGAGTCGGCTCCACTGATTATGGACACAGATAGTTTCGGCACAATTACCATGTTCGCTTCTGTTTCATGCCCCTGATAGGAAGAAGTTATACGCGATTGTCTAGTAATCACTGCCGACTACCCATAATTGGTCCTTTAAAACGTTTCGTCTGCAACAATGGTAGCGCATGTTCAGCGTTACATTTCTCAAAAAGTTCTTCCGAAATCGCCGTAATTTCGCTTCCCGTATCAAGGATGGCATCTACAAGCGTGTTAGGTACCTCAACCCGAACGATCGGTTGCACCTCATGAGGAGCTTTAGTTTCATTTTCATGCATTAATGCCTCCTCTATCGGGTCATATGTTAACCTGTCAATGTGCTGGGCCTGCATTTCCCATTGGTTTGCTACAGTCACCTTATTCTCTTCATTAATCTTAACACCTGTAGTCTGAATGTTCTGGGATGAAGTTATTTGCCCAGATGCTTTATCAAACGCCTCTATGATTTCTTCATACTATCCTGTCTTTTATATATCATCTGACTTGGGTATCAATACTGGTATTGCCAATGGTACATTATCCTCTTGGCATACTGTTTCTCTCTCGGTTTCGTATAAATGAACTACATCCACCACAATTTGGTCATCATCACTTTTTGTACAGCTGTCTACATTAACTGTTGAGAACTCTCGTTCATCATCGTTGGACGATTCCCAATCAACTGTCTCCCAGCATGTTGGTATTTGTATCTGATCACCCCCTAAAACCCACTTCAGAATTTTGTTGATCAAAGAAGTCTATGTACACATTTAATTATAAAATCAACTTCATTTGGCGATTGAATCTCTTGTGACTGGTCTTCGTACCTCTCATCTCGTCCATTGTTTTTTACCAGGGTTTGGTGGCCTCAACTCGACTTCTGTACCGGTATATTTCACGTGTGTTGTCCTGCTGAAGTCTGATTCTCCCAACCTTTCTGCGTTCTAGGCATTCCAGTTCCACCCGAATAATTTGGGTTTTGTGGTGGAAAACCTCTAGACCTTCCTGCTTCGTTTTCATGGTGATCATATCGTGAAATATAGTTACCACCATAGTTTCTGAAACAAAAGCTATTATTGTACTTCGCGGCTCACCAAAACCATAGTAATTGTTTGACCTCTGTGAGTTGCCAAAACCATAGGTATTACTATCCCATGAGCTATTACTATTCTTCCCAAAACGGTTACCGTTCCCAACATTACTATCGCCATTGTAAGCATTATTAAAAGGCAATTGGTTGCTATTATTCCCCCTACCATTTGTTTCTCTCCCTACACGTTGTTTCGTCGCTCCATCTTCACTGAAGATGAATTCAGGTTGTCTTGACATCCCTTTATATGCCTGTATATCATCTCCAGCTCTCCCAATCAACGATTGTTGATAACGCCAGGGTAACTTCATTGTGCACATACGTATCAGTTCCCCGTCACTGTATGGATTATGAAACACTGATTTCGTTTTCGTCATTTCTTCAAAGAATCTAACTGGCATCTTTTCTCCAGAATTTCCAAATGACTCCTTCTGTAACAATTCATATTTTATCCCATTTTGGGTTTCCGCGGACCAGTATCACTCCAAGAATGCAGACTCCAATTGTTCATACGACTGAGAGTTTGCAGCGACTTTTTGCATCGTTTCCGCCATCGCGCCTTCCATATGGCCACAAGTGAAATCAAGTTTATGGCTACGTGGCCAATTTTCTGGTAAACCGATTTGGAATTGATGTATAAACGTGCAGGGGTGCCAGCCGTACCCGTTTTCTTTGTAAAGCTGGAATTTTCTGACTATCAAAAAGTGATCGTTGTCAAATTTTTCTATTGCGCCATATGGTGCTTGTGTTTTCACAACATTTTCCGTTCACTTCGATTGCGATATGTTTTCCTTTATTCGTCCTACCACATTCGGATCCTGAGACGACATATTTCAGTCCCATCTAGCATCGCATCTACGCAGTGGTGTGCCATTATCTAAACCGTTCCTCCCGCATCGGACTGTAAGATATGTTTAAACTTCCCGTTACTGGATCAGTGTTTTGTCTTTGTACTGGCTTCATATTGACCTGCGGTGTATGGCCTGTTGTGTTGTAATTCGTAAATTGAGAATTTGGTATTAGAATACCTACCAAGTTTCGTTGCCACACAAAAATTTCAGCCCACGATGGACTTCTGTTAGTAGCTGCACTTTAATCATAGCCACTCAGTATTAATGCCCTCTTCAGTGCGGAGCTGAACACTAGTACAGATAGAACATTCCCAAATACCTGGTGTATTACCACGAGTGCTTTTAATCATTGAAACCAAGAGTATCAAAGATCTCTTACCTCTTCCGTCAAGTGGGCGTACCTTCCGCGAAACGCATTTCTGGTCATATGGCCATAGGATGTTTTGTGCTCCTTGTCCACTAAAAGACCGTTTCCTGGAGTTTGTCTGCATTTAGTTTAGTTACCATTATTAAGTTACATGGTGTGAAGTAAATAACTATTTATGTGTTATGTTGGTACTGGTATGTGACGACATGATGTTTATTCAAGGCGCTGGGTACCTCATTTAGAAACTTAGAGTTAAGTTATGGTTGGAGGTACACGGAAGGCGGCTTGGGAACAACTGCTCAGTACATATACGCTATTTTCTCCTACAGACGAACAGTTGCAGTCCATAGTTAACCGATTTTGTAGTCAGTCAAAATTCTTTATTTGTGTTAGCTGTATCGATGAAAGAAATGGGCACTTGCTGTCAGCATGTACAAAATTTTTAACAGTAATTTTCCATCGTGTTAGAAGGTGTTCAAAAATCGTTCAAATGGCCCTGAGCACTATGGAACTTAACATCGGAGGTCATCAGTCCCCTAGAACGTAGAACTACTTAACTAACTAACTAACCTAAGGACATCACACACATCCATGCCCGCAGCAGGATTCGAACCTGCGAACGTAGCAGTCGCGCGGATCCGAACTGAAGCGCCTAGAACCGCTCGGCCACCGCGGCCGGCCCCGTTAAAAGGTGTTGTTGAAGCTGATTGAAGGATTATAACCATTGGCATGGGTACCTACGCCAAGAAGAGTGGTGGCGACATTTCCTCAGATTACGCTTTACGTATTCTTACACAGCAAATATTTCTACAGTCTTCATTCTGTCACTGTTTTTTGAAGTGAATATTTCACACAGTATCTAATAGACAACACACCTCAGGAGCGAACATATATTCACTTATTCTTCGAGTAACACTACGTAAACCATGATTAATATACACTGCGTGACACAATTAAATAACAACTTTTTTGAAAGCCTTGTATAGTCTCCCTTTGCGACGCGGTAGTTTGAAATTTTGCTGTGTGGTGCCTCCTACCTACCTCTGTAACGGTGTAAAATTGTAACGCTCTACGACTTCACCAAAAGTCTCGGCAAAGCTTCAAACAGCAAGATGTCGATATGTGCGAATGAAAGGGCACAGGTCTGGGTCTTGTGAACTGTTACTTGTGTTAGTGACGTCACATTGGCACCATATTTCACCAGAATTCTGCTCAACGCCACCGTAGACGTGTCAGATGATGGGAAGGTCATTCACGCCTGGTCTTGCGCGACCAGCGGCAAACTGCTTCATATATGGCCATCCATGTGCATTGGTGAGGTCGACGACGACCCCGGCATTGTGTGAGGTGGTGGCACGTAGACGCCATTTCGTGAGGCATATGGTCATGTGTGTCCTTTGGAGCGTCGTAGTACGAGTGAAGTGATATATGCTTTAGCGTGGTGCACTGTCACCTGACAGTAAGAGGAGAATGGCATCGAAACGCAGTCACGTAGGATCACATAATAAATGTCCATGGTGTTTGCATGCCAAGCCTTGTCGTCTTTGCCATAACCCATTAATGCTCTGCGTAAGCTTGTTTTCACGCAGGATAGCCACCAGGATAGGATGAATGTGTAGGTGGGCAACGTAGACAACAGGGGGTCCATGCAGCCTCAACAGTCCGCCGGCAGTCAGAGGCAGTCAGGTTGGCATCGTTTAACTGCCACAGACCTTTACTGTGCCGCACTTGTTGGTGAGCAAGGGAGACATCGCAGATGTAGGGCTCATGAAAAGCAGAGGCCAAACTTCAACATGTTTAGAGTCGTCAGCTAGGGAAAGTGTGAGGCAGATACGGTCGAGGCAATTGGACGAGTGATTGTATAGTATGTGAAACCAACATGGGTGGTATGAACAATGTGTTGATAAGTTGGAGTCAGTTGATGACAGAGAGGGCCGCAGTGGAGAATGTCGTGGGAGTTGATCAGTAGGCTCTTGTGTATAGTTGAAGTTCCGAGGGCTGACCATATCATCCTGAGCACTACCAAACAGCGGCATTACCTTCTCAACAAAGAAGGTATGTCGTTCACAATATCGAGTGGAACCAGACAGTGATGTACATTTAGCATACAGAAGCCGAACAGCGTGAGGGCCATACTTCTTGCTTTAGGGAGGTACATTATACCTTTGGTGGCAATCCCTGTGCAGAAGAGGATGACCAATCCACTACCGTGATGTGGGCCATGTATCCAGTGGGGGCATACACATCGGCGACGATTGCCTCTTGGAGAAATGAAATGTCGACGTCAGTATCGTAAATGGTTCAAATGGCTCTGAGCACTATGGGACTCAACTGCTGTGGTCATTAGTCCCCTAGAACTTAGAACTACTTAAACCTAACTAACCTAAGGACATCACACACACCCATGCCCGAGGCAGGATTCGAACCTGCGACCGTAGCAGCAGCGCGGCTCCGGACTGGAGCGCCTAGAATCGCACGGCCACCGCGGCCGGCTCGTAAATGGTGTCTGAACGTTGCCAGTTTGTGTGGAACCTGAATGGTGGCCAGATTTATTGTCGTGATGCTGTGCTGTTGTGGATGTGCTCCCTCTTCCAGCAAAGAGGATTCTGCGGAGATGTCAGGGTGACGTGAAACTTGCGGCGCTGCCTCTGTGGCAGCATCCACTGGGTGGAAGCTGTGTTGGGCGCCACCTTGGGAGGGTGGACCACCATCCCGATCTCCTTCGTCGTTGACATAGTTAGCCTAGGAGATCGATTGTTGGATCCATCCAGAGTTAAGTATGGTGATGTTACCACAGTGGGATCTGGGGAACCTCCCTTCGTGAGATCTGTCGTTGTCGGGCAAAAACGTAGATGGTGGACAAGAGGCTCCACAGATGCGATATCAGAAACGGCCACTCCTGTCGCTGGGCCTCTCAAAGAGAGATCACTGTCGGGTAGCTGGTCCACTGGTCGTGATAAAGGTGTATGTCGTCGGGCAGTGTCGTCTGAAATTCTCTTCTTCAGTTTTTGGGAGACCTCTGCTTCCAAACGTGCTGTTCTGTGTCGGAATGTGGCCCTTAGTCGTCCGACTTCGTGCCTGTCTGAAGGAAAGCAGAGGTAGGTACCACATTCGGTTCGATGTACATCAAGGTGGACGGGTTGTTCATGGAGCTCTGGAGTATTGTTGCTCCCGTCGCCGTCAGAGGACATGGTGCCAGTAAGGTCTCATCCATACCGTGGTAGTCGAGGGGGTGTACTAGAGAAAGAACAGGGGTTACACATGGTCAAGGTGTAGGTGTCAGTTTGGGAGCTTCGTCACCGGTCGGGATCTGGATCAAACGGCGATAGAGACAACCAAACCTCACATGGTCCTCTTGTCCACATCCTACACATCTCTGCATCAGGCCATCATACATGACGATGGCTCACACACCACTTATCAGCAGATAGGATCGTACGTACTCTGACAGTTCTTGATGTGTGGGACACCATTTAACACGTCGTGAAGATGTGAAATTTTTCCGCAATGTGGCTCACAGCGTTGCTGTAGGGTCAGAAGCCTTCAACGCTCACTTCTTGGGGGAACCTCGAAAGGGAGCTCAAACACCCGAATTGCTTGAAGACCGAAATCAGTGTGGTCCACCGTCACCTATCCAGTATGCCCGTACGAATGTCTGAATTTTAGTCTGTGTGCATATTGTCACGTTACGTCAGCGTATGTTCCTCAGTCGTCATTTTAATGTAGACGATGCTGCCGGTAATAGAGAAGTGAACATGTATCACTTCTTGTGGGCCCAGGCGAATGAATTTTTCGATCGCATAAGCGCGTAGTTCGTCTTGAAATGTAACTTTAAGTGTCACTCGGCGGTAAGAGTGCTATGCACCACAAATACCGCGTCGCGGAAGTAAACAACTCGGTTAGCGGAGCGATACCTGGGGCGCGGAGCAAGTCCGCACGTGACCACGGCTGAAAGTCGACTGTGCTCTCTCCTATTCTGGTTGAGTAGAGGGCCCCTAATACGATATTATTAATAATGCAGACCATAACGAATGCACCACGAATTGTTACCAAAATACTGACGGAAGGATGAAAGGAATCTCCTAATCTATAACCGTAGAGTATGCTGTAGAAGTACGCAGAGGAAGACTGCTCTTTTTAACGACATAATTTGGACTTCTGTCTACCATAGAAAAGCAGAGCTATTCGTTAATGTGAATACGACTATTCAAGGGCGCAGTATACAATTGACTTGTCAAAAAAATTTGATTCGTGCTGCACTTAACAAGTCGTTCTGTGAGATGCGGCAAGAGCAAAGTCTGGTGCGATGGAAAATATGTCTACATATATTTTCCATCGTGCACCCGGATGTCGCCTACTTGGCGGCTGTGCCACTGGAGTGCAATTTGTCCGCCTAGGCGACTCCAGTCAGCCCGCATCTCATTTTCAGTCACGTTGCACCGTGTGGACACTTGACATTCGTTCGCGCCACATTGTTATACAGTAACTGCGACAGACCGACATGCTACCCACGTGGTCGTTCGGTGTTTTTCTCTCATTAGGCGCCGAAGCCGCTTGAATAGGAATTGGCCAACCCGGTGAATACTGTTAACCTTCTGTTAGGAAGTCCACGGCGTGTTGCAGGATCCCTACCTGCTCCTTCACAACTCTGTCTGCTAGTCAGGCGGTGTCACTTTCCTTAGCATAATGCGTGGTACATTGTGTGTGCTTTCGTTGCAGTTCCAGTTGGCAATCACATCATTATTCTTCGAAGTGAGTGCTTAAAAACCCCTAAAACATAGGTTGGTAAACCAGATTTAAGGTGCGCTCATTCGCTTCACTGCCTCGTTAGATTAATCTGTACCCAGCACACTATAGTAGTACGCTCAGGGTGGCAGCACGGTTGTATGTTATTCCTTCGAACTGTTACGTTGGAATACCGTATCAGCAACAAATTTCTTAGTTTTGAATAACTTATCGCCAAGGGAATTTCACTCAGAGCTGTTGAAGGTTCATAAAGCCTTCTAGTTGTTTACCGACTGCTATAAAAACGAGCGACTGCTTTCAAACATGGACATATTTCTGTGAGAGATGATCTACAAGAATGAAGTCCTAATATTGAAATCAACTACGTAAACATGAATAAACTGCACAAAAAGTAATGTACAAAATTTGATAAAAGTTATGTATCCAAACTGCTTCCTTAGGCAAAACAAGAGGAAAGGTACATTTTATACGAAGAAACAAAACGAGAACATTTTGCAGAAGTCATTTGACTCACTAGCTAAGTTCGGATCAAAATCAAATGTGTAAAACATTTGTTAGAAATTTTGGAACCATTTTTAAAAGAATCCAAATCATTTCGATCACCAAATTGTTACTATGGACGAGACATGGCTCCACAAGTTCACTCTGTAAACCCGGTACCAATACGAAGAATGAGTGGATGCCACTATAAGAGATGTGAGTCTATTTGCCAGACATGCTATAGTCAACGTTTTCAGAAAAGCTAAAGTAATATTTCTTACTGACTACTTTGGTATCTTTAAAACAATAACTGCTGACCAATAAGAATTTTTTCTTTACCAACTGACAGAACTAAATACCATAAAAGACAGCAAGAGAATTATGTGGCCATAGGGATAAAAAACAGATTTTCCACTTGAATTATTGGCAGCTCCACCTCCTTCATTAGATGTGATGTCCTATGATTCCCATTCTTTCCCTCTTCCTTGCTAGAAATCGTTGGGGGCAGTTACACACCTTCCAGGCAATCACTTGAGGGCATGGGGAAACACTGGGCAGAGCGGATTGACATAAACGATAAATAAGTATAGCTTCGAAATAAATATCCATGGACAAATGGAGAAATTGTTACCTTGCCGTTACGAGGTGTCTGTGGCATTAAGGAGCACACCACACTGTTGGAAAACAATAACAGGGTGCAGATTCAATTTACACAGCCAGTTTCGATACTCTAGTTTATGAACAAGACAGGGCTTTTCCCCAACGTCTTCGCCAGCATTTTCATTCGACCCATACACTGTGTTAGGGATATAAGTGCAGATATTTTTATTGCTAGCTGAGGACTGTGTGCTGAACAATATTACATCAGGATTTAATTCATTTGCAGACTAGTAATGATAGGTATTAAGAGTCATACGTTTTCCGCTCGCTTATTGGCCCCAAGTACACGTGGCAAGAACAAGCCCTAAATGCTCCAGTGTGTAGTAGGTCAGGTGTTGAAGTGTGGATGCGTGGACGCAAAACACTTAGTCTCCACTGACACGCACTTCGTGGTGCATTTACCACAGTGCAGAAAACGGCAGTTTGTAAATTAAGTGACATGTTGGCAGATGCAGAGAAAAAAAACGACTAACTGACTGAAGAGGGTACATATTAAGGTACCAATAGGCATAATATTTTCAGGTATACTACTAACACCCTATATAATCCACACATCTTCTCCACCCCACTCTGTCTCCTCGTCTCATCCTCCCCCCTCTCCCTATCAACTTCCTCTGCCCCTTTTCTCCTATCATATACCGCACTCTCTGTCCATATCCTTGTCCTCCTCCTCTCTCTCTGTCCATCACTTACAAGTACCTCTCCTCTCTTTCTTTTATGTCTTTCACATTCTCTGTGCTGTTTCCTATGTGGCCCTCTCTATGTTCACCTGCTCCTTCTCCCACCTCTCTCTGTCCATCACCTCCTCCCATCACTCCCATCGATCTTCTCCTTAGCTCCATCTGTCCATCCCTTTCTTCCCCTCTCTTTATCCATCCCCATCTGTGACACCTTTCCTTGCCCTCTCACACCTTCTCCTCTCTCCCTATCCATCCCCTCCTGCCTCCTCTCTCTGCTTGTTCCCATCTATATCCATCTCAACCTTCTCCCAACCATTCAACTGACAAGCAGGTCGTTAAGGAGTCTGATTATAATCCCACAACACAAACTCGTGCAGGACAGCCTATATATCAGGTTTCTGAACCAGTTTCATAAAGCAGGCGGATACTAATCCAACTCAACAGACCTGTCATGCAGGGCAGCCATCTTTTACCACTGAAGTTTAGGCTGCCCTGAAAAGTAGGTCTGGAATGACTATACTTTTTGCACAAACTCGTCTGGGGCAGCCTATACAGCAGGGGCTGAGGAAGCACATTTTTGCTCATATCTTGCGTTCTATTGGAGCTAGGAGGCTAATGGAGGTAGGTAACATCAAGTCTTCCCCTGCCGTCTGGTATTAGGTCCTATACTCTTTTCATTGCACATAAATGGTGTGTCAGCAGTTTTGTTCTACTGCAAATATCATGTGTAAACTGACGACCCCCAGTTGTATCTAGGTGCAAAACCAGTATACATGGGGACAGCTATCGAGAATCTCAGTATCGAACTTTGTGCATTGTCAAAATCACAGCAGGGTATAGGGTTGAGGCTCATCCTATCAGAAACCCAAGTGATACTGATTGGTCAGTCTGGGATAATTAGCTCGAATTATTGGACGTTTCTATCATCTCTAACACTCCAACTCTCTCCTTCAGCAAAGAGTCTAGGAGTCATAAAAGATGAAAATCTAAATTAGACTGAGCGCGTAACTACATTGGGTATGTAGACATCGTCATCTGTCCATACCCTATATAAATTTAAAAGGCTATTCCTTCTTTTCCTGAGAAATAAACTTATACCAAACCTTGTACTTATTGATTACAACGATGTTATCCTACAAGGTCTTTGTCAGGGAAGTTCATGGTGCCCTTAAGTGCCGGCCGCTGTGGTCTAGCGGTTCTAGGCGCTCAGTCAGGAACCGCGCGACTGCTACGGTCGCAGGTTCAAATCCTGCCTCGGGCATGGATGTGTGTGATGTCCTTAGGTTAGTTAGGTTTAAGTAGTTCTAAGTTCTAGGGGACTTATGACCACAGATGTTGAGTCCCATAGTGCTCAGAGACATTTGAACCATTTTTTTTGCCCTTAAGTGGTTATAAATGCCTCTGTTTGTTTTATCTATAATGTTCGACTCTTTGATCATATTTCACCATCATATACATAGCTATCCTGGCTGCGTGCAGACAATTGCAGTGTTTTCCATACCCTCCGTCTTCTTTACCGTCATGTCAACGAACACTGTCTCTCATATCAAGCCTCGACCTTAACGGTCTTACCTAAAAACATGGAAAAACGCCAGTCTCCATCTGAACAAAATCCTCTCTTTCCCACTACATCGTTCAGCCACTTTCTCGAACTCCTCCTCAGCAGTAGGAACCGGACTCTGAAATAACCTCCCGTATTATACACTACTGGCCATTAAAATTGCTACACCAACAATAAATGCAGATGATAAATGGGTATTTATTGGACAAATATATTATACTAGAACTGACATGTTATTACATTTTCACGCAATTTGGGTGCATAGATCCTGAGAAATCTGTACCCAGAACAACTAACTCTGGCCGTAATAACGGCCTTGATACGCCTGGGCATTGAGTCAAACAGAGCTTGGATGACATGTACAAGTACAGCTGCCCATGCAGCTTCAACACGATACCACAGTTCATCAAGAGTAGTAACTAGCGTATTCTGACGAGCCAGTTGCTCGGCCACCATTGACCAGACGTTTTCAATTGGTGAGATATCTGGAGAATGTGCAGGCCAGGGCAGCAGTCGAACATTTTCTGCATCCAGAAAGGCCCGTACAGGACCTGCAACATGCGGTCGTGCTTTATCCTGCTGAAATGTAGGGTCCGCAGTGATCGAATGAAGGGTATAGCCACGGGTCGTAAGATATCTGAAATGTAGCGTCCACTGTTCAGAGTTCCTTCAAGCGAACAGGAGGTGACCGAGAGGTATAACCAAAGGCACCCCATAACGTCACGCCGGGTGATACGCCAGTATGGCGATGACGAATAGACGCTTCCAATGTGCATTTACCGCGATGTCGCCAAACACGGATGCGACCATCATGCTGCTGTAAACAGAGCCTGGATTCATCCGAAAAAATGACGTTTTGCCATTCGTGCACCCAGGTTCGTCGTTGAGTACACCATCGCAGGTGCTCCTGTCTGTGATGCAGGGTCAAGGGTAACCGCAGCCACGATCTCCGAGCTGATAGTCCATGCTGCTGCAAACGTCGTCGAACTGTTCGTGCAGATGGTTGTTGTCTTGCAAACGTCCCCATCTGTTGACTCAGGCATCGTGACGTTGCAGCACGATCCATCACAGCCATGCGGATAAGATGCCTGTCATCTCGACTGCTAGTGATACGAGACCTTTAGGATCCAGCACGGCGTTCCGTACCCTACTGAACCCACCGATTCCATGTTCTGCTAACAGTCATTGGATCTCGACCAACGGGAGCAGCAATGTCGCGATACGATAAACCGCAATCGTGGTAGGTTACAATCCGACCTTTATCAAAGTCGGTATCGTGATGGTACGCATTTATGCTCCTTACACGAGGAATCACAACAACGTTTCACCAGGCAACGCCGGTCAACTGCTTTTTGTGTATGAGATATCGGTTGGAAACTTTCCTAATGACAGCACGTTGTAGGTGTTGCCACCGGCGCCAACCTTGTGTGAATGCTCTGAAAAGCTGATCAGTTGCATATCACAGCATCGTCCACCTGTCGGTTAAATTTCGCGTCTGTAGAGCATCATCTTCGTGGTGTAGCCATAATAATGGCCAGTAGTGTATTAGAGAACTGAGTGACATCTCTAGCATTAGAAAACAGTTAATGACATATCTACTAAAGCAACAATAAAGATTACCATCGTCTCTGTACCTACTCGTTACCCTTGTACCTCCTTCTTTCCAACCAGATCTTACTCCTCCTCCCAGTATTCTTAGATGGTGCAGCCTTCTTAAATATTCTTTCCACAGATCATAATATATATGAAAACATTCATATTGTGCACCTATGTATTCCTTTTAAATCTACCAGTATCATTATTATTGTTGTTGTCATTACTATTGTCATTTACGTTATCACTAATAGTTGCAGCAACTGCAGTACTGCATGTACTGCCAGTATTAACTTAGTTGTGACACAGATAGTAAGCTGTTAAAATTTAGAAAATTTTATAGTAGCTCACTCACCTTGCAACAAGCAATGTGCGGTCTTGCCAGAGGCAGAGACAGAACCAGGAAATAACCAGCGTGTTTTAAGGGGGTCAGGCCTCAGGCCTGAGCACGTGAAAGAGTACCGCGCCGAGAGAGAGAAAGAGGACGAGCTCAGTTGAAAACAGCAAGTGACAGAAGAGCAACGGAAACGCGACACACTTATTCGTTGGGCTTGTAAGAGATGTCGAAAGAAACTGCACCTGTTTCATAAGAACCAGTATCAGAGAACCTACACGGCAGCTAAGAGCTTGTTAAGCTAATATAGCAGAATAAGGACACATGCAGTCACTACGATTCGAGCATCGCGTCATAGCCTCACGTTAGCTCCCTGTGAATACTTAGTTCTCGAGCTCTCAAGGAGTTGATCAATGGGATCTGTGGCGTTCACAGTAATAGCACTCGATTCAATGACTGCGATGCAGTAGCGACTCTGTGTCCTAGATACTACAGTATAGTCCACGAACCAGTGGAAGATATACCTGAGATGACGATCTTTGCCTGATGAACTTCATACTGTTCGCAGCCTACCCTTGGAGAAGCTGACTGTCTTCCAACAAAACCACATTTCAGTTTGCTGATAGTACCGAACTTTATCACGGAAACCGGCAGCAGGGCCTTGTGGATGTTCCTGCTAAATTCTTAGGCACCTCCGGGTGCTGAAACCTAAGTGGCTGGTAGGAAAGAGGTCGACCTACCACACGACTTCCGACAACACCACATCGTGGAAGGTCAAAAAGGGTGAACACTGATTTCAGAGAGGACTCGAACACACTCCAGCAGCTAGTACGGGAACAGTCGTGCTGGACTCGTGCTGGACCATAGCCCGCCACAGCGAGGCAAAGCGTGAGCTGACTCATTCATCGCCTTGGCCTGCAACGAGGAGCTGACTCAGCAGCCGCCAGCGGGAGTCCAACAGGCAGCTGAATGAGGCATCGGCTACAAAACAGGTGTAGAACAAGACGACTGTAAAGGTGGCTAATAATTAATTGAACTCTGACAACGTTTTATTAGTGTCAGAGACGTTTCACCTGCTACCCTGCTACGTAAAGTAAGTTGGGATAGCAGTCATTAAAACACAGGCGGCTTGTGGTGAGATCTTTCCACGAGATTTAAATCACCAACTTTCTCCTCCAAATGAAAAAAAATGTAGATTCGTACCTACATACAGAGAAATCAGAGCTCACTGTGAAACATTTAGAATTCCGTTTTTCCCATGTACAATTCGAGAGTGGTTGTGACTGTTTACGTTCATTTTGAGGTAATAAAAAAACCGCTTCTCTCCAAGATAAATGTTCTCTGGAGCTATATATATATGGGTGAAACTTGGTCCCACTAGCATTAACGCAAAACTGATGTTTAGAAACACTCAGACACATACTAAACACCTACACGAACTCACACACTCACAGCCACACACACACACACACACACACACACACACACATTCAATCAGACAAAATACCATTTACTGTACTGCGCTACCAGTTCATCGCCCAAACTGCTCACTTCCACAGAACGTATCATAGATTCCGGCTCTTTGTCAATAGCAGCTTACGTGCATCCACAATGTCGATCGATTTTTTCCCATACCTGGCCAATACCGTCTTCTTCTGTGTCGTATCATCTGACCCAATACCCTCGTGTCCCCGCATGTTGCCCTTCATGACAAGTCATCCTGGTCTTACATTTCAGCGAGATAATACCTGCTCGCAAGCGGCGTGAGTTTGTACTACTAGCCTTCGTCGTTGCTAAGGCTTACCTTGTCAGGCCAGGTTGCCAGAGCCACCCCAATTGAGAATGGAGTTGTAAGGTGTCAGGCAAATCCAACACCTTCCATGAAAACCCTGACATGATAAGCAAATCCAGTAGTATGTCACATAGCTCCGAATAAATCGAGACATTAAATTAACCAAAGCAATACGAGTAACGAGTGAGCAAATGGAATACCACAGACTAACACAAGAATGCCTAAATGCATGTCATACCTTCCCACCATGAGACAGACACAGTTCCGAGGGAAGAAACGAGAACAGAAGCTGAGAGCAGAACCGTGTTAAGCTGGAAGGCCCTACGATAAGGGACGGACTCCCACGTTGCCAGCTAACCGCTAGGACCACCCCAGCCGCCAGTTTTAGCGTGAGACTTTTTCGCGTCTCTGTTACGTCAGGACCACCCCCCAGCCCATGTTAAAAGAAAGAGCCCTCCAGAAGAACAGTATAGATCTTAGGATAACACTAAAAGGACCACACCAGCTGCAAGTTTTACCGTGAGACTTTTTCGCGTCTCTGTTATGTTGCAAACTTTAAAAACATTGCCCCACCACGAAAAGTATAACGTTTCTCATTGGATAGACAGAATTTTTGTAGGCGGAGCTTAAGGTTAACACTGAGACCCTGGTTGGTCAGATGAAAACACAGCCAGATAGTTTTTTTAAACCAACTTCGGTAAATTGTAAGGAGAAGTTAGGAGAGAGTTGCTTCCGAGACGGCGAGGTGAGCGGAGCTGTGCTGCCTGCCGCCCCCTGACGAACACCGACAAGGTAATGAACGCACGCGATGCCGCACTTTTGAGTGCATAAGGCTTCACTCAGAACTGCAAAAGTCTCATCTGTTACATCCCCTTTTTACGTAATACTAGTGTCGATCGTCAATTAAATCTCATGGTGTTCACATTTGCCACTTGAAGTAAAAATGTGAAACGCGATGATTTTTCTGTTATATACTTATTGAGAAGCCACATCAGTCACTGTAATTTACGACAAGGTAGATAAGTAATTAAAGATAATTGAGGGTCACTGTAGACCATTTTGATAGTTTTTCTCTCTTGTGAAACTTAATTTAAACCTAGATAATAGATGTGATATGGCATAGGTCATCCTTCGATCCATTGTAGAATTTGGAAACCCATTCAGGGAATATTCGTTCACATATTTGTTGAACGCATTTGGTTCTTACCATCAAGTATTAAAACATTTCCTTTTATCAATAGTGCAATTTATAAACAATGTTTTGTGAGTAGAATAAAATTTCCAATGGTAAACTTAACTGCTTTTTCGACGTTATTTAACCAGCTAACTAAAAATAGGAAAGCCTTGAAACCATCCACTAAATTTAGTTAGTATTAAGATTCTTTTACAGGGAGTGCAGTGGAGCTGACACTGAAATCATTAAGTATTTGGTTATATCATCGCTAGCCTCACTGAACTCTTCTGAACTCAACATGTCATGTGTGGTCTGACGTCTCCTTACCAGCAACAGGTCCCAGGTTCAAACTAGTCAGTTCCCTAAAAAACACGCTCAGAGCGTCGTTGCGCGAAAGTGGTAGGGAGACACGATGTAGAACAAACAGACACCATGCAGAATGTTAAGAGAATGGCGACCCTGCCATGATGGTAAAATACCATGATTGAAGGTCGACCACATGCCTAACTAGGTCAGAAAAATATCCTGTTGAAAATTTTCGTGATAAAAAAAATTTTTTTTGAACGTTATAAATAGTCGAAAACAGTAGCTGCAGCGGTAGATCGGTAGATAGTAAGAACGTATTCAATAAAAGTGAGACATTCTGGCAGAGACAATGCCATAATAAAGTTATGAATTTTAAAAATTGTTAGAATTAAGTTTTCTCCTCAATGCAAGCCCACAGGTGGCGGATACATCGTTGACAAGTTGGTTCTGACCCAACAAGTAAGTTAATTGATTGCCAAGTCGTGTGTGCAAAAAGTTTATGAAACGCGTGAGATCGTATGAGCGCATGTTGACGCGAAGTAGGGCGCGTGAATTGCTTTTAAAACTGAAAATAAGGGATTCGGAAAGATTAGCAATGGCAGATCGAGACCTTGACCGAATTGAGGTAGAGACCCATCATGAAAATGGACAGAGAATAGAGGACAGTACAACAGACGATGCAGTATCGCGAGAAATAGGAAATATAACGCACCATAACGAGGATTATGTACGTCAAGGCATAGAAAAGGTAAGTCAGCATACGACAGAGGAGCAGGAAAGGAGAGAGACAGTCGATGAGGATTCTAACTTACGTCTTGAATACGTAGAACCCATAGTACAAGCAATCAGAGCTACCTCACCACAGAGTACAAGGAATGCGAGCAGAAACGTGTCACAGCACCGCTCAATGCAATCGGTTGCGAACCAACACCTGGGCGAAAACACAGAGCGTAGGACGTCGGAAGAAAATGCAATAGGACCCACCAATCTGGCAGAATTATTACAACAATTTACAGAAGCCATGACAAGGCAAAATAAAGACATAGCGAACCAAATTAAAATTCAGAATGCAGAAACCACGAGACAAATGCGTGAGATTAAAGAACAAAACAAAAATATTCAGTTACGCCTAAGTCATATTGAAGACGAGGCAAAAGAATCTCGAAAAGTGATAGGAAACTTAATAACAGGTCACAATCAATTGAGAACAGACATTGACAAGGTACAAGCGGACGTACAAACATTGCATAATGACATTCAGGACGAGATCAAAACATTACGTAACAACACCCAGGGAGATGTCAAGAAACCAGAGAAACAGATAAACGAAATTACTAGACAAGCAGCAGGTACAGCGCGTGAAATTGTTGAAAACAGTGTGGTACACAAACGTATCACAAAAGCAGCACTGAAAAGATATGATAACCGCATAGTCAAAATAGAAGCGCAAACGAAGCGACAATTTCAGAAATTGTGAACAGAGTTGTTGCAAACCATTGACGAACGTAGTGAACAGGATCAAACAAGCACCGAGTCTGCAACCGCATCCGTATCTGCAACAGCACTGGAAAAACAAGCAATTAACGAAGATATTACGTATTTGCGATTCCAATCACAGGCGGAAAGTAACATACGTGAAATCAGACAGCCTGCACAGCAACAAAAACGTTTCGTAATTCTTGATGAACAAACGTCATCACAAACACATGCGGAACCACAAATGTATGTTTCAAGACAGTTTGGATCGTGCAATGAAGCAGCAAGGTTAGCCAGACAAGATACCGAACCAATACCTGACAATGGAAAGCCAGGTCACAAAGAGTACAGTGCAATACATTCAGCTACAAGTTCACAACCGATGGAAGAAAATTATTGCGTACCACTCCAACGATACTACGCAAGGGTAGGCGAAAGTTACAGTGGACAATATCCAATGGATCTACCACAATCGGAAAGAACGAGGGGAGAAACGATCAGAAACAAAATTTGCGAAGAATCGCGAATTTCATATGGAAGTATGACGAAGTACGACAACGATCATTTCCTCACAGTCAGAAAATTTCAACACTTTCGAGAAGGAAACTCATTACATCCACGAACTTTTATTGATGAATTCAGAGTAGGATTACCAGAACACTGGACGCTAACACACAAATTAGACTTTATATGTGCACACATGTCAGGAACAGTCGCAGAAACCATGCAGAATGTTGCAGCGACATGCCGATCGTACGAATATTTCAGAGAGAAGTTTCTCTCACGATATTGGTCCAGCGAAGCACAGAACAGAGTGATGTACGAATTATTACAGAACCCATATTTTGAAAATTCAGGAGAGAAGAGTCCCGTGAAATTTTTCGAATTAATGGCAAAGAAAAATCAATGCTTAGATGTACCATACAGTGACGGAGAGTTGATTAAATTATGCGCGATGAAGCTACCATTGAAATACCAGCAATCGTTAGTTGGTCGCGGAGGCAATGATGTCGAAGCATTTAAATGTATTCTAAGGGAACTAGAGTTCATATTTTCGTAAGATGACGCAAGAAAAATACGAAGCGCACGTGAAAACGAAAGCAAAAAAGCAGTGGAATCCACAAGACACAATACGAAAGAAACAATAATTACGAACCATGTGATAACTTCGCACCAAGAAACGACAATAGATTTCAACAAAGAACCGGTTATGGATTTAGAAGAGAATATGGCAATAACTATAATTCACCCAGGAACGGCAACAACTATTACAAAGGGAGTAACGACAACCGGAACGGGTACAGGAGAACCAATAGACCGCCCAATTATCAACGAAGAAACCACTATCAACAAGCTGAACAAGAAAAGAGAATACAAATAGAAGAGGTGGAGGTAAGACCACCAAACCCCAATAAACGTTCGAATTGATAGCTAAGCGCCCATGCCAAAGAGAATGACGCACCGACCCAGGACAATTGCAGCACCTTGAACAGAGAAGTAAAAATCTTATCACGAGAAGAGAAGAAGGAAGAAAGAAATCCGCAGGGGCCAGATGAAAACGAAGACAAGAAAATAACAATATCATGTTTGGACAAAATTAATTGGGAGAATACTGACGAGGAAGATGAATTACCAGAGGCATTCACAAGGAATGTAGGAGGAAAGGACGAAGTATAGAGTATTGCAGAGCTATTTGAGATGGAAACCAGGGAAAGCGAATTCATGAGGATAATGCGCAGTCGACAGAAGTTGAAAATAAGTTACGAGTGGGCACACAACCGAACGTACATAATGAAGGAAGTTATGAAGCGATAATTAGAGCATTTAGATGCGATTATGTGGAAGTAGCGACGAAAAACGAGAATATCGACGAGGATGAGGAAAAAGTAGAGGAAGTTGAAGAAAGCGTAAATGAAGGAAGAAATAGAGAAGAGGAAATAAAAGAGAGAGAAGTAGCAGTCGAAGCTTATCCTACAGAAAGTCGAATTCACATGGGAAATTCCCAAAAAGACTCATGTATGATTCAGTGGAGTATTCGTTGATGCAAGAAGAACAGAACCAACCCTTTCAAATTCAACCATTTGTGAAGGCCATGGTAAAGCATATCCCAGTCAATATTGTAATTGATAGCGGAAGTGAACTGACTGCGATCTCAGAAAATTTATTCATGTAGTGTAATGCCAATGAGGAATTGCCAGTTCTGAAAACATGTAAGATTAAAGTAAGTGGTCATATTAGAAACAATACTGCGGAAGTTACGAGACAAACAAGGTTAACTCTTTCGTGTCAAGGTCAAAATATCGAAGTCAACTTCGTGATTATACCTAAACTAACTGTAGATTTGATTATAGGTGCAGATTTTTTAAATGAGAGACGAGCGATAATAGACATGGGGAAAGATAGCATAACATTCGGGAATGTCACACTTCTCTTTGAGCAAAAGCTAAAATTAGAAGAAATACCAGTTATAAACAAACAATTAAGAATAACACAAGATAAAGAGGATGAAGAATTAGAATGGTATGCACAAAAGGGGGAATCGCCTCAACTCATGTTAGAAGTCCATAAAGAAATCGACGAAAAATTGCAAGAAGTTCAAGGTATTTCAGAACACAGTAAAAGAGAATTAGAGGGTATTTTAAGAGATAAAGCAGAGGTATTTTTACCTAGGAATGGCAGTATTAAACACTTTCAGTACAAGTTTGAAGATTAATTTTATTACTGGTAAATAATCAGCACAATATTTCAAGATTATGTTGCAGATAAGCTCGTCAGGAGAAAGAAGAATGAAGAGACGGGAAGCTGGGAAAAAGAAAGTAGTTTCCATAAAAACAAAAACAAAAATGACACCACTAGTACCATAGATTAAGGTGAAGGTATAAAACGTAGATAGTCTAACAGCATGAAATACTAAACTGCTATACACCACAATACACAAAAATTTAAAAAAAACGAATTTTAGGATTTTTGTAGAAGAGTCAAAATATTTTAGAATTGTAACATGGAAGGGGCGCCGAAATTTGTAAAGCTTTTTAAGAAGGCGTAAAACAATGTAGGTACTAGATATATGTCAGATGATTATAAGTAAAACTTTTTGTAGGAACCATTGTAAAAACTCCAACAAAGACCAGATGCAATGACCCACAAGTGGCAACATGAGAAGTATCAAGAAAGAAAAGGACGTAATTAGCATGACACGATTCCTACAAGGCAGAAGCTTCGAGAGAAAGGAAAGGACAGCGAGATCAACAGAAGGTCCTTGTATCGGAAGTGGGCCGTAAATCTGCCCGCTAAGCGGAACCCTGCTGGGACAGGACAGGGAACCACACAGTGGCGGAACCCTGCAGAGACACGACAGGACACCGAATGGCAGAAGGGACCGGTGCAGGGACTGACATGCAAACACCGGACTTTCACTGCTCATAAACCCCGGGACGCCCCAACTCAGCACAGCGAGCAAAAAATGGCCCGAAGAGAAGACAGCTTGGGCAAGCCACCAATGGCAAAAAATATGTGTAAAAGTCACACTACTGCTATTAAACAGCACGCTGATGCACGAAACTAAAGAAAACTTCCACAAAGTAAAATTGACACTCCCAAACAATTTATCAAACTGTTACTAAGAGGAGATCTTCAAAGCAACTAGTTGTCAATAAATATTTCCATATCCTGCCCAGAAAAGAACCAAGAATCAAGTAAGATGCAGAGAAAAAGCAGGAAGAACAGAGGTTGAAGATTTGCAAGATTGAGACCAAGAAAGAAGATGGGTGAAGAGTAGACGACATACCTTCCCAAATCCCTATCCTATTGTAAACTAGTCGTCTGCAAAGTATTACAACGAAAAACGACCGCTTTCAGCGACACATAACGATGACTTTCACGCATACAAAGCCAGTAAACCACTAGATTCTGCATTCACAGCTCCATTCCATTATGGGACCTCCACAACAGCAACACACACTTGCAAAGCCAACAAGGAACGACAAACGAAGCTGTACATCAAATACTTGCCCACATCCATCTCGCTCAAGTCCATCACCTTTGTGCAAAAACATTAGCCAACCTCATGCTTAAACATTCATAGGATTGTGTGAATGTGTGAAATCAAATTATGTGATGTAGGAATTGTGCAAAAGAAATGTGTGAAAAACTAAATAAGTTAAGCACACCAGACAGCTAATAAACTACAAAATAACGGTCATTCACTACGGACTTAAGTAAAAAATAGACTGCCGATAAAAATAAGTCATTAGTTCTGAAATGGACAGTATATAAAGAACAAAAGTAATGCATAATAAATACTAAAACTATAGTTTACATATTTTCTCCTTACAAAAACAAAGAATAAAAAATTATCTTGTTGGATGTTTTTCCTTTTTTTAACATTTGTACCATTTGTTACGATAATATCTCAATACTTGTGTATGTATATTTCTTTGTCGAAGCAATTCTTGGAAATAATTCTTATATGTTAGTGTAACAATGTTGAAATAAGTGTCTAGAAAAAAAAATATTTTACTTGCACATGATATTTAGAAAATGATTTAGGAATAGATTTTACTTAATTACTACATTTATACAAACAATATATCTAAGAAAATCGATGTGAACGACTCCTCACTTTCGAGAACAAACTTCTTAAAAAAACAAACTTCACAAATAAATAAAGAAAGAAAATAATTAAAAAATAATGATTATAATAGAATAAAAACATTCTTCCCTTGTCAATATAAACATATTTTGATAATAATGTGGAATAATATAAAAATATAAATTAGTAATACAAACTAGCATAGAAAAGAATAATGTGGCTGAACAGTAGGAAACAAAATTTAGATAACGGAATAATTTTTGACTGGATTAGACAATGAATCAATAATTGCCTAACTTCAGTACAAAAATTAAGTTCGAAGGGTGATGATATGTAAGGTGTCAGGCAAATCCAACACCTTCCATGAAAACCCTGACATGATAAGCAAATCCAGTAGTATGTCACATAGCTCCGAATAAATCGAGACATTAAATTAACCAAAGCAATACGAGTAACGAGTGAGCAAATGGAATACCACAGAGTAACACAAGAATGCCTAAATGCATGTCATACCTTCCCACCGTGAGACAGACGCAGTTCCGAGGGGAGAAATGAGAACAGAATCCGAGAGCAGAACCGTGTTAAGCTGGAAGGCCCTACGATAAGGGACGGACTCCCACGTTGCCAGCTAACCGCTAGAACCACCCCAGCCGCCAGTTTTAGCGTGAGACTTTTTCGCGTCTCTGTTACGTCAGGACCACCCCCCAGCCCATGTTAAGAGAAAGAGCCCTCCAGAAGAACAGTATAGATCTTACGATAACACTAAAAGGACCACACCAGCTGCAAGTTTTACAATGAGACTTTTTCGCGTCTCTGTTACGTTGCAAACTTTAAAAACATTGCCCCACCACGAAAAGTATAACGTTTCTCATTGGATAGACAGAATTTTTGTAGGCGGAGCTTAAGGTTAACATTGAGACCCTGATTGGTCAGATGAAAACACAGCCAGATAGTTTTTTTAAACCAACTTCGGTAAATTGTAGTAAGGAGAAGTTAGGAGATAGTTGCTTCCGAGACGGCGAGATGCGTGGAGCTGTGCTGCCTGCCGCCCCCTGATGAACACCGACAAGGTAATGAACGCACGCGATGCCGCATTTTTGAGTGCATAAGGCTTCACTCAGAACTGCAAAAGTCTCATCTGTTACATCCCCTTTTTACATAATACTAGTGTCGATCGTCATTTAAATCTCATGGTGTTCACATTTGCCACTTGAAGTAAAAATGTGAAACGCGATGATTTTTCTGTTATATACTTATTGAGAAGCCACATCAATCACTGTAATTTACTACAAGGTAGATAAGTAATTAAAGATAATTGAGGGTCACTGTAGACCATTTTCATAGTTTTCACTCTTGTGAAACCTAATTTAAACCTCGATAATAGATGTGGTATGGCATAGGTCTTCCTTCGATCCATTGTAGAACTTGGAAACCCATTCAGGGAATATTCGTTCACATATTTGTTGAACGCAGTTGGTTTTTACCATCACGTATTAAAACATTTCCTTTTATCAATAGTGCAATTTATGAACAATGTTTTGTGAGTAGAATAAAATTTCCAATGGTAAACTTAACTGCTTTTTCGACGTTATTTTACCAGCTAACTAAAAATAGGAAAGCCTTGAACCCTTCCACTAAATTTAGTTAGTATTAAGATTCTTTTACAGGGAGTGCAGTGGAGCTGACACTGAAATCATTAAGTATTTGGTTATATCATCGCTAGCCTCACTGAACTCTTCTGAACTCAACATGTCATGTGTGGTCTGACGTCTCCTTACCAGCAACAGGTCCCAGGTTCAAACTAGTCAATTCCCTAAAAAACACGCTCAGAGCGTCGTTGCGCGAAAGTGGTAGGGAGACACTACTTAGAACAAACAGACACCACGCAGAATGTTGGAGAGTATTACGGGGAGGGCCCTCCAGCCAGCTCGGCATTTTGTCGATCTAACGCGCCCAAAGGACAGAATTTGGCACGGCATTTCTCATAAGGACATCCAACAATTCTATCAACCAATGCGAAACCGAATAACTGGTTTCGTAAGGCCAGAGGTGAATCAATGCGTTTTTCATTTCCGCAATTTCTGAAGCTCGTTCTCTTGGAAAAACGATCCAATTTTTCTGAAATTGTAAATATTTGTTTGACTCTGATCAATAACATGTGTGTGGTCTTCTACATGAGTCGAGGAGAGCTTTTACATTGGAACACTTTCTAACCTTCGCCTCTAGCAAACTCTGTAACAGAATTTTAACCTATTTTCTTGTTCCATTTTTAAATGACATTCAATTTTTATGTGCTACAGTCTCTGTCTGAAATAACAAAAACTTTTCTGGAAAGTTAAAGTACTTCCAAATGTACAGCGTGGTTACATATCTAAGAACAGATATTGGATTGAAATTTAAAAGCGTTGTAGCCTTCACAGTACCGTATTTAGCCGTTTACCTGTTAAATCATTACTCTACTACACAGTAATAACCGGTGATTGACATGAAATTCAGAAGAAGTATTTTTAAAAGCGTTGTAGTCTTCTCAGTACCGTATTTAGCCGTTTACCTGGTACAAAATCACTCTACTACACAGTAATAATCAGTGATTGAAATGAAATTAAGAAGAAGTATCATCAAAAATTTTAAGTTAAACACATTTTGAAATTGGCTGTTGGGAACTAACCCAGCTTTTCATTTTCAAGACATATTAAGTTCTTAAGATATTAACGAAACGCAGTTAATTTACAAATATCTCATGTTTCATGACAAAAGATCTTTTTCAGGGTACAAGATTGTGCAGCACCAACGGGTTATGGCTTTAACCGTCCACACGTTATCTAACTAGTTTTACAGATATACAAAATTTTATTTCCTATAAAATTCTGAAAATGGAGAATTAATAACATATTTCAAACAGCTTTAATATATTACGCAACACTGAAATGCGTAGAAATAGAAATATTTCCAAATGCAGCAAAAAACGCGACCTCTTGTCCAGTAATAACAAAAACTCTATGAAATAGTGGAAACCCCTTATGTGGTGTCTGGTGCACTTTCCTTTCTACGATTCTAAAATCAGTCACTAGTTCGAAGTCCCGACTAAACGACATGTTGCTTGGTACACCAACGTCTTGATACAGTATTCTCCTCACTAATGAAATTCCAGGATGTATCGGTTACACAATATATCACTCAAATTTAAAGTTGATCGATTCAGCAAGTACCTAGAGATTACGACTATGAACAACTTACATAAACTGGAATCATCACACAGAAAGTGTTGTGCTGAAGACGAAACAAACACGAAATTTTATTTTGAACATTTGGAACATTCAACAAATAAATTAGAGAGACTGCCTACACTAATATTTTCCGTCCTCTTCTGAAGTATTGTATTGCGATAAACGGTCTTTACCAGAGGGGATTGACGGTGGACACTGAAAAGGTTCAAAGAAAGGCAGCTCGCGTTTATACAGGGTAGTCCATTGATCGTGACCGGTCCAAATATCTCACGAAATAAGCGTCAAATCTGTAAATTTCATTGGAAATTACATGCCACTTGCTGTGGTATATGAGAACTAGTATAAATAAACACTCCATTAAAATTTAAAAGTCAACATTCGTTTATGCAATGCAATTAACGAATTACTAACGAATAGTTGCTGAAAAGATAATAAGAGTTCCTTTCTAAATTGGTGTCTGAGTATTGTGTGTGTGTGTGTGTGTGTGTGTGTGTGTGTGTGTGTGTGTATGTGTGTGTGTGTGTGTGTGTGTGTGTGTGTGTGTGTGTGTGTGTGTGTGTCTGTATGTGTGTGCGTGTGTGTGTGTGTGTGTGTGTGTGTGTGTGTGTGTGTGTGTGTGTGTGTGTGTTAATTATTTTTCTTACATGTTGGTATTATTTAGTAGCTGATTATGGTAAATACATTCTGTAAAAGTCTTAGCGAGCCTAATTCTGATTGGTAAACATTTTAGAGACACCATGTTTTCGTTGGTAAATACAGCAGTAATTCGTCTGACACATAGCATCGGCTAGACCCAAACATTTTTAATAAAAATCAGTAATCCCTATCGATTATTTTTCTCTAGTTGTCCACTACCTTCGTTTCACATAAACTAGTGATGAAACATCACTGAATAACATTAGGTGATGATAATACACACCATCAGATTGAGCATCCTTTACGTACTTAGATACCATTTGTGAGTGTATGTGAAAAATTGTGATACTTATTTGAACATTACACCCTTTTGTATTTATGATACTTTTTGCAGGCACTTTAGAGCGCTGTATTAGTTGTAAAGCATCGTAATTAATTTGAGGCTATGTTGAGCCTTTCAATTTGGAGAATTAATCCAATTTATAACATATAAAAGTGCTTCCATCTGTTGGCAATGACAAGTAATAAAGGCATAAATTAGTTGTTGATTTTATTCCGCATTTGTGAAGATTAGCAGAATAATTTTTCAAGTAAAACACATATTCCACAACTACTTGTTGGTAATTCATTATTTGCATTGCATAAACAAAAGGGATCACAATCTTGTTAAGACTAAGGTTAAATTCATCCCATATTCAGTAAAAAATAATAATAAAGCTATGAGAAAGCATTTTGAAACCAGGAATATTGACGTAGATATTCAAAATTATTTCAAATAAAAATTGCAAGGTGAGATATGATACGAAATGAAGTCTCAAATAACGTAAGCTGCAGAAGAATCTCTTCCAATCAAAACTAAACAGAAGAATATCTGGGGGAATGAAAAGTGCAATGAAACTTTGGAAAGAGACGAAAGCTTTGTCAAAAATTTAAATCGAATCAGACACAGAATAACCTGGAAAGGTTCAGAGAAGGTAGAAAAATAGCCTCCTACACAATCGTGACAAATCGGGGAAATTAGTTACAAATGACCAAGGAAACTGCAACATTTTAGCATACTAATTCGGAGACCTTCTCAAATGTAAAGCGCCTCCATAGAAACCGGAATTCCAAACTCCAGAAGAAATCCCTGCAGAATCACATCCATCAACTCTAAATGAAGTTCGGCAAGTTATAAAATCCCTCAAGAACAACAAATTTTCCGGTGAAGATGGAATCACAGCTTAACTTTTGAAACTAGGTGAGGAACAAGTAGTACTACACCTCAGTACAATTATTAAGGAAATTTGGAGAACTGAGAATATCCCAGAAGATTGGAGGACGGCACTTATACACCCATCTAACAATAAGGATGACAGATCAGATGTGAACAATTACAGGAGGGTTTCCCTTCTATCCGTTCCATACATGATGCTTTCCAAGATATTATTAAATAGGATTGAACCAGTTCTCGATGCACAGAAAGGAGAATACGAAGGCGGATTTAGAAAAGGGAGGAGCTGTTAGGAGCAAATTATTAACTTTAAAAACATAGTTAGAACATATGCTGGTCAACCACATGTTATGATGCTTATTGATTTTAGAACAGCGTAATATTCCATAGACAGGAAAGCCTCATTAGAACTCTGGACAAATTTGGAATTGAAAGAAAAACTAGAGAGATAGTAAAGCAAACACTGACAGATCAAAGTCAAATTTCGAGGGAAGATTTCGGAACCTTTTAAAATCCAATTGGGTTTGAGACATGGGGATGGACTGTCCCCAATTGTATTCAACATTTCTTTGGGAAAGATTATGAGGGAGACATTGGAGGAATACACACAACAAAAAGTAAAGGGAATTTCATTTGAAGGATCAGTAAATGGCCTTACGATACATGAAGTAGCTTTTGCAGATGATGTTGCTCTCCTATCCACAAATATAGCAGATGCAATCAAACAGAAATCTTAAAAAAGCATGTAGCTAAATTTGGTTTACAGATATCACAAGAAAAAACTAAATTCATGTCTAACAAATATAAGGAAATCAAAGAATTACAATTATTGGATGTATCAGAAGGGTCAAACACTTTAAATATTTGGGAGAAACAATAAAGGATACTGGCATAGAAAAAGAAACTGTCAAAAACGAGTAGGTAAACTTAAGAGGGCACACATTTTAACACAAAAGCTGTCCCAAAAAAATGCCTATCTTGAAATGTAAAGTTATTAAACTACAATATAGTGACAAGAATCAAAGTTCAATATGCACTCTCACTCAAGAACAAAGGACTAGTAGATGAGCTCGAGAAGAGGAAAGAGTAATTCTGAGGTAGGTTCTTGGGGGACACAAAAAATTGGTGAAAAATGGGTAAATATGAGCAATGAGAAGATCTACCAATTTATTAAACCATTCACAATAGAAATGAGAAAGAGAAGGCTGATGTTCTTTGGTCATCTGGTGAGAATAGATGATGACAGAGTAACGAAGAAAATCTTCAATATAATTCAACAGAAGAAAACACACCACTTTTGGTTGCAAGGGATAAAGAAAGATCTCGGTGAATTTGGACAATAGTAGGCAGGTGTACCAGTTTCTTTGGCTCTTCTGTGTATATGCATAGAGCATTAAAGGAATAAAAGTGACAGCCAACAGTTGTTAAAATGTTCAATATTTTAGGCGATACACTGAGGCTGTGGACCTGTACACGAAGAAATTATAAGCCTGTACTATGTTATGGCGCAGAGAATTAAAAACAAAACTACATCATTCATATTAAACCCCCAGACATAACACTTCGCCTCGTTCATTGTAGCATGGCACAATATGTATATATCAGCATATACGCAGATTGAATGAGTCATGAGGAAAGGTACATGCTGTGACGGGTGATACTATTGGTGATTCTGAACAAAAAACTTGCAATAAACATATTCCCTTTTCTTAACTGTCTCCGGGTCTATCTATATCCGAACCCCGCTCCAGCTACTGCTGGGTCTGGGCGCTGACGAGTCCTCTCCATTTGGCTCAGTCCTCCCACCACTTTTCTTCCTCCACTTGCTGCCAGGTTACACCTCTTCTTTCTACAAATATTCTCACTCCCATTTTCCACCATGTTCTTGGGCCCCTCTATGTCTTTTCCCATCCATCTTTATTTCTTCCATAATTTTGGGGAGCCTCTGCCCACAACTACTCTTAACATTCCCATACCATCTTAATCTCTTTTTTTTCAATTTCTTCTCTCATACTTTCTTGTTTAAGATACTTTCTAATCTCTACATTCCTTACTCTGTCCATTTTTGTTTTTCCCTTCACTGCTCTGAGAAATATCATTTCCCCTGCTTGCTGTCTGCTCCAGTCCCATTCTGTCATTGCCCATGTTTCTCCACCATAGGAGACAATAGGGAAGTAATAATTCTTATACATAAGGAGTTTTGCTTTTTCTGAAACTTCCTTATTCCAAACCAGGTGTTTTATTGTTTGGTAGAAACTGCCTCCTTTCTGTAGCCTCCTATTAATTTCGTTTATTATTCTTCCATCCCTGGATATTTCACTCCCTAAATAAGTGAAACTTTCTACTACTTTGAGGGGTTCTCCATTCATGTAATGTTTCCGTTGATCCCTTTCTTTCTTCCAAATACATTACTTCACTCATATCCTCATTTATTTTTAACTCATACCTTTTCATTATTTCCTTCCACACATCAAGCTGTAACTGTACATCTACTTCTTTATCACCCATATTACCATGTCATCTGCAAAAATCATCTTTTTGTCTTTTTATTTTACTATATCCTTAACTGCCCTTTTCATTCCCTCCATCACAAAATTAAAAAGTGCAGGAGATAGAATACTTCCTTGCTTAAGTCCTTGTCTTATTTCGAAGTGTTCAGAGTTCCCCAACGGTGTTCTAATTCTACAATTGTGTTCTCTGTACATTGTCTTCATTACATTAATGTATCTATCTTCTATATCTATGTTCTTCATTTCTTCCCAGAGTCTTTCCCTGTTAACTGAGTCATATGCCTTTTCTATGTCTAGAAAATCCATTATCACCCTTTTGTTATACTCCCCACTTTTTTCCATCAGTTGACAGATAGAAAATATCAGGTGGATCGTGCTTCTTCCTTTCCTAGAACAACGCTGTTCTTCACTCAGTTCCTTTTCCATCTTTTCACTTATTCGATTTAGTAAAATTCTTTCAAAAATCTTGGCTGTATGACTCATAAGTGTTATCGCTCTGTAGTTTTTATAAAGTCTTTTATTGCCTTTCTTGAAGATGGGAACAATGTCTCCTCCAATCGTCAGGTATTGTACTATTTCCCCACATGCTTGATAGTACTCTATACAGCCACTGCATTCCCACTGGACCTGCAGCTCTTATCATGTCCACTGATACTTCATCAGGTCCTGGGGCTTTCTCCCCATTTATCTTCTTCACAACTTTTTCCATTTCCTCCAATGTAATTTGTCCTAATTCTGCTTCCTAACTTCTCTCAATTTCTCCATTATTTGTTGTTTCCTCATGTACCTGCTCCTCAGCATTTAACAGCACCTTAAAATGTTCTTTCCAGAGATCTTTTACATCCCCTGGATCTTCAATCACGGTTCAGTCCTCTGTTTCCATCTCTACTGGTACTTCAGAAGCCTTCTTTTTATTTTTCATCATTTTATAGAATATTTTCTTATTAAGGTTCGCAGGAGAGCTTCTGTAAAGTTTGGAAGGTAGGAGACGAGGAACTGGCAGAAGTAAAGCTGTGAGTACCGGGCGTGAGTCGTGCTTCGGTAGCTCAGATGGTAGAGCACTTGCCCACGAAAGGCAAAGGTCCCGAGTTCGAGTCTCGGTCGGGCACACAGTTTTAATCTGCCAGGAAGTTTCATATCAGCGCACACTCCTCTGCAGAGTGAAAATCTCATTCTGGAAACCTCCCCCAGGCTGTGGCTAAGCCATGTCTCCGCAATATCCTTTCTTTCAGGAGTGCTAGTTCTGCAGGTTCGCAGGAGAGCTTCTGTAAAGTTTGGAAGGTAGGAGACGAGGTACTGGCAGAAGTAAAGCTGTGAGCACCGGGCGTGAGTCGTGCTTCGGTAGCTCAGATGGTAGAGCACTTGCCCGCGAAAGGCAAAGGTCCCGAGTTCGAGTCTCGGTCGGGCACACAGTTTTAATCTGCCAGGAAGTTTCACACATGTTTGTCAAACCATCATTCCCTTGCTCGATCTCCAACAATAATGAACCGATTTCTGAAGCGACAACACCTTCCCATTTCCCTCAAATTTTATTTCCAAATTCGTAGATGCATTGTTAATTTTGACCACTTCCTGGCTAGAATCAATAATAACTTTTTCTTTATCTAGCCAATCTATACCCAGAATAGTTTCAGTACTCAAGTCTGGCACAACCAAAAAATCGTGTTCAAACTTTTGTCCTTTTATACTAAATAAACCAATATCTGGTTCTTTACTGGCTTGCTAGCTTGCCAGTAGCACCAACAATTTTTACACCAATTCCAGACTTATCACAGATATGTTCGAAAAACGATTGGGAGATAGCATATGAGATCCAGTATCAAGAAGTACTTACAATTTCACATTATAAATTTCAACTGGTATTACAGTTTGTTTAACCGTCAAATGCTTTTCACTGTTGGTTCTTCCCTAATCAAATCCGGGTCGACGATAACATCGTCCCAAGATATGCTTTTTACCTGCACATCACCTGTATCTGGCGGTTTCTTTGGTTCCCGGAGTTCAAAGTCATTAAATACTTGAACTCTTTGTAACATTGACACTGTGTCGTCCAGTGGCTCCTTTTTTCTGTGTTCAGTCTCAATATATGGGTTCTGCTTTGAAACTTCGTCATCAGTAGGTACAATATCGTAATTAGCTGTATTCCTGTTATTTTCACTAGTATCGAAATACTCGTCATCTGAACTATCGTCAGAATCCGACCATTCTGGATCGCTTTCAGGTTCTAACATAAAAGATTTTCTGAGACAGGCACTAAGTTCTTCCTCAGCATTTTCGTCAGGCTTTGATTTTAACTCAATATCCTCTTTTGGCAAAACGACCTCATTCTCAGCTTTATTCACATCCTCTGTTACTTCATATTTTGTGTAATCCTCATGGACTTCAGTTACTCGTAGGTAATTATCTGCCCCTTCCCCACAGTGCCTTTCGGTAACAGCTTGTACTGTTGGCGGATCGTTAACAGCAGTTACTTCCTCCTCAGGAGGGATTTCATCCTTAGGATTTCATCCTCCAATTCCTTCCTATCTTTAACCATCGTCCTATCGGCAGCACGTGTACTTTGCACGGCGCTATTTACTCTATCCTCCTTAAATTCTGGCCACGTCACCTTATCGACGTCAATACTATTTGCTTTATCACTAATTAACCTCCTTGCCTCATACTCCTTCTTAAAATCCTCCCACTCACATTGCTTGAGGCCCTTGTACAGGTCGTCATTCTGCACACGCCAGTCAGTTACTTCTGCTAATTCATTCTCGCCATTTACTTCATTGCTAACACTGCTAACCGCATCTCTGTTCCGTTTACTGTTTCCTTCGCCACAGAATTACCACTCGTAATGTATTCGCCACGTAATGTGTTCTGCCGCATTGCTAGCGGCTTCTCTCTGAACAGCTGATCTGCTAGGCAGGACCTTTGCTCTCTGATGCTCCACTCGCCTGTTAACATGTAGCGCACTGCGCGGTGAAGATGAATCATCTGCGCACGCACCTGACGCTTGTTTCGCAACAACACGCTGCGCCGTTCCACGCCTGTCCCTAACCTGTCTCATAACTTTACTGTCAGTCCGGTATTGTTTCTTAAATCGGGGCCGGTATGTTCTGTCCGCTTCCGCTTGGCCCGCAACATTCACGGAAATGAGTTTCCTGCGACGTTATTATTTTGCGCGGTGTACCCTCTACCGCGACCTGGATAACTCCCTCTTCCTCTTCCTCTGCCTCTACCTCTCTGTATCATATTGACGCGAAAACCGTCGCCGTCATTCCTCTCGTCATTATTGCGGTTATTCCTGTTCCTAAAATTCTGATAATTGGCACGACTTCGTACCAGTGGTCTTTGTCTTCGACCCCTTCGAGAAACGCTTGGAAGCTGCGATGATTGCTTCCCACATATCTCTTCGAATCTTCTGGAAGCTTTTTATATAGCTCCCATATGATTTCAGAATTGGATCTTCTCCCTCTCAAGTGTGTCAACTTTCGGTACCAATATTAGCAGAAATCTTTCAAAGAATTCCTGCCCCTGTTATCATGAAATTTGTCCATGATAAACTCGCACCACAAATGATCCTGTTTTTGTTCGGACCAGTATTCTTCGGTAAATGTTTGTTTAAACTCTTCGAACGTCATTGGTTCAATGTTCAAATTAATTCTCCAGCGCTTAGCGTCACCTGCTAAGGCGGTAATTACTACGTTTATCTTCTCCTGACCAGAGAAGTGTTTAGGAAACATCCTCTCGCAATTTTTGATGAAATCTAATGGATGCCATCCGTTATGTTTCTTGGCGCGATCGTAGCGTTCCTCACCTTCCAACAGCTTCGTAAGTGGCGTGCCATTACAGATAACACCAGGCCTATCTTTGATTTTACTCTCGACATGGAAAATTTTGCCTTGAATTTTCGATGTATTTTGTTCACACTTTAGTACACATCCGTTAACTTTTTCGCCTAAATTTCTTTCAGTATCTGCCTTTTTCAACTGTGAGATTCCATCTTGGCATTCGTTTTCGATCTCAGATTTAAGACCGAAAACTTTTTCGTCTACTTTTGTTTCAACTAGAGGCTCTACTTTCTCTTGGATGTTGAGAATTTAAACATCAAACCTACTGTTAATGTCGTCAATTTCCTCCTGCATAGCATTGATATTTTTATTAATTGTGTCAATTTCAGATTTCATAGTATGTACTGCAGAACTTAAATTACCCACTTTTTGTTCTACCTGTTCGATTTGTTTACTACAAACCTGTGCTCTAAGCTGACCAACCTGTGTTTTGAGCTGAACATCGACTTGTGTTCTGAGCTGATTACTTTGTGTATTAAGCTGCTCGTCAACGTGTGTTTTAAGCTGACTAACCTGATTACTGACTTGTGTTTGAAGCTGATCCTTCTGTCCTGCAATTTGTTTGATTAATTGTTCAAATAAGTCGTTCATGCTTAAAATTTTCACACTGTCTTATTCTACGGAATCGGTGTGTTCCGATCCTACTTCAAAATTTTCTTTCGGTTCTTTCTTTATCTGTAGTGAATCAAACATGTCAGTGGATTCGTTCACGTACACACTATCATCTACAAAGTCATCCTCTACTTTCTGTTTCATTCCTTGCTGTGTTCAAGGCGATCTCGACATTTCAATCTGTTCGTTAACATGTTCGTGGTATTGTACTTACGCCAATTGTCTACCGCTAATGCCATCTGTTATCTGGCCGCGTAAACTCCTGTCATTGTCAGCCGCATCTTCCATTACCCTCTGCGCATCTACTGTGCTTACGTTCTTGTTCATACTGAACGCAAATTACACCTCACTACCGTACTTGATGTTCGCTGCTATTTACTTCACTGAATATTATTGCATTTCGTCCCAATGAACATCCACTGTTCGGTATTCACGTTAATTTGTGACCGAAAACAACAGCATGTCCTGTCACCGGGAAGCCAATTGTAATCCCTGACACAGTACTCGTTAAAGCCTATGCTATGGTAAGTGAGCGGGATTCTCCTTATGAGAAAGGATTTTCGCGTAGATAATCGACCGCGTGTATGTGTATGGTGGCAAATCAGACTTACATCCACACTGTAATAACAATGATACGTGAAGTAAGTTCGAAATGCAATCACACGTCAGGATGGATCAAAAGCAAACCAGAAGATGCTACCAATGTGACAATAATACGACCGCCAGCCTAATTAGGCATTAACTGAGTTTATTCCCTGTACAAGTTGGTGTATATTCATGCAAAACAACAAGTTGCAACAGTGCATAATATAGTAGAATTTTAGAACCAGAAAATCTATTGAACTGATAGTTTCACGATCTGTACTGATACGGAAAATCATGAATACATAACATTAAACTATAATATTTAATACAAAACTATATACTGTCTATTAATCTGATTAAAATCGGGCATAGGTTACTCTAGAAATTGTACTTTCATGCCACACACAAAATGTCACTTTTGATAGAGATAAAACACTGATAAATTTTGACTTTTATATTGACTTTAACTTTTATTGGTCAAACCAATTTAGAACACTTCAGAATTCAAATGAATGGGAGGGGGGACCCAGAAATTGTTATGATCGCTGTATTTAAAAAAAATGATTACTGAATTTATCATTCATTCAAGATTTCCAGTATATGAGTTAGTAATCTTTTCATCTTATTTGCTGCTCATTTAAATGCCTTTAAATTTGTCTCGAAATAATAAACTTCATTACTATACTAAAGTTATCTTTCGACTTCGTTAAATCTTTGCTATTCATTTACTGGTTCATTAACAAAACATTACTTTAAACACCATTCCAAGATAGCTAGTTCTGCAAATAATTATTACTAACACAATTTTTAATTTTCATTTCGGGACACTCGGATTGTACAACGTTTGGAAAGGACCCTGTCTAGGTTAGTTGTGAGCATAATTAAATGATGGAAAAGTTCTGGTAAAATTTAGGTTATTATTGCACCAAACAAACACAGTTCACTCTCTGATCCATACGAATACAGTACTGAGAGTTTCAACCTGCTAGTATCGATGCGTCGGTTGGCCAGCGGAAAGATGGCGAGGCACAGAGCACACATACAACCACGGCTATGGCTTTTGATGTATCGGCACTTTAATTCTTCTTAGCGTCACAATACTTTTCCATTTAGTGCCTATGGAATTTTGCCATGCTGTGTGGGCGTTAGAACGGCATACCCGAGGCTCAGTGAAGCTATGTCTTCCAGGAGAGCCTCCTCGCTCCAGAAGGTGTTGCTAAAACCAGTGCCAAACTCCAACTACTACTGTGCCCGTTGTGCCGTGCAGTGCCCGCGCGCATTTTCCCGCGCTCGCCTGCTATCCACCTTTTACCGCTCCCTGACAGGCCGGATATTCACCCGAGGTTTTGCATGCTACATATCCTAACACATTGCCTACGTATGGACCAGACGGACAGTTACAATTTTAAACATCTTACAACAGTTGCAACATTTGCTACATTCCATTACAATATTACTCGACATTTGACATAAACATTAATATTCTCATTGAAACTTATTTACTGTTTTCTTAACATAATGGTATGAAAGAAAAAGGAATGAAATCATAACATCAATTACACAAGTTTATCGTAAAATCAGCTGAAAAGAATTACTTATATGTACAATAGTACAGAGTCGTTGTTGTTAGGAATTGTGTATGTTTCCTCACAGAAGATCTTCAAACAGTCCACCGTCAACGTCAATGCATGTTGCTGCTCTTGTAGGCAGGTGTTGTGTCGCCGATGGGAGCTCAGTTTTGCATTCCATTACCTGGGCACAAGCATGTAAAATACGAGCGAGAAGTTCCTCTCTTTTGTCCACTCTGCGCTTGTAGACGTCGCTCTTCAGCCACCCCCACAAACGGTAATCCAATGGTGTAAGATCGGGTGACTTCGGTGGACAATCAATCCTTCCACGGCGACCGATCCAACGACCACGATACATTGTGTTGAGATACTGTGTCACGGGCCGTACGGAATGTGTAGGAGCTCCGTCATGCTGAAAGTACACACGAGCTCGTGTTGCCAAAGGGATATCCTCCGCGTATTATGGTAACACATTTTGAAGGTACCGGGTTCCAGTAAGGTGGTTATCTAAAACAACTGGACCGATGAGTTCGTCGTCAATAATACCGCACCACACGTTGACTGAGAAACGTCGTTGAAAATTCGTTTCCAGAATATCGTGCTCATTTTCATTTGCACATACATGAGAGATGACTCATCAGTGAACAGAATACGTGGAATTAATCGCTCATTGGCAATGATCCATTGTTGAATTCATGCCGGGCGGCAACATCTCCTTCATGCAGATGCTGTACACTCTGCCGATGAAACGGATACAGAGTGTGCTCGTTTACTGTGTGAATCACTCGTGTTTGTAGAATACGAAGTTGGGTAGGGATTCTTCTAGAGCTAGTAGCATGGTTGCGTTCCACTACTTGAAGAATATTCTCAATTTCATTAAGATTTGTTGTACGGGACGTTTAGAGACAACATTGAACCTGGGAAGCGTACAACTCTCACGCAATCTGTGGAACACCCTGCTATCTGGTATTCTGCGATTCGGAAATCGTTGTTGGTATTCTCGCACAGTAGCTCTGGAATACTCATTGTACAAACCAGAGTCAAACGCCATGTCGGCATACTCTGCATGTGTAAAGATCACTACACAAAACTGTATTCGTTGTTCACGTAACAACACTGTCGTACCGTGCACTACGACAAGCACTGTCGCACTGAGACTTGAGGTAAGCAACTGCGCCCTGCGCAAGTGAACTGCGTACTGACGCGGTTAGTAAGAACGACGCTACACGTTTCCGTTCCTAAAAAAAATGGTTCAAATGGCTCTGAGCACTATGGGACTTAACATCTGAGGTCATCAGTCCCCTAGAACTTAGAAGTACCTAAACCTAACTAACCTAAGGACATCACACACATCCATGCCCGAGGCAGGATTCCAACCTGCGTGCGTCGCGGCCGTCGGTTCCAGACTGAAACGCCTAGAACCGCTCGGCCACAGCGGCGGCTTCCGTTCCTAGTTGTTTTCATTGGTTTACCCCGAAACTGTTAAGAAAAGTGTATGTGTTTATTAGGAGTTTTTTTTTTTTTTATTCAGAATCACCACTACTATCACCCCGCAAAGCATGTACCTTTCCTCCTGACTCACTCTGTATTTAGCGTACAGAATCTTTCAGAAAATTAGAACGACATTTCGGATGAATAACGTTTTAAAAAGTTGGAACATTCTTAAGCGACTGCCTATCATTCACTTACGCTTGTGTAGGGATGAATAGTAGATGTTGGAAGGTACAACTGCTCACACACATTCTGTACTTCCTTGTTGTTCAACGGCCATTGCTAGTGAGTTATTTACAATCAGTATGTGTCCTATAGATCATTTTTCTGTTGCGTAACTCCCAATCAAATGTTATGTACGTGCCACAATCTGCGTTTGAAAATGTTAGTCAATTTTATGTACAGCATTACTTTTGAATTATAATATCATGGATCTGGTTCTGATTATACTATCGGTGGAGTATGAAAACATAGAAAATGCACATCATTCGTTTGAACAGTAGCAAACTAGATTCGGCTGGTGTGGATCAACAAAAGTAGCGTTCAGAAGCAAATGTCTGAGAGTGCAGCAGTGACTACTGTCTGACTTCCGATACATCATCGCAAGACGCTTCTACGCCAGCAGGCTAATCAGTGCATACACCCGATACTGAGACAACAGTATTTTGAGTATACATAATTATTCATACTTTCAGACGTCTCTGTCAACAGAAAGTTAGTCGACTAAGTTTCTGTCCGCAGCTCGTTGTCGTGCGGTAGCGTTCTCGCTTCCCGCGCCCGGGTTCCCGGGTTCGATTCCCGGCGGGGTCAGGGATTTTCTCTGCCTCGTGATGACTGGGTGTTGTGTGCTGTCCTTAGGTTAGTTAGGCTTAAGTAGTACTAAGTTCTAGGGGACTGATGACCCTAGATATTAAGTCCCATAGTGCTCAGAGCCATTTGAACCACCATTTTGACTAAGTTCCTACCGTAAGGAGCGGCTCATCAACAGTACGTAGCAAGAGGTTATATTTTATTAAAGTAATCACATGCACTGAGCTGACAAACGTGATGGGGTACCTCCGAATACCGTGCTGGACCTCCTTTTTCTCGGCGTAGTGCAGCGACTCGAAGTGCCGTGTGCTCAACAAGTCGTTGGAAGTTCCCTGCACAAATATCGAGCACCTGTCCATAGTTGACAAAGTGTTGCCGGTGGACGGTTTTTCCCACGAAATAACCTCTCGATTGAGTCCCATATATGTTCGATCGGATTCACGTCGGGCCATCTGATTGTCCAGATCATTCGTTCGGTGCAGAATGTTCTTCAAACCAATCCCGACCAATAGTTGCCCGGTGACATCTTTCAGAACATGAAATGCAGAAATGGCAGCAGATCATCTCCTGGTAGCAGAACATAACTATTTCCAGTCAGCGATCTGTTAAGTTGGACCAGAGGAACCAGTCCACTCTGTATAAACACAGCCCAAATCATTGTGGAGCAATCACCAGTTTCCACAGTGCCTTATTGACAACCAGGTTACATGACTTCGTGGGGTCTGCGCCAAACTCGAACCCTACCATCAGCTCTTACTGAAATCGGTACTCATCTCACAAGATTACGCTTTTCCAGTCGTCTTGGATCCAACCGATATGGTCACGAGCCCAAGAGAGGCGCTCCGGGCGATGTCGTGCTGTTAGCAGCGCATCAACGCCAGATTTCGCCACACTGTTCTAACGGATACGTTCGCCGTACGTCCCACATTAATTTCTGCGGTTATTTCCCGCAGTATTGCTTGTCTGTTAGCATTGACAACTCTATGCATACGCCGCTGGTCTCGGTCGCTAAGTGAATATCGTCGCCCACTGCGTTGTCCCTAGTAACAGGTAATGCCTGAAATTTGTTACTCTCGGCACCCCCTTGACTCTTTGGATCTGAGAATACTGAATTCTCTAACGATTTACGAAATCGAAGTTTCCCATGCGTCTAGCTTCCGCCACCATTTCGCTTTCGAAGTTATTAATTGCCGTCGTGCGGCTAGAATCAAGTCTGTAACCTTTTCACGTGACGCACATGAGTCCCAATGAGACCTCGACCAAAGCACTGCTCTGTCATACCTTCTCCACGCTATACTTCCGCCATCTGTATATGTGCATATCGCTAGCCCATGACTTCTGTCAACTCAGTGTACTATTGTGTACATAGTTCCGCGTAGTCAGCGCGTACACAACTTCCCCACTAGAGCGCGCCCCGCTAAGCACAACAGCGCAGGCGCAGCGCTCGTCCGTCTCCGCTCTACGAGATGGCGCTGCCATAAAGAGGGACCAAATTCTGCTTCCGACGATCTGCGTATTAATATGTAACGCAGCCAATCAGATTGCTGCTAACGTAGAACCTTTTATCCTCGCGTATCACACTCGCGCAGTGATACCTGAACGCGCGAGGTATTATAACGAGTGTACAGACCTCCGATTAGTCAGTCTGCATTAGTCTGCATTAGTCTATAGTCAAGTTTCAGTCTGCGCCTAATAAGATTACCATATTCCTGTACATAGCCATGAAGAGAAATGTATAGACACTTTGTCAAGTATCAGAGATATGTGAGAATAATATTAACGTACCAAGACCAAAGAAACTTCAGATTGTCAATTGTAAATAGCATCCAGAACCAAGTTAAGTTATCTTTATGCTTGTTATTATTTTAATAAATCTGTGTGAAAATTAATCAAGTTCTGTTTAAAGTTGGTCACCGTCAATCTGCTACTCTAAGCGTGCAAGTGGCATTTCAATCGTCTGACCTAACGGCAGAAGATAAACACGCCACGATAAGACCACGAGACATATTGCTGACACTCGCCTACTTCGTTAGAGCGACAAGTCAAATAATCTGATGGTGTGTGTACCGAAGGTCTTACAGTACGCACACCACATGTACAGAATTCGATTCTCTTGTGGTTAAATACTTCTCGCTGTCTTTGACTAACTCGCGAAGGAAACTCGTCCGTCTCTCTAAGTCATGAAAGAAGAAGTAAGCTCTATTTTTGTTTACAACGCGGAAATAATTACTTGCTATTTATATTGCAGTTCTACTCCATTGTTTAGCAAGCACGTCAAGACCAAAAGAGGAGCAACAAAAATGATCGCAGTATACACATTGCATGGTAACTTTGTCGCCCTCATGTGGTTCAGTCGTAGCAGGTGATGTATTGTTCAGTCACAGCGATAGTGAATAATACAGTACTAATGATCATGCGTTCTGGATAAAATCGGAATAATAGCAGTTTTGTTTTAAGCTGACAGGTCGCAAAAGTGGGATGTTTTCCCGTATGTTTCATGTACATAATTCTATTTTGTCTACTGAGGTGCCAAAACAAATACGATTCCTAATATGCGAGTAAAATATGTAAGTGTTTGCAGTAATAGAAAGCTTTTGAAAAAAGTATTGCAGTGATGTTACCCTAGATAAAATTTGTTGTAAAACTGGTGAAAAAGAGTCGCGAATTATGCTAAGTGAGAAAGTTACGTCTGCGTACGCGTACAGTTCCAACTGGTTTGCCTACTAGACATTGGATAACAGGGCGTAACCGGCGCTGTATCAGAAGCCTTGGACTTTTTATTGCATTAGGTTATTGCTTGTTATTTTATTTTATTCTACAAATGTGAACTAGCTGCTAATCTAAAATAAGGGCTGCAGATCAGAAATCCGTGGTACCGAAAACGACTTTATCATCAAGGTACAACTAAAGACAATTATTCTCGCTGGTGGAGGAGCAGTAGTGAAGCATTTCCCGCTAGATATCTCTAATACACACTGTTCTGAAGCAGGTGACCAGCTACTTAACTAAACTGCAGTCATCAAGTGCTACTAAAGTGGAAAATAAAACAGCCACGTCGATGGAGAGGAACTTGTAATCTACAAACATACTTGTATTTTATTAACACTATCATTTAAAGTGATGAGTGAAGTGTCACTCACGAAAGATGAAAATAGTTTCGCACGTGCATCACCAACAACGGCGTGTAATAGTGAAATCCAAAACGACACAGGAAATGAAGTTTGATCAGTGATCGACTCAGATTTGCGAAACAAGAATCGTTTCAAACATAGTGTTCCCGAATTATACTACAGATTAGGCGGACAGAACAAGTACGATACGGCGCTTTACAGGGCGTAAGAGGTGAAGAAAATTTATGTGAGTTTTTTGGCTGCGAAAAAACATTTTAGTGTGACTTTTAGTCAGTGCGCATACTATTAGTTAATTTAAGGGACTGATGACTCATCACAGGCTAAAAGAATCCTGTAAAGATGCCCTGTGCATGACGCAGATTTTTGAAGGTGTAATGTGTATGGCATAAACCGAAATCAATAAATGGAACAGCTTATTTAAGTGACAAATCGGTAATATTGTGGGACATACGATTGTATGTTTGCATATAATCGTTTCGTGATGGCATCAGTTTCAAGGCAGATACTGGACAGCTTTTAAACGTTGAGAGACATTGATAAATGTGGAACTTCTTGGAAAATTAAACCTGTGTGCCGGACCAGTACTTGAACCGGTGACCTTTGCCTTTCACGGGGAACTGCTTTACAAAATGAGATACCCGACCACGACTCAGGACCCGTCTTCTAAGATTTATTTCCGGTAGTACCTCTCCTCCTACCTTCCTAACTTCAGAGAAAGTTTGGAAGTTGGGAGATGAGGTACTGGCAAATTTCTGTGAAGTTTGGAAGGTCGGAGAAGAGGTATGGGCAGAGGTACAGCTGTTAGGAGGGCTCGTGAGACGTTCTGGGGTAGCCCAGCTGGTACAGCACTTGTCTGCGAGAAGCAAAGGTCCCGTGTCCGAGCTCCGCTGTGGCACACAGTTTTAATCTGACAGGAAATTTCATATCAGCGCACTGTCCGCTGTTCTAACGGTAATTACCCTTCCCGACAGTGTCGCATGAGGATATGGAATTACGGACATTCCGATACCATACGGTATTGAGTATCGATGCCAATAACTAAAATATGCTAGTAATACAGGGTGATTCAAAAAGAATACCACAACTTTAAAAATGTGTATTTAATGAAAGAAACATAATATAACCTTATGTTACACATCATTACAAAGAGTATTTAAAAAGGTTTTTTTCACTCAAAAACAAGTTCAGAGATGTTCAATATGGCCCCCTCCAGACACTCGAGCAATATCAACCTGATACTCCAACTCGTTCCACACTCTCTGTAGCATATCAGGCATAACAGTTTGGATAGCTGCTGTTATTTATCGTTTCAAATCATAAATGGTGGCTGGGAGAGGTGGCCGAAACACCATATCCTTAACATACACCCATAAGAAAAAATCGCAGGGGGTAAGATCAGGGCTTCTTGGAGGCCAGTGATTAAGTGCTCTGTCACGGGCTGCCTGGCTGCCGATCCATTGCCTCGGATAGTTGACGTTCAGGTAGTTACGGACAGATAAGTGCCAATGTGGTGGCGCTCCATCCTGCTGAAATATGAATTGTTGTGCTTCTTGTTCGAGCTGAGGGAACGACCAATTCTCTAACATCTCCAGATACTGTAGTCCAGTTACAGTAGCACCTTCGAAGAAAAAGGGACCAAAAACTTTATTGACTGAAATGGCACAGAAAACGTTCACCTTAGGCGAGTCATGTTCATACTGAGTTGTTTCCCGCGGATTCTCAGTGCCCCATATACAGACATTGTGACGGTTGACTTTCCCGTTAGTGTGGAAAGTTGCTTCATCACTAAACACAATCTTTGAAACGAAAGATTCATCTGTTTCCATTTGAGCAAGGATAAAATCACAGAAATCGATTTTTTTAATCTTATCAGCTGCAGACAGTGCTTGAACCAATTTCAGACGATAAGGTTTCATAACTAACCTTTTTCGTAGGACTCTCCATACAGTTGATTGTGGAATTTGCAGCTCTCTGCTAGCTCTGCGAGTCGATTTTCCTGGGCTGCGAACAAATGCTTGCTGGATGCCTGCTACATTTCATCACTCGTTCTCGGCCGTCCAGAACGTTTCCCTTTGCACAAACACCCATTCTCTGTAAACTGTTTATACCAACGTTTAATACACCACCTATCAGGAGATTTAACACCATACTTCGTTCGAAATGCACGCTGAACAACTGTCGTCGATTCACTTCTGCCGTACTCAATAACACAAAAAGCTTTCTGTTGAGCGGTCGCCATCTTAGCAGCAGCTGACGCTGACGCCTAGTCAACAGCGCCTCAG
The DNA here is from genome assembly GCF_023864345.2 of Schistocerca serialis cubense. NCBI lineage: Eukaryota > Metazoa > Arthropoda > Insecta > Orthoptera > Acrididae > Schistocerca > Schistocerca serialis. The sequence continues at coordinate 60,621,070 of NC_064644.1, read as the reverse complement.
GCGAACAAATGTACAACTAAATGAAACTTTATAGCTCCCTTAATTCGCCGACAGATAGAGCTTAGCTCTGGCTTTTGTCGTTGCAGAGTTTTAAATTCCTAAAGTTGTGGTATTCTTTTTGAATCACCCTGTATATTATCGAAATAAATTATCGATTACAAAAGTGTAGCACGATATTGAAGCTTTTTTTTTTTTTACTTTTTAGATACCCTTTAAAACAGTAGGCGTTATTTACAATATAGGGCGAAATACGGAATTGTGCTGTGTTTTCATGAACCAGTATGAGTGTAAAATCAAACAGAAAAGTAATGAGCGAAGCACAGATATTCCACCCACAAACGAAGTATAGAGGTTGGTATAAATTTTGTGGTATCAGACCTGTCATTAGTGCAGTACATACTGCAAGCTTTTCTTTAAGACGGAAGCAGTTATTTACAATAAGCAGGCTTCTATTAACAGAAAAACATTCATCATTAACACACGGCAAAATGTGGTGATCACGCTGTGTCTGTATGAATCAACTCTACTGTAAAATCACTAATCGGAGTGTTTTGCAAGTTGGTGGGTACATAATATTACTTGTACAAGTTGATGAAATCTGATATTTTTTTATAGACTGAACATAGTACGTAACTTTTACTACTGCCTTGTCTTTTCTGTACATTGATTAGATACTGCACACCCTTTATTCTCATGTAAGTTATTGTCAAAGGTTCTCTCCTCCCTCCCCGAAAAACACACCGTTCGATACATACGAAACTCTGATTTCATGACATTATCCAATACTATTATCTAAATCAATACAATATCTATTTTTTATTTTATATAGTTATTTAACCCTATTAGGACATCAAATGAATTCGTAATTGCGAATGAGAACTACCATCAGCTGTAGAATGGAATGAGGACAGAGAAAATTTGTGCCTGACCGGGATAAGTACCCGGATTCCCCGCTTATCGCAAGTGGTCGCCTTACGTTTTGGCTCTCCGTGTACGACTTACGGTCACCCGCTAACTTCTGTAAGTCGACAACCATGCGATTATGATCTGTACTCGCACATCCATGACGTATGTTCCCGTACAGGGCAGACGTTGTACTTGAAAGTTGCTTGTCTGGTATCGGTAGACAAACACGATATTGTAGTGCCTGTATTTTTCTGATTACGATCCAGCGTTCCTTTGGACATGCAAGCATTCAAAGTGCACGTTTCAAGAACGGAGATGCTTTCGCTGTTGAAGGCCGTGAGACGAAGGATAGATTTTTGTAGCTGAGTGTTTCCCAATTGTACTTCCTAATATCGTGTCGGAACTCCTATCGCCCGGCGCAGTGCAGCAAAAGTGTCATGTACTCAAAAAGTCGCTGGTAGTCCCCTACACAAATACTGAGCCATGGAGTCTCTATAGCCATCCATAACTGCGGAAGTCGTGTCGATGCAGAATTTTGTGCTCTAATGGACCTATCGATTATGTACCACAAATGTTCGATGAAATTCATGTCAGGCGATCTGGATGGCCCAGCCGTTTGCTCGAAATGTCCAGAATGATCTTCAAACCAATTGCGAACAACTGTCACTCCCTGTCATGGCGCATTGTCATCCACAAAAAATCAATCCCTGTTTGGAACAAGAAGTCCAGGAATAGCTGAAAATGGTCATCAAACAGCGTATCGTAACCAGAGAACCCAGTTCATTCCATGTAAACAAAGGCCACGCCATTATGGTGCCACCACCAGCTTGCTCAGCACCTTGTTCACAGCTTGGTTTCGTGGCTTTGTGTGATCTGCGCCACACTCAGCTCGTATAAACTAAAATGGGGAGTCATCTGACAAGGCCACGGTTTCCAGTTGTCGAAGGTCCAACCAATATGGTCACGAGGCTAGGAGACGTGCTGCAGGCCATGTAGTGCTGTTAGCAAATGCACTCACGGTTTGGCGTCTATTATCACAGCCCATGAACGCCAGATTTCGCCGAAATGTGTTAACGGATACTTTCGTCGTACGTCCAACACTGATTTCGGTGGCAGTGTTGCTTGTCTGTTAGCGCTAAAAACGCTACGCAAACGCCGCTGTTCTCGGTCGTTAAATGAAGGCCGTCGGCCACTGCATGACTGGTCCACTAGTATCTAACTGAAATGTTACAGATTGATTGCAGATCTGTAGATAGGTGAACTGTTTATAGTTTGATCCCTGAATGTGACTATCTGTTCTCACCCGCGGAGATTTATGACTGACGAAGCGTGAAGCTGTACGCCTGTTAGAGGAGAGGCAAGTTTAGCAATGTGCATTTCAATATGCGGTTCCGTCGCTTTCGTCCATTTTTCCCTTGTCGGTTTCCACGAGGAGGGCGTACAACTCAGAATGAGACATCATATTTACTTCCATTTTCGTAAGCAGAGATTTTTGTGGAACAGAATTTACTTCGCGTTTCTGTAGCACGCACACTTGCTGTGTGTGTCCTGATTTACGGCACTATTGGTGAGGGAGAAAGGAGTTTTTGCGGCGGTCCGTTACACAACGTTTCACACTAGACTCTGGCAGCTTTAAACTGGGCGAGGACACGGTTGGTCGCCTCACGCTGTGGTCATCTGTTGTTACCTGTGGTGGCGATCGCCTCGTGTTATATGAAACGAGGGCGGCTACTAGCTATCCGCGGTCAGTGTTGCAACGACAGGCACTTTAAGGTTAAGTTCATAGTAGTCTTGAACTTAGAGAGCTCCGATTAGTTTAAGCATGTCAGTAAGACCAAGGTTGTGATACTTTAGAATCCCAGACCATATTTTGTTTCAGGAAAGGTTTGAATAATGGTGCCGCGAAGTGTTTCGTCTTGAAACGAAGCTTCACAAGAGCAATTTAATTTACACATCCTTAGCATGCCCTTGAGTTCAGCGATATATACCTTGTAAGACTGGTTATTACGACGACGAATAGGAAAGAAAATTGGAAGCGAACAGCAGCTACGTGAATCTGGGCTTCAAAGAAGTCAGTCAGTTTGCTGCCAAGGTCTTCGTGTTAGGATTTGGGCCTCTGAGAGAAAAACTTCATACGCAACCTAAAAATGTACACTCCTACCCACAAAAGAAAGAGATAGCATCGTATTTCACGTCATAGATTGTACGCTGCGAAATGTTTTTCTAGCTGCAGGCAGCAATCTGTCCATTGCTGTCGTTTATCAGCAAAAGTGCGGGACGAAGGAGGCGGCATCTGACCACCGGCATTTTGTGCTTCAGTCGTTGAAGTATGCTGAGTGTCCATCGATCTGGCTACAGCCATTAGCAAAGACGTAATTTGTTGGTACTGAATCGGAATAACTGCGCCGAGTGACTGCTCTCCAGCAGTTGCCATTACATACACCATCGGCGGTTCACGTAAAATCTTACCAATGTGTTACAATGTGGTGGTCTGTAGCTTTTTGACTTATAAGAGTAGTATTCGTACCTAAACAGAAAATATTAATTTTGCGTGCATAAACTGAACTGTCTAAATTATTTAAATTTTATAATTATTTGTTTAACACTGCGAGTAATAACATAAAATGAGAGAGAAAAGGTAAGGCAACCAGTAGCAACTACCAACTTGCTATTCGTCGCACTTAACCGTTCCTTTTTTTTTTTTTTAGTAATAGCTTGGCATAGCAGAGTGGGCCGGGGTTGTGCTCGGAGATCTGGCTCAATGTAGGGCTCAAGCGAAATCCTCGTCATTCAGTTGGGGGGACGGGTTCATGCAACATACTGCCCAGAAAGTTTGCAAAGTACGTTTTGTATTTTGAGTGACGCCGGATGATCTCATGTTCTTCTAGCAGATAGAGCGAACAATGTTCTGGTAGATAGAGTGATTAACCCGTGCCAGACATCACGGTCCGTGAGAGCAGTTAGTGCGATGCGTGTCCTGCAATCCATCGGACTGCCGACGTCTCCTATGGAGGGGGAGGGAGGGGTGGAACGCGTTTGAGAAGAATAAAGCGTGATCGCGGAGTCGTCGGTGCGTTGGGGGAGTGCCATGATGTGTTGAGTCAGCCACCAAACGTCTTTTGCCTCACCGCACTGCAGGCGATGGTCGTCGTGTCCAGCATTCCACATGTAATACAGAGTGGGAATCGACTATGCGAATGTTTTACAACCGTCAACGTCGGCGTGTGACTGTCATGTGATTGAAAAATGTATATCCAGACGATCTCGCTGCCATAGTGAGGGGAGGCTTATGGACAGCTCCGCAGATCAGTCGTCAATCTCTCGTTGGGTATTTAGGTTCCACAATGTGTCTGCCGTGATAACGCCTCAAGTATCGATATATTTCGTTAGTGGTGGGGATCCCTGCGGAAGATATTTGTGACCGAACATAACTACACTACTGGCCATTAAAATTGTTACACCACGAAGAAGCTGTGTACAGACGAGAAATTTAACAGACAGGAAGAAGACGCTGTGATATGCAAATGATTAGCCTTTCAGAGCATTCACACAAGGTTGGCGCCGGTGGCGACACCTACAACGTGCTGACATGAGGAAAGTTATCAACCGATTTCTCATACACAAACAGCAGTTGACCGGCATTGCCTGGTGAAACGTTGTTGTGATGCCTCTTGTAAGGAGGAGAAATGCGTACCATCACGTTTCCGACTTTGATAAAAGTCAGATTGTAGCCTATCGCGATTGCGGTTTATAGTATCGCGACATTGCTGCTCGCGTTGGTCGAGATCCAATGACTGTTAGGAGAATATGGAATCGGTGGGTTCAGGAGGGTAATACGGAACGCCGTGCTGGATCCCAACGGCCTCATATCACTAGCAGTCGAGATGACAGGCATTTATCCGCATGGCTGTAGCGGATCGTGCAGCCACGTCTAGATCCCTGAGTCAACACATGGGGACGTTTGCAAGACAACAACCATCTGCACGAACAGTTCGACAACGTTTTCAGCAGCAAGGACTATCAGTTCGGAGACCATGGCTGTGGTTACCCTTGACGCTGCATCACACACAGGAGCGCCTGCGATAGTGTACTCAACGACGAATCTGGTTGCACGGATGGCAAAACGTCATTTTTTCGGATGAATCCAGGTGCTGTTTACAGCATCATGATGGTCGCATCTGTGTTTGGCGAAATCGCGGTGAACGCACATTGGAAGCGTGTATTCGTCATCGCCATACTGGCGTATCACCCGACGTGATGGTATGGGGTGCCATTCGTTACATGTCTCGGTCACCTCTTGTTCGCATTGACGGCACTTTGAACAGAGGACTTTACATTTCAGATGTGTTACTACCCGTGGCTCTGCCCTAAATTCTATCCCTGCAGAACCCTATATTTCAGCAGGATAATGCACAACCGCATGTTGCAGGTCCTGTACGGGCCTTTATGGATGCAGAAAATGTTCGACTGCTGCCCTGGCCGGCACATTCTCCAGATCTCCACCAATTGAAAACGTCTGGTCAATGGTGGCCGAGCAACTGGTTCGTCACAATACGCCAGGCAATTCTCTTGATGAACTGTGGTATCGTGTAGAAGCTGCATGGGCAGCTGTACCTGTACACATCATCCAAGCTCTGTTTGACTCAATGCCCAGGCGTATTAAGGCCGTTATTACGGACAGAGGTGGTTGTTCTGGGTACTGATTTCTCAGGATCTATGCACCCAAATTGCGTGAAAATTTAATCACATGTCTGTTCTAGTATAATATATTTGTCCAGTGAATACACGTTTATGATCTGCATTTCTTCTTGGTGTGGCAATTTTAATGGCCAGAGGTGTAAAATAAACAAAGAATCTTGGGATGAAGAAGGCATTATAGTGCCAACCGCCAAGGTTGTTCTAAGGACGGGCGAAGGAGAACGTCGAAGATCGCCGCCGTGATGGCGTGTTGCCGTTGGTTCCAGGCCTGTACCATGGCTCACTGGTGTAGAGCGAGAGCCTTGTTCCACACATTCGTGATATTAAATCCTCCAAATAGTATGATAAAGTCTTGTATTTGGCCTTAAACAGGACCCCTTGGCAGACATAGCAATCAAAGGCCGCCATCAACCTGTCAGCAATACCATTTGGCAATGCCAAGTGTGGCAGGAGTAAGGCAAGATGAACATTGGTATGTTACACCCTTTGGAGCAAGGCGTGGGTTCGGAGCGAATTGTTGCGTATGTGCAGTCGAACTTGCTGGAGCATCGCCGGTGATTGCTGTAGCGGTCGGGTGAACAATGCTCCTAAGCATCGCATCATGTCCACCGTCGTAAACGAGCTGTGTAGAGAGTCCAGCCTCCACCTAATGTGCACAATCTTCGTTTTATTCGTGTTGATCCTGCTTCCAGCCCCCAAGCCATATGGGGTAAGAAGGTTTTTCTTTCTCCGACCGGACGGGTATCATCAAGTCATTTGCATATGCACGACACATGAAGGATCTCTCACGGAACCGCACGCCCATAAAATCTGTCGAAGAGTCTGCATCGAAGGTCCAGTTCTGTTGCATACAGCGCCATCGACAAAGGATATCCTTGCCTAACTGAGCTACAAACAGAATGGTGCCTGTCTCCCTGCAACTGACTCCCACCACCGAATGACAGCCGCGAAGGAGGCACATGAGAACGGTAGTGAAATCCTGGGTATCGCCGTGCGTCGCATGGTAGAGTCAAGGAAATCATGGTTGATCCTGTCAAATGCACGATAAAAATCAACTGACATGAACGCCGCTGGCTGGGACATGCTTCTATCATAGCAATGATGTGAGGGTATTCACCTTAAACACAGTCAATGTTGTTCCGAGCCCCTAGATAAGCCTGGACTGAGGGTTGAATATTGGATATTACAGTCTTGAGCCTTGTCATCAACATTCGTGCAAAGATTTTACAGTCAATACTGAGCATAGCCAACGGTCGGAACTCATGGGTACTGACGCTCCCCGCCGAGTTTGGTATTGCCATTCCCTCCTGAATTGCCAGGGCGTAGTCACTCATTCTATTCGGATCAACAACATGAGTAACTTAAAAGTAGATATCCTCGGAGTAGTGAAGCAACTTAAATTACTTAATAAAATCAATTCTTCTGGGCCGGCTGTATACCAATTAGGTTCCTTTCAAAGTACGCTGATGCAGTAGTTCCATACTTAATAATCATATACAACCGCTCACTCGACGAAAGATCGCTACCCAAAGACTGGAAAGTTGCACAGGTCACACCAATATTCATGAAAGGCAATAGGAGTAATCCACTAAATTACAGGCCCATATCATTAATGTCGACATACAGCAGGATTTTGGAACATATATTGTGTAGTAATATTATGAATTACCTCGAAGAGAACGGTCTATTGACATACAGTCAACAAGTATTTAGGAAACGTCGTTCTTGTGATACACTGCTAGCTCTTTACTCACACGAAGCACTGAGTGTTATCGACAAGGGATTTCAAACTGATTCTTAATTTCTAGATTTCCAGAAAACTTTTGACACCGTATCTCACAATCGGCTCGTAATCAAATTAAATTGGCACTTAACCCTAATAATATAAAGTGTGAGGTCATCTGCATGAGTGCTAAAAGGAAGCTGTTAAAATTCGGTTACACGATAAATGAATCAAATCCAAAGGCTCTAAATATCTAGGAATTAAGACTACGAACAACTTAAACTGGAAAGAACACGTGGAAAGTGTTGTGTGGAAAGCAAAACAAAGGCCACGTTTTTTTTTTTGGTCATCAGTCTACTGACTGGTTTGATGTGGCCCGCCAAGAATTCCTTTCCTGTGCTAACCTCTTCATCTCACTGACTGGTTTGATGGGGCCCGCCAAGAATTACTTTCCTGTGCTAACCTCTTCATCTCAGAGTAGCACTTGCAACCTACGTCCTCAATTATTTGCTTGACGTATTCCAATCTCTGTCTTCCTCTACAGTTCTTGCCCTCTACAGCTCCCTCTAGTACCATGGAAGTCATTCCCTCATGCCTTAGCAGACGTCCTATCATCCTGTCCCTTCTCCTTATCAGTGTTTTCCACATATTACTTTCCTCTCCGATTCTACGTAGAACCTCCTCATTCCTTACCTTATCAGTCCACCTAATTTTCAACATTCGTCTATAGCACCACATCTCAAATGCTTCGATTCTCTTCTGTTCCGGTTTTCCCACAGTCCATGTTTCACTACCATACAATGCTGTACTCCAGACGTACATCCTCAGAAATTTCTTCCTCAAATTAAGGCCAGTATTTGATATTAGTAGACTTCTCTTGGCCAGAAATGCCTTTTTTGCCATAGCGAGTCTGCTTTTGATGTCCTCCTTGCTCCGTCCGTCATTGGTTATTTTACTGCCTAGGTAGCAGAATTCCTTAACTTCATTGACTTCGTGACCATCAATCCTGATGTTAAGTTTCTCGCTGTTCTCATTTCTGCTACTTCTCATTACCTTCGTCTTTCTCCGATTTACTATCAAACCATACTGTGTATTCATTAGACTGTTCATTCCGTTCAGCAGATCATTTAATCCTTCTTCACTTTCACTCAGGATAGCAATGTCATCAGCGAATCGTATCATTGATATCCTTTCACCTTGTATTTTAATTCCACTCCTGAATCTTCCTTTTATTTCCATCATTGCTTCCTCGATGTACAGATTGAACAGTAGGGGCGAAAGGCTACAGCCTTGTCTTACACCCTTCTTAATATGAGCACTTCGTTCTTGATCGTCCACTCTTATTATTCCCTCTTGGTTGTTATACATATTGTATGTGACCCGTCTCTCCCTATAGCTTACCCCTAATTTTTTCAGAATCTCGAACAGCTTGCACCATTTTATATTGTCGAACGCTTTTTCCAGGTCGACAAATCCTATGAAAGTGTCTTGATTTTTCTTTAGCCTTGCTTCCATTATTAGCCGTAACGTCAGAATTGCCTCTCTCGTCCCTTTACTTTTCCTAAAGCCAAACTGATCGTCACCTAGCGCATTCTCAATTTTCTTTTCCATTCTTCTGTATATTATTCTTGTAAGCAGCTTCGATGCATGAGCTGTTAAGCTGATTGTGCGATAATTCTCGCACTTGTCAGCTCTTGCCGTCTTCGGAATTGTGTGGATGATGCTTTTCCGAAAGTCAAATGGTATATCGCCAGACTCATATATTCTACACACCATCGTGAATAGTCGTTTTGTTGCCACTTCCCCCAATGATTTTAGAAATTCTGATGGAATGTTATCTATCCCTTCTGCCTTATTTGACCGTAACTCCTCCAAAGCTCTTTTAAATTCCGATTCTAATACTGGATCCCCTATCTCTTTTAAATCGACTCCTGTTTCTTCTTCTATCACATCAGACAGATCTTCACACTCATAGAGGCTTTCAATGTATTCTTTCCACCTATCTCCTCTCTCCTCTGCATTTAACAGTGGAATTCCCGTTGCACTCTTAATGTTACCACCGTTGCTTTTAATGTCACCAAAGGTTGTTTTGACTTTCCTGTATGCTGAGTGTGTCCTTCCGACAATCATATCTTTTTCGATGTCTTCACATGTTTCATGCAGCCATTTCGTCGTAGCTTCCCTGCACTTCCTATTTATTTCATTCCTCAACGACTTTTATTTCTGTATTCCTGGCATAAAACTTCGAAGATGCAACAGATCTATTGAAGATAATGCCTATACTAAGCTTGTTCGTCCGATTTTGGAGTACTGCTGCATGGTGTGGGATCGATTAACTCAGTATACCTAGAAAGTTCAAAGAATGGCTGCACGTTTTATATCATCGAGAAATAGTGGAGATAGTGTCACGAACAAGATACAGGATTTGGGGTGGAAATGATTGATACAATGACGTTTCACTTTGCGATGGGATCTTCTCACGAAATTACAATAATCAACTTTGTCGTCCGATTGGAAAATATTTTGTTGACGCCAATCTACAATGAGAGAATCGATTAACGTAATAAAATAAGGGAAATCAGAACTCGTACTGAAAGGTGTATGTGTATTCCACTCGGGAATGGAATAATAGAGAATTATTGTGAAAGTAGTTCGATGAACTCTTTGCTAGGCAATTAAGATTGATTTGCAGAGTATATATATATATATATATATATATATATATATATATATATATATATATATATATATATATATATCAAGATGAAGCCGAAGACACGAAGCCGACAAGAAGCATGGACAGAGGACCGGAAACAGAAACACGGCGAGCGATTGAGGGAAGTTTGGGCAGCAAGGATGGCAGCAAAAGGAACTGGCCATGTAGTTTAGTCCAAATGCGCTCTTTAAGGGCAAAACACCAATAATAATTATATATATATATATATATAGCCGGCCGGAGTGGCGGTGCGATTCTGGGCGCTACAGTCTGGAGCCGAGCGACCGCTCCGGTCGCAGGTTCGAATCCTGCCTCGGGCATGGATGTGTGTGATGTCCTTAGGTTAGTTAGGTTTAATTAGTTCTAAGTTCTAGGCGACTGATGACCTCAGAAGTTAAGTCGCATAGTACTCAGAGCCATATGATCCTATATATATATATATATATATATATATATATATATATATATATATATATATATATATATATATATATATATCAACACCCACTGGGACATCATGAGATCCGCAAATACGCGATAAGATTCGAGTGTCAACCCATTTGGCCCAGGGGATCTTCTTTCCGACGAACGGGAGGCCGTAATGCTCCACAAACCTTGCAGCAATCATCCGTGGGCCGATCATCCGTGTCATAAAGCACTGTATCAACGACAGGCGATTAAACACATCTTCCCTGGAGACACGAACAATTGAAATACGTTCTCCATCGTCGTTGTCCAAGCACCTAGCACGGATCGAAAGTCCCTCCACTCGATGTCTTGTGACCGTTAAACCGCACGCCAGAATACGATGGACTTCGTCTTTAAGCTCAGGCGACGCAGCCCTGAAGGACAGGTGACGAGGCAACACGTAGTAATATTCAATTGCTTCTCTGAGAAATCCTGATTTTTCCTTGACGTAATTTATGAAAGCCCTTTGTATTGACGGTTTTGCACATTATAGCCACCATGAAAGAATCGTAAGATGCACCAGGAGACAGCTAGTGTTTGTCTGCCACATTTCTGCTACCCATAGGCGACATTCAGAATCCACTAATAAGGATGAATTAAATTTCCACGAACTACGGCTCCACCAGAGCTCCTCTCATGGAAGGGTTGACCTGCATAAATATACAAGGTGACCCATAAAGCTGCGGGCCAATGTTCAGCGGCCAGCATGTGATCTCCTAGTCCGTAAGAAACATAAATACAATCCAGTCTGCTCACTGAGTGGCTAGGAAAAATCTTGTAGCTCTCAAGCTACTCATGGACTTTTACCGATGTGTCCATTAGTGCCGTGTTTCGGTAGTCCGTGCACAGTGCATGGCAAATTAAAATTCGGGGTTTCATCCTACGACGTGAGAACACAATTAAAATCCCCTCCTATCAAGATGTGATCATCATATCTGCCACGGGATAGGGGCGCAAGCTTTTCCGAGTGGAACTGCGCACGTGTCCATCGATTGTCAGATCCAGAGAGTGCATAGGTATTAACAGTATGAATGCCGTTCACGGTCATCGCCAAACTGTGCGCCAAAGATAATCGAGTCGACATAAAAGTTTTATGGGTATGGTACCGCGTCATAATGTAAAAACTACTGCTGCTGTAGAAAAACCAACGTTTCGGCCATGGCTGCAGCGGCCTTCTTCTGGGTCTAATGGTGCGTTCTAGCTATGCAGTGACCTTTATATTTTGTTGTTACTGTTCAGTGCGCATGCCATTACGTCATAATTTTAAAAAGGTAGTTATTTTCATTGGTCAGTTAAGGAAGAAGGAGAGGGAACTTTATTTTAATAGGTTATTACGGTGGAGGGAGAACGTAACCTGTGTTGTCTATTGGCTCTTGTGTTTTGTGCCATGATTGGTGGTCACTGTCGAATGAGAAGCTGGCTGCTGTTTACCAACTGCTGGACGTCGGCCGCGTGGCGGCAGTTACTCTCCTGTAGTGCTCGTGCCTCGTCTTGACAGTGCGATCTGTTGGGCTCTGATTGCTGGCAGCCAAGATGGGGCAAGCCTGAGTCCATCCTCCCTATACATGTTATTAGGGTGTTTAAGTATTTCGATGGACTCTCTGATTTTGCGTTTCGTCATAACTAGCTACTTAGCCAACACAGAGGCTTCGCTAAATTTATTTCTTTTCCGCAGTCTTGCTGATGTTCTGCCACTGCGGATTTGTTGTGTTGCCATAGACGAATGTAGCGCTCGAGGTCACACACCGGAATCCCAGACCGGACCAAGATCGCCATGTCTGGACTCGGCGCTGGGTTCTTGTTATAGCCACGCACGTCGGGGAGGACAGCATTGCAGATTTCCAGCAACAGCAGGATATCGACGTCCGTGGCGTAGATCATGTACCGGGAAACTTTCAGCATCGGAAGCAGCCGTACGCTATTAATGTTCGCTGTTCCCATCTTAGTTCTTCGTCGTCGTCATGCTCGTGTCATGTCATTATAAAATGTACAGACTATAGTCCACTATTCATACACAAAGGGGGCGTCCTTCCATTGTTTTCGCTCTGTGGTGTGTGTCCTGCAAGTGAGTCATCATCAACTATACCTCTTCGACTTGTTGTGCCCTGTCACATTGGTTATCAATTCCAGAAACACCCACTTCTGCATTTCGATATGATTGCCCGGACGCTGTCACTAGTACAGTATCGGGTCTATCGTTGTCTATGAAGAGGAACGGTCTGAAAGAATATCCGGTCAGCATCCGAAGGCATCCATTTCGACGTCCTCTAAAGGAACATGTTCCACGTCCGATGTCCCTTCGGCTCGAAGATCTCCTGTGTCTCCTAGGCTACGGGAGGACATGTCGTCTGGACTACGGCGGCACTTCTTGCGAAGCTTCGGCGACCTTTGTTTTCGCACCCTGCCCTCTGCCTCACGTTATTCACCAGGCGCTCGTCGACCCATTGCTGCTGCCATCCTCCCCACACCGCGTGCTACGTGTCAGTCCCTCTCTCGTCTGCCGAGAATGGGGTGTAGGGGTGTCCACCTCTTCAGCTCCCTGCTCCACTAACTCGGTCCGCTCTTGCGTCAACACGTCCGTGTCACACTCTGATCGCGGCAACACCTCCTGTAGACAAATACGTCGTCGTCAGTTGTGTGGAAATTTCTCGGTGTGGCGCTTATCCACGTGGCAGTTGCATGATACGGCACTGTACGCATTCAGAGCGGATATGTCCTTCTCCACCACAGTCCGTAAGAAACACAAATCCGATCCAGTCTGCTCGCCGAGTGGCTAGTAAAATATCTTGTAGCTCTCACACTGTCATGGATTGTTTTCGATGTGTCCATTATGTCGTGTTTCGGCAGTCCGTGCGACGTGCATAGCAAATTCGGGGTTTCATCCTTCGACGTGAGAGCAGAATCAAAATCCCCTCCTATGAAAATGTGATCATATCTGCCACAGAATAGGGGCGCAAGCTCCTCCGAGTGGAGATGCTCACGCTGGCCGCTGTAAGTCACAATAGCTCGTCCTCCTCCAATATATAAGTATGAAGCGATCTGTTTGACAATGACGATTTGCACTTGTCGGACGCCGTTCAGCACTGGATAGGTTGGTTGGTTGGTTTGGGAGATTAAAGGGACCAGACTGCTAGCACTGGACAGGTACTAAAACTCGCCCAGAGTCCAGACGTATGACTGGGTACCGTCCCATACCGTCGCAGCGATTCAATAACCATCGCTTCTGGTACGTCCAACTGCAGTTCAGGAATCCGAATGACCCTCACTCCCAAGCCTGAAGGAACCCTGATATATCGCTGATACGACCATCACGCAGCTGACGATGACGTACATGTCGCGGCAATAGTTCTCTCACATGCCATTTTATGGATCATCTTGACGTACATTGCGCTGGTTACAGTGGATAGGTGTATCCCAATGAGGTCTGTAACAGATAAACGAATCTCATCCCTCAAAAAACGCTGGGTTTCATAATTATTGATATTCTTTTTCAAAAGTAAATTGAATCGTTATCATTCTGAAATTAGGTGCTATATCGATCTATTCGGACAACACGCCCTAGTATCAGCGGCGTAAACGTTTCCTCTACCACGAGCGCTCGTAGCCGGGACATTAGGTTCGAACCGCATTGCCTAATGCCGACTTTGATTTACTATCGTGCCGTTCCAAATCGTTTTGCTCAAAATTTCCTCATTCTCTACGCGAAAATCCTTAACGAGCGTTTTACCTTTTCCTATAGCACACTCAGGCGAAATAAACTAGAAACTTGGAAGGGGCATTTACCTGCTTCTGTTCACATTCTTTGAACCAAATCGACGAGCCTCTTACACCGCCCTCCTGTTGTTAGATTTACATTTTCATCTTTACCTAACCCCTTAAATGTCTCTTTCTCCTGTAAGATCTGTTGGGAAATGACATCTTTTGAAGAATATCTACAGAACACACTTTGATACATAGAGAACGTATTAATCTTATTTGTTCAGGGCTTGTTTGAGCCTTTTAGGCCATCCTCAATTGTTGTTGGGGTTCTGCAATAGAAAACTATACCTCACATATTGAAATGTTAGCGCCTGTTCATTTTGGTTCATAAAAGCTGTCCAAAAAGACATTTAACATTGCGAGAAATAAAATAAAACGAAAAAAGCTGATAATAGCAGAAATTGAGCACGGTCAAGAAATTACCAATTAGTGCAGCTAACCACCCACCCACCCACAGAGCCTTTACTGCCAGCAATCCTCGAAAGCCCCTCATACTCAAGGTTACATCCAGTTCCAAATTTAGTGACATACTGCGTGAACAACACAGCACTCATAGTGCCAGAAGGAGGATGGCGTGATATCAGAGCATGTGCAGTTGGAAACAGTAGCTGCGTCCCATCTCTAAGTTGATTGTAGCGCCACTGATCATCATTTCAGCACTCTACAATGGTTTCTAGTTATCTCGGAGAGAGCGCTGCATCCTCTTTATTTGCATCCTAGCATGCATTCGAGTAGAAATGGCGCATTGTTACTACGATTCTTAGAGGAGTGGTTTTAGTGGAATTTATGTCTCACATTCAAACAGAAATAGACAGTTTTAGTGGGAAATTTACATTGTGCTGTAGCGCATTAGCACCTACCGGCCACCATTGGCATACAAAATTTAAAGACACTGTAAAATTTATTCCATACAAAAAAAAGCATATGGAAAGTTACACGAATTTTCGACAAGTGTCACACTTAAGCACCAAACACATTGCCAATGGATATCTGATGGGTTGGTAGTTGAAGTGTGCAATGTAACTGATCAGCCACAAAATCGTGACCACCTATCTAACAGCAGGGATGTCCAGCTTTGGCGTGGATAACAGCGGCGACGCGTCGGCCCTGCCAAGTCGTTCGCAGGCACTACATTTGCACCCACGAGTCACCTCATTCCGGGGAGGGAGCGATGTGTTTCATCAGATCTGGCGAGCTGGGGGCCAACACATCAATTGGAACGCACCACTGTGTTCCTCGCACCACTCCATCACACTCCTGGCCTTGTGACATGGGGCATCCTCTTGTTGAAAAATGCTACTGCTCATCGTCACGAAGCGGTGTAAGTGGTCCGCACCCAGTGTACGACACTCCTTGGCCGTGATGGTGCCTTGGTCGAGCTCCACTGGACCAATGGATGCCCATGTGACTGTTTTCCACAGCATAATGGAGCCGCCGCCGCTTGTGTCCATCCCGCAGCGTACATGTCAGGGAGCTGTTCCCCTGCAGGACGACGGATCGTGCCCTCCCAACGGCATGATGAAGAAGGTATCAGGATTCATTGGACCATACGATGCTCTGCCACTGTGACTGCGTCCAGTGCCCATGGTCACGTGCCCACTTCAGTCGCAGTTGCCGGTGTGCTGGTGCTAACGTTAGCACCTACATCAGGTCGTCGACTGCGGAGGCCCATCGTCAGGAGTGTTCGGTGCACTGTGGGTTCAGACACACTTGTCCTCTGCGCATCACTAAAGTCTGATGTTAGTTCCGCTACAGTTCGGCGCCTGTTCTATTTGACCTGTCTGCCCAGGCTGCGACGTGAGACATCTTGTAATGAGGGATGGCCCGCCCAGCTCCTTTGATCCGCCACGTGTTGAAGGCACTCACCACAGCACCTTTTCAACACCCGACAAGTCGTCCAGTTTCCGAAATGCTCATGCCGAGCCTTCTGGCTATCACAATCAGACCTCGGTCAAACTGCGACAGATCGCGGGACTTCACCAGTCTACACACGGACAGCACGCTCACTGATAATACATGCACAGTGCGTGCGTCTGACTAGCAGTAGTTCCTAGTCGAGTGACGGTGCTGTCTCCTGAACGGGGTGTATCGATAGTAGGTCGGTGCCCTTAATGTTGCAGCTGACTTGTGTGGGTAGTCAGACGTCTCCAACAAGGTAACACGTTAATAAATTTGTTTACAATATGTACACTTAATTACAGAAATATACACTACTGGCCATTACAATTGCTGCACCACGACGATGACGTGCTACAGACGCGAAATTTAACAGACAGGAAGAAGGTGCTGGGATATGCAAATGATTAGCTTTTCAGAGCATTCACACAAGGTTGGCGCCGATGGCGACACCTACAACGTGCTAACATGAGCAAAGTTTCCAACCAATTTCTCATACACAAACAGCATTTGATCTGCGTTGCCTGGTGAAACGTTGTTGTGCTGCCTCGTGTAAGGAGGAGAAAATGCGTACCATTACGATTCCGACTTTGATAAAGGTCCGATTCTAGCCTATCGCGATTGCGGTTTATCGTATCGCGACATTGCTGCTCGCGTTGGTGGAGATCAAATGACTGTAGCTGAATATGGAATCTGTGGGTTCATGAGGGTAGTACGGAACGCCGTGCTGGATTACAAAGGCCTCGTATCGCCAGCAGTTGAGATGACAGGCATCTTATCCGCATGGTTGTAACGGATCGTGCAGCCACGTCTCGATCGCTGAGTCAACAGATGGGGACGTTTGCAAGACAACAACCATCTGCACGAACAGTTCGACGACGTTTGCAGCAGCATGCACTATGAGCTCGGAAACCATGGCTGCAGTTACCCTTGACGCTGCATCACAGACAGGAGCGCCTGCGATGGTGTACTCGACGACGAACCTGGGCGCACGAATGGCAAAACGTCACTTTTTCGGATGAATCCAGGTTCTGTTTATAGCATCATGACGGTCGCATCCGTGTTTGGCGACATCGCGGTGAACGCACATTGGAAGAGTGTATTCGTCATCGCCATACTGGCGTATCACCCGGCGTGATCGTATGGGGTGCCATTGGTTACACGTCTCGGTCACTTCTTGTTGGCATTGACGGCACTTTGAACAGTGGACGTTACATTTCAGATATGTTACGACCCGTGGCTCTACCCTTTATTCGATCCCTGCGATATCCTACATTTCAGCAGGATAATGCACGACCGCATGTTGCAGGTCCTGTATGGGCCTTTCTGGATACAGAAAACGTTCGAGTCCTGCCCTGGCCAGCACATTCTCCAGATCTCTCACGAATTGAAAACGTTTGTTCAATGGTGGCCGAGCAACTGGGTCGTCACAATACTCTAGTCACTACTCTTGATGAACTGTGGTATCGTGTTGAAGCTGCATGGGAAGGTGTACCTGTACACGCCATCCAAGCTCTGTTTGACTCAATGCTGAGGCGTATCAAGGCCGTTATTACGGCGAGAGGTGGTTGTTCTGGGTACTGATTTCTCAGGATCTATGCACCGAAATCGCGTGAAAATGTAATCACATATCAGTTCTAGTATAATATGTCTAATGAATACCCGTTTATCATCTGCATTTCTTCTTGGTGTAGCAATTACAATGACCAAAAGTGTACTTAATTTTGAAGTGCTGTTCGTCCTTCTGTTGTGCTGAGTTATATAGAGTGACGGTAATGTGCTTGATATAAACAGATGGTCTTGAATGCAGATAAGTCACTAACAGTTTAGTTACGTTGTATCACGTTGATGTAGTTTGCTCACTGCAGTCTTCGTACTAATGATGCTAAGAACCCGAAGATTCACTGCGTCCTGGTCCAAGTTCTGAGTGTGTCAGTTCAAAATGACGCGTCTGCAGTGAGGTGATGTGAATTTAGCATCCTCTGGTGGCGAGTACGTGTGGCGCCTCCCATCGAAGATAGCTCCTGAATTAAGCGTGAGCTCCCAGGTGGCGCGCTGGAGGGAATTCATGAAAGTGGCGTCCCTCTTCTGCGTAGCTACGAGAGGTGTGTGACTCGCGGGGTGCAGTCGACGAAGGTGCTATCGACAGCACATCTCTTGGTATGAAGCGTGGATCCGCAGCTTTGTCTCGTTTCCCTTTACGCAAGACTTTACAGTTCTTCAAGGATCCGGAATTACCCTGAAAGGGTAACTGCAGACCATGGTATGACATAATAAAAAACGCACTGTCCGATTTTACCGTGATTAGCATTTGGAAGCTGGAAATTTC
This sequence comes from Schistocerca serialis cubense, assembly GCF_023864345.2. Lineage (NCBI taxonomy): Eukaryota > Metazoa > Arthropoda > Insecta > Orthoptera > Acrididae > Schistocerca > Schistocerca serialis. The sequence continues at coordinate 60,602,575 of NC_064644.1, read as the reverse complement.
GTAGTAATAGTCGCGAGAAACTGAGATCTATCTAATGACTTTGTTAGTTATGAAACCATTACATGCATGATTAACGTTATTAACTTCTAAACAGAATGGCATATCGATATCAAAATATGAAGCGGACATTTTATTTTAAATGTTCATGGCGAAGGTAACACTATTATGTAGCTATATTCAAGTTCCTAGTACGAGGGGCGCTCAATATTATTAATATAGCACATTTTTTCTGGGTGTAAGTTGGTTTTATCCAAGATTCCAGTACACTATGTTATCCCCACTCTTTCAGGTACAAACCCATCTTTTTCAACATAATCTCCGTTCAGCGTGTTGGCCTTAGGCAGCCTTTCTGGGAGGGCCTTTATGACCGCAAGGTTCCACTCTAATGGTCGACGTCGATGCCAGCATCGTGCTGCGTCAGTAACCCACTCTCCTTCCTGTAGACTATATCCTTCATTGGGCCAAACAGATGGAAGTTGGGATGTGCGAGATCCGACTTGTAGGGTGGACGAGAAAGAGCAGTCCAGTGAAGTTTTGTGAGTCCTCTTAGGTACGCAGACTTGTGTGAGGCCTTGCGTTCTCGTGGAGAAGGACAAATTCGAACACGCTGAAGTTTCCCCAATTTTCAGAGGGTAGCGTAATACAGCTCAGAGTCGATCGTTACACCAGGACGAACCCCTCTAGAGTGCGAGCTCACTGTCGTCATGCTCTTACCGGCTGAAAGCGCGGCTTTGAACTGTTCGTTCGGAGGAGAGGTGGTGTAGCGTCACTCCATGGATTGCCACTTTGTTTCCAGTTGTAAGCCACGAACTCATGTTGGATCACCTGTGACAATGTTCGATGCTCAGCCCCTTACAGCTTCATCAAGATTCTACTATACTTATAGCGGCTGCCGTAGACAGATGTCCCACAGTGTCATTGGAATGAAAATTACACTGCTCGCCACTCGAAGCGTTGAACGTGGCTTGTCTCTCATATAAAGCTGACTGGAACCCACTTGTCGATATGGCTGATCAGCACACAGCCTCATGTATCAATGAACCAATGGAACTCGGGAAAAACGGCGCCGAAAATCTAAATCAATGAATACCGGTGCGATGCTACAATTGTATTTGGCATTAAGTTTGTCCCTATCAGCGTTTTCTACAAGAACACAAAGACTAGGCTATTAAAGATGGAACAAAAACGCAAACTGGAAGAAGGAAAGGTAACGAAGCTAGCCAAGTTCTTTGCAAAGGAAACATCCCGCCATTCGACTTAAGCGATTCGGGGAAATTACACATAACTCAAATTTAGATGGAACTGCGGGGATTTCAACCATTGTCTTCACAAATATGAGAAAAATGTTTAGTTCATATTATAAAGCCTGCCGGTGTGGCCGTGCGGTTCTAGGCGCTTCAGTCTGGAACCGCGTGACCGCTACGGTCGCAGGTTCGAATCCTGCTTCGGGCATGGATCTGTGTGATGTCCTTAGGTTAGTTAGGTTTAAGTAGTTCTAAGTTCTAGGGGACTGATGACCTCAGAAGTTAAGTCCCATAGTGCTCAGAGCCATTTGAACCAACCATATTATAAACTTATTGTTTATGCGTCCCAAAAATATTTTCACAAGAGTATACAGATTACTCGTAAAATTTTACATATCGCATCATTCACTGCCTGTGGTTAGCCTGATGCACACTTTTCGTTCAGCGTGAAAGCCATCTCTGAAATCTCTCCGGTCCTCGCGCTAACTCTTCCTTGAGTAATCCATAATATTTATCAACAGACCCTGTATTTTTCACAGTATTCCTCCATCTACGCTATTCCAACTGCAGACTTGTACGAACTATTTTCTCTCCCAAGGAAAGATCTGTTGGTAACTTTTTTGAAAAGATGCTGTCATGTCAGTGCGCTTTTTCCGTATTTAGTTAACACATCACTAATGTATGAATTAAAAGTATAATGTTCAATTTAATTAACTGAGGAGAACATCGATACCCTGCATAATCTTTTACGCCTCTTTCGAACTTATGACAGAATTTTTTAAAATAGTTACATGGTTTTCTGCGTCTCACAAATTAATCTACATGTCAGTGTTTGATGGAACATCTTCGCACATTGTACATGTCTGTTAAGTACTGCCACATGAAGTAGGGGCCATATTAATAGAAACGCCATGAAAATGAAAGACCCCCTAACTGCTTTAGAGAAAGTACACTGCTGGCCACCGGAAATGCAACACCAAGAAAGACAAGAGGTAGCACAACAAAGTTTATTTTGTAGATAACATGTTGACCAAGTATCAAATGATTACGTTTACAGACGTCTGTGACATGTGGTTCCTGCCAGAATCAGTAGCCAGAGTAGCCGCCATTGTTGGAGATCACCGCTGCCACACGTCTCGGCATTGAGTCAAAGAGGCGTTGGATGTGTTTCTGGGGTACAGCAGCCCAAGCAGCTTCCACACGTTGCCAAAGATCATCTGGTGTGGCAGCTGGGGATGTAATCTGGGTCACTCGTTGAGCAACCATGGACCACATGTTTCCTATCGGCGAAAGATCCGGAGAGCGAGCCGGTCAGGGAAGCAATTCAATCTGGTTATTGACGAAGAACCTTTGGACAATGCGTGCCACGTGTGGTCGCGCATTATCCTGTTGAAATATGGCTGTGGCCGAGTCCTGAAGGTAAGGAAGGACAACTGGCTCCAGCACCTCGGATATGTAGCGCCGGCTATTTAAAGTACCGGCAATGCGTACTAGAGGCGTGCGAGAGTAATATCCAATACCGCCCCATACCATAATACCCGGTGCAAGACCAGTGTGGCGGTGCATAATGCAGCTGTCCAGCATCCTCTCTCCACGGTATCTCCACACTCGAATCCGACCATCGTGGTGCTGCAGACAGAAGCGTGCCTCGTCAGTAAAGACAACGTCATTCCATTCTGCCGTCCACATCCGCCTGTCATCACACCATTGGCGACGGAGAAGTCTGTGGTTCTGCGTCAGTGGTAGACGAAGCAATGGACGTCTTGCGGACAGACCACTCTGCTGTAAACGGCGTCGAATGGTACGCGCAGACACTGGATGATGCGTTACAGACGCAATGTGCTGTGCTATGGTTCGGGATGTCACTGAGCGATCCGTCACTGCCATGCGCACAATTTGCCTATCAGCACGTGCAGTGGTGCACCGAGGTGAATGCGATCGACCACGTCGGTCCGTCGTACCCTCCTTCATCCAACGGTCACATATCCGCATTACAGTTATTTGGTTTCGTCCAACACGACTAGCGATTTCTCTGTATGATAATCCACAATCTCGGTAAGCCACTATCCTTCCCCTGTCGAACTCGGATACTTGATCAAACGATGTTCGCTGTTGTCTACGAGGCATAACTGATCGTCTTGTGAAACAACCACAAGGTAAACACACGTGCCGAACGTACACTCGTCGAAATCGCCAAGCCTTAAATGACGCTATGAGGTGGCGCCACAGGCGCGCGTGATGTGCGTCTACGCTGAAATTCTAATCAGTTGCATATCTCATCGCTGCAAAGTCATGGTGTAAATTTCACTTGATTCGGATGCTTCCTTCAGGGTGTTGCATTAAGGTGGCCAGCAGTGTATTTAGCACCTTCATTTTCAAAAGAAAATGTTTCTCATTCTGTGATTCTGCCATTATAGGTGACGGAGAGTAACTAAAAGAAATGCGAAAAATTTATACCACGTTGGCCAGGTCGGAATTTAAACTTTGCGTTTCCTCTACACATTTTCGCGGCACCCTCTCTGTAATTGTGCTCACGATGAATGTCAACTACAAGCGTAGTGTCTAACGGAAAAAGACAGCAGCCAACTTTCTGAAAGTAAACACCACATCAGTTGAGCAATTTCCTTTTGTTACATCCCTTTTAGACTTTTTTCAGTCGTCTATTTGATATCTGTCCAACGAATAAACGAAACACACGTTTACATTTGACTGCGCAAGCAACAGTCGTACAAATGCCTTACAGTAAATACCTTACAATATTCAGTGCTTGTTATAGACCAAAACTGGTCGTAGTAAAAGATAATTTATACAGGTGCATACTAAAAATGACGTTTTAAAAATACCCAACAATCATTTCTCATTGCCACCTGAAAATCTTAACCACTTTTTTACCTCTCTTGGAGGCTAATCAGGTAACCAGTGACAGGTGTAACGCCTAAAAGCGTATGAGCAAACTGGCTGAAAATGTCAGCAACAGTTGTCTTTATAAATAAATATTGCAAAATTTCCCTACGTGCTAACGTACAAAAGTTCTGTTAATATTTGCTGCCACATGCATCTAATGAAATTTTACCATCAATCATATCAGCTATATCCAAATCAGGAATAATAACAAGCCTGTTTCACTCAATACTCTCTCGTTGTAAAGATACGGAATTTCTGGTTAAAGTAATTGGCGAGGATGAGAAGTGTTAGTGGACATAAAGCCATTGCTAAGAAAATCAGATTTGAGATGAATTCATGACAAAATATTGGAGCGTTTGTCGAGAAGAAGCAAGCTTGCGCCGAATAGTGACAAACATAGCATTTCCGTTGTCGGCCTTAACCTTCCCCCAAGAATAAGAGAACGATAGGACGTACATTAATATCATAGTTTCGTGGAGCAAGCCCGACGTGAAGGAAAAATGAAAGAAAAATAATAAAACATTGCGTGGAAAGTAAAAAGATAAGAACACTATCCTTAATGATGGTGGTGCTTCCCGTAAAAACTGACATAAGATTCGAAAGCAGCGATCAGCCTTTTTTTTCTTTAATTCCCAAACATCAAAAAGAACGTAATTATTGGCTACGTATTTTAACTATGAAACAGATGTCAGATACCTCTTCCAGTTTTTAATAATCAAGGAGCAAACGCCTTTATATGAAACGTAGGTGATGACATCTTGTCCAATCGGTTTAATTTCAGCGTACGCCACTGCAAAATGAAAATTCATTTTATTAAAGATCCTCTCGACCGTGGTTGAGACATTTCTCCGAGGTATGCTTTCTTCCAGGAAATAATAGCCCCCTAAGATATGCGCGAAAACTTCTGTGAAGTTTACGAAGGTAGGGGAAGAAACAGCAGTGAAAGTGGAGCTGTAGCTCAGTCGGTGGAACACTTGCAGGCGATGGGGAAAGATCTAACGTTCGAGTCCTGTTCCAGCACACAGTTTTAATCTGCAAAATAGTTCCAGGGCTTATTCCATGTTACAGACAAGACTTCTTCGCGAACACTTCAACAAAGAAAATTTCTCTGAGCCGCCATCAATTCTACTCCGTCCCAAGTTCCGATTAGTTACGCAAGAGGTGGTGAAGAGTTATATAAGCTATATCCTTTAAGCGAGTGTTTCTCATTTCAGAAAGCAAGGAATACATCATTTGAGTCCTGTCGAAACGACGAAAGTCGGTCAGCGTGAATGGACTCTAACAATGGCTACACATCTTACACACAAATTGTTCCACAGCTGTAATTGAAACTGCCTTTTACCAATAATGGAGCAAACAGCCAGTGATTCCTTCATTTTTGTGTAGCACTCACTCTAAGGGGTCTGACTTGTGGCAGCTTTTTTCTGGGCGCTGTGAGAGCGTTGCTGATACACGAGACAAAGGGGCACCGTGGATACCACTAGAAAGCTTATACAGAGCGCTCTACATGGGCAGTTTTGTAAGCAACCTGCTAGGCGGGCTGAAATGTACTCTCGTAGAGTTAGCTGGCAGTATTATTCCTTGCGATAAGGCAGTCACAAAGTAACCGAGAATGATAAAAAATTTATTTATTAGCGCTAGTTCTTGAAGAAGATAAATAGAAATAATACACATAAAAGAGGGACAACATGAAATTAAAATAAAAATATTCAAATTGAATGATGCTTTCCTTGCAGCTGGGTCTTCATAAAAGGTACGTTGATATCACCGGGAACTGATAAAGTTGACTAAAATGGAATGTTATACGATGTCGTTGGTACTTCCAGCGTCATAGTAACAGGCACATGCGTGAACGTCGGTGTATCTTCCTGACAGCCACATTACTACCGTCGGAAATCATAATACATTAATTGAACAGCTTACATGTGGCAAACATAGCTTTTCCAAGAACTTAGCAGATCTTTTCTAATATATATAATTATTTAGGGACTTTAATTACAGTGCACTGTTGGCTTTTTGTTCACGACGAGACTGAATTTCTGGGCTGCCTTGCACGGTTATACATCACCTTTGTTTCTTCAGTATCTCGTTGATTTCGTTTCCACATTCACGAAGTGCTCGTTCGCATTTTTTCTGAGCTTGCTGTGCGGGATATGGCTGGAACGGAAGAGAATAAGATGTTTATTTTTAGTAATATTTGAGAATAGTTCTCGTGAAGAAAAACATCGGTCTTCCTAAAATGCTTTAAAATGGATTTAAAGCATTCTTCTTATTTGCAATGATTACCTGTTTCGGTCAGAAATAGAACGTCTTCAGACCATTTACGCCATGATGGTAGGCAGTGGTGATGGAAGGAGCAGGTGTTGTGACTCTAGGAATGTCAGCTGACCAGGTGAGGTTCGTAGGATCGCATCACCTGCTCCTTTCATCAACACTGCCTACCATCATGGTATAAATAGTCTGAAGGTGGTCACATTCTGACTGAAACCGGTAATCATTGCAAATAATTTTTATTATTGCGCTCAAAGTTGTCTTTAATCCGTTTTTAAAATACTTCATTTTTATTGTTCTTGCCACTGGCCACTTTTCGACGTTCTTCTACAGCACTTCTGATGATAAAAGCTAGACCTTGGAATGGCGTAAATTCTACCTCTTTTACACCACAAATACGTGGCTGAGGCGAAATTTTAATATTGACCGTTACGACCACTATCTCATATCCATTATGGATAAATTCGAAGACGACATATTGTCTCAGATAGATTTGTTGGAACAGGTACAAGTTCGAAGATATCTCAATTCAAGAAGTGTACGTACTGCCGCGAAAGGTGTTCACCCGTCATTTTTCGAGTGTGGAAGTCACCGCAGTGTGGACGTGACACTCCACGAGCACGTAACAAGTGAAGGTTGTCGCAAGGGGAATGATGTCGGCGGAGCGCTCTGCGGTGTGGGGGCCGCACCTGATCGGGTGTCGGCCGGCCGGGCCGCGCTGCGCTGCCGCGTTACGCGCGGGCCTGGGAGCCGTGGTGCGGTGTGGACTGGTAGCCCCGGCTGGCGGCCGGTGGCGGGCGCTGCGGCGGCGGCGACGGCGGCGGCTGCGTGGGAGAGCCGCGCCCGCGCCCCGCCATTGGACGGCCCGTTTTCCTGGTCGCCGCTTCGTCTCTCGACCTGCCTGCCCCGCAGCCCGCACGCGCGCCCGCTGGAACTCGGCCACCAGCCTTGGTCCACCGGAAGCGATACATCCTACTGGCAGGTGACCGTCCCAAGGGCGTACAGCCGCTGCCGCCACCGCAGGAAAATACCTGTCCCGGACCGTGAGAAACTCAAGGCCCGCTAACTCGACACCCGGTCGCGGTATTCGCGGTACCCAAGTGCGGGGCCGCTGCCGCGGAAGGAACCGGCCGCCTGTCTGCGCCGCTTCTGGAGCGTTCTCGACTGGCTGACTTTTAAATCTATACAATACTGGCCATTAAAATTGCTACACCAAGAAGAAATGCAGATGATCAACGGGTATTCATTGGATAAAATATATTATACTAGAACTGATATGTGATTACATTTTCCCGCAATTTGGGTGCATAGATCCTGAGAAATCAGAACCCAGAACAACCACCTCTCGCCGTAATAACGACCTTCATACGCCTGGGCATTGAGTCAAACAGAGCTCGGATGGCCTGTACAGGTACAGCTGCCCACGCAGCTTCAGCACGATACCACAGTTCATCAAGAGTAGTAACTGCCGTATTGTGACGAGCCAGTTGCTCGGCCACCATTGATCAGACGTTTTCAATTGGTGAGAGGTCTGGAGAATGTGCCGGCCAGGGCAGCAGTCGAACATTTTCTGTATCCAGAAAGGCCCGTGCAGGACCGGACCGGCAACATGCGGTCGTGCATTATCCTGCTGAAATGTAGGATTTCGCAGAGATCGAATGAAGGGTAGAGTCACGGGTCGTAACACATCTGGAATGTAACGCCCACTGTTCAAAGTGCCGTCAACGCGAACAAGAGGTGACCGAGACGTGTAACCAATGACTCCCCATAACATCACGCCGGGTAATACTCCAGTATGGCGATGAGGAATACACCCTTCCAATATGCGTTGACCACGATTTCGCCAAACGCGGATGCGACCATCATGATGCTGTAAACAGAACCTGGATTCATCCGAAAAAATGACGTTTTGCCATTTGTGCACCTAGGTTCGTCGTTGAGTACACCATCGCAGGCGCTCCTGTCCGTGATGCAGCGTCAAGGGTAACCACAGCCATGGTCTCCGAGCTGATAGCCCATGCTGCTGCAAACGTCGTCGAACTGTTCGTGCAGATGGTTGTTGTCTTGCAAACGTCCCCATCTGTTGACTCAGGGATCTAGACGTGGCTGCACCATCCGTAACAGCCATGCAAATAAGATGCCTGTCATCGCGACTGCTAGTGATACGAGACCGTTGGGATCCAGCATGGCGTTCCGTATTACCCTCCTAAACCCACCTACTCCACATTCTGCTAACAGTCATTGGATCTCGACCAACGCGAGCAGCAGCGTCGCGATACGATCAACTGCAATCGCGATAGGCTACAATCCGACCTTTATCACAGTCGGAATCGTGATGGTACGCATTTCTCCTCCTTACACGAGGCATCACAACAACGTTTCACCAGGCAACACCGGTCAACTGCTGTTTGTGTATGAGAAATGGGTTGGAAACTTTCTTAATGTCTGCACGCTGTAGGTGTCGCCACCGGCGCCAACCTTGTGCGAATGCTCTGAAAAGCTAATCATTTGCATATCACAGCATCTTCCTCCAGTCGGTTTAATTTCGGGTCTGTAACACGTCATCTTCCTGGTGTAGTAATTTTAATGGCCAGTAGTGTATTACATTATGGGACCATACCCGCTGCTGTGTTTGACTATATTATTACGACAGCTCTATTTAGATGCCATTGCCATCTTCAGGTTATTTGTCAAATGTACATAGTAACATATTTCAAATTTTTAAGTAAATTTGACGTATTATACACTGAAGCGCCAAAGAAACTCGTATAGGTATGCGTACTCAAATACAGAGATATGTAAACGGGCAGTATACGGCTCTGTGGTGGGCAACGCCTATACAAGACAACAAATGTCTGGCGCAGCTGTTACAACGGTTACTGCTGCTACAATGGCATGTTATCAGGATTTAAGTGAGTTTGAATCTGGTGTTATAGTCGGCGCACGAGCGATGGGTCACAGCATCTCCGAGGTAGCGACGAAGTGAGGATTTTTCCGTACGACCATTTCATGAGTGCACCATGAATATCAGGAATCAGGTAGAACATAAATCTCCGACATCGCTGCGGTCGGGAAAATATCCTGTAACTACGGGACCAACGACGGTTGATGAGAACCGTTCAACGTGACAGAAGTGCAACCCTTCCGAAAACTGCTGCAGTTTCCATGCTGGTTCATCAACAACCGTCAGCGTGCGAACCATCCTATGAAACATAAATAATTAAATTCGCCTACACAAAGTTCTGGATGTAGAGAAGCACTATCACACCCGCTTGTTCAGAGAAGCTGTAGAAATACAAAAACACGCGAACAACTTCAATAAGAAAGAGGAAAGCCTTAAGGTAAACGGATCCTGGCTTCCCGTACTGCAGCGAACGACCGTCGCAGGTAGCAAGAAGAGAACCGCACCGGAAATGACCGCGGAAACTCCTCGGACGTTGGCGCGCCAGGTACATATAGTCTGCGACCGCGAACTCGCTTCCAGTTCACCACCGGCAATGGGGGGAGGGTGAAACTTTGACAATGCCAGCCACTCGTACAGGCGAAACATCAGTAAAATCATCAGATGAACGTCGACCGAAGAACCCGAGACAGAAGCCAATAGGCAGTTTGTCAACAAGTGGCCACGAAAGCCTTAACAATTTTGGAAACATGTTGCCTGGTCGGACGAGTCTCGTTTCAAATTCTATCGAACGGATTTACGTGTACGGGCGTGAAGACAACCTCATGAATCCATGGATCCCGCATGTCAGCAGGGGACTCTTCAAGCTGGTGGAGGCTCTGTAATGGTGTGGAGCGTGTTCAATTGGAGTGATCAGGGACCCGTGATACGTCTAGATAAACCTCTGACAGATGACACGTACGTATGCATCCTGTCTGATCACCTGCATCCATTCATGTCCATTGTGCATTCCGACGGACTTGGCCGCAACTGCAGCAGGACAATGCGACACCCCACACGTCCAGAACTGTTACAGAGTGGCTTCAATAACACTCCCGACGGCCGCCAAACTCCCCAGACATGAACGTTATTGAACATATCTGGGATGCCTTGCCATAGGCTGTTCGGAAGAGATTTCCATCCCCTCGTACATGATTTGGACAAGATATCTGTACGGTCAGAAAAGTGGCAATTGGATGTAAATAATGAAAAGTATGAAGTCATCCACATGACTACTAAAAGAAATCCGCTAAATTTCGTTACACGTTAAATCACACAAACCTAAGACTCTAAATTCAGGAAAATAATTAGGGATTACCACAACGAATAAATTAAATTAGAACGATATCGTAGATAATATTGTGGGAAAAGCAAACCAAAAACCGCTACTTATTGGCAGAAGACTTAGAAAATGCAACTGGTCTACCAAAGAGACTGCTTACTCCACGCGTGTCTGCCCTCTTGTGAAATATTGTTGTGCGTTGTTGAATCTGGATCAGACAGGATTGACGGAGGAAATCCAAAAGTTCAGAGAACGGCAGCTCGTTTTTTATTACCTCGATATAGGGGAGACATCGTCACAGACATGATATACGATTTGAGGAGGCTATCATTAAAGCAAAGTCGTTTCTCGTTGCGGCAGCATTTTCTTGTATAATTTCAATTACCGATTTTTTCTTCAGAGTGGCGCGCACCTACATAGAAGGAAACGGTCCTCGTAATAAAATAAGAGAAATCAGACTTCGCACGGAAAAGTCTGAATGTTCGTTTTTCCCGCGCACCGTTTGAGAGTGGAACGATAGAGAAACAGTTTGAAGGTGGTTCGATAAACCCTTTGCCAGGCACTTAATTATGGATTGCGGATTAATGATGTAGATGTAGATGTAATAATAAAGAAATGATGAATAGTAAAAGACTAGGAAAATAAATTACGAATCAAGTTATTATCTATACACAGTCATACACACTTGTATACATTACGTATCAACTCCGCAACTTCGCAATTTCCGAACCTATTGTGGCTCCTTAAAAATGGAATAGAAGGAGGGGGGGGGGGTATCAGAATACAGATGGCATCGTAGATTGCATTTGCGTCCGCACACTAATTATTCTGAGGTTTTTGAAAAAGAGCCACGAAAGATAAAGCGGGAGCAAAAATGATCATTTTTGTTTAGCAGTTATATTTAAACAAAACAGCCCAGCTGGACCTGTTTCTGCGCTTTGTTACTTTTTAAATTTCCTCTTATGATGAAGCCAGGCACCGAAATCTCTGTAGGCGAGCAATAAGTTGGGTAGTGGTTGGACCCTGTTACCATGCAATGCAACGTGGTAATGTGTGTTGCAGTGTGTAGCGCGAATAGTCGAACTTCAATCAACTTAGACTGCAGATTCTAAGACAAAGGGTGCTTGTATGCTACCACAGCACACTGATGGTGCGCAATCGTCGCATCACCAAACTTCTGCTTTCCAACGCAATTAAGCTCGTGAAACATACAATATACCTGTGCAGACAATAAGCGATGGTTAAGGTACATATTCAATAAAAAAGGTAGGTCATTTTAACTGATAGTAACATTAGAATTCATAGTTATCTTAGGAGTTACGAAATATGCTTTCTTGCAGTCATCAAGACAAGAAAGAGACATAGAAAGAGGGACTGAAAAAGAACTTATTTGTTTTATACAAAAGAACGTAATCATTCCACTGACTCTTGACACACTAAATTCAAGGATATACATATTTCAGTATGTTACTGAAATCGGCGACAAAATTTAATTTGTTACTCTTCGGATATCGCCTCAGTTGTGCGACTGGATTCGTGATTTCCTGTCAGGAAGTTCACAGTTCGTAGTAACTGACGCAAAGTTATCGAGTAAAGCAGCAGTGACATCTGGCGTTGACCAAGAAAGTGTTATGGGCCCTCTGCTGTTCGTAATCTTTATAGAAGAGTTAGGAAAGAATCTGAGCAGATATTTTAGATTGTTTATAGATGATGCTGCCATTTACAGTCTAGTGAAGTTATCACAAGGTCAAAATCAATTGCAAAACGATTTCGACCAAGTTATCAGTATGCTGACAAAAGTGGCTATTGGCCCTAAATAGTGGTTTTATCCACAAGCGTATTAAATTGAATCCGCTAAATTTCGGTTACACGATAAATAATGCAAATCTAAAGGTAGGCAGTTCAACTAAATATTTAGGATTGACAGTTACGAATAACTTAAATTGGAATAATCGGATACACAATGTTGTAGAGAAAGCGACCAAAAGACTGTTTCATTTGTAGAGCACTTAGAAGGATGCAACACGTCTACTAAGGACTCTGTATACGCTGGGCTTGTACGTCATTTGCTGGAGTACTGCTGTCCGGTATGAGATTCTAATCAGATAGAATAGCTTGTTTTTTACTTCCGCGAAATAGGGGAGAGAGTGTCATGGAAATGGTAAGCGAGTTGGGATGGCAATCATTACAACAAAGGCGTTGTGCGTTGCGGCGAGATCCTTCCACAAAATTTCGATGTCCAACGTTCTCCTCAGAATGCGAAAATGTTTTGTAGAGAAATGTCTTTAAAATAAAATAAGAGAAATCAGAGCTCCTGCGACAAGACTTGAGTATTCGTTTTTCCCGCACACTGTTCGACAGTTGAATGGTAGAGAAAAAGAGTGAAAGTGGTTCGACGAACCAGGCACTAAAGTGTGAATTGCAGGATAGTCATGTAGTTGTAGTAGAGCGCTAAGAGCCGAAACGTATCTACACTCTGATTGTTGAAACTGAAGACCACAGGTATCTGTCTAATAGTATAATGTTGGTAGCTTTTAAATTGCAAATACACGATTAAGAGTGTTCGTAATATACAAATGCCTGAACAAAACCTTCTCAAAGCGAAAACATGTCAATTTTTTTAACTACTGGAGTAGATAAGCTAAACGAGCGATAAACGCGGATGTGATGACGCCTGCCAGCAAACTAGTCGCAAGGATATCCTAAAAAGCGAATATGAATGGACTGACAAGTCTAGTTACTGACAGACAAGTGCGAGTACGCCTAAAAAAGAAACTGCGACATTAGCTATGATTAGCGTCAATTACTGCTGCTGGCAAGCCAGCAGAGGGTAAGTGCAAAAGCTGTTAAATTACTTGTCTGCCCAGGGGTTTCATTGGACACCGCTGCCTCACGCCGTTACATAAGCTAATAACGATTATATAGGTGACCTAAGAGATCAGACGGTGAAATACTGATATACAGTATGTGATCAAAAGTATCCGGACACCCCCAAAAACATACGTTTTTCATAAGAGGTGCATTGTGCTGCCACCTACAGCCAGGTACTGTCAGCGACCTCAGTAGTCACTAGACATTGTGAGAGAGCAGAACGCGGCGCTCCGCGGAACTCCCGGCTTCGAACGTGGTCAGGTGATAGTGTGTTACTTGTGTCATACGTCTGTATGCGAGATTTCCACACTCCTAAACATCCCTAGGTCCACTGTTTCCGAAGTGATTGTGAAGTGGATACGTGTAGGGACACGTACAGCACAAAAGGGTACATGCCGACCTCGTCTGTTGACTGACGAAGACCACCGACAATTGAAGAGGGTCGTAATGTGTAATAGGCAGACATCTATCCAGACCGTCACACAGGTATTCCAAACTGCATCAGGATCCGCTGCAAGTACTATTAGGCGTGAGGTGAGAAAACTTGGATTTCATGGTCGAGCGGCTGCTCATAAGCCACACATCGCGCCGGTAAATGGCAAACGACGCCTCGCTTGGTGACAGGGTCGTAAACATTGGACGATTGAACGGTGGAAAAATGTTGTGTGGAGAGACGAATCACGATACACGATGTGGCGATCCGATGGCAGGGTGTGGGCATGGCGAATGTCCGGTAAACCTCATCTGCTAGCGTCTGTAGTGCCTACAGTAAAATTCGGATACGGTGGTGTTATGGTGTCGTCTTGTTTTTCATGGAGGGGTGTAACCTCCCCCTCTCTTGTCGTCCTCAATGACTGTGAAAAATTAAACCGCGTGTACCTAATGGAAACTTGGGAAAAGCAATCGTCACCGAAGTCAATTTGTCGGTAAAGAGGGAGGAAAGGGTTACATCTAAATGAAAGGAAAAATGCAAATAAACTGGTGGAAATTAATTTTGAAAAGAGGTGAAGTTAATAAAGTTGTTGTTTTGCATGGCACTATCACAATACAGGCCTACATTCATGTTTCAAACACCTTCTTGCTTGAAGAGCAATTCGGGGATGGCTATTGCATCTTTCAGCACGATCGAGTACCTGTTCATAATGCATGGCCTGTGGCGGAGTAGTTACACGACAATGACATCCCTGCAATGGAATGGCCTGCACTGAGTCCTGACCTGAATCCTATACAACATCTTTGGGATGTCCTGGAACGCCGACTTCGTGTCAGGGCTCACCGACCGACGCTGATACCCCTCGCCAGTGCAGCACTCCGTGAAGAATGGGCTGTCATTACCCTAGAAACCTTCCAGCACCTGACTGAACGTACGCCTGCGAGAGTGGAAGCTGTCATCAAGGCTAAGGGTGGGCCAACACCATGCTGCACTCCAGCATTACTGATGGTGGGCACCACGAACTTATAAGTCATTTTCACCTAGGTGTGCGGATACTTTTGGTCACATAGTGTATAAGAGGAGAGTAAATTTAGTAATGAGATCGAGAATTAAGGCAATGATCCCTCGGGTTATTAATGAATCTTTAGCATATGTTTGGAATATGTTGTTGGTTTATTCATAGGAAATTACTTTGCTATGAATGATGGTCCTACACCCACTATACGCAATAGCCAAATCTCAATCCGAAATGTTTCTAGCAGAGCAGTTGCAGACATATAAACAGTTCACTACATCACAGAATTGTAAGTTGCGCTACGTTAACAGTTCAAATTTCAGCTCGCAATCTGATAAATCGAAGGTTAGCTGCCTAATACTGGTATACACATGTTCCGACCTCCGACCTCCAACACGTGCGGTCCCCCAGGATCTTCTATCCTAACTTAACAGGACGGCTCCTACCAACGAAAGACCTCGATCTCTGTCTTGCGCCTCTGCCGTGAATTTTGTCACGAGACACACTACCCTAGTCAAATCAGTATACATATATTACCACCATTGATTTACACACACAGTATTTAAATCCTTCAACCAAATACATTACATAGTTTGTGCACAACTATTCCTGCCACATATTATTACATTTTTTGTTAACATTAATTTTTATTTCAACATACGGCACGAACCGGAACAGCAGTCACTCTTCTAAACATCCACTTTCTTTGGTCCAGTCGGTTTGACATTATGTTATTCAAATGCCCCTACAATTATTTATACATAATAAATAAATATATAAAATTAAATATCAGCACAAATTACCTACACAGAGGCTTATAGTTTTATATATTTGAGGCTAACTCAGTTTTAGGTACACAGTTTCACCCTTTACGTAAAAAGAGCGAGAAGAGGCTCCGTAACAGATCATTTTTCCTTTTGTTGAGAATCCTTTTCGGTCGGATGTCTACTGCAGTTTAGCACCTGTCGCATAGGTGTGGTGCTAGTGGCGTCACGTTGAGGAAGCAAATCATGTTTGCTTTAAATACATGTCCTAACGGTCGTGAACATCAGTTATTTTTGAGATTGGACCTGGTGGGGTAGTGTTAGTCAAGAATGTCTCTTAGGCGACAAAGACGCCATTATCAACACATAACTGAGTTTGAACGAGATTATGTAATACGGCCACGAGTAGGAGGATCTTCCTTCTGCGATATCGCACAAAGATTAGGAAGAATGTAGCCACTGTATACGACCTGGCAGAGATGATCACGAGAATGTAACAAGACCGAGCTCCGTATGGCCACGTGACCCTACCGAGATGGAACACCATTGTGTCCAGCATACGGCTCTGGCTCTTCGTACTGCTTCTCCAGTAGCAATCTGAACGCAGTTGCCATCACAGTGACGAAACGAACTGTCGCAAATCGTTACTTCAAGAACAGCTCCAAGACAGACGCCCTGTAGCGTACACTCCACTGACCCTACACCACCGCCGTTTACGACATCAGTGGTGTCAAGTGAGAGCTCATTGGAAGGCATGAGTTTTCTGGTGAAATACGGTTCTTCCTCGGTGTCAGTGGTAGCACGTGTGTTGGTTAGGAGGGGCCAGTTGATGGCCTGCAACCAACCTACTTGCGTGCTAGACACACTGGACCTATAGCTGGAGCTATTGTCTGGAATAAGATTTCCTATGACAGCAGGACCACTCTTGTGGTTATCCCACGCACCCTGATTGCAAATTTGTGCGTTCATCTGTTGATTCGACCAGTTGTGCTGCCATTCGTGACCAGCATTCCAGGGTGTGTTTCCCAACATGCTCTACAGAGTGCCGACATGTTGCCTTGGCCTCCACGATCAACAAATCTGTCTCCAGTCGATTACATGTGCGACATCATCGGACGACAACTGCAGCCTCATCCACAAACAGCATTAACCGTCCCTGTACTGAACGAAGAAGTGCAACATGAATGGAATTCGATCCCAAAAAAAGTTATGTGGCACCTGTACAGCGCAATGCTGGCACAATTGCATGCTTACGTTCAACATTCTAGCGGTTACATTCGCTTTTAATGTACCAACATTTAAAATTTACAATGGCTTATCTCGCGGTCACATTACCCTCATTAACGCGTGATCTTGCAGTGTTAATCACTTAAATATGTTACCTAGACTAATGTACTGGTGAAATTGGATTACTCTACATTAATTATTTTTTGATGTTGCGGTTTTTTTCCGTCAGTGTATTTTTATTAGTTTGCTCTTTGAGAGGTCTTTCGCTCACAACCAATTGCTCATCGTTAATACTGTAATCATATATTTGTTGTTTAAGAGCTAGAATATTATATTATTGCTTAATCAGCTACAGCCTTCAGGTAGAACAATGAAAGCGCAATTACGTTAACAATGTAAGCTCCACTCAGAGTCTCGCTCACTTGGCGAGCTAACAAGTAATTATTTCGCAACTTAGTTTCATAGTATTTTAGTATCTCCCTTTCTTTGTTTTTAATCAGATCATCTTATGGAAACCTGATAGTAAGTACAAACCGGTAATGATACCACCTGTGAGACAGAAGGCTGAAATATATAATTAAAAACTTTACGAGAAGGTCACTGTGTTTTGCTGAGCCAGTATGGCGAGTGTGCGAAAATTGTTTCCTATTTTTTCATTCAGTTAAGCTATGTTGTTCCGGTCGGGTTTACAGCCGTATCGAATGTAACTGCTCCATATGTTTCACACCTGATGAGAACGCTGTTGCCGAGTTGTACCAACCTGTGATGGGGATCTCGTACGTCTGTTCAATAAACTTTGCAATTGAGTGCAGTCGCCTTCTTGTTAAAATTTGTAAGATAATATTGCTTCAGTGAGTAAGTACATTCGTTTTGATCGTAGATATCTGGAAATTATAATGTACGTGTTACTTGCAATAGCTGTTTCTCACTGTCTCTTGAGAAATGAGAAGAAGTGATACACGGGGATCGTGACACGTTGTATCTGTTACGCATGGTATACTGGAACGCTGTACCTAGGCAGTCATAGAAACTTGCTGTCTTTTTTTGACACCTGATAACATCACATGTTGACTTCCGTCAGTGGATAGTGATTATTTTCATAGATTAGAATTTTCACGAAACAAGAGCAGCAGTTTTCCAATGGGATTCTGGTTTCGCTGCCGAATGCGAACTCTGCCTATCAGGTTGTGAAGATTTCACGAAGTTAGAAGATTGCAGCCTGTTGATGTCTACGTCATACTACTACTTTTCCGCTGACCCATTTAGTCATCTTCAGGTGAGTGTTCTACACTCGAGATTGCTGGCTTTTTTCACACTGAGTGGCGGGCTGGCTGTACATACAGCAACTAGAGAATATGGTTTAAAATACATAGGAATAGATGATAACAAATAACTTTAAAAAACCATTGGTAGACGATATCTGCGATTTTTAAATAAAATGAATGAAGGTTTTTTGGATCGCACGTTGGTGGAAATTTTGGTGATTTGTCTGAGCGAGTAAAGGTGCCTAGAACGACGATGTCTCCCTCCAAGTAGGAGGGCCCACTGAGAGGCTTCGCCTTAATGAATGCAGCCCACATAACACAACCGCTACGCACTTCCTTCTTCATGGCAATTCTCAGCCGCACTCTGCAGGGGCAGTGAAGACGGTCCTTCAGTCTTTTCGATGGGAAGTGTTCGATCACCCACAACACAGCCCTAACTGGCTCATCCTGAGTATGATCTCTGTTCACATGAAACGCTGGATATGAAGACAATACTTGGGCGCAGGCTACGTGCTACAGACCAGCGTTGAGAATTATCGGAAAACACAGGTGCCTGCCTTCTATGACGATGGTGTTTGAAATATGGTATAACGCTCCGACAAATGTGTAGTCGCATCGGCAACTATGTGGAGAAGTATCTTGAAAGTGTAGCTAAATCCTGCAAATAAAATGTTTCTGATTTTCACTGCGGTTTCCACTTAGCGACCGATTGGATCTTACTTTCTGAACAACCCTGGTATAGACCTTCTTGTACCGTAGGTAAAGATTTTTCAGTTTATTTTTCAGCTTTAATCTGCAGTTCTCTGAACTGGGCGCAGCGTTTTGTTGAGTCCCTTACAGTTTTTATTAAATCTTTCGTTATTCTAATAAATTTTCTTTCTGGTAAAATTGTTTGAGTTCCATCCTGAACGACGGTTATGAGTATTACAATACAAAATGGTTGAAGATATTCTTTGCGTATTGTGACTGCCATCCTGATACTTAGCCAGGAACATTTGGTAGCCCGTAGTAACACTGGCCTCTCAGTTTTGAAAGTGATTACTTGAACCGTTCTAAAATGTCTTTGACCGGATCTAACAAAATTTCTGATGAAGCAGGCCTACTATCCAAAGAGTAAAACCTGACAAAATACTCATTCGCTGTCAAGTCTTCAGAAACCACTCTGATGTAAACAGAGACTTGTTTAGTTTGGGACACGTCACAGTTTTCATACAATCAAAGTGAAAAATGTTCAGCAGTTTTGATCTCGTCCATAATTCCTAACCACACAGTAAAGGCCATTAACTCGAGAATTTCAGTTTGTTTAGCTTGGTGAAGTCATTTGCAACCATCACTATGAAACCAAGATATTAATTCTGTCACTTCTTATGTTCTAGCGTTTACCAGTGTCATAAAGCTGTGATTTTCGTCGTTGTTTGACCTTTGTATCAGAAGGCCGTGTTTCGCCAGTGCACTTAATGTGCTGAACATTTTCAATAACACAGTTCGAATATCCACCATTTGTTTCAACTCAAAGAACGATATCAATTCAATGACGTAAGTAGCTTCAACGTTTTTTCAATTCTTCGGTGCAGTTAACATGGGAAGAACCTGTTGCGTGAGTGTTTATCGGCTCTCCTCCATGATTCCAGTTTGAAAACCCAAGCTCTTTCCGATTTTATGGTCTGGCTATCGAAAGTGTGTCAGCTTTCGCTCATAGACTTCAGTACAGAACTGACAATTGTCCTTATCATCTTTGTTGATTGAAGTCGAAAGACCTGCACCAGGCGAACGGTCTACCCGACGGGAGGCCCTAGCCACACGACATTTCCATTTACCTTTGTAGGAGATGATTAAACTATCTGCTTCGGAGTGTAAATTCTTCACACTATAGTTCTTAAGTTGGTTTAAGCAGGATTTGTATTTGCATTATTTACAATTACTCAGAATTTTAAAGAAACGAAAAGCAGTGATTTTATAGTACACTTACGATTTTCGTCATTAACTGCATTAACATCCTCGCCACGGAAGGCCCTATGGCACACTGTTTTGAGGTACAAGAGTCTTTCATATAGTGCTGAGTAACTGTTTCGTATATGCTTTCTCCGTTTTTCCTTTTGCTACACATTACGAATCTGTGTACATCCGTTTTGTTCCTACAGTGATAGGAAAACTTTTGATACAGCACTGTTCTGCCTATTGTAAACAATTTCTTAGTTTCTTATAATATTCTTGACTTACTGGGATGAATTCCACGTGGTAAAATGACAGTCCTATTACCACAGAAAAGACTTAATGGTAACTGATATTCTTATGGTGTAAGTTGTGAAGATTTTCCTGATATTAAAGAAAACAAATTTTTCTGATTTGTTTTCTTTTGTTTCCTTTCATTCAGTATGCATATCTTTGGTGTCTTAGAACGTCCTTTCGTTTTGTTGTGTAGTATTAAATGTAATTGTTTTTCGCTGTATTTTTGCTCCTACATGAAACTTTTAATTAACTATGCAAAGTTTCAATTTATGTTTGAACTTAATTGTAATGCTTTTGGAACTGTGCTGTGCCAATCAAATTTAATATGAGGCACTGTTGTTTGAACTGTGATACGACAGCAGTATCGATAGTGCTAGTCTAACAGTAACAGGAAGTGAGGATGTGCAATAGCGCGGCATACGAACGTTTATGACGCGTAATAGCCCTAGACGGAAATACATGAAAATTTATGGACGCATTCATACTTTTCGATTACGGCTTACATTAAATTCTAACGTGGACGTTATGAAACAAAATGTTAGATTGCGAGTATACTGCGAGCTTCGTGGAGCGCTATAAACAGCAGTGACAATGTACACACGAATGGACAGTGATAGTCGTTGGTAGAATCGAAGGTTTAGCGTACAGTTGAGTTGCATAAAGTAACGTACTTTAAATTTAGTGTCTTGTTTGACACTAAATGAACTACTGCCAGTGTTAAAACATCAGCTACTGTTGTGGAGACATGAAAAGTGCCGAGTTTCCCCAGAACTGTGAATCTATGATCGTGAGTGCTAAAAGCAGATGGAGTGTAGTTTCGAGATCGGCGAATCAAAGTGAATTTTATACCGTTTTAAAACTGCTAATTGTCGCTGATAGTAAAACTGTGTGCGTAAGGAAAGTGGTAACTGCACACATACGAACTTGGATCTGTACAGAACAACTAAGCTCGACCAGCAGTGTCAAAAGGGGAAGCCTCAGATGACGATAAATACGCAAGAAGAATAATATACTAAGCAAGAGGATGTATCCATGTCAGTTTTACGACTGATGGAGGTACAATAATTACACCGCCAGCATGGCAGCGACTCCCCCCCCCCCCCCCCCCCCCCACACACACACACACACACACACACACACACACACACACACACACACAGAGAGAGAGAGAGAGAGAGAGAGAGAGAGAGAGAGAGAGAGAGAGATAAGCTGTAACGCCAAGCGCTCTCCCCGTGTAAAAACTTAAAGAATTTCATTTTATGTCCATCACAATACCTTTTTTTCTTTTTTTGTTGTAACTAACTACTCTTAACATACTCTTTCCTTAAATAAACGTAGTTTTAGTAAAGTGCATTCGCAGTCAGCGTTGACATTAACGAGTTTGTTTGCGTGGCCATCCTCCGCGGCAAGCACAGTTATATTTATTTTTTAAATAAAAACCGCCTTTTCTTGCTGCATTGTATTTTATTTCTCCCAGAAATGTTTCTTCTTTTTCACTTTAATGCATCAGCAGTGGGGTGGTTCTTCGTGTTTCTGCTTGGTATCCGCATTTCCTCTCATCTGATCAGATGCTGGAGGTCGCACTACATCTCTATTTGCGAAACATAAGCACTTGTGTATGTTCCGAACTTTTCATCTTGTTTGCCTTATTGATGTGTTGCACTATCAGTCTTCTGTCACCAATTGTAGATATTCAGTCGAAAACTGTTTTCAAGACGTGACTGCTGTGAGTTCACGTAGTGGGACCTCTAGTATGTGACCAGGTGAGAGGAATCGCAGACGCCAACCAAAAATGACGAAGAACTGTCCCATTGAGGATGCCTGAAAATGAAGAAGGCGAAACGCGCCTGGGAGAAATTAAATACACTGCAGCAAGAGAAGACGGTTTTTCTTTACAAAACAAATATTAGAGCTGACATTGTTGATTCCATCCTTAACAGTAGTTATTACTACTTATCTTCATTGCCGTACTCATTTATTCTAGTGCAGTTGTTATCGCTTATGTTTAAACGTATCTTTCGGAGGGGTGTGTTGCAATACGTGTGTACAGTACGTTTATTATGCAAATATACGTGTTTTGCAGTTGTGCCATGTGGCTGTGCGCCTAAGCTGCGGCATCCGTCCTTAGATTCCCACCGCCGACCAGTCATAGTACGACTATTCGTTCGCTATTGATACAAGGCACACTAAAAGTGAGAACATTGGGTGTGACAGCCGTCAGTTAAGTGAACTGTGTTTAGATTCGGCAGAACTCGTTTGTTACGGCATACTGATCATCAAGTGCGAATTTGCTTGGCTCTTCATGTATAAGTGAGTCAGATTACAATCTGTTTCGTCAAAGTTTACGAAATTATCTGCGAGATTTTTCCTTTCTTTGTGTCTTCCGTTTTTTGGAGTTCGTTACCAAACCGTGACGTGGTTACTTTATTTTATTCAGGAAGTAACACGGGTTCTTCTGAGTTTAAATAAACTGTCGGTGAAAATTACGCAAAGTAGATCTCTGAGAAACGTTTTCTTCAAGTGCACCGGGAAATCGACTAGCCGGGGTTAAGGACAAACACTGTCCAACGAAAAATAATTTCACTAATTCTTTCGATACTGTAAAATTATCGCTCAATATGTCAGCTGTTAAGCACTTAATAGTTGGAAAAACAGTTTTACGTCTAGTTTATGGTAAGTGCTCAGACTGAGCATCTGATGTCCGCGAAATTAAAAATAATACAAGGTTCGTTACATGGATCACTTATTTCATAAATGAATGTGTTCGTTCACTAGGAGGGCGTTGGCGGAGCTTGTGACCAAGTCAGAACGGCTGCTATACCTCACGATGATGAAAATCGATCTCATCGCTTGAGCAAGCTGCCGTACCGTTTGGGACCGCAGAGTTTCCAAATCTGCGGCAGCAGCCACACCAGTTGTGTTCGATCCGTAACACATCCACACGTTCGTGGTGATGCTGCCCCACTTAGAAATGGGCTCCACTGCAGTTTGGGAGAGCTACTCTCCTAGGGGAAATACGGCTTCTGTCTAACACTTTGGAGCAGGAGAGTTACAAACTGGGAGACAACTTGCGCTATATATACACACTTTGAGAACGTTTGTGGAGCAGCTTCGCTAACTGCACTACAATGACGTACTTGCGTCTCAACGCGAGTGGCCTTGTCGGACAGAATTGGTTGTTGTGCGTGGGGTGCAAAAACCGGTGATTTTTATTTATTTATTTATTTATTTTCAATCTAATGTGAGTTGGTGCACTTTAGGAAGCTGAAAGTGGTTTTCCGATACTTGTGTATTATCTGTTGTTGTGGTGTCGCAGTTGCGACATTTGGCAAGGACGCGGATGAACTGTGATTTCACTTTCTGCGACTTGACGCGAATTTTACACACTTGTAAAGCTGTCATCTTGACACTGACAGTTGTATTATGTGACGTAAATGTTATTGTTGTGTATGTAACAACGTCAATGATGTACAACACTATAGTCTGATCCACGAACGATGGCGGTTGGCGGATGACGAGGTACGGACGAGGGAGGATTGCGCTGCTGAGGATTCCAAGCGACAGTTGCAGTACGCGCATGCGCGTGCTTTCCTCTTGAAGAAAGCGTATATCCTGCAAATGAAGTTTCTCACTTCCTTATGCGGAATATATCACCTACCACCAACATCAGCGATGACAACTAGCAACAAATGGAACAAATTCAATAAACTCCTCCCTCCTATGACAGTTAATGCTCTCATTAGCTACGGCATTCAGAGCAGAGCGCGCAGAACACTACTGAACGCTGATTGGCTGGCGGGGAATGCGTGACGTAATTGCACAGGACAAGCCTAAACTCGACCGCCATCGTTCGTGGCTGCAGCTCTAGCTGCTTCCAACCAGCCTACGTCCAGTGAACAACTGTTATCATCACTAACTGCAATGATGAAAAACACTGCCAGCAACATGAAATAATATTAGGAAACGAAATTTCAGGATTATATTTGTCTAGGTAACATATTTAAATGATAGATGTTGCAAGTTCACAACTTAGTGTTAACATGATAAAAGCCATTGCACATATGAAATTCTGGTACATTCATAACCAGTGTAACCACCAGAAAGCTGAATACAAGCGTGCAAACACCCATCGTATAAGTGCCGGGTGTCAGTTTGTGTGATGGTGTTTCACGCCTGTTGCAGGTGTTTCATGCCTGTTGCACTTGATCGGCCAATGAAAGGACATTTAATGCTGGTTGTGGATGACGCAAGAATTGTTGTCAGACGATGTCCCATATATGCTGGGTTGGAAACAGATCTGCTGATCGAGAAGATGAAGGCGACGCGTTAACACTCTGTACATCACGTTGGTTTACAACAGCGGTCTGTGGGCGAGCGTTATCCAGTTGGAAAACGCCCCCTGGAATGCTGTTCATAAATGGCAGCACAACAGGTAGTATCACCAGACCTACGTACAGATTTGCAGCCACGGTGCTTGGGATAACGACGAGAGCGTTTCTGCTGTCGAATGAAATTGCACCCCCGATGATAGCTACAGGTGTAAGTCCAATGCATCTGGGCTGCAGTCAGGTTGGTGGCAGGTGCTCTCCTGGCCTCCTCACCAGCACACGGCTATCACTGGCGCTAAGGCAGAGCAAGCTTTAACCAGGAAACACAGCAGACCTCCACCCTGTCCTCCAATGAGCTCTCAGTTGACACCACTGAAGTCGCCAACGGCGGTGGTTTGGGTTCAGTGAAATGGACGCTAAAGTACGTATAGCTCTACGCTGTCCTTTAAGTAACTGATTTGTAACGGTTCGTTTTGTCACTGCTTGAATTGTTCCTGCTGACGCAGGACGATGGGCCACAGCCGTACGCCGAATACGACGTTTTCCCTCTCGGTAGCGCCACGAGCCCGTCCGGAGACCGGTCTCCGTCCCACAGTGCCTTCCCGTGACCATTGGTGCCAGAAATCATGTGCAGTGGTTCCATTCCCGCCAAGACTTTCTGCATCGTCACAGAAGGAACATCCATCTTTTCGTATTTCAGCTGTGCAACATCCTTCAAACTCAGTAAGCTGCTGGTAATAGCGTCGTCGTCGTCTTAAAGGCATTCTTGAGTAACCAACTCACTATCCAATAAAGACCTCCAACGCTTACCATATTTACAGCACATGTTTAAACAAAACCTGATTTACAACCTAATAGTTCTGCAACTAGCACCATTCTTGTGTAACTGCCGCGTAATCTCAATAGACGTCTTTTAAATGTAGAAACACGCCTACCCACTTTCGTTTATGTCACAGAAGTCTTTGTTTAGGAGTTTTTGCATCAGTGTAGATTATGCGCTCATCAAGGAGATCTAACAGCTGTATTTGAACATTGACAGACCTATTACAATTTCGCCACCACCGCCATCCAGCTGTCAAAAATACCTCAACATCATCCATCACGCACAGATACGCAGTTTCAGAATTTTTCTTCGTCATAAAGCTCTTCATCCTTGAAAACTCTGAAAGCAGTCCAAATAATTCTTATTTTACTCACTTCATCAAATAGGTGTTTCGTTGATCAAACGTATTGTACAGTCAGTAGCTTCAAAAATGCATGTTATCATTGTTTGCCATATCACTTCCCTACAACTATTGTTTACCATATTTGCCACTTTTCGCTTTTATATGTCTTTATATGTATCTTTACCCGTGGATGTGCTGGGGCTTGTTTGTGTCCAGTTATGTTGTTAGGTGATTGTAGGTATACAAATATTGTATTTATATATATGTGCGTGAGCTGTTGCATCTGTCTTTACGCTTCTGCCTCCCACGAAATGAAATGTATTAGGTTATTTTACACTGCTTTAAGATCTACAGACAGTCGGAATTTTATTTCTCACCGCTGTACGATGACAGAAACTCGAGTTTATGTTCTGACAATCGTTACATTGCAACATTTCCAAAGTCATGAATGTCTATATTCATCATTGGACAATGTTCCAGTTCGTCTGGATCTTGGATCGAAAAGAGTTTTCCTGTTTTGTTAGCAAGTAAGTAGATGTTTAGTTACAGTTCTTAGTTAAATATTTAGGCGCATTTACCATCGTAATCGGAATGTGTATTGTGTATTGAATCGGGGATCTAGAAACAACGGAGAGGCTTCGTCCCGCCGTAGCCATCAGTGGTATACAACCCCACGACAAGTCACAGCAGTCCACCCGTCCCACCGCTGCCCCACACAGAACCCAGGGCTACTGTGCGGTGCAGCCCCCAGTGTCCACCCCCACCTCCCCTCCTCGTCATCGAGAAAGTCTCATACCAGACGAGTGTAGGCCCTAATTTTTGCGTGTTAGAGTAATAATGGTGTACGCGTACGTGGAGACAGTGTTTGCATAGCAATCGCCGGCATAGTGTAACTAGGGCGGAATAGGGGAAACCAGCCCGCATTCGCCGAGTCAGATGGTAAAGCGCTTCCACAGGCTGCCCGCCACACCGGACCTCGACACTAATCCGCCGGGCGTATTCTTGTCGGGGACCGCCACCCCTTCCCGTTCGGGATGCAGCGCGTTAGACCGCGCGGCTAGCCGGGCGGGCTACGATGAATCGGTAATTCAATATCCTCAGAGCTGGCTTAGAAGGTAACAATCGATGTCTTCTGTAAACTAAGCGGTTTCCAGGCCACCAGAGACCAGAGTGGAAGAAAGAAGAAACGGTTTCCCACCAACTGCATAAGTATCGTCAATCTGTGTTGACATTTTTCTTCTACAAAAAAAAAACGTACAGTTACCCTTGAGGCTAATTATTATGTTATTATTTTTCTTCTTAATGTCTCAGACTACTGAAAAATGGTACGCTACCCAGTGGAGAAATGAAAGGGATTATCCTTTTAAGTGTGACAGATAACATGCTGTCCAAGGAAACGTACAAGAAACTTCACCCTGGTGCTGTGACTTAGGCGATCTGATAAAGTATTTGAAAGATTTTTTCTCGCCTTCGCCGGAAAATGTTAACAACGTATTTATCACTCTGTAGAAAATATTCTGGAGCTGAAGTCCTTGTGCCCAGTGTTAAGTGGCAGTTTATGCCCGAAGTGCCACGCATTTCACTTTATAAACGTAATTTGCGCATTCAAATAGTCCGTATTCTCGAGTCGTTCACGCTGCATAATTAACTGCAGACTATATTTACTACTGCCAATGATTGTACAGCTAGTTACTACTTCTCCGTCTTATTCTTATTTTTGGGACGAGGAATGGCTGTTATTTTCTGCAGCCTTGAGAGTTTTCTTTAATTGTATCATGATAGGGAAGTTAACTTACAAGGAACCAGAAAGGCACTAATGTGTTTGATACTGGAAGCAGCATCCGCGCAGGTACAGGCCAGGGAAGTCACTGTGTCCGATCTCCTCACAGTGGGGCCTGCGTGCCACAAAAACTGTATT
This sequence comes from Schistocerca serialis cubense, assembly GCF_023864345.2. Lineage (NCBI taxonomy): Eukaryota > Metazoa > Arthropoda > Insecta > Orthoptera > Acrididae > Schistocerca > Schistocerca serialis. The sequence continues at coordinate 60,574,717 of NC_064644.1, read as the reverse complement.
GTGTGAGATGCTAGAAGGAATCCTTTTTGGCGAAATAAAGACCTGAAACTCTGGTGAAGCACTCAGGACTGGAGACTGTGGGAACAGCTGTTTGCGGACATCCCACGAAGGAACGTTCGTTTCAATCCGAGTAACAGAGAGTGATTGCCTCACAATAATTGTTTCAGTAGACGGCACGTCTTTCCCATATGTGTCTATGTGCAAGTCTTTGGTTCCCTGGGGTTAGAACCTGTTATGTAGCAGGAGAGATTTTCTGCGTTCCTCCTTGCACTACAACACTATTGGTTAACAGTGAGAAAATCCATGCGATTATGGATTTGTTGAAACTTGCTCCTATATTTATTATTAGTGTTAACTCGCAAGGTCTGCTATCGCGAGATGTCTGTGCTGGCAGATCCAGGTAAGTTTCGGAGAGAAAAGTCAGAAAAAACCTGCGGTAGAGAGGCTGAAATGAGCAGTTGCTCCAGGTCGTTGCTTGGTGCTCTTTGGTAATAAACCAAATTTTTATAGTGATTGATTGTTTTCTTTTGTGATAAGAGCCCCTTCATTAATAGCTTAGTTGGGCCACTTCTAGTAAATCTGGTTTATTAAGACATCCGTTATATGACACTGTTGCTCATCAATTTGAGTGGTCTTATAGGGGACTTCCATCCCTGTAGGTCGCCGGCGTAGAAACTTATCTTACGGGTGTTTTAAACAGCTCAACCCACACCTCACACTAAGCTCCTCGGATCTGCTTTTCGGTTTTAATGTGCTATCGCTTTTACTCAGGCTCTATTCGAAAAGTCTTTCAGCTTAATCTATGAAAAGTTGCTAGTGAAAATTATGGGAGTTTGTCATCATGTGCTGACTTCAGTCTGTTTTTACCAAGTGTTTAATTTATCTGTAAGTTAGCTTACGTCATGGTCACTATGTGTAAGTTGCGGAAAAAATTGGCGTTATGTGTAAGTTGCGTGATGCTCACTTTGAGTAAGAAAATGCTATCTGACATTGACATCAGAGTGAAAGATCGGGTCCGGCAGCGGTGGCCGAGTGGTCCTAGGCGCTTCAGTCCGGAACCGCGCGACCACTAGGTCGCAGGTTCGAATCCTGCCTTGGGCATGGATGTGTGTGGTGTCCTTAGGTTAGTTACGTTTAAGTAGTTCTAAGTTCTAGGGGACTGATGACCTCAGAAGTTAAGCCCCATAGTGCTCAGAGCCATTTTTTTTTTCAGAGGTTGGCCATTCTGTACGACTACCGCTGACACTCTGCAGCAGACGAAACCACCCTATAGCAACATGAAACACACCCACATTCACTCACTCACGCCTGCCAGAGATTTCTGTATCAGTGGAAAGTAAATAAAACGATACTTAAAGGGGACTACAGGACCCTTTCATATTGAGTATCCGGACATGACTGTGGAAGTCCAATATCAACTACAGTTACCAAATTATTCATGGAGAATTGTAAGTGTAGTGGGCAGGGGATGTTTACTTTAAAGTCTGTTCTTGCAGAAGCGTTCACCACATAGATACGATGTTAAGCACTTCCTGGGCATTTTAATTTTCTTCCTCCCAGAATTAAGCTCTCGATGGAAGTTATAAATGACTGAAATATCCCTGTTAAGTGTAGGGTCTAGCGGCCTACAGAACCAATGGTGGACGTGAAGTATAAAGTTCGCTGCAAACTTTTAGATACTGAGCGATGCATTTGCTGTAGCAACGCAACCGGATCCTTGGGACATTATCGAACTATCAATGGTTTTAACAACTATTATCCCTTTTATAACGATTAGTTTCAGTCTCCTCTTCTGGGGACGTAGCATGGTATCAGCAATGTGTAGCACCTAGCCGAAGTCGTCGAATGTCTAGTCTGGAGGATGAAAATATTTGGAATAGGCGTATTATATTTTGATTGAAGCTGGGGTGGCATACGTGAAAATATTTACAACGTAGAGTGCCTTTTCTTAGCAATTTGGAGGGGAAGTGTCTTACTGAGAACAATTTACTATGGAAAGTTTTAAGATAGACTTCTCGGCTATGTATTGATAGATTTTCATCATTTACTGACTAGTCGTTTCATCGCAATAACGGCAAACGTAAGAGAGAAGTCTTCCGAAGTAAGAGTAATTTTAGGTGTGCGGCAGTGGAGTGTCGTAGGACCGTTGCTGTTCACACTCATATATAAATGACCTTGTGAATAACATCGGAAGTTCACTGAGGCTTTATGCGGATGATGCTGTAGTATATTGAGATGTTGTAACAATGAAAAATTGTACTGAAGTGCAGGAGGATCTGCAACGAATTGACGCATGGTGCAGGGAATGGCAACTGAATCTGAATGCAGATAAGTGTAATGTGCTGCGAATACATAGAAAGATCTTTTACCATTTAGCTACAATATAGCAGGTCAGCAACTGGAAGCAGTTAATTCCATAAATTACCTGGGAGTAGGCATTAGGAGTGATCTAAAATGGAATGATCATATAAAATTAATCGTCGGTAAAGGAGATACCAGAATGAGATTCATTGGAAGAATCCTAAGGAAATGCAGTCCGAAAACAAAGTAGGTTACAGTACACTTGTTCGCCCACTGCTTGAATACTGCACACCAGTGTGGGATCCGTACCAGATAGGGTTGATAGCAGAGATAGAGAAGATCCAACGGAGAGCAGCGCGCTTCGTTACACGATCATTTAGTAATCGCGAAAGCATTACGGAGATGATACATAAACTCCAGTGGAAGACTCTGCAGGAGAGACGCTCAGTAGGTCGGTACGGGCTTTTGCTGAAGTTTCGAGAACATACCTTCACCGAGGAGTCAAGCAGTATATTGCTCCCTCCTAAGTATACAGCGCGAAGAGACCATGAGGATAAAATCAGAGAGATTAGAGCCCACATAGAGGCATACCGACAATCTTTCTTTCCACGAAAAATACGAGACTGGAATAGAAGGGAGAACCGATAGAGGTACTCGAGGTACCCTCCGCCACACACCGTCAAGTAGCTTGCGGAGTATGGATGTAGATATAGATACTGTGACTAAAGAGGTACAGAATACATGAGCTCGCTTTACTAAGATGAAGAGACCACTGCACCAAGCGAAGCTGTGACACGTTACATCACAGACGCCATGTTTAGTTGGGACAAGCTTCAATTTGTTCTGCTATGCAAAAGAAATGTAATTACCATTTACGGACACCACGCTACGCTGTCTGGCTTTAGTTTGTAGTTCAATGGTTAATACTGCTCTATATCTGTTAATCCTTCATTGCAGGGAGTTTCTTACATTCGTAACTTTCGTGTCGCCGCTAAAGATACTCACGAGTAATATTTCTGAAGAATCTTATTTCTGTGCAACGGATTTTTTGCTTTCACTTTTCGCATTTCATTTCCTTAATGACGAGACTACATGGCGGCACAAAATGAGCGAAACATTGACATCAGAACGTTGTTATTATAGTTTCTCGGTCCTTCTCTGTCTACACCAAAAAAGGAAAAGCTCTCTACAAATCTCTAGGAAATAAAATTGCTGAACCATTGGTTTGTTCCACATTCCAGTCATTAATCTAACTACAGACAGAGGAATAAAATGGGTTAACATTTTTGTGAATCACTTAACAGATTGTTAACCTAACAAATTAAAAACAAGAAATTTCAGAAAGGAAGGAAGTTATCAAATTAACAAAGTATGATCAATAAATTTTATTTTGTCATCAATGTAACAATACACAGATTTAATAAGTCTGTCCAAAAAATCCTTTCTGTTCGAACTAGATGCTCACAACCGAACGACAGTTTTCTTTCACGTTCTGCAATATTTTAAACGTTGCTTCAAACGGGTATAGGAAACCACCACTGTCAGCATTCGTAGTAAACGCAGCTGGACTTGTCGCAGGCATCTTGCAGGAAGTGTGATCATCTGGTCACATGTAGCGTACAGTAAGAAGTGTTTCGCAGTGTGCACGTCTTAACATCGTAGCACCCAACGCAGTAACAAATAAATAATATAGCAAATAATATTTTCGTGATATTCGGTGAGTATTGATGAATCAAATCCTCATAGCAACTACTCGTAATATCTAGCCTATCACAACTGTATTCACTAAGAAATACTTTAGTGGTTCACTATGCCGATACAGAAAATAATGAGGCAGGCTTTTAATATCATGTATTAACATTAAAAATCCCAACGCAAATGCTTTTCGTTGGTGTGCTAATGATTACGCACCATAGATCCCTAATGTCTGCAGCAACTTGTCTGCGCGATAAAGATATTCTTTACAATAATTTAAATTTTCAGCTCTCAATCGTTGTTTGCAAACCCTTGGCATTCACATTTCCAGAATCGCACAAATGAGAAAGTTTATCAATAATTCTGATTAACATTGCAGTGGCAGAGGCGTCCTGAATCCCAACGTGCTGGGTAAGTTCTAGAAATTCAGTGGCATCAGCAACAGTGGAGCTCATTGTTTGAGTCGCTAAGGAGACATTTTCTTGTTAGAGAAATTCGCATATGAACAGGAAAGAAAAATGAGGGATTTTAATGACTCGTGCTCTTGCAGATACTGTAACTTCAAAATGAAGTTGCAGTTCACATTACATCCTCACAGCCAGTAATTTTATTCCAACAATTTTTTATTATTTTTATAACGGTCTATTCACAAGAAAATATGTAATTGGATACCTACAATTTTCTGTTTACAGCACTATTTGAAAAATTAAAGTTTCACTACCCATTTCACCAGAGTCTGCAGGGTGGATGAGAAGTCGTTCCCTAGTTTTAAATGTACATAAGTTTTGTGATCGCTGGTATTTATTAATGAATATTGTTGTGCTTTGTTACAGGATCCCTAAGAATAACTTGGACGTCCGCAACATCTTCTTACGATGAACGACGAGGTGTCAGGAAAGCTGAATTTACATGAGCGCGCCCAGGTCGCTTCGCGTGGTGGCCTGTAGCCCTTGTCCAGTGAGGGCGGCGCTGTTATCATGGCCCTCGAGCCAAACTCGAGGCTAAAACCACTAGAGCACTAGGAGTTGTCACGCCGAACTAATGACAAATGGGTCAGTTGTGGATAAACCACGGGTGGGGGGGGGGGGGGGGACTGCCTTTAGTGGTGCGATCTCCAGAAAAATGCAGCGGCAGTGAGGGACGTATTTACGTGCAATCTTCTGCATCTACACGCCAGGCTGTGCGCGAGAGCGAAATCAGCTGCCACACGGCGCGTGTCGTGACAAAGCAGGACCTGGTCTGGAAACCCTGGAAACCGCATTATGTTCAGGAGTTATCGACAGAGGACTGTGACAGACGGGACATTATGCTGTCATGGCATGAGAATTGGCCAGAGTTTTTAAAGAACATTGTTTGCAGCGATGAGTCGACGTTTCATGTGGTGGGACTCTTAAATCGAACCAATGCAATTGCTGGGCATAAAAATATTCTGCAATGACAACTGAAAACTCACAAAGTCGATCAAAATTGACAGTCTGGTGCGGTATGGCAGCTGGTCATCTCATTGGTCCATTCATATTGCGAGACACTATGAACAGCGACCGGTACAGCTGGATGTTGAATGAGTATGTGTGGCCACATTGCAATGAAACAACGTTCCGGATATCCTTTTTTCCAGCAAGAGGAAGCACCTTCTCATTTTGCCTGTATCATTCGTGATTGGTTGGACGAAACTTTCCTGGACGTTGGCTGGGACGGTGAAGACCCCACGAATGGTCTCCGAGAAGTTCCGATCTAACCCATTGTGACCTCTTCTTGTAAGTCTGGGTTAAATAAAATGTGTACGAACGAACCCACGCACTCTCGACGTATTAATGGAGAGTTTTACAGTTGTCCTCAGAAATCTGCCTTTGACTTCCCTGCAGAATTCAGTTGATGACATTCCTATACCTTCACCTCGTTTGGTCGACAACGCAGGAGCGTTTGCCGACTTGTAATGTGGTACACATATTCTCATGCTCCTGAGAAATGACTAAACCTTTTTTTCTGTGCAAATACTCAATAAAAAATATGGACATTTAAAAATACCTTGTACATTTAGTATGCTACCCAAGTTCCCAGAGCCTGAATGCAGTTTTTATTACCGATCCGCACGAGCTGCTTTGGAGCTGACATACTGTCAAAAATATGTGCACACTCTTTAAGATATTGTTTGTCACTGGTATACTGTTTTAGATAACGGGAAAGCTCTTTTCGATAGCCAGGCTCACAATTTACAGAAGATACTTTGTTCAAAAAATGGTTCAAATGGCTCTGAGCACTATGCGACTTAACACCTGAGGTCATCAGTCCCCTAAACTTAGAACTACTTAAACCTACCGAGCGAGGTGGCGCAGTGGTTAGCACACTGGACTCGCATTCGGGAGGACGACTGTTCAATCCCGTCTCCAGCCATCCTGATTTAGGTTTTCCGTGATTTCCCTAAATCGTTTCAGGCACATGCCGGGATGGTTCCTTTGAAAGGGCACTGCCGATTTCCTTCCCAATCCTTCCCTACCCCGAGCTTGCGCTCCGTCTCTAATGACCTCGTTGTCGACGGGACGTTAAACACTAACCACCACCACCACCACCACCACCACCTCCTAAACCTAACTAACCTAAGGACATCACACACAGCCATGTCCGAGGCAGGATTCGAACGTGCGACCGTAAAAGCAGCGTGGTTCCGGACTGCAGGGCATAGAACCGCTCGGTCACAGCGGCCGGCAGTGTCATCTCTCAGCAGCTGTATATCACCTGATTGGAACATGTAACTGTTCTATGTAAAATGAATGCAGCAAATGACGCTATATTTCGACGCAGTTCAATATTCCCTACATAGAGCATCACCCTGATTCCTTGGAAGTTCTGGGCACAAGTGACGAATAGGGGATAGGTTTTTAAATTATTTGTAGCAATATTTCGGTTTCTGAAACAATTTTCTTTGCAAAATGTATCAAAGCTCTTGTAAGTTACTTGTGGAACCGACTTCCACTTCCTATTGTCGATCGATACTGAATCAAGTTCAGAATACCATATATCTTCGGGCATATGATATTCTCATAATTTTATGACGACGTAAAAATATAACAAAAGCTTGGAGTATACTTTGTAATGTTTCCGAAATGTCAGAATCATAAAATTCTAAGTTTTTTTGTGATTGGAAACATAGTTGCTGGATGGAAGGTATGGTGAATTACGTCTATTTTGTATGACTATCATAAATTGATTCAACTTTTCACATTTACACTACTCACTAGTATAATACTAGTTTTCGCTACGTTCTGAAGTACTGATTACAAACGGAAAGGCCTGTAATTTCCTGTGAGCGGATAGCTGTTAGTTTTAAATTATACCTCCAGATTAGCTGTTGGTATGCAAAGGGAACAATGCAAAGTGTAAATTACCCTATGAAACAACTTTATTATCCTTTTGTATATGAGTAGTAATTTCACAAAAATTAGACCTATGTAATAAGCCGATGACAAACCGGTTCTGAAGACAGATACTTCAGCTAGTTAGAGTCATAAGTAGCAACATGTTAGACGTACGATCACCTAACAACATCGCAGCTTATTCAGCTGGATGGGTGGGTCAGGTCGTGTTGTACTTGATCTGCGAGTCGGTATTTCGGTAATCGACACATGTAACACGCAGTGTGTTTCACTTACACTCAAACAAAAAACAAAACAAAAAATGTCGCTTGAGGAAAGAATTACCCGCATTTCAGGAAAATTGGTTGACTTAGCCTCAAGGGAAGAGCTTCACAACCTGAGCAAGCCAATGAAGCAAGCAATTATTCAGCTTGCCGTTGATTGACAGATTTGTTGGATGTCCTCCTGAGGGATTTTGCGCCACGCTCCGCCCCGTTGTCAACAGCCCGACCTGGCTGCAGGTCCGTGCCCGTAGTGTTCCAAACGTTCTCGACTGGGGAGAGGCTCGGCGACCTTACTGGCCGAGGAAGGGTTTGGTAAGCACGAAGACAAGTTGCAGAAAATCTCACCGCGTGCGGGCGGATATTATCTTGCTGGAATGTAAGGCCAGGATGGCTTGTTAAAAAGGGCAACAGAATGGGACGTAGAATATCGTTGACATACCACTGTGCTTTAGTGGTACCGCGGATAACAACTAAAGGGCTGGTGCTCCCGATTGTCCGGCCATATCGCGGGCGAATGACAGATTGGTATCCCATCAGTGTCTGGGGATGTCTACAGACACATCTTCGCTGGTAGTCGGGACTCAGATAGAATCGGACACGTCTACTCCAGACAGATTCCAGGCTGAAGTATCTGAAGACGTCCCGGACAGTGGTAGAAGCCAGCCCGACTTTTGCCCGGCTCACGGCCCAAAAGCCAAGAATGACGGTCTGGGATTCAATTTTATTTCATAGCAGCGTCCCTTTGTCGCCATCCGCCGCACCCTTCCACCACAGCGGTACGTCGATATTCTAGGCACTTTTATTGCCCTTCACGGCTAACTAACCGTGGCTTATATTACAGCAACATGATGTTCTTTGGCACATTGTGAGAATTTTTGCTTCTTGCCTTCGTGCTTCCCGAACACTACCTTGGCTAGCTAGGTCGCCGAATCTCTCCCCAGTTGAGAACATTTGGCGTTAATGACAGGTTCCTCTAACCATTTGACGATCTGACGATCTAACGAGCCAACTATCAATGAATGTCAAGCCGCATAATTGCTTACATAGGGACGAGAGAAGGGGTAGCGCGTTAACTTCCACAATTTGTGAAGTTCTTTCTCTTGAATAAATCAGCCAAATGACTGAATTTGTAACCATTTATTTGTCTGTGTATGTACATCACATTTTCCGATTTCCGTCCTATTTGGGTAATTCCTTCATGGTGCTTCGTTTTCTTTTTGTTGTAGAGAATATTTCAAAATTAGGTAGAAATTTAACCATACGCTACATATAGTTTATAAGAGAGAAAACTTTTTCAAGAACGTTTGTCTCTGTTACCTGAAATCTCTGTATTACACGTATCTCCAACAGATTTTGGAATTTTCCTGTGTACGATGAATTGTGTGTATAGTAAAGGGTGTATTAAACCACACGAAGACTGACATTAGACTTACGTTTTCCAGATCGTGTATTTCCGAATGTCTCACAATTTATATGTATATATTATAATCACTGCTGAATGACGACGAATGTCAAGTGTTCACCGCTATAATAAGGAATAATTTCGTTTTTGACTGTGAACACAAACTTTTATTAATTACGTCACGTACCATTACTAATGAGTAATCGCCATGTTTGTGACTTAGAACTCTTAAGGCAGTTGCTTCAGTTTTTGCAGTCTATGTGAGACTGTGGCTGAGCGTGGTGTGGTTGTAACTGTTGTTACCGCGCGACAAGCATCTTTCCCTGCTGCTAATATAGCTTTGTCATTGGCTGTCGCACGTAGAAGGCCAGAGGCAGATTTTACGTGTCGGTGACATATCAGTGAACGATATACAAATACCTCTTAATAACTGATCGATTAAATGGACTGCTCATCCGTAGCTGTGAATGAAAAATCGAACTATTATCTGCGGTGATGAGCTGGAATCAATACTGCAGGACAAAATGATGAATTTGCAAAAGGAGAAAAAACTTGAATCATCAGATTTTCTGTTTTGTCAATCAAGATACGATTATGCATTCTAATTTTCGAGTTAGTGCACTTGATTCACATTATTCCTCCAGTCTCTTTGTAACCTCCCCCTCACTTATCGACCTTAATGACAGTGGAAAATGAAACCGCGTGTACCTAATGGGAATTTTGGAAAAGCAATCGTCACCGAAGTTAACCTGTCGGTAAAGAGGGAGGAAAGGGGTACATCTAAATGAAAGGAAAGATGCAAGTGAAACTGGTGGAAATTAATTTTGAAATAGGGATAAGTTAATAAAGAAAAATGTGCGGCCGTTACGTTAACAATCAACTAGCGGTAATTAGATATTTGAGATTTGGGGGAAATTACGGTCGCCAGTCCTATGGACAATTACTATAATAACTGGAAAAGAAAGGTTATTACACATATAATTAGCACTAGAAGCGTGGCAACTGAAGGTTGACACGTGTAGTGTGAAAACTGAAAGTTTGTCAGAAGTAATAAATTTCGCTACACTTAATTTAGCAAAAGAATTAATGAAACCGGAAAATCGAAAGTTAATTTAGTGACTTAAGTTAATAGTGAGCTTTCTTTCTGAAGCACATCGAAATACAGTTAGTCTTGGACTACGTCAACAATCATTTCTAAAGCTACTTGAATCTATGCAATTTAGAAAGAAGAGATTTAACTTTGAACTTGAATTAAACGATTCTGAACAATTAACAATAGTAAAATTTAGTACGTACCAAGCTGAGCTGCAGTCACAGGTAAGCTAAAATACGGTAACAACACTCGCACTCTTAATTTGTGCTTGCATAATCCAACTATTGTAGCCAGCTATGAATACTTAAATTGAACTTTGAAATTAAGGCAGTGAAATGGAATTATGCTGGTGTTTGAATTTCAACGACACTCTGGTTCATTTCGGAAAAGGAAGGGACCCTGCTTGGCAATGCAATTGGGACAATGAGCAACAAAGGTTCATGCTAATTTGCTGTAATTTTGCGAGGCAAATGGAACAATTTGAAAAGCTGAGGTCTGCCATACAGTTCTGAAACTTTACGTGCTTTTAGTCTTCCTTGTTGGTTGATTGAAGGCTTGAAGCCGTCGATCGAGGAGGTGGCGACAGTCACTCATTGTCGGCCGTCGCTGCTGCAGAAGCTGGATGTTGGCGCGCCTTCTTCTCGACACGGTCACCAGGCGAAACGGGCTCTTGATGTGCGCCAGCTAATGCTTCCCGTCCGCGACACCATGTCAGAAACTATCATCGCGAGTCGAGCGCAATTACATGCTGCCAAACCCCGAAAGCGCGGCAACTCGCGGGAGCGTCACACAACACACCTGCTCCACTCGCTACTCCAGCCAGACTCCGACAGCTCTGCCCGCGCTCCACGCGGCAGAGTTAACACTACCAAAGATCCTACACACTGAGTCTTCACACGACCTATCGATGTAATCGTTCGATAGCAGTTTTCCCTAGGCAAGACCCAGCGTAAAAATACAAATAATATTTACGAAACAAACCAATTATACATCGACATAAATGCATAAATATATATATACAAATAGTAAAACAATTACAATATGTAAAGACACAGAAATGTCATACTCAGGTAACAAAAATAAGGAAAACAAATTTATAGTACAATAGATGGAAATAGGAGGATATGCATTTCCGGCGTTACAACTTGACGAAAGACATTGCATTGGGGAGTAACACGGCTGTAGAATGCTACATGCATTATTCTACCATGTTCTTGTAAAGAACCAAATACGATTACGCAAAAAGGCGTGGAAGTCGCAGTGTGTCAAGGCTAATCACGTAAGTTTCATTTCTTTGGCCAGTAGTCTCAATACTCTCGTCGAAAGGAATTCTTCAGACCAGTAGTGCTCGACTTCCAGCTGGCCTGTAAAACCCTACCTAGTCTGACATTAGATGGAAGCTCTTCGCTATTTTCCAGCTATTCAGAAACAGAATCACTAAATTTTATTGATGAAATTTTTGATACTGGGTATTTAACATCATTTAATACAGGGTCTGCAGAGCAGCAATCGCAAACCTGTTGGAAGACTTTTGGAGAGCTCTCCTGACCTACAACGTTCAACGTTAGAATGGTAATCTGCACGCAAAAAAACTTGTGAAATAGCGTTAAATGGAGAAAGGTTACATCTCTAAACTGTGCACAGGAAATAGGTCACGAAAATACGTCTGGTATCGGTGGCTTTTCATAGGTGACAGTTACCAAAAAATGCTTAAAAAATTATGTTTGCTCTTTAATATTTATCAACAAAAACATAATTCGTATGTCGAATGAAAGAAGACGTTTCACGATTCGGGAGAGGGGCAATAAGCGGATATTCCTCAAGCGACGGAGTTGTCGTAATGAGGGGTCAATTACTAAGAAATGGATAAGAAATTTGGAAAGCTGGACGACTGAAATATGTATTTAGACAGAACGGAAAGTTCTAGAAGCAGATTGTTGAGACTTTGAAGTCTGAATCATTGCCAGAGGAACATAAATGTAAATCGGCTCCTTACTACTCTATCATGGGAGCGTTTCCGCAGCAACTGGGGAAAGTTTTACTGATATTTCGCGTAGAGAACGTGAGTCACTACTAGCTACAACAGAGCTCTCCTTTAATTTGTGGCCGACCTCTGTGGCCGACCTCTGTGGCCGAGCGATTCTAGGCGCTTCTGTCCGGAACGGTGCGGGTTCTACGGTCTCAGGTTCTAATCCTGCCTCGGGCATGGATCTGTGAGATGTCCTTAGGTTAGTTAGGTTTACGCAGTTCTAAGTCTAGGGGACTGATGACCTCAGATGTTAAGTCCCATAGTGCTTAGAGCCATTTGAACCATTTTAATCTGTGAGCGACGATCGGAATATAAAGAAACCCATTGTATATAAAATCACCGGTCTCTGAGGGATGCTTAAATAAGGCTGTCTGTTCGCTTCGTCCGAGACAAGTTGAGGAATATCTGCTGTTGGAGATAGCACGGTGCTAAACTGAGAAACACGGAACGGAACATGTGGCGACAAGGACTGTCTTGTTGCGTCCAGTTACTGAGAGGAATCTATTTACATTTATTGGCAGACATTTTATTAACGGAGATAAGGACGTTTCTCTAGGAACGACTCCGTATCGATTTTCTAAAACAACACTCTCTAACTAGATCAAATAAAGGTTTGTGATGACCGTTTTCAACTGTGGTTTATAGATTTTTCCAGTTTTTGATTTATGCTGACACATCGCTTTGTCAACAACTATGTCGCGTTCTGGGCCACACACCTTGTTCTTGTTAAGGACTAAGAGGGAGGCAGTCAGTAGTTTTCCATCCCTTCGGCGAAACTTTCTGGCCTGAAGATAAGGGACAAAAGGACCTCCGAATTTTACGCCACGTTTGTTTTTAAGAAGCAATGACGAACCCGACACGAATACCAAGAATCATTACTCTAGGGAAAACACAGACAATATAGAGTTTTACGCAAGGCAGCTTCGATATACAAAGAATCTCATGATTGTATAACATCTCCAAGATCAGATAGAAAAAAGATCTTCAGGATGAAAAACAAAACATACTCGAGCTCGGTAGCTCGGCTGTATGCTTGACAAAATTACCCATGCAGAAACATCGCAGGTTAAATCGGTGCATGCAGCATATGAATCAATGAGAAATTGGTTATTAAAAGCACATTTTTGCACTTTATGTGGTATAAGGTATCCTTCGAGATCCTCCGCATCTCATGAACACCGATTGTGAGTGCAGGATCGATATGCTACGGTATTCTTGATAATCGTTGCGTTTTATGCAGTAAGATACTGAATTAATTATAAGGGACAGTCGAATGAAAACGAGACGAGTAAACTATTCATTATTCCAAAAGCAATTGCTGCAGCTGTTAATACTTTTATCCCACTGCAAGACAAGGTGGTGGATGCCTGCATGGAAAAACGTGTGTGGTTGCCTACGGAAACTGGATTGTACACAGACGTGCACCTCTTCGTCTGAAGCAAATAGATAACTACGGATGTGTTCCTTCAGAGCTCCAAAAATACCGAAACTGCGTGGGGAGAGATCTGAACTCTGTGCAAGATGTGTAAAGGCTTCACAGCGAAACTTTTTCAGCGTAGTCTAAGTATCCTTGGCGACACGTGAACAGGCTTTATCCTGCCACAGAATGACGCCGTCCATGGACATGGACTTGCTGGCGCGTTTCAGTGTTTGCAAAGTGTTCACGTACAGCTGGGCACTAATTATGCCGCCGTGTTCCAGAAAGTCAATGAATAGCGGCACGCTGCAGTCAAAGAAAAAGGTCAACAAGACTGGCGTGCCTGTTTCGACTATAACGCAAAAGCTTCGCTGCGGAGCTCTTACACGTCTTCCATACGGTTTCGATTTCTTCCCATGCAGCCGGCCGGAGTGGCTGTGCGGTTCTAGGCGCTACAGTCTAGAGCCGAGCGACCGCTACGGTCGCAGGTTCGAATCCTGCCTCGGGCATGGATGTGTGTGATGTCCTTAGGTTAGTTAGGTTTAATTAGTTCTAAGTTCTAGGCGACTGGTGACCTCAGAAGTTAAGTTGCATAGTGCTCAGAGCCATTTGAACCATTCTCCCCATGCAGCTTCCATATTTTTGAAGCCCTGAAAAACGATATTAGTGGCCGTCATTTTGCTTCGGACTAAGAGGTGCGATCATAAATTGGGCTGGGATAAATGTGTTAACAGTTACGGCTTTTACTTTTGACATCGTAAGGTGTTTACTTTTTCCGCATCTATCTGGTTCAAATGGCTCTTAGCACTATGGGACTTAACATCGATGGTCATCAGTCCCCCTAGAACTTAGAACTACTTACACCAAACTAACCTAAGAACATCACACAACCCAGTCATCACGAGGCAGAGAACCCATCTATCTGTTCATTTGATTGCCCCCTATGTTTCTCCCCATTATGTACCCTCCTAGACAAAAAAAAATTGTGTACATTTATGGACAAGGAAATGATTATAATTTGAGAAGAATTGATGATTTATTCAAGAGAAATACGTTCACTAGTTGAGCAAGTCCGTAGCACGTTGGTCCACCGCTGGCTCTTTTGTAAGCGGTTATTCGGCTTGGCTTTGATTCATTTTGTTGTTGGCTGTCCTAAGGGATATCATGCCAAATTCCGTCCATCTGGAGCGTTAGATAGTCAAAATGCCAAGCTGGTTGTAAACTCCAGCACATAATACTTCCAGTATCCTCAATTGGGGGTAGATCCGACGTATCTGTCCACGGTAGGGTTTGGCAAACGCGAAGACAAGCAATAGACTCTTACTATATGCGGGCGCGATTTATGTAGCTGACATGTAAGCCCAGGATGTCTTACCATGAATGCGGACAAAATGGGGTGTAGAATATCGTCTACGTACCACGTGCTGTAGGTGTGCACGGATGGCAATCAAAGGTGTTCTGCTATGAAAAGAAATGGCACCCCAGGACATCACTCTTGGTTGTCGGGCGACAGTGAGGTTGGTTACCTCATCGCTGTGCAGCGCGATTCCAGCCATGTCTTCGCTGATCACTGGGGCACACATCGAAGCGGGACTCATCCCGGAAGGCAGTTCTACTCCAGTTCAATGAGATTCCTGGAGACCCCCCAGAGGTCGGTGGGATACCAACCTGAATTTCGCCAGCCACACAGCCCACTACCAGGTGGCGGTCTGTGGCGCCGTTCTTTTTCATAGCAGGCCCCGTTGGTTATCATTCGTGGCACTCATGTAGAACACTGTACGAAAATATTCTAGGCCCCGTTTTTCTGCCCTTCGTGGCAAGCCATCCTGGCCTTACATTTCAGCAAGATAATGCCCGTCCGCACAGGGAGAGCGTTTCTGCCTCTTGCCTTCGTTCTTGCCAAACCCTACGTTGGCACAGGAAAATCACCGGATCTCCCGCCCAACTGAAAACTTTTAGAGAATTATCGGCTCGACCCTCCAACTAGCTCGCGATTTTGACGATATAAAGCTCCACTTGGACAAAATTCGCCACGGTATTCCTGTGGAGGAGATCCAACAACTCTATCAATCAATGCCAAGCCGAATATCTGCTTGCATAAGGGCCAGTGGTGGATCATAGAATTTTTGACTTGCTCAATTTGTGAAGCTCTTTTTCTTGAACAAATCCAGTTTTTCTGAAATTGTGATCGTTCGTTTGTCTGTGCTTGCAGGTACATCACATCTACCAATTTGCGTCCCATTCGGATCATCCCTTCGTGTTGAGTTGGTTATTTTTTTTTTTGGATATATTTTCTTTTAACTATATTAATTACTTCTCGAGGAGAAGGGTTTCGTGATATAATTGTATTTAATGCTGTTGATTGCGAACCCGTAAAGGAAGGACTCCTCGAGAAAGAAACCCTGCCCTTCCTTGACCAGCTGCACTTGTTACAAACGTTAAGCGAAAGTTAAACGTAGCGGCACTCAGTTCATGTGCTCATTTACGTCGCTCACGTTTTAGGGTTCCAGAATCTGCATAAATGCGTCTTAATAAAAACGTTAAGTTGCAGTACTGGAAACCAATTAAACGTCCCACCTCCCACAGAGCACCAATCGACGAGCGGGCGTGAGAACCAATCGTATGCGGGCAGCAGTAAGCAGACCAATGGAACTGTTCCAACGTGAGCCGCATAGCGGTGCTCGGTTGCTGCAGCTGCGCCGCAATAACCGCAGACGAGGGCTGCCAATCAGAAAGCCACACCGCAGCCGTCTCTCCGCCGCGCGCCTGGGAGCGCTGTCGGCCGCCGCTTACGTATCCGGGATGGCTGACGCTGCGATATCAGCCCGTGCAGCCCGATGTAGGTTGCGAAACATGAGCGCTCGCAGTGGTCGGCATTTTGTGGCCTTCGGTCCAAATACTGGTTTCTTGCAGCGCTACAGGCTAGTCTGTCCTGTGCAGCCTTCTTCAACTCTGTGCAGCCATCGCAACCTACATCCATTTCAACCTACAATTCACACCTCCTAACTTCCCTGCATTGGTATATTTACGATTTACAGATGTCTACGAATCTGACCTTCCAGCCCATCACTTCTTGTACTCTCGTTGTGCCTTAAAACTGTTTTTGCCACCAGTTTGATTCAGTGCGCCGGCACGGTAGCTCAGTGTTCGGTCAGAGGGTTAGCTGACCCCTCTAAGAAAAAAAACCGAGTTAATAGATCAACAATGAACTTTAACAAGCGTCGTGGAACGTCCACCCCGAACAAATACAACGAACAATAACGAACCAGATGAGATAAAAAAAAGAGTACGTCATAACTAACTGTTATTCGACATACCTACCTAAACTTCAGAATTCTTCCGTAATATCACATTTCAAAAGCTTCTAGTATGCTACTGTTTGTCGAATAAAGTGTACAAAACTGAACCCCATTTTGTTTTCAATATTTATGGAATAGAAAACAGTAAAAATTAATGTTTTAAAAGCAATTAATATATACTTTTTAATGTTATGCGCCATTTACTTTTCACTCTTATGTATATCTTGGAAATTATTACGAAAAGACTTATTTTCAGAAACCTTACACTTGGTGAGTCCGAAAAATTGTTACCAAAATCAGACCCCTTCTAAAAATAAGCTAAATAACAGTAAACAAAATTGGAAGAGGTATTATACTAGAGAAGACCTAATCTAATAACAAAGAAGATATAACATAGCTATTTCCAGAAGGAGAATTTCTATGTGGCTCCTTTGCTGAACCCAAGAGCCCTGCTGTAGGGTGTTTTTGCAGGCTTTCCTTCTGACAGTTTGGTTTTTGAGACGTTTAAGACAAGGTCTGACTGACTTTTCGCCAGCAGTTTCTTCTCTGATAGGGTGCCCAGTGTTAAATTCTTCATCCGTTTGGCCATGTTGTTGGTAGTTGCTATATAATTATTGAGGATATTTTTGTTGTCGCTGCAGCTACAAAAATACGTGTTTCTTTCAACAGAGACGTTTCGCTTTATTCAGGTAAAGCATCTTCAGGGGTCTGTAATTAAGTTATATTATGATTGAAAAATAGTTCATTAGCAATATGTTCGTATGTACTTACGGTTATTTTCACTTGATTACTTACTTACATTGGGAAATGCCGTCTGCTAGCACATCGTTTATGTTTTTCTTCTTTTGACGATGGCAGTTTTGGTCTAATTTTCAGATTTTCCGCAGCGCTATGCGTTTCTTGTTTTTCACACCACACTTTTTCGCACACCACTGTTTACTATCTGTTTTTATGCTTCTGAGTATGTGCTGTGGTTTGTCTTTTGTTGTGTTGCCAACCTAATTTTGGCACTCGTTTGTCTTTGACCTACAATCTCTTTCTCTCTCATTTGGATATTGTATGTGTGTAATTCTATTTAATTAAGTTGCTGTGTATTTATGTAATGTGTAAGAGAAGGGAAGGAGTAGTCACAAGCATTTTTTGGGTGGGGGAGGGAGAAACCATTATGAGTGGTCATAAGTTTATAGTAGTGTGATGGAGTGTGAGTTGGACGAAAAGATGAGGAGCAAGAAGTGAAATGAAATTGGGAGGGAGAGGGGGTTGGGTGGGAAGTGGGAGGGGATGAAGTATGGAAAAGACTCTTTGCCTTTTGATGTAATTTCATCAATTATTTTATATGCAGTCTGGTTTCCAATATTTATTTGGTCATTGAGCAACTGTTTATTCTTTGTTAATGCTTTGTGTGTGCGAAATTTTCTTGGAAAGGGAGGACGTATCTGTCTTTACTGACTCTTATGATATTCATATCTTTTTCAGTATTGCTTGGTCTATGGTGCTCTTGTTTTAGCTGATCTGCAAATGTTGAATGGTTTGTACTGTATTTATATCTTGTGTCGAATGTAATGCCAGTCATTGCAATGTATATCTTTTGACAATCTCTGCAATCGAGCTGTTGGTATCTGTCTGGATTTTATTTCAGTTTTGAGATTCGCATTTGCACTGAATTGTTTGTTTTGTAAGCAACGTTTGGGCCCTTTTTTTAAATATTTAAGCTATTTTATACAGCGATTTGTTGTGGGAAGTCATTTTATGCCATTTTTTGGTGTAGTGCAGGTGGTACGTACTGATGTGGCTTTGCTAGTTTTCTCATTATTTGATTCTTTATTTTTCTGTTTTGTTTGTCTACCATTATTTATTTCTCACCATTTTTAATGTTATTTGTTTTATAATGTCTATCTCTTTCTAGTAATCAGAAGTTTTTAGGGAGATCCTGTTCAGTTTGTTTAACATGTATCTGATTGCTGCCTGTTTGAGATTCTGCAGGTGGTTTGAGGTTGCATTTAACATAATGTCACTTGTTGTGGGTGTTCTGTATATCTCAGAGGTGCGTTTGTTATGTCTTCTCTTATGGTTATGTCTAGAAATTTGAGTTTTCTTATTCGTCTTCTATTGTGAACTGTTGTTTTTGTGTTTGGTATTTATGTCTTTGTTTAGTTGTATTATGTTTTTTGGTTCATATACCATGCATATTATGTCAACCATGTATCTGTACCAGTGGATGATGTAGCTTTTCTTTGTTGTTGTTATGTTTTCTAATATTAATTTTTCTATATGGTTCATGAAAATTTGAGCTAATGTTCCTGAAATAGGTCAACCCATGGGTAAATCTTCTTCTTATATGTAGTATTCTTGACTAAATTAAAACTAATTTTGTTTTGTTATTAAGTTTAATAATTTTATTGTTCTCTGTGTGTCTCTCAGATAGTTGGTTGTGTGTTTTTACATACGGTTTGACATGTACAGAAAACCAACAGCAAGGGACATTATCTTAAACGCAAACTGAAACCACTTGCAGAATCACAAACAGGCAGCAATCAGATATATGTTAAACAGACTGCATAGGATCCCCCTAAACACTTCTGACTACCGAAAAGAGCTAGCCATTATAAAACACATAACATTGAAAATGGACACAAAGAAACAATAGTAAACAAACTAAACAGAAATAAAGATGCAAATAATGAAAAACCAGCCATACCACATCAATGCATATAACCTGCACTACTACAAAAAATGACATAACGACTTACCAAAACAAATTCACACATAGAATAAGCAAAATATTCAAGAAACAAGGGCCAAGCGTTGCTTACAAAACAAACAACTCAATACAAAATCAAATCTCAAAATTGAAATCAAAACCAGACAGACACCAACAATCTGCTATCTATCAGCTCTGTTGCAGAGACTGTAAAAAGATATACATTGGAATGACTGGCATTACATTCGAGACAAGATACAAAGAACATGTCAGAGCATTTAAATACGGTACAAATCATTCAACATTTGCAGATCAGCTAAAACCAGAACTCCGTAGACCAAGCAATATTGGAAAAGATATGAATATCATAAGAATCAGTACAGAGAGAGACACTTACTGCCTATCCAACAAAATTTCCACACACAATGAACATTAAAAAAAATAAACAGATGCTGAATGACCAAATAAATACTGGAAACCAGACTGTATATAAAAAATTGGTGTAATAATATGAAAAAGCGAAGAGTCTTTCCTATCTTTAACCACCGCCCCCTCTCCCACTCTCACACACAACCCCCCTCCCCCTCCCAATTTGATTTCATTTCTTAATACTCACCTTTTCCTCCAACTTACACTCCATCACACCACTATAATCATATGTCCACTCATAATGGTTTCTCCCTCCCCCACCCAAAAAGAAGTACACCATCACTATTCATTTCCTACTCTCACACATCACATAAATACACAGCAGTATAATTAAATAGAATTTCACACATACAATAATCCAAAAGGGAAAAAACAAATTGTAGGTCAAAGACAAACTAGTGGCAAAGTTAGGTTGGCAGCACTAGAAAACACAAACAACAAACAGTAAACAGTGTTGTGCGAAAAAGTGTGGTGGGGAAAACATAAGAAATGCATAGTGCTGTAGAACAACTAAAAATTAGTTGAAAAGTAATAGTGTCTAAAGAAGAGAAACATAAACGATGTGCTAAAGACGGCATTTTCCGATGTAAGCAAGAAAGCAAGCGAAAATCACCGTAAGTACAAACCAACATATTGTTAGCGAACTGTTTTTCGATCTTAAAGCAAATAAAACGTTAATAACTTAATTACAGACCCCTGATGATGCTTTACCTCAATAAAGCGAAAGTCGTCTGGCGGAAACAAAACACGCATTTTTGTAATCGCAACCACAGAACAAAAATACCCTCACGATTTGTTCCGTGTTACTTCTCTCTACAAATTGTGTGGTTATTTTTCACGAGTCATTACGAGTAAACCCAAAGGAAGGAAGGTTATATATATCATGAGAATATTAAGCCAGCTATTCTTCTAGATCTTTATCCAAAATTGTAAGTCTGCCTATTTTGATTTTGCTGCTTCCCCTGGTGTACATACCGTACTTCATTGAAAACAGCTTCATAAGTGATATTTTTGGAACAGTAAACTGTTTATTTCTTCCAACCATTTTTTTCTTTCAGTCGGGAACCGCGCTGCTCTTACGGTCACAGGTTCGAATCCTGTCTCGGGCATGGATGTGTATGATGTACTTAGGTTAGTTAGTTTTAAGTAGTTCTAAGTCTAGTGGACTGATGACCTCAGATGGTAAGTCCGATAGTGCTTAGAGCCATTTGAACCATTTGAACCATCTTTTTCTGAACTAAATCAATAGATTTAATTAGTTTAAAGGGACTCAACTTTCATTGTTCAATTTTCAATTTTCCTCTTTGAATCTTCAATAGAATTTCAAGAGAATAAGACTGTGTACTAATGCAGTCAGGCATTAATCATGAAAGGAAGAGGTCCGGTTTTAGCAACTGAAGGACGCCCACTGTATGCA
The DNA here is from genome assembly GCF_023864345.2 of Schistocerca serialis cubense. Classification (NCBI taxonomy): domain Eukaryota; kingdom Metazoa; phylum Arthropoda; class Insecta; order Orthoptera; family Acrididae; genus Schistocerca; species Schistocerca serialis. The sequence goes on along the minus strand of NC_064644.1, from coordinate 60,553,297 downwards.
TCTACAAACTAAATTCTGTTAACCACATACATTTTAACCAAACACCTAAATGCCATCGTTTAATCATAAGCAGTTATAAACCTACTATTCAAAGCCACGTATATCTCTGAAAGGCTTGCCTGCCAATATCTAGTAGCAATAACGAAAAATGTAGCAGAATGAAAAACTTTTCCCTTTTTAAAAAAAATATATATGTATATACTGGCGAACTAATTAGTAATAATTGAAGTGGGCGACTTTTGATTCCCCTACTGAGTGACAGAAGCCTAAACTATTATGTATAGCTAATTTCCCTAGAGTTCGGGACAGTGCAGAGCCCAGAACCAGGCGGTCTGGTTTTCGTCACTTAACTGTTGGTCGTCTACAGACCACAGAAATACATTCACCAAAGTTTTCATAACACATAATTTTGTATTCGATGTAAACATAGTTTCCGTGTTCAGTAAAGCTTGTTTTGTTACTTCTAGTCAACACTTTACATCCTTGCTACATCAGCCATCTTCAGTTGCTTGCTGCACAAAGGACAGAACTCGTCCACTACTTCTAGCGTCTCATATCCTAATTCTCTCAGCATCTTCTGATTTAATTAGAACTAGTCCTACATTCCATTTCTCTTATAATTTTTCAACATGTATCTCATAACCTGCTTCCGAGACACAATCTGTCTCATTCAAAAAATTTTCCAAGTCTTATGCCATCTCTGTGACAATTACGCTAATGCAATGTTATTGACCAGCCTGAACTTCAATTACCTTTCCAAAAGTGTCCTTGATTTCCTTTATCCTTTGCTCAATATACAGACTGCGTAAAATCGGGGAAAGGCCACTATACTTCCCAACCACTACCGCCTTTCACGTCCTTCTACTGTTGTAACATCAGTCTGATTTCTGTGCAAGTTGTAGATGACCTTTCACACCTTGTATTTTGTTTCGAATAATTTAAGAAATTTAAAGAGCGTAGTGTAATTACCAGATTCTCTTCCGCACTAAAGTCGAAAGCTACCAGCGCTTTTCCCGCCGTTTCCTTTTCTAACTTTACGGAGAGGGACATTAAAAAACTATTCGTGCTATTAAGTGGTCAGGAGAGCTATACCTTCTGGGGCAAAGAACCTTAATTTTAAGAGATGCCTTGCAGTGTCAGCACAACAAGAACTTTCAACTCTAAATATTAGTTGCTCGTTAAGTTAGTCGATTTTCTAGTTAGACATAAGGAGCCTCATTTAAAAAGCTAATCAAACGCTCCAACATAAAGCAGTGAAGAACTTTGAACTTTTCTTCGTCTTTACGTGGCATTGGAAGGTGGACAACAGTCTGGTAACTGACTCGTTAAACGCTGAAGGAAAAGATGTAGCGACACTTTCTCCGCCTTAATTACTTTAACTTCGGAGCCGTAGTCGCACGCTAAAGCGATCAACCTGTTTTTTCTTAAAATTACGTAATATTTTACTTCGCGTATTTAGTGGGCATTACGAACTAACCAGTTTTCTGTCTGAGAAGATTCTTTATTCGCTCATGTTCACTACTTACAATTTTTTTATTACTGTTACGTCTAATTTTGTTCAAAAAAGTTTTATCATTACTCAAAACAGTATGAAATCTGGATGAATGTGATCATACTATGCTGACGAACAGCTTGCAATTGCTTTGCTACTACGGCAAGTTATTCCTGTCGCTTTCCTGTCGTACCAAGAACGTTATTTTTGACACTTCTTCATCCACACGAAGCGCAAAATTCCATTGCGTTAATGAACCAGTCGACCGGCCCCCTGGTGGCCGAGCGGTTGTAGGCGCTTCAGTCTGGAACCGCGCGACCGCTACGGTCGCATGTTCGAATCCTGCCTCGGGCATGGATGTGCGTGATGCCCTTAGGTTAGTTAGGTTTAAGTAGTTCTAAGTTCTAGGGGCCTGATGACCTAGGATGTTAAGTCCCATAGTGCTCAGAGCCATTTGAACCATTTTTTAATGAACCAGTCACACTCCGACTGACTCAGTTTTCATGAAATTATCAAGGACTTCCAAATGTTTTTCAGTGGTTTAATTTCTTCTGACAATAATCACGATGTAGATCGTTTCCATTGAACATCCCTTTCCTGCCTCTGTTATGTGTAAGCACGGGATCATTACTTCGACGGAGAATTACCACTCATCGCACGAACCTTCAGTTACCGGTGAAGGATTCCCACAGGAAGTGGTACATGCTCCGCAGATCATTCTGCTGCCGGCTGACCGTCCTCGCTGGGTTTCTTGTTAGATGGTTAGAGCATCTGGTTCACACGATCATGAGCGTCCTTTGCAGACACTGTCTAGGCGCCACACATACACTTCAGTAGAGAACATACGGTTCCCAGAAAACCCACAGGTATAACATATCGAGTAGAGGAAACGGATGTAGGGGAGGGTTTGAGCCGAACTCGGATCGAATCCTCTTAGCGATTTTTAGATCTGCTTTACACAGCAGTCATGGAAAACACTGGACTGGTGCACTGTCGCAGAAATACATCACTCCAGTAACTAAAACATGTTAACATACAAAACGAAATTTGTACCGTTTCTGACGATACACGCGATTTTCCCTCCAGTCTGGGGGGAAAAAAAAATCACGATATTCACCAGCGAAAAACAATAATTTCTAAATTCTAGGCAGGAAAATCCCCAACAGCGGTGACTGAAACCGGAAGAGTATAGACATACGGTTGACAGAAAGAATAATCCTAAATTTTTTAAAGAAGTTCGTGTAACCTTTGTTAATGCTAATTGTATATTTTTCTTTTTAATGGACTGTTTGCGTTTATTTGTGCTCCCCACATTTAACTGAAATACGTTCAAAACCGGACAGGCGAGAGAAAAAGAAAATATCGAAACTACTCGTGTAGAAAATAGTAAACTGTTCTGGGCCTGGTTCCAAACTCCAACCCCAATAGGACACATGATTCATACTACTTCCAAAATATGAAATCGCCTAATGGATGATCCAGTTAGCCCCCCATTACGAAGACATAAAACAGTATTAAGTGGCAGCAGTCAAAATTATTACGTTGATGGATTATTTACATATTCGAAAACAGCCATAGGCGGATACATTCATAGCGTTGCTCGAGTTAATGCCAGGTTGGTAACTCTTCTCTTGTGAAGCTGTAAATTCAACTTCAGGATGTCAGTACAATATCAGTGCAGGCTCAAGTCGAGATCCTGTTATAAGTGGATTCTTATCTCAAGGTCATTGACTTCCAGTGTCGGTTACACACTAGGCCCACTTATAATCAAGGTCATTTCTCTCCCCTCCAGGATACATCGGGAATTGATGAAGGTCATCCAGGGGAACGACCTCCCGCTCCCTTCTCCCCCCCGGACCAATAGGATGGCTGGAACAATAGGACGCGAGCTCCCGTCACTCCTTTTGTTATACCTTTCGAATACAGCTGCCCCAGCCCAGTTCACCTGAGGTTTGATCTTCATACTGAGAAGATAATGGAGCACCAGCTGTGGTAGCAGCAGCAGCAGGAACTAGACAGCGCCCCTGCGCACAAGAAGGTTAAGATTTGAATCTGAAAAGAAATATCTAATAGTATTAGACAGTAAGTAACTAATAATTTTATAGGTATTACTATTGTTATTATAAAATAAATATAGATGCGATTATACTTATGTTTTGTCATTGTTCTAGAAATGCAAGATGCCCTTGAACTGGTGGTAGTGAAACTGCTGGACAAGGACCCGTACACACTGTTAGTCACATTGCCACAGCAGCAGATGGGTTTTCTGATTTCTGGTACTGTGTAACTAGCCATGCCGCTAAGCAGCCATCATCGTTCAGCTGCCTGAGCTGAAAGAACAGCAGGCCCATCAAGAGTCTTACTTTCACTAGCACATACAACTATACCACATGTGGACCTAATGTGTAAACGTGAGTCTGTGACTGAGCAAACCCTTTGCCATGGTTATTAAAGTTGAAAATGCGCAATGCATTGATTACTAAGTTCAATATTGATGATACAAGTGTGAATATCTGTGTAACATGATGTATTATGTAAAGATGACATGAGTCTGATCCATCCCACACTATGGATGACATTCAAGTGTTAGGAAGTAAAGCACCATAGTTGATGTGTGTGTCAAGGCCATGTTATAACTAACTTAACTGGCCACAAATAAATACTTAAAACAATCAAGTTTTATGAAATTGCTTAACATGTACTGTGCAATATCGATCGCCACTACAAGATTGTGCCACTGGCAGCCGTATGTATGAGCTGCTGTCTATGAGTTTGTAGACTGTTTGAGCAAAAATATTGTTACAATAAGCCAAGTGGAGCTGTGTATGAAGTCCTGTACGCCCCTTGTGTTACAGCTCGTAACTGTAGGAGCTGTCAAGACTGCAGAGGGCTAGGTCAGCAAAGAGAATTCGTATGTGGTTAATGCCGCCTGTCGGCTTGAACACCACACAATCCCTGTTTAAAGCCTACAGAGGGCAAGTGTTTTCAAAATGTTGTGTTCCCACTACGCAAAGGAAAAAATCATTATTATTTCCATCTTACAAACAACAGAGCGTAGTTTAATAGGTGGAGTCCCATCTGGCACCATGCATTCAGATCATAATGGCTATAGCAGGTCTCATACATAGAAAGAAGAACATTTTTAAATGCTTGACGCAGTAATTGAAATCTGTGTCACATAGGAGAGGTGTAAGCTGTGTATTTTTTTTTTTTTTTTTTTTTGGTGGGGTTTAAGGGCGCTCAACTATTGAGGTCATTAGCGCACAGTCACTGTTGTTAGAGCACATGGAATCTAGTAAAACTCAAGGGGTGGGGGGGACACCAGAAAGACCTGACAAAGATGCAGATAAAATAAGCAAAAAGGTTAGATGTCTTTGGACAAGCCAGTCAAAGTTACAAAACGCAGAACACGAGCAGCTGCTCGAGCATCATCAGCTAAAATATACGGTAAAGTAGATGGCAGGGACAGGACAACACGAGATTGACTAAAGCGGGGACACGACAATAAAACATGGCGCACTGTTAATGCCTGACCACAAGGGCACTGCGGGGCTGTGTCACCGGAGAGCAGGTAGCGGTGGCTAAACCGGCAATGCCCAATCGGCAACCTGGTCAGAAGGACCTTCTCTCGCCGAGATGGTCGGGAGGAGGATGTCCAAGCAGTTGGGAGCGGTTTTACTGCCCGGAGCTTGTTTCCTTGGAGGGATGACCAAGCATCCCACCACAACGACACAAGCCTCTTACAAACATCCCCACGAACGTCAGATGACGGGACACAATGGGAGGCTGGCATCCGCAGCCTCATTCCCAGGCACTCCTAGATGTCCGGGAACCCACAGAAAGCTGACAGGAGAACCATTATCAGCGAAAGAATGGAGGGACTGCTGTATCCGTTGAACCAAGGGATGGACCGGATAGGGAGCTCCAAGGCTCTGAAGAGCACTGAGTGAGTCAGAGCAGAGTACACACGATGAAGGGCGGTGGCGGCGGGCATACTGAACGGCCTGATGGAGAGCAAAAAGCTCGGCCGTAAAGCTGGAACATTGGTCGAGGAGCCGGTATTTAAAGGTGGCAGCCCCAACGACAAAGGCACAGCTGACACCATCATCAGTTTTGGAGCCATCGGTGTAAATAAAGGTGTGACTGGCAAGTCGGGCACGAAGTTCGACAAACTGTGACCAATACACAGCAGCCAGAGTACCCTCCTTCGGGAGTGAGCTGAGGTCGAGATAAATATGAACCGGAGCCTGGAGCCAAGGTGGTGTCGGGCTCTCACCCTCTCTGAAGGTGGTAGGGAGGGCAAAATCCAATTGTCGAAGAAGGCGACGGAAGCGGACTCCGGGGGGCAGCAGGGCAAACACATACAACCCGTACTGACGGTCGAGAGAATCGGCGAAGGACTGGTAAGAGGGGTGGTCGGGCATAGACAACAGCCGGCAGGCATACCGACAAAGCAGTACGTCACGCTGGTAGGTCAATGGTTATTCGGCAGCTTCAGCATAAAGACTCTCGACAGGACTAGTGTAGAAGGCTCTGGTCGCAAGACGTAACCCCCGATGGTGGATGGAGTTGAGGCGGCGTAAGTGGGATGGCCGAGCAGACGAATAGACGAAGCTCCCATAATTCAGCTTCAATCGGACTATGGACTGATACAAGCGAAGCAGGACAGTGCGATCCGCTCCCCAAGATGAACCACTAAGAACTCTGTGGACATTAAGGGAACATGTAGAACGGGCCGCCAAATAAGAGATATGCGGAGACCAACACAGTTTCCTGTCCAACGTGAGCCCTAGAAACTTAGGTGTTTCCACGAATGGGAGAACAACGGGACCGAGATGTAAGGATGGTGGAAGGAACGCTTTATATCGCCAAAAGTTGATACAAACCGTCTTCTCTTCAGAGAACCGGAAGCCATTTGCCACGCTCCGTGAGTATAGGCTGTCTAGACAACGCTGAAGGCAGCGCTCCAGGAGGCATGTTCTCTGAGCACTGCAGTAGATCGCGAAGTCATCGACAAAGAGAGAGCCTGAGACATTAGGTGGAATGCAATCCATAATTGGATTGATCGCGATGGCAAAAAGGGCTACGCTGAAGACGGAGCCCTGAGGCACTCTGTTCTCCTGGAGGAAGACGTCGGACAATACGGAACTCACACGTACCCTAAACTTTCGATCCGTTAAAAAGGAATCAATAAAAAGGGGCAGGCGACCGCGTAGGCCCCACCTGTGCATAGTGCGGAGGATACCTCCTCTCCAACAGGTATCGTAAGCCTTCTCCAAATCGAAGAACATGGCTACCGTTTGGCGCCTTCGCAAAAAGTTGTTCATGATGAATGTCGACAAGGTCACAAGGTGGTCAACAGCGGAGCGGCGGCGACGAAATCCGCATTGGACATTGGTAAGTAGCCGTCGAGATTCAAGAATCCAAACTAACTGAGCATGAACCATATGCTCCATCACCTTAAGACACAGCTTGTAAGATAAATGGGACGGTAACTAGAAGGAAGGTGTCTATCCTTCCCGGGTTTGGGTATAGGAACAACGACGGCGTCACGCCAACGCATGGGGACCTGACCTTCGGTCCAGACGCGATTGTAGGTACGAAGAAGGAAGCTTTTGCCCGCCAGAGAAAGGTGTGCCAGCATCTGAACGTAAATGGCATCTGGCCCCGGAGCAGAGGACCGGGACAGTGCAAGCGCATGTTCGAGTTCCCGCATAGTAAAGGGGGCATTATAAGTTTCCAGATTCAGCGAGTGGAAGGAAGGTCGCCGACCCTCTTCTGCCTCATTCCTGGGAAGGAAGGCAGGGTGGCAATGGGCGGAGCTTGAAACCTCCGCGAAAAACCGGCCGAAGGCGTTGGAGACAGCCACAGGACCAAGGAGGACCTCATTACCTGAGGTCAGGCCAGGTACCGAGGAGTGGGCCTTAATGCCCGACAGCCGGCGCAGGCCACCCCATACGACAGAAGAGGGAGTAAAACTGTTAAAGGAGCTGGTGAAAGAGGCCCAACAAGCTTTTTTGCTGTCTTTGATGACTCTACGGCATTGTGCTCCGAGTCGTTTGTATCCGATACAATTCCCCAACGTAGGATGGCGGCGAAAGGTGCATAAAGCACGTCGTGGAGCACGGATAGCGTCTCTACAAGCCTCGTTCCACCAGGGGACGGAAACGCGACGTGAAGAAGAGGTAGTACGAGGAATGGAACGTTCGGCAGCATTGATGATAACAGCCGTGAGGTATTCGACCTGACTGTCACAACTGGGAAAATCATGGTCCGGAAAGGTCGCCAGGGAGGAGTAAAGTCCCCAGTCAGCTTTCGCTATGTTCCAGCTCGAAGGACGTGGGGATGGGGTGTGGTGCAGGAGACGAACGACACAGGGGAAGTGGTCGCTCGAATAGGTGTCAGAAAGGACATACCACTCGAACCGACAGGCAAGAGTGGTAGAACAGATCGAGAGGTCCAAGTGGGAGTAGATATGAGTAGAGTCCGAGAGGAAAGTCGGGGCGCCAGTATTGAGGCAGACAAGATTGAGATGGTTGAAGACATCCGCCAAGAGTGAGCCTCTTTGACAGGATGCAGGAGAGCCCCAAAGGGGATGATGGGCATTGAAGTCGTCAAACAATAAAAACGGCGGGGGAAGCTGAACAGTCAGGTGCATCATGTCAGCCCAACTAACAGTGGATGACGATGGAGTGTAGATGGTACAAACTGAAAACGTAAAAGCAGAAAGAGTAATACGGACAGCTATTGCTTGGAGAGGGGTGGTCAATGGGATGGGATGGTAATAGACATCGTCCTGAACGAGCAACATGACCCCACCATGAGCTGGGACACCGTCCACAGGGGTGAGGTCATACCGCTCCGAGCGCAACTTGGTTTCCTGGAGACCAAGGACGAGCGGACAGTGCAGGCGGAGGAGCAGGTGTAATTCCTCCCGATTAGATCAAATACCTCTTATGTTCCAATGTAACAAGGCCATCGCTAGTCAAGAAAGAGGGGGAACGAGATGGGGGAAGAGCTGGTCACCTCGATGGCCGCAGAGGGCCAGGTTTCGAGGGAACAACGCTACAACCGGCAGGAGGCGGATCCTGTTCCATCGAGTCGTCGCCAGCTGCGGCCACTGTCCCTGGTTGTGTAGTAGGGGCAGCATCATTTGCCGACGAGAGGCCAGCTGAGCGCCTGGCAGCAGAGTGTCCCGGCGAAACTGAGGACGGCCGGGAGCAGCGACTCACGGATGGAGCGTCAGACGAAACGCGCCGGGGTGGAGAGGGGGATAGAGACTTCTTCTTGGAGGCCCTCTTGGAAGTCCGAGGAGGCACAGGGACGGTGGGCTGGACCCGAAGAAGGTCCTCACGCGTGGGGTCCGTTTTGGAACGCCGGACCTCGGAAGCCGGGGGTCCGGATCGTTTCCTCGATGGACGCCTGAGAAGAGGATCGCTTCTCAGGCGGCGGGGGGGGGGGGAGGAGGAGGAGGAGGAAGAGGAAGGGTGGCCCCTGGAGCAGAGGGGGCGGGGGCCTCGGTGGAGGAGGATTTGGACGGGAGGGATTTGGGAGGCAGAGGCAGAGACCCCGGATGGGGGGAGGAGGCGGAGGGGGGACAGGATAGGGGTGAGGATACCGCAGAAGGAGTGGACAAAACTGGGGCAAACGAAGTGGTCAACGGCACGGGATGGAGGCGGTCATACATCTTCCTGGCCTCAGAATAAGAGAGACGATCCAAAATTTTGAGTTCTTGTATCTTCTTCTCCTTCTGATATGCGGGGCAGTCTAACGATCTAGGCGAGTGGATGCCAGGACAATTAACGCACCGAGGTGGTGGCGTGCATGTATGTTCCTCACGAAGAGGACGTCCACAATCTCCACAAAGGGGCTCAGCCTCACACCGTGACTACATGTGCCCAAAGTGCAAACACCGAAAACAGCGCATAGGAGGCAGGACGTTAGGTCGCACTTTGCACTGGTAACACATCACCTTTACCTTCTCCGGGAGAACGTCCCCCTCGAAGGCGAGGATAAAGGCCCCAGTGTCGATGCGACGGTCTTTGGGGCCGTGCTGGACTCGCCGGACGATATGCACGCCTCGGCGCTCCAGGTTGGCCCTGAGCTCCTCATCAGATTGCAGCAGGAGGTCCCGATGAAAAATAATCCCCTGCGTCCTATTTAGTGCCAGATGCGGGACAATGGAGACTGGGATGTCCCCTAGGCAGTCGCATGCCTAAAGCGCCGCCGGCTGTGTGGCGGAGTTGGTCTTTATAGGAACGGACCCCGAACGCATCTTACTGAGAGCCTCGATTTCCCCGAAGATGTCCTCAATGTGCTGAACAAAGAACATGGGCTTGGAGGTGGCGAACGTCCCCCCATCAGTTCGAGAACAGACCAAATAGCGGGGGAAGTACTTCACCCCAAGCCGGCGGCCCTGTCCCTCCTCCCAGGAAGTGGCCAAGGGGGAAAGGGCAGGAGAACCTGAACTAGAGACAGTACCTTTTTCTTTTGAAAGACTCGGCCACAGAACGACCTGATACGTGTTGACGTTTCATCTGCGAAACATCCGCCCCGATACCACCCAGTCCAACCAGGGGCTCTCCCCA